>NC_040083.1:25535227-26164810 GCF_003369695.1 Bos indicus x Bos taurus | reverse complement strand
TATAGTTGATTTACAATATTGCGTTAATTTCAAGTGTATAGCAAGTGACTCAGTTATACACACACACACACACATATATGTAAATATCTCTTTTTTTCTATTCTTTTCCATTATAATTTATCACAAGATAGTGAATATAGTTTCCTATGCTATACAGTAAATCCTTGCAGTTTATAGGATTTTTTAATGTAACCTGGATTCTAGTACTTTACTTGTTATATATGTTGAAAATATCTTCTAATATATGGCTTATCTTTTAACTGTTCTTCACTTTCTTTGTTCCAATATTTTTAAATTTTTATGAAACTATTTTTCCCTTATTAAATATGTGTAAGGCAACCCACTCCAGTGTTCTTGCCTGGAGAATCTCAGGGACGGGGGAGCCTGGTGGCTGCCGTCTATGGGGTCACACAGAGTCGAACACGACTGAAGTGACTTAGCATAGCATAGCATAAGTTCTGTTTGTGAACAGCTTCCTGAACTGGAGATGATGTTGTTGTTGTTCAGTCACGTAGTTGTGTCTGACTCTTTGTGAACCCCATGGACTGCAGCACACCAGGCTTTCCTGTCCCTCACCATCTCCCCAAGTTTGCCCAAGTTCATGCCCATCGCATCGATGATGCCACACAGCCATCTCATCCTTTGATGTCCCCTTCTCCTTCTTCCTCAATCTTTCCCAATCAGGGACTTTTCCAATGAGTTGGCTGTTCACATCAGGTGACCAAAATACTGGAGCTTCAGCTTCAGCATCAGTCCTTCCAATGAGTATTCAAGGTTGATTTCCCTTAAGATTGATTTGATCTCCTTGTTATCCAAGGGACTCTCAAGAGTCTTCTCCAGCACCACAGCTCAAAGGCATCAATTTTTTGGTGCTCTGCCTTCTTTACACTCCAGCTCTTACAACCCTATGTGACCACTGGGAAAACCACAGCCTTGACTGTATGGATCTTTGTCAGGTGAGTAATGTCGGCTTTTCAACACACTGTCTAGATTTGTCAGTTTTCCTGCAAAGAAACAATTCTTCTGATTTTGTGGCTGCAGTCACCATCCACAGTGATTTTATAGCCCAAGAAGAGGAAATCTGTCACTACTTCTACCTTTTCCCCTTCTATTTGCCATGAAGTCATAGGACCAAATGCCATGATCTTAGTTTTTTTTTTTTTTTTTTAATATTTAGTTTTAAACCAGCTCTTTCACTCTCCTCTATCACCCTCATCAAGAGGCTCTTTAGTTCCTCTTCACTTTTTGCTTTTAGAGTGGTGTCATCCACATTTTTGAGGTTGTTGATTTTTTTCCTGCTTATCTTAATTTCGGCTTGTAACTCATCCAGCCCAGCATTTTTCATGATGTGTTCAGAATATAGGTTAAATAAACAGGGTGACAGATACAAGTATTCTTATAAAGTATTTTTCTAAAATTTTAGTCTAAAAATTTTTTAGTCTAAAAGTTTTACTTTTGACTTGTAGGGCTTTAATCTATTTGGACTTTTTGCTTGCTTACTGTGATACAGACATCTTGTTTACTGTGATATAGACATCTGATTTGTTTCTCATGGAAAATTCATTCAGATACAGTTTACATACTAGTCTGTCATCTCTCTCCTGTTTGCTATGCCTTCTGTCTTACACCCAAGTTCTCATTTAAGCATAGGCTTGCATCTGGGCTTTTCATTCTGCTGCATGGATCATTCTGAATGCTCCTGCACAGATACAGCCATGTTCTCTTTACTGTGATTTAATAAGCTATGATGTTGTGAGTTTTGTTACCTGGAAATAACCTCCCTTCTCTCCACTCCACTTCCTCATCCTCCCTCATTCTTCAGGATGTCTTAGCCGTATTCAAACCTTGATTCTTTCACATGAATTTCATTAATTTTTGTCCAATTTTTTGATTAGACTTGCATGGATTGCTTACATGAATTTGGGTAGAAATGACATCTTTATGATATGACATCTTTCCATTCTTGAACTAGGTATTGCTCTCCACTTCATCAAATCTTCTTTTGTGCCCGTCAATTGAATCTCATAATTTTCTCGGAAATATCTTATATGTCTTTGATTGGAATTCGTCCTGTCTCATTATTTTTTGTTATTATTGAAACTAGAATCTTTTTTCTCCATTTTATTTTCTCTTTGGTCATTATCAGTGTGGAGAAAAGCTATGTCATTAGTATGGAAGAATGTTACATTTTATCACTTCTGTAACATATTATTCTTTGCTTCCGTAGGCTTTCCATCTGACTTAGTGTAACATCCAAAATCATTTGGTGGCTTGTACAGCCTTACTGTGATCTGGTCCCATGACCGCCTTCTGGGTTTATCTCTTACCCTGCTCATCTTTGTTCCCCTTACAAATCTATATGATACATCTCCCTCATTTTCTCCTTTACCATACTTGGTTTTCTTCATAGCTCTTGTTACTAACTGGCACTTTATATCTTTAAGTTTTCTTTCCTGCCTCACCACACTATAATTAAGCTCCACAATGATGGGGACTTTGTTTTATTTACTTTTGTAATTTCTATACCTAGAGCAATGCCTGGTACTCAGTAGGCTTTTGGTAAATTCTTGTTTGAGTGAGTGAGTAAATGAATCCAGCAGCTTTGTGGGATTCTCTGTTAGGAAATCAAAGACACGATAGTAGAACTGTGTGCAGATCATGACAGTATTGGAAGAGACATCCTTTTATTATGACCCCTTCTCCCCAGGACTCTGGTAGGCTCACACATGATTGGCTAACAGGATGCCCAAGTAGACACATCATGTTCTTCCTGCATGGTCTCCTCTGAAGTCCTGGAAACTTCTTGAGCACTCAGGCCTTCTCTCCCCAATCCCTCATGTACTTGAGTCATTCCTTGACAGATACACAGGGATCTGCTTTGATTGGACCCTTTATAAGCACTGAGCCATGTGGCAATTTGTCCAACAAAAGAGCTGCCCTTGGCAGAACGCTTTGTTGCACAAGTCACTGCATTGCTAGAAGTTCAGGCTTTTCTTACGGCTACTGATGCTCAACAGTACATTTGTTGCTATCTGCACCGGTATATTTACCCATTCACTCATTTATTCATTCTACAACTTTTGATAGAACAAGAGCATGCTTCAGGCACTCTACCTGAAGTGGAATTCAGTTCAGTCGCTCAGTAGTGTCCAACTCATTGCGACCCCATGGATTGCAGTTCGCCAGGCCTCCTAGTCCAACACCAACTCCCAGAGCTTACTCAAACTCATGTCCATTGAGTTTGTGCTGCCATCCAACCATCTCATCCTCTGTTGTCCCCTTCTCCTCCCACCTTCAATCTTTCCCAGCATCAGGGTTTTTTCAAATAAGTCAGTTCTTTGCATCAGGTGGCCAAAGTATTGGAGCTTCAGCTTCAGCATCAGTCCTTCCAGTGAATATTCAGGACTGATTTCCTTTAGGATGGATGGGTTGGGTCTCCTTGAGTCCAAGGGACTCTCAAGAGTCTTCTCCAATACCACAGTTCAAAAGCATCAATTCTTTGGTGCTCAGCTTTCTTTATAGTCCAACTCTCACATCCATATATGACTACTGGAAAAACCATAACTTTGACTAGATGGGCATTTGTTGGCAAAGTAATGTCTCTGCTTTTTAATATGCTGTCTAGGTTGCTCATAGGTTTTCTTCCAAGGAGCAAGCATCTTTTAATACCATGGCTGCAATCACCATCTGTAGTGATTTTGGAGCCCCAAAAAATAAAGTCAGCCACTGTTTCCTCTGTTTCTCCATCTATTTGCCATAAAGTGATGGGACCAGATGCCATGATCTTAGTTTTCTGAATGTTGGGCTTTAAGCCAACTTTTTCACTCTCCTCTTTTACTTTCATCAAGAGGCTCTTTAGTTCCTCTTTGCTTTCTGCCATAAGGGTGGTGTCATCTTCATATCTGAGGTTATTGATATTTCCCCTGGCAACCTTGATTCCAGCTTGTGCTTCATCCAGCCCAGCATTTCTCATGATGTACTCTGCATATAAGTTAAATAAGCAGGGTGATAATATACAGCCTTGATGTACTCCTTTCCCAATTTGGAACCAGTCTATTGTTCCATGTCCAGTTCTAACTGTTGCTTCTTGACTTGCATACACATTTCTCAAGAGGCAGGTCAGGTGGTCTGGTATTCCCATCGCCTTCAGAATTTTCCACAGTTAATTGTGATGCACACAGTCAAAGGCTTTGGCATAGTCATTAAAGCAGAAGTAGATGTTTTTTCTGGAACTCTTTTGCTTTTCCAATGATCCAGCAGATGTTGGCAATTTAATCTCTGGTTTCTCTCTGCTTTTCCTAAATCCAGCTTGAACATCTGGAAGTTCAGGGTTCACGTACTGTTGAAGCCTGGCTTGGAGAATTTTGAGCATTACTTCGCTAGTGTGTTAGATGAGTGCAATTGTGCGGTAGTTTAAGCATTCTTTGGCATTGCCTCTTTGGGGGATTGGGATGAAAATTGACCTTTTCCAGTCCTGTGGACACTGCTGCGTTTTCCAAATTTTCTAGCATATTGAGTGCAGCATTTTCACAGCATCATCTTTTAGGATTTGAAATAGCTCAACTGGAATTCCATCACCTCCACTAGCTTTGTAATGATGCTTCCTGAGGCCCACTTGATTTCACACTCCAGGATGTCTGGTCTAGGTGAGTGATCACAGCATCATGATTATCTTGGTCATTAAGATCTTTTTCATACAGTTCTTCTGTGTATTTTTGCCACCTCTTCTTAGTATTTTCTGCTTCTGTTAGATCCATACCATTTTTTGTCCTTTATTGTGCCCATCTTTGCATGAAATGTTTCCTTGATGTATCTAATTTCCTTGAAGAGATCTCTAGTCTTTCCCATTCTACTGTTTTCCTCTGTTTCTTTGCATTGATCACTGATGGGCGGGGCCATGCTCAGTAAATCTTTAATTTTCTGTTGATGGGCGGGGCTGTGTTCCCTCCCTGTTGTTTGCCCTGAGGCCAATCTATGGTGGAGGTACTGAAGATAGTGGGCTCCTTCAAAGGGTCCCGTGCACACACTGCTGCACGCAGTGCCCCCAACCTTGCAGCAGGCCACCACCAACCCACACCTCCACCAGGGACTCCTGGACACTCACGGGCAAGTCTGGGTCAGTCTCCTGTGGGGTCACTGCTCCCTTTTTCTGGGTCCTGGTGCACAAGGTTCTGTTTGTTCCCTCCAAGAGTCTGTTTCCTGAGTCCTGTGAGGTTCTGGAGGCTCTATGGTAGAGTTAATGGTGACCTCCTTCAAGAGGGCTTATGCTATACCAAGTCTGCTGCACCCAGAGCCCCTGCCCCTGCAGCAGTCCACTACTGACCTGTACCTCTGCAGGAGATACTCAAACACAGTTCTGTCTCAGTCTTTGGGGGGGTCTCTGAATCCCCGTGTGCACAAGGTATGTTTGAGCCCTCTGAGCATCTCTGGAAGGTATGGGGTTTGATTCTAAATGCGATTTTGCCCCTCCTACCATCTTGCTGGGGCTTCTCCTTTGCTCTTGGACATGGGGTATCTCCTCACAGTTGCTCCAGTGCCGTGTAGCCGCTGCTCCCTGAAGTGGGGTAGGTTGTATAATAAGTGTGGCAGAAACCATGCCTGTGACAAGGTTTATGGTTTATTAGTGGACATAATTTAAATGCTATATTCAGGGACACCAGAGAAGAAGAGCAATTCATCCTACCTGTCAGAATCTTGGGAGATTTCACAGAGAAGGCAACAACTGGGTTTGGCCTTGTTTGTTAAAAGATCAAGTTTCTAAGGAGAGAATGGAAAACCATCTTTACAGAAGCAAAGTGTTTTCAGTCTAGAAATTTAAGTTACAGTAGTTTGTCATATGCACACAGAGATTTATTTATGAAGAGGTTCATTCTGTCATTCAGTATTATTCATAAAAACCAAAAATGAAAAGTATTTAAATGTCCATTACTAAGGAATTGGTTTTATACTCTGCAAACTTTAATCATATTCAGTAAGTCTGCATGCACTGATTTATGTTAGAAAGATCTAATGTTAAATATGGGGAAAAAAAAAAAAAACCAAACCTCAAGGCTCAGAATAAGACATGTAATAAAAGAAAAGGTTATGCTTATATAGGCACAGAGAAATTTTGGAAGGATACTGTTTTAGTTATCTATTGCTGCAAGACAAACCACTCTGCAACTTCATGATTCTAAACAAGCAAGTTTTTATGCTCTTGACTTTGTGTGTGATGAATTTGGGCAGAACAAACTGGAAAGGCCTACTTGTACTCCAGAAAAACTGGAGTCTCAGGTAGGTCACTTGAATGGCTGCAGATAGCTGGGTTGCCTGAAGGAGCCATATGTCTGGCTGTTGGTTGGGTTCCTTGGTCTATTTAATGTGACTTTTTCAGTCACAAGGCTGGTGGCTAGGCTGAGCTAGTTGGAAGATCAGGAAATTTCCCTAGCCAGGGAAATTTCTCTCTCCTTCCCACTTCTTCCCACATGGCATCTTCATGTAGCAAATTTGGGCTTCCCCATAGCAATGGCAGTCTCAGAGTAGTGTGTGCTAAGTCACTTCAGTTGTGTCTGATTCTTTGCAACCCTATGGACTGCAGTCCACCAAGCTCCTCTGTTCACGGGATTCTCTAGGCAAGAATGCTGGAGTTTAAGATGGCTGGCTCCTTCCACAGTGAGTGTTTCTAAAGGCCCAGGTGGGAGCTACAAACTTTCTTATAACCTGGCCTTGAGGGGGTTGCAGAATATTACCTCTACCACATTCCATTAATCATGTGAGTCCACTAAGACCAGTCCAGATTTAAGGAATTAGATTCCCCCTCTTAGAGGTGAAAGAGCAAAAAAATTGCAAATATCCTGCTTGTAAACTTAACTTTGATTGTCTTTAATTTCTCTTAATTTGTGTCTGAACTCAGATATATAAGAAGTTTGTTAAGAGTAATTGCGTCTGGAGAGGGACCCAGAGGGTTTGGATATTAGGGAAACATATTTAATTGTATATTTTTCAGAATGGTTTAATTAAAAAATAATTCTTATTCTTTCTGTATGATGTTTTCAGGAAAACAGCCCCGGACGTAACTGTTATTCATGCAGCTCAGGGATTTTAGGATTGTATGGCCTGTTGGCACACAGCAAGGAGCTGTACTCAGCGGTTCAAGTTGTCCTTCAGTGTGCCTAGAAAATACTCAGTCTTCCACAGATAAGGGGGCTAAATTCGGAGAACAGAGAAGGTAGAGGGCTAGAGTTTTAATCTAAGTTAACAACCTGAAGTTTTAAAAGGGGGAAAAAAAATTAAACACAGTTGGGTCTGTTTAGGGTTTTCACTTAAATTGAAATCACTCTGTACAGGAAAGGTTCATGTTTCCCCTAAACGTCCTGAATTCCCACCCCTTCCAATTCAGCCATGTGATGGTGCTGGACCTGGAGTCTGTCAAACCAAAGGTGAAAGGCACTGGGCTGCTCCGGAACTCTGAGGGCCCTTAGGACCTGTCACAGTAGCATCCAGACTGCAAGATGGAGGTTAGATGCAAATGAATGTGGCCTCAGTTAAAAATAATGAATAATAAGGTAAATGTACACATACAAATGTGTATGTGTGCATATTTTATGTCATGTATAGGTATGTTATATCATGTGGCTAGAATGTTATAGAAAGATTTAATCTACCATCCAGCATACATATGACATGGCTTTTTCTTAATAACACAATAGCCTGCCTCTCATGTGACTGCCAAGTCTGTTCCCTGTGGCTCTCTGGCTCTTGGCAACCTTGCAAGTCGCCAAAGTGCCTCATCCTTTCCTGGGACCTGGAATAGAAGACTTTATTGGCTATATTGTCAGCAAAAAGAAATCTTTTGCTTTCTTAATTTGCTTGGTTTGTTGAAGCATGAGTCTTAAAAAATTCCAAATTTAGGATTGTGGTTATAATGTCTTTTGGACTTCTAATGTTATGTTTCTCTATTGAATTTTTATTTTAGGAAAAAAATTTTAATTTGAAAGCTTTCAGGGGAGAAAAGCATTTTTTAAATATTTGCTGAAGTTTTTATAAATGGCAACCAAATGCGATGGAAAAATATGAATATTTCATTTTTTTACATCCAAGTATGCTCAGTTATCCATTAGACTAATGTTATGTAAATTAAATAATTTAACAGAAATTTGCATTTTTCATGAGTGCTTTTTACCTTCTTTGTGAAGTTGTTATAAAGCTTTCTTTGGAGACACATGTCCTCAGTGTTTTGCTTAGAGATGATCTAAGTCTCATATAGTTTGATCTTGATTGTTTGGCTAAACTGCCTGGCACAAATAGTACTGATAGTGGTGTTGATTAGATAGTATTGATGGTAATATTGATTATTGGCAGTACTGATAGACTTGGTAATTTTGGCTGTGCACCCTTCTTTTGGTGTAAAACAGAAATTCTAGTGAGATTTTTATATGATTTAAGCAAATAAAAGACTTGAGGGTAGCATAGAAAGTTCCAGAGTAAAGCACCTTATGAGTGGGCCACCTAGGTAATTTCAGCAGGTTAAGATGCTTGCAGGCTGTGGTCTGTAGGAGAACTCAGTCTTCCTGCTACCTTTCTTTGTTTGGAATGCTGAAAGCCTTCTCTGTATTGCTGAAATAGAGCTACTGTCCTCACCTTGGCTTAAAAATGAATGCTTAATTTTGAGTTCATGCCTATTCTTTTCACTAGTTTGCAAAAATTAAAATCATCCTGCTTTGGTGCCACTTAATTATTACCAATAACGTGCATGTGAAAATTACACAGTTATCATATGATCCAGAATGTATATTTT
The DNA here is from genome assembly GCF_003369695.1 of Bos indicus x Bos taurus. Taxonomy (NCBI): domain Eukaryota; kingdom Metazoa; phylum Chordata; class Mammalia; order Artiodactyla; family Bovidae; genus Bos; species Bos indicus x Bos taurus. Next base: position 26,156,034 of record NC_040083.1, on the reverse strand, counting down.
ATTTTCTTAGATTTTCATGAAAATGAAAACTAAGAGTTAAAAAATGCTTCAATGCTCATAAGAAAATTAGTATTAAAAAGATTGATTGAAATTCAAAGATGGATCAAATATGTGTGTTTTGTGTAATTATTTATGAAATGTTCCAGAGAAACTCACAGAACCATAAAGCCTCAGTATGAGAAACACTGCTGGAGAATCAGAGCATAGATGAGCCTCTTGTAAATGCCTTAGAATTCTGTCCTCTACCCCTTCTCTACCTTTCAGATAACTGCTGCTGCTACTTCTCTTTAATCTCATATTTGCTTTTACTTTTGATGGACATGGCTTACACTCTAACAGACTCTGAAAAACATTACTACCAGAGGAAGGTTGCCATCATTGTCCTTACAGCTCTTTGAGATTCTGACACGTCCATCCTTAAGCTTTCTCATTATCTCTACTCCTCTCTTGCCAGCCTATCTTTTTGCCTCTCCATAGATCAGTTTCCAGTGGTAAGGGAAGCAGTAACTCAGATTAGGCCTTTGCTCCCCACATTAATGGGTTGAATAGTGTCCCTCCAAATTTATGTCCACCTGGAACCTCAGAATGTGACCTTATATGGAAGTGTAATTACAAAGAGTTCCTACTGAATTGGGGTGGGTTCTAAATCCAGTGACTGGTGTCCGTATAAGAAGAGGAGACACAGAGGCACAGAGAAGATACCCACATGAAGAAGGAGGTACAGACTGTATGATGTAGTTATGAGCCGAGGAACGTCAAGGGGTACTGGGAGCCCCTGCTGCTAAGTCACTTCAGTCGTGTCTGACTCTGTGCGACCCCATAGATGGCAGCCCACCAGGCTCCCCCGTCCCTGGGATTCTCCAGGCAAGAACACTGGAGTAGGTTGCCATTTCCTTCTCCAATGCATGAAAGTGAAAGTGAAGTCACTCAGTCGTGTCTGACCCTCAGCGACCCCATGGACCGCAGCCTTCCAGGCTCCTCTATCCATGGGATTTTCCAGGCAGGAGTACTGGAGTGGGGTGCCATTGCCTTCTCCAACTGGGAGCCCCTAGAAGCTAGCAAAAGGCAAGGAAGGACGCTCCCCTAGGTGTTTCAGAGGGAGCATGGCCCTGACATCACCTCAGTTTCCAACTTCTAGCTTCCAAGACTGTGAGGGAATAAATGTCTCTTCTTTTAAGCCTCCTAGATTGTGACAATGATCGCAACCCTAGAACACTAATAACTCACATACCAAAATATATTGATCATACCCTTTGTCTCACTTTTCTCCAGCTCTTTTTCTTTCTAGTCCTTCTTCCAAATATCTCTTCTTTCATTCTTCATTTTTGTGTCTTAAGTTATTTCACCTCTTTGTAGTCAAACTCCACTATTTAATAAGGGATGAGTAAGTTTTAGATGTAGAGTGTAAGCCAACCTTTCACACAAAACTGCTTCCTTTTTCCTGTTAAGAGCAGTGTAGACAATAGAGCCACAATAAATGGTGCTAAGATTTGTTTTTCCACTAGACATTCAGATGAGATCATGGGGAAAAGAGGCAACATGTAGAAGCATTCCCTCCATCTTGGGAAATCCTTAGCAGTCTTGTTTATTAAAGGCTCAAGTTTTGTGAGCAAGTTTATTGCATTAATTTTTGTTACAGGAAGATTATTTTAGCTGACATTCTTCTTCCAAGTAAAATTCATGGAGTGCTAACAGTGTCTTAGGCTGAATCCTGAGCCAAAATAATTTGGTTATCCCTAGATGAATAATGGCTTCATTAATTGGGCATTGGACAAAATGTTCTTTTCCTTTCCTTGTCCTTAATTACATTAATTAGCCACAGTTTCTGTGGCATTGTATGTTTTGTGCATAACACATTCCAGGGAAGTTCAAGTAAGGTGATTTAAAAATTGGATTTGTGTATCAAAACCCCAAATCCAAACCAAACCAAAACTTACATTTCTCCCATGCCAATGAAAAGGAAAGTAAGTCCTAAAAATTACATTTAAGAACATGTGAGATCTTGCCTGATATAAACAATATGTACTATTACAGAATGATAACCCTATTAAATTCCATGAGAAATTATGGCTTGTTATAATTTCAGGCAGTAGTTGAGAAAACCTGTATCATTTTGGTACTAATACTGTCATACTTTAAATCAGGGCAAAACCAAATCCTGACTAGGCAGAAATATAAACTTTTTATTTTATCAGGACTTTAAAAGTAGTCAGATGAGCACTTCACCAGTACTTCCAGATTTTAGAGACTTTCAGAATTTATATTTTAAATTATTTTAAAGTTTTCTGCCTGTGGGAATATTAACTTAAAACAGTTACTCCTATAGTGCATTAATACGACATTTTCAAGTGCCAACAAAAATTCTATATGTAGTTTATGATGTGAAAAGGAACCCTGAAAGAATTTCTAAATATCCTGAATATGTTTACATTCTTAAAGAAGATAAAGGAAAAGTTAAATTTGTGCCTAGAATTTTACCAAACAACATTTAGACTTTTAGTTTTATGATGAAGATCATTTTAATGTCATACTTTTTTTTTTTCTCATCTCCTATTGCTTTCAAGATTTGCTATTTTTAGCTTTCTTGTATGATTATTTAACTGATATTGTATAAATGATAATGAAAGCCCTTCTTTTCCCACCCATAACTTTACTGTGTATTGGAAATATGTCACAGACATGTTCAGTTTTTAATCCCTCCCCCCCCAGTATTTTCTTCTTTATTTTCCCCTCACCCCTGGACCCTGTTCTAGAGTATGACCTTCTCAGTTTGAGTTTACAAGTCTGATCTGAGTTATCTGTAAAATGGGTCTTTATCACCTTCTGCTAATACTGGCTTGGGCACTGCTTACCTTTCAGATCTCACACTGGAGTCACAGAGAAAAAGAGTAGTATATTTGTTGGGGTTAATTTCAGCTGTGATAGAGAGCCCAGAGTTTTTTAAAAGCTTTATTTTATTGAAGTAGAGTTGATTTTACAATGTTGTATTAATGTCTACAGTACAACAAAATGTTTCAGCTATATATATTATATATATATATATTTTCCCATTATGATTTATTGCAAGATATAGAGTATAGTTCCTTGTGGTACACAGTGGGACCTTGTTGTTTATCTGTTCTGTATATAATCAATCCATTCCTCCTTCACCTCCCATCCCCCTTTGGCCACCGCAAATCTGAGAACTCAAAGTTTAATGCCTATAATTATGACACAGCAGAAAAATATGAGATGATGGCATAAGCAATGCTTCAAGTTCAGAAATTTGAAGTTCTAGATTAGCTTTATGGTCCTCTTTGTGGAGGTTCCTCAGACCAATTATTGCAATCCTTTTCTCCTATATGGTATTTTTAAAAAATATGATTCTTGATATATTTGTATATTTTCAAATTTCAAATATATTTTCAACTATTTTTAAGAAATATGTTCATTTTTTTTTTCTTTGAAGACAACCTTGCACAGCATGTAGTTATTTCTTTGAATCAACAGTGACATCATACTCAAACTATACAGTCTTATTGCCAAGTTTCCTGATGAAGTAATTGTCTGTTGGTATTTAAGAACCCACATCAGTTGAAACTATTTCTCATGATGTCACTGGTGTCAAGGCAGGGGTCCAGAAGACAGGATTCTGTCTGACCTTCAGGGTATAGAAACTTGCTACTAACTACCTAAATAAATGAGATTAAGAGGTTCAATTGAGAAATTCCAATTAAGTAATCTAAAATTTTTAATTTATGATGATTTTCCCAGTTTTATCCAGCTCTGTTTCAGAGGTTGAAGTTTTTTTATCCTGTTATTTTGAATATTTCAAACATACATAAGAATCAAACACGTAGGAGAGTACTATTAAAACCTATATATCTCTGCATAGTTTCTACAAAGAACATTTTGCTATGTTTGCTTAATCACACATTTATTCATCTATCCCTTTATATTGATGGAGTTTTTAAGCATCATTAGGCACTAACAAAGGCCAGCTATTAGACTGCATACATTTGGGAATTTAAAGGAAAATTAAAGCATGGCTACTAGTCCTTCAAGAACAATCTTTGACAGAAAGTGATTTTAAGATAATTATTGTTCAAGTAACACATTGTGACAGCATTATTAATGAAACTGAGATTGAAGGTGAAAAAAAAATTCCATATGAAAAAAATAGAGACTCTAAAGAAATGAGTGCAGTTTTAGAAAGTCCTTGTACTCTAATGTCTGCATGTTGTTGACTGTGAAGGGACAGATTTTCAATTCATGCTTAGTCATTCAGTTGTGTCTGACTGTGACCCCATGGACTGCAGCCTGCCTGTCTCCTCTGTCCATGGGATTTAACAGGCAAAAATACTGGAGTGGGTTGGCATTTCCTCCTCTAGGGAATCTTTCCAACCCAGGGATTGAAACAGCATCTCTTGCATTTCCTTCATTTCAGGCAGATTTCTTTATCACTGAGCCACATGGTAAGCCCAGATTTTCCATTCAGAAAATATGAATTCTAGAGGCTTCCTAGAGTCACATCATTATGTCACACCAAGCAGTCCAGATTGAGATCCAGATTGAAGTACCTTTATCCCTTTAGCCTAACAGAAATCTTTGTTAGTAGATCCCTTCGATTTTATTGTTGAAAGATTCCCAGGAATAACAGAATTGTACACCATGACTCCTTATTTTCCTACTTAAGAACAAAATGTTTAAAAAGGAATCCTTAGTGATAACGGGGAGAGTTGTGCTGGCTCTCACTTTCTAAACCTCCTCAGTGATGGATAGCTGTGCCTTTGATGAGCTGATAGATTTATGTCCTACATATTTTTAATTTTTAGTTTAGTGGGATGTACAGCATAAAAATTAGACAAACTTTTGCAAAGCATGCTAAAACAAAATTGAAAAGAAAACAGAAAACAAAACAAAAGAAAAAAAACCATGTACCCTGGAACACCCTAGCCTTTGAGAATTGATCACAAAGTTTGCAAAATTAATTATTGGTGACTCATTATGCATGGAAAAATAGCCCTTCCTGGGTAGTAAAAATATTTTGTTGTTTTCTCAATGTAACACCGTATGCTCTGGAGTCTTGTTCATAAGATAAGCCATCCCTGTATCTTCCTTTCCCAGATTTTTTTTTCCCTATGAGTTTAAAAAACTCTATTTACTGGAACCATGTATTTCTTCAAACTCTAAAAACAATATTCCATATTGTATGACTCCATTTATTATTTAGAGAAGAGCTAACACCTATCCTACTCAAACTCTCCCAGAAAATTGCAGAGGAAGGTAAACTGCCAAACTCATTCTATGAGGCCACTGTCACCCTAATACCAAAACCAGACAAAAGATGCTACAAAAAAGAAAACTACAGGCCAATATCACTGATGAACATAGATGCAAAAATCCTCAACAAAATTCTAGCAAACAGTATCCAACAGCATATTAAAAACATCATACATCATGATCAAGTGGGCTTTATCCCAGGGATACAAGGATTCTTCAATATTCGCAAATCAATCAATGTGATACACCACATGAACAAATTGAAAGATAAAAACCATATGATTATCTCAATAGATGCAGAGAAAGCCTTTGACAAAATGCAACATTCATTTATGATAAAAAGCCCTCCAGAAAGCAGATATAGAAGGAACATACCTCAACATAAAAAAGCCATATATGATAAACCCACAGCAAACATTATCCTCAGTGGTGAAAAATTGAAAGCATTTCCCCTAAAGTCAGGAACAAGACAAGGGTGCCCACTTTCACCACTACTATTCAACATAGTTTTGGAAGTTTTAGCCACAGAAATCAGAGAAGAAAAAGAAATAAAAGAATCCAGATTGGAAAAGAAGTAAAACTCTCACTGATTGCAGATGACATGATCCTCTACATAGAAAACCCTAAAGACTCCACCAGAAAATTACTAGAGCTAATCAATGAGTAGAGTAAAGTTGCAGGATATAGAGAAATCAACACACAGAAATCCCTTGCATTCCTATACACTAACAATGAGAAAACAAAGAGAAATTAAGGAAACAATTCCATTCACCATTGTAACAAAAAGAATAAAATACTTAGGAATATATCTACCTAAAGAAACAAAAGGCCTATGTATAGAAAACTATAAAACACTGATGAAAGAAATCAATGATAACACAAATAGATGGAGAAATATACCATGATAATGAATCAGAAGAATCAATATACTGAAAATGAGTATACTACCCAAAGCATTATATAGATTGAATGCAATCCCTATCAAGCTACCAATGGTATTTTTCAGAGAACTAGATCAAATAGTTCCACAATTTGTATGGAAATACAAAAAACCTCAAATAGCCAAAGCAATCTTGAGAAAGAAGAATGGAACTGGAGGAATCAACCTGCCTGACTTCAGACTGTACTACAAAGCTACAGTCATAAAGACAGTATGGTACTGGCACAAAGACAGAGATATAGATCAATGGAACAAAATAGAAAGCCCAGAGATAAATCCACGCACCTATGAACACCTTATCTTTGACGAAAGAGGCAAGAATATACAATGGAGAAAAAAGAATTTCTTTAAAAAGTGGTGCTGGGAAAACTGGTCAACCACTTGTAAAAGAATGAAACTAGAACACTTCCTAACACATACACAAAAATAAATTCAAAATGAACTAAAGATCTAAATGTAAGAACAGAAACTATAAAACTCCTAGAGGAAAATGTAGGCAAAACACTTTCTGACATAAATCACAGCAGTATCCTCAAAATAAAAGCAAAAGTTAACAATGGGACCTATTTAAACTTAAAAGCTTTTGCATAATGAAGGAAACTCTAAGCGAGGTGAAAAGACAGCCTTCAGAATGGGAGAAAATAATAGCAAATGAAGCAACTGATAAAGAATCTCAAAAATATACAAGCAGCTCATGCAGCTCAATGCCAGAAAAATAAACGACCCAATCAAGAAATGGGCCAAAGAACTAAACACACGTTTCTCCAAAGAAGACATACAGATGGCTAACAAACACATGAAAAGATGCTCAACATCACTCATTATCTGAGAAATACAAATCAAAATCACAATGAGGTACAATCTCATGCCAGTCAGAATGGCTACTATCAGAAAGTCTACAATGAGTGCTGGAGAGGGTGTGGAGCAAAGGGAACCCTCTTACACTGTTGGTGGGAATGCAAACTAGTACAGCCACTATGGAGCACAGTATGGATATTCCTTAAAAAACTGGAAATAGAACTGCCATATGACCCAGCAATCCTCCTGCTGGGCATAAACACCGAGGAAACCAGAATGGAAAGAGACACATGTACCCCAATGTTCATCGCAGCACTGTTTACAATAGCTAGGGCATGGAAGCAACCTAGATGTCCATAAGCAGATGAATGGATAAGAAAGTTATGGTACATATACAAAATGGAATATTACTCAGCTATTTAAAAGAATCCATTTGAATCAGTTCTAATGAGGTGGATGAAACTGGAGCCTATTATACAGAGTGAAGTAATTCAGAAAGAAAAACACCAATACAGTATATTAACGCATATATATAGAATTTAGGAAGATGGTAATGATGACCCTATATGTGAGACAACTGTGGGAGAAGGCGAGAGTGGGATGATTTGAGAGAACAGCATTGAAAAATATCTATTACCATATGTGAAATAGATCGCCAGTCCAGGTTCGATGCATGAGACAGGGTGCTCAGGACCAGTGCACTGGGATGACCCTGAGGGATGGGATGGGGAGGGAGGTGGGTGGGGTGTTCAGGATTGGGGACACATGTACACCCATGGCTGATTCATGTCAATGTATGGCAAAAACCACTACAACATTGTAAAGTAATTAGCCTCCAGTTAAAATAAATTAATTAATTTAAAAAAAGATGTTGCTACTAAGGTAAACCGGGTGAAGAGTACGTGGGATGTCTCTGCACTAATTTTTTTTCCAACTATATGTATCTACAATATTGTAAAAATGAAAAGCTAAAGAAATTTATTCAATGACTTTCTTTAGGGGGGGATAATTTTCTTGTTAAAAAATAGCATTTGCTTCATCTAGGTTTTTTTTTCAACTAGCATTTTTTACAGTTTCAGTGATATATATTGAACAAGTTGGAAATTCATTGGAATCTCAATAAAATATCACTTAATTTCTTAAACCTCATGATAATTTTTCTACCTTTTCTTGATGTATTTTTCATTAAAACAGTCCTGTTGTTTCCTGTGAACATTTAAAGGGAATATTTTTACCAGAATAAAAGTGAACCATTTATTTTTAAAAAGAAGAAGAAATATGATACAACCAAAATTTAACATATTTTGAACTTTGTATCTCTAGAGAATATACTTACATTAAATAACGATGAATTATTATAGACCATAAAGGCATGCATATTGATTTCTCATTGATTAAATGCTGAATTTCTGGTGTTGTGGAATAAAAAATATTCCATCAATGTTAATTACTAACTGATGTGCTGTGTATAGACTTAAAAAAAAAATAAAGCAATCATACCGCTTACTAAGTTTATCTAATCAGTAGAGACAAACCAAACCAAGGGGGTCCTGGTAGAGACTGCTATGATATCCTTAAAGAAAATTCCATTATACATGATAAATTGGGGTATTCAGGGTTTTGACAATTTCCATGACTGAAAGGAAATGATTTTCAGAATTTTAATTCAATGGACCTTGGATAATTGATTCTGTAAGAGCTGGAGGCCCAAAGGGCATGCAAGTATCCAACCAAGTACATGTGGTTACTATGTCTCCAGGCTTTGAGAATGCCACATAGCTTTAGTCTGCTTGGATGCTCAGATATCCCATTCCAGTGGGTAAGCTGCTCCTACATCCCCAAAGTAAACTGAAGCCTTTTTTTTTGGGGGGCTGATGACAGCATATCTATTAGCTAGGAACTGCTGCCTATCCAATCACTGTGTTTTCTCTGCTTTGTTCCTCTCCTGCCAAGTTTTGAACTAGTGAAAAGATGCAAATTAATCTCCTATTACTGAGTATCAATTCAGTGGAATAAAAGCTATCTGTGACATTTTTGAAAATCTAGTGTAAAATATGGAGAAGGCAAAGGCAACCCACTCCAGTACTCTTGCCTGGAGGGTCCCATGGACGGAGGAGCCTGGTTGGCTGCAGTCCATGGGTTCGCAAAGAGTTGGACACGACTGAGTGACTTCACCTTCACTTTTCACTTTCCTGCATTGGAGAAGGAAATGGCAACCTACTCCAGTGGTCTTGCCTGGAGAATCCCAGGGATGGGGGAGCCTGGTGGGCTGCCATCTATGGGGTCGCACAGAGTCGGCCACAACTGAAGTGACTTAGCAGCAGCAGCAGTAGTGTAAAATATATATATTTTAGGAATGCAGTGACCCAAAGAGAGCTTGCAGGTTAAGATGTGTCCAGGAAACCTACTGAATATATGTAATGAACACCTCAAGACACAGTTTTTGCCTTAAGGAATCAAGTCTCAGGAGAGAGAAGAGGCATAAACCATTATAATCAGAGTGCTATGATGGAAGAAGTTTATTTACTGATTTACTAATTTTTCATTTTTGTTTTCACTTTTTCCTGTAAAATAAAACATGGATATTGAGAACGCCAAGACTCAAACGTATGACTTAATGACTATAAGGTAAATGCTACCCCAGTCAAGAAATAGAATTTTGCCATTTATTCAGAAGTCTCTTCTTTGTGCCCCATTCCAGTCACAAATCCTCCTTTCCTTCTGTAATAAGTAACCATTATTCTGCCTTTTATAGTATTTTTTCTTCCTTGTGTTTTTGATTTTATAGTTTTATCACCAAAATGTGATTGTACAAAATGTACATCTACAGATTGCAGATAATACAGTTTAGTCTTTGCCTTTAAAAAATAAGTGCCTTAATTTTTCTTCTGTCTGTATGTCTCCCCACTCCATCCCTTTCTTTTTCTTAAAATTTTCCATTATAGAACAAGGGTTGTTTAACCAGCAGAGTTTCCCACAGCTGGGTTTTGTTGATTGCCCATTTATGAAGCAGTTTAACATGGTTCTCTGTCCTTGGTATCTCTGCAAAATCCACCAAACTCAGAGATCTGCTTCCATCTGTTTGACAAGACTCTATCACTTGTAGCTTAAAATGGTTTGTTGTCTTTCTTTTTTTATGGTTTTAACAGATGTTAATACTGAATGCTTATGTCTCTTCATCCATTAAAGCTTATAAATGGTGATATTCTAATTCTAGCCTTTCTTTTTCATTAACAGCTGGATTACATTTAAAGAGAGTTTTTCCTCTTTTGGTTGTTTGATAATGTAGTGGTACAATTCATGTAGGGCTTGCCAGGTGGCAGGCAGGAGACCTAAGAGACATGGTTTTGATCCCAGGATTGGGAAGATCTCCTGGAGAAGGACATGGCAACCCCACTCCAGTATTCTTCCCTAGAGAATTCCATGGACAGAGGAGCCTGGCAGGCTACAGTCCATAGGGTTGCAAAGAGTTGGACATGACTGAAGTGACTTATTAGCATGTATGCACAGTTCATGGAAGAAAAGAAAATAAGTGCTTAATAATTTCTTTTAACAGTTACCAAGATAACTACTTAGTTTTCTATCATGTTTTGAAAGTGACTTGTTGTTGTTCATTTGCTCTGTCGTGTCCAACTTTTTGTGACCCCATGGACTGCAGCATGCCAGGCTTCCCTGTCCTTCATCATCTCCCAGAGCTTGTTCAAACTCATATCCGTTGAGTGGGTGATTCCATCCAACCATCTCATCCTCTATTGTCCCCTTTTCCTCCTGCCTTCAATCTTTCCCAGCATCAGGGTCTTTTCCAAAGAGTCGGTTCTTGGCATCAGGGGGCCAAAGTATTGGAGCTTCAGCTTCAGCATCAGTCCTTCCAATGAATATTCAGGATTGACTGGTTTGATCTCCTTTCAGTCCAAGGAATTCTCAAGAGTCTTCTCCAACACTGAAAGTGACTAATATTTTAAAGTATCATTATGAATTCATGAATTAAAAGTTTCAATCCATTGATTTTTTTTTAATTATTGAAATTCAAATTGACCGAGTTCAGATAATTCTTCAAAAGCCTTGATTACTTTCAGTGTGAGTGATATTTCCAGATCCTAATATGGGCACTAAGGGAAGCTTATCATTACTGGATTAATCATTGTCTTTAGGGCTTTCAGTAGACCTAGGTAGGAAGCTGCCATGTACACAGTCATTCCTAGATTTGAAATTTCTGGGAATTTCTGATATAGTCAAACTTAAAGGTCTTAATTTTTTTTTTTTTTGGCCTAATGCCTTTTCAGACAGCTTATACCAGTTTATGCTCCTATTGCTGCATTGGGCTTCCCTGATAGCTCAGTTGGTAAAGAGTCTGCCTGCAATGGAGGAGACCCCAGTTCAATCCCTGGGCCAGGAAGAGCCCCTGGAGAAGGGATAGGCTACCCACTGCAGTATTCTTGAGCTTCCTTTGTGGCTTAGCTGGTAAAGAATCCACCTGTAATGCGGGAGACTGGGGTTCGATCTCTGGGTTGGGAAGATCCCCTGGAGAAGGGATAGGCTACCGACTCCAGTATTCTGGGTTGGAGAATTCCATGAACTGTATAGCCCATGGGGTCTCAAAGAGTAGGACACGACTGAGTGACTTTCACTGCTGCATTATTTATTCATTATAATGAATATGGTTATAATTTCAGTTTGTTAATTCATTTCAATCTTTTTGCCAACCCAGTTTACCGTGATTTGCTATTCTTATGTTCTTAATTTAAATTCATCTCAGAGTTGCCTCAGTTCAGTTCAGTTCAGTTCAGTTGCTCAGTCGTGTCCGACTCTGTATATTTATAATTCTTTTACAGAGGGACATTAATAAAAATAATAGTAAGTAATATTTCTTGAGCTACCATTATGAAGCAGGCACTCTCCATTGCACTTTCCACAGAATTATCAAAGCAACCCAGTTAGGTAAACCTAACATTATATTTCCTTTCTAGGTGATAAAACAAGATTATGGAGGTTAAGTCTTCCAATGTAGATTATAAATCTTTAATTGGATTTTTAGTTTCCTTGTCATCATACTGTATCTGATTTAGCTTACTTTTTTATCTCAGCTTTTTCTTTCTGTATGGATGCCTGTTCCAGATTTATAGAGGTCTTTTCATGTCCTTTTGAGGATGTCAACTGGTTTTCTGAAATATTCTTTTGGTTCTTGTAATATTTTCTCCCAGTGTTGTCTAATTTTCTTTGTTTTGTTCAAGGTTTTTTTCCTGTTTATTCACCCTGGGACAATGAAAAGTCTATCCAAACTTGGTATCTGCCAACAGACTGGGTGTGTAGCTTGCACTTGGCCTCGGTCACTGACCACGTGTGAACTGTCAGATCTCATTTTCTCTTATTCAACTGTAGGGCAAGTTGCTATCCACTGCTCTTACTGCAATCTTTGTTAACAGATGTTTGTGTAATATAGCTTTATTTGTTTGAAGAGGAATATTCTCTTCCTTTCTTCTTGGTTCTCTAAAACTGAACTGCCTAGTTATAGCAAAGACTACAAATCTTAGCAGGAACTGGGTTTATCACACCTTTGTCCTCCACCATCTCTTGGTACAGTATGTGCTAATTCTACAACTCCCAGGGTGCATGTGCCCCTGGCAGTTCCCATCCTTTTTCCAGGGAGTGTGTGTTTGTGGTCCATGTATGTGTTTTCTTCCTGAACACTGAAGTTTCTAAATACATGTTGGATCAGAACCGAGTAGATACTATACGAACAGCATACTGGACATCCAGATGGCGTACACAGTGAGCTATAGAGGTATGGCTGCCCAATTTTAGCTGATTAGTTCAAACGCTTGGTCTCCTAGGTAAAGCAGGATGGATGAAATTCCATCCCTATATTCATGCAGGTTGGTGAGTGTGCTTTGTTTCAGCTGGTAAAGCAGGCATTGACTACTGATTTTTTTTTTAATTTTATTTTATTTTTAAACTTTACAATATTGCATTAGTTTTGCCAAATACCAAAATGAATCCGCCACAGGTATACCTGTGTTCCCCATCCTGAACCCTCCTCCCTCCTCCCTCCCCATACCCTCCCTCTGGTCGTCCCAGTGCACCAGCCCCAAGCATCCAGTATCGTGCATTGAACCTGGACTTGCGACTCGTTTCATACATGATATTATACATGTTTCAATGCCATTCTCCCTCCACTGTAACGTAGTTAGAATTCTCTCTCAGATTCTGACAATATTTTATTCTCATTTACTGGAGCTGATTTGACTTCATCTATTTCTGAATCTTAGAGGTTATTGTGTAATGTTAGGAAAGGCTCTGCTTTACACTAGCCTGAGCCATGCCATTTTTAAACCAGCATCCAAAAATAAATTTTGACAATTTGTCATTTTGCAAGATCTTTGGGAGACTTGTTAATATATTGGTAGTCCTTTGATGGGGTTTTAAACAATTTCTTCATGTGCAGAATGGTTTATAACTACCTCAGTGACATTTCAGATAGGATTTTTTTCCTCTGTTCTTTGTACTGCCAGTATTGGCTTTTAATTGCGTTGACCCATGATATATTTCTTATGTCCTTTACCAGTTCTTTCTTCTGAGATCTCTTTCTGAATCTTGCTTTAGGAGTGCTGTATGATCAAACTTTGTTCCTCCTGCCATAGCTGCAGGAGCTTTTCTCCTGATTGAATTACGTCACTCACTGTCTAGGATTTTTTTTTTTTTTTTTGTCTAATTTTGATTATTTGCATAAACACCAACCCTGCCTAAAACACCACCGAACGATTAGAACAGAAATGGAGTGTTTACTAGATTGCCAGTTGAAATCAGCTTTCTCTCTTCTGTTGGGAGAAATAAACTTTATAGAAAATAGGCAGAAGATGTGATATTAGAGAATGATGTGTCTTGGCCAACCCTGAGCCTTCCTCAGCAGGGTGGACAATGTGACAATGCTTCCTGGAACAGTGAATGAGGCTGAGTTATGAGGAAGGAAGCTCTGAGATGGAGGAGACTGACTTTGTCTTCATGAGGTATCTGGTTTCAGACACATCATTCTGCCACATTCGAATTAAACAAAAAGAAATTATAGTCAGTAAATCAGCACTCTTTGGAAGGATTTAAGGTCTTATGCAGCAATACTCTTTCCTTTACAAATCTTACCTTTTTTTCCCCCCCAGAGCTAAGGAAATGTACATGAAATTGTCAAGTATTAGATGCTGTTTATTATCTAAAAAGGATATCTGAAAAAATATTTGAGTGGTAAACTAAATGAGGTAGAACACCTAGTTGTACATTGAAAACATATGTCTTATCTGTACATTGTTAAGTTTTTCTTAGAGAGTATCTTTAATAAACTGAATGTTGATAATTTTTGAAGTCTAATATTTGTAATAGTAACAAAGTAAATAATTTTATGAAAAAGTTATTTTAGCCATATGCATACTTTTACTGGTGTTGAGTCCGTATTACATGCTATATTAAAAACCTAAAGTGAAATTCTTTTTAAAGATAAAATCATGAAAGTAGTTCATAGAGCACAGCACTAAGATGAAAAGCTATGACACTGTGTACTGATATAGGAAATACTATTATTTGTGTGCTTCACTCCATGGATGACTTCCGTAATATCCAGTATGGATCATGGCCCAGTTTTGTTTGTTGAATTAAAGGCGTATCATGTAAGTTCTTGTGTATTGTTGTTGTTTAGTTGCTAAGTCATATCTGACTCTTGGGATCTCATGGACTGTAGCCCGCCAGGCTCCTTTGTCCGTGGAACTTTTCAGGCAAGAATATTGGAGTGGGTTGCCATTTCTTTCTTCAGAGGATCTTCCAGACCCAGGAATCGAACCCACATCTCCTGGAGCTTCTGCACTGGCACATGAATCTTTACCACTGAGCCGCCAGGGAAGCCCAAGTTCTTATGTATACACTTAAAAAAAAAAAAAGATAAATAACACAATAGAACATTGTTGTATTACCCTATTATAATGTACTGGGAGTGGCTATACATCTATTTAAAATAGAAACGTTAAATTTTTATTTCTTCAAATGCCCTTTTTAATGCCTTCTGATGATTCAAGCACCTACTTAGGATTTCCAAGTAGGTGGAATAGATATATATAAAAAAGAACAGGTAGCCTTCTTGCTTATTTAGTGAAATAAAGGCTTAGGGAAATGAAAAAAAAAAGGACACAACCCGTATTTTCATGTAGAGAGTGTGGTGTGAAAATGTGTGTGTAATGTATACATGGTTTCATGCATGAAAACTGAATGACCTGGGGTCACTCTTGGTTTTTTGTTTTTAAATTTTTGGCTGCACTGCACTGTATGCAGAATGTGGGATCTTAATTCCTTGACCACGGAGGGATTGAACCCCATCCCTTGCAATGGACGCTCAGGGTCCTAACCAGTGGACCACCAGGGAAGTCCCTAGGTTTACCCTTTATGATACTCTTCAGTCCCGTAAATGTTAGATTCTTTATTTTCTTGGGCAAAAGGGGGATATTTCAAAGGAAGGCATTTTTGCCACATTTCTAGAAATGTTTACATGTAGAGTCAATGACATGGCAGCATATTTCTCTCAAGCAATCAGATCTGGCTGTGTTTCAGTAACTTATTTATGGGGACTTCCCTAGTGGCTCAGATGATAAAGGGTCTGCCTGCAATGCAGGAGACCTAGGTTGGATCCCTGGGTTGGGAAGATCCCCTGGAGAAGGGAATGGCTACCCACTCAAGTATTCTTGCATGGAGAATCCCATGCACAGAGGAGTCTGGCAGACTCAGTCCATGGGGTCACAAAGAGTTGGACACGACTGAGTAACTAACACTTTCACTACCTTTGAATTATAAGGCCCACTGGGGTTTAAGTTGGTTTCAGTGTTAAGTGCCCTTGTACTGATGCTGATGCCTCTTTCTTTGAAAGTTTAAAGTCCTTCCTTATTTTTTGCCTACTTACCTAGAAAAAAAATTGAAACCATCTTAGATCATTATAGTAACCTTACCCTATATCTTTAGACTGACCTCTTTCACCAGGCTTTGGCTTTTAGTTAATCTTCAAGTAGTATATTTAGATGTTTAATGTATATTTCTATTGGGTTTGAAGATTGATTTCTTTTACATAGTGTGGCCTCATCATCTTTCTCCAGGTCCTACTTTAGATCATGAGTATTTCCTGAATCAGTTGATCTTCCAACCATTTGTCCAATCCCAACAAAACCACAGGAACCCTCTTAGACTCTTCCTATATGGACCTATTATATCTTACCAATGGGCTACAAAACCATCCTCTCCATTCTATCCTGACTACCTTGATAGCTGTTACTCAGAACATGGCAATATCCTTCTTATCTGTTCAAATTATTCCAAAGAATATCTATGCCATTTTCCTATTTAAAACCCTCATGTGACTCACCACTGTCCTCAGGATGGAATCAGAACACTTAGGCATGGAGTTCAGGCCATGTAGTGAGCTTCCTGAGCCTGTCTGTTTTCCCTTACCACTTGTCACTTTGTGCTTCAGTGGTTCTTAGCTGTGTGGATGTTCAGGCCTCTACACTGAGCTCCTTTCTAGGCGGTGGCTGTTTCCTATGTACAGAAACACCATTGCCCTTTTCTGTTAACATGCTCCTCTCATCCTTCAGGTCTCAGCTCATGATTCATCTTCTCCGGGCTGTTGTCCCTGGTTCTGTCTTCTCCACACCTCCTTCCCCATCCCTACAAGCACATATCCATGTATAGGCTGGATTAGGGGTTTCTGTGCTCCACTGACACCTTGTGTTTATTCCTATCTTTATAATTGTCTGGGTGAACCTCTGGCATGATGCTTGTCAAAAATTATCTGATCTTGTGTCTTCTTCATGAAATTCCATGTTTTCAGAAGGTTAAAATCAACTCTAATATCTAGTATAGTTCCTAAAGAATAGAAAATGATTGTAAACTAGATTATATATATATAGTTATATGTCATGCTTTAATAAATATTTCTCTAAATGTTTGCATATTCATTTGATGTTTAGTAAATTTGGTTATTGGTTCATGTAGATCTGTTTGTACATATACACATAAATCTGTTTATATACCAAGACTTTGATTTATGAAACTTAAACTTTCTGCTGTTTGCTTTGTGAAGGGCAAGCAGGTATGGGAAAATTAAATGTACCATCAGAACACTATTTTCTTCAATTGATTTTTGGGGGTACAGGGTAAAGTATTGGGCTTCGCATGTGGCGTAAAGAACCTGCCTGCCAATGCAGGAGACAAAAGAGGCGTTATATGGGTTTCCAACCTGGTTCAATTCCTGGGTTGGAAAGATTCCCTGGAGGAGTAAATGGCAACCTACTCCAGTATTCTAGCCTGGAGAATCCCATGAACAGAGGATCCTGGAGGGCTGTCGTGCACGGGGTTGCAAAAAGTCAGACACAACTGAAGCGACTTAGCATGCACACAGGGTAAAGGTGCAAAAAATGTAGTCAAACAAACTGCCAAGCAGCCTTTGAACATTAAAATATTCTTTTTTTTCTGGAGCCAGATTTTGGCTTTGAAGAAAATAGCTCCTTGTCTTCTCATCTAAAAAGAACAAAGTCCTTAGAATCTCTAAACTAATGAATAATTTTTGTGACTTTGTTTTTGCCATTTAGCCTCCAAATGCCTGGTAACTATCAGTGCTCATTTGATTTTAAGTGGATTCTTAAATCTAGGTACACGTGGTCAGAGTTAGCAGTTTCAGGAATCTTAGGATTTGTCCATAATTAATTTAACCTATGAATATAAAATTAAAAAGAAAGAAAAGTCCTAATCTGCAACATACATGTGTTGTTTTTGGAAAGGTAAATATGTTCAGATGTTCCTTGATTTAGGATAGATTTACAGCTGACTGACATACGGTGTCATTCAGTCACTAAGTCATGTCTGACTCTTTGGAACCCCAAAAACTGCAGCATGCCAGGCTTCCCTGTCCCACACTACCATTAATTGAAAGTATCTCAAGTCCAAAATGCATGCAATACACCTGACTTGAAATTATAGCTTAGTCTTCCCTACTTTAAATGTTCTCAGAATACCTTCATTAGCCTATAGTTGGTCAAAATGACCTAACAAAGTCTCTTTTATAATACAATGTTGGTTTTTTGAATGCTGTACTAAAAGTGAAGACTCTAATGTTTGTGTGAGTCGAGTGCTTATGAGTTGCTTATAATGCTTATAAGAAATTGTTTAAACTTGTGATCATGTAGCTGACCGGGAGCTGCAGCTACTGCCGCAGCCCAGCATCACCAGAGCATCACTAGCCCCAGAAAAGATCAAAATTCAAAGTATAGTTTTATCTGAATATGTATCTCTTTCATATCATCATAAAGTTGAGAAATTATAAGTTGAACCCTTGAACGTTGTGGATCATCTGTACATGACTTTATTTATTAAAGTTATTTCTTACATGTCAATAGCTGTTTTTAACCTTAGACCAGGTTTAAGTAGCTCTATTGGTTTAACTAAATGAGATTTTTATTCAATTTTATTTGATAAAATGTACTTATGTTTTAGTGATTCTTCTGCCTGGATACTTGAATATGCCTGTCCAAAAGATACATTTTTACCTTCTTAAATGTGAGCATTGATTAGGAGGAAATATTTTTGTGTGTGTTGCTTAATTTATGGGGTGGAGGGGTGGAGGGGTGGAGGGATGGAAGCCAATGTAAATCTCACTATCTGTATTTTCCTTCTGGGAAATTCTAATGAGAACCAGGTTAGAGGTCTACCTATATCCTCAATGTCTCTTTTCTATATTTTCATCTTATTGTCTCTCTGTATCAAAGTCTGGGTAGTTTTTTTTCTGTTTCCTTTGCTATCTTCCAGTTCACTATTTCTCTCTTTTGTTATCACACATGGCCAGTGGATTTTAATTTTCATTATTTATATTTTTCATTTATAGCACAAATACCTTTTTCAAATCATCTGTGTCACTTTTTGTGACTCCCTGTTCCCTGGAGTTATTTTCAAGTTTGTCACCTATTTCATTAAGCACTCGCAGTTATGTAGATAGTTTAAATATCTGAAGTCGCTCCAGGGTTCTTTCTGCTCGTTATTTGTGCTAGTTCTTACTTATGTTGTCTTGTTTTCTGTGGGCCTCATTAATTTTCATTGCTTGTTTATCGTTGACTCTCGATGTAGTGTGAGCCAACTTTATAGTCTAGGACTAATGTGCCCTTATTCGGAGACGCTTTTCATTTTCTTCTGCAGGGTACCTGAGGGCACTGTCTCGAGAAAGCACCTTCACAGATTTATGGTGGAGTTCCCTGCCATACTCAGTCTGCTGGCACCTGATGTCTAGATCTTCTCAAGATCCAATCTGTGATTGCGTGTTTAGATACAGGCTTTTTTGGTCCTTTTTCTTCCCCTGCTTTGCTCTGTACCAGGACATCTTTTCCTTTAGTCCTGGAAGCTGATGGAAGGGGGGCAGGGGTTTAGTTCTGGATTACTTTGACTATAGAATGTAGCCTTTGGGGCACCCCTTTAATGTGTAAGACTTCCCACAATGGGCCTTGACCTTGACTTTTGGTGGAAAAACAAAGGCTCAAGGTTGAGGTGTTAGGATATGCCCTTGGGGCAACAGTGGCTAGATGCTCCTAAAAAAAGACAAAAGGCACAATTCAGAGTCAAACCACATACTTCTTGCTTAAATATTTTCTATACCCATAATTCTATACTTTTAAATACTAGTCAATTTATGATTATTCACATTCATTACTGACATAGCATGGGATTAGCTTCACAGTAAAGCCATGAAAATTATACAGGATTCAATTAAATAATTTATCTTTAAAAGTTGTGGCCCTGTCAGACAGGAAGACTATGAATACAATTAAGAATGAAGTCAGGTAATAGACTAGCTAATCAAACGTATGGATTTGCAGACTCTGTTCAAATAGCACAATTAGTTAATGAATAGCCTGCCTGCCAGTCCATTCCATTTTTAGGGAATGAAATATTTAAAGGGGCTTACCTGTCCTAAGTTTTAGGTATTTCAACCTCATTGCAAGCCCCCAAAACTTCATCAGAATAAGCAGTGTCAGTTTATTGCCAGTTACCCCTGAGATGGTAAAGCCAGTTCTTGCTTCGAATGATATAATTATTTTCTTAGAGCAGTAGATCTTTAGAACCCTGGCTGCATATTACCAACCCCTGGACTTTTTCTAGCAAAAAAACTATCCCTAGAGATTCTGAGTTAAATGGATCAGATTGAAAGTAGGCTTTAGTCATTTTTTTCCTTTAAAGAATTATAAATGATTTTAATGTGTAGTCAGGGTTGAGAACTTCTTCCTTATTGATTAACTGTATACTTTATCCCTGAACTGGTTAACATTAAATATTCTAAAAATGCGTTCAATTAAAATTTTGTGTTGCATTTGAGAATAAGCTCTGTATATAGTTAGTATTTAAAGTTTTCATTAATGTTTAAGAGAATTTGATATTTGACTAGCCTTGTTATTCTGATTGAAAATGTGTAATTAATATTAATATTTGGGATTTTAAAATTGAAATGTAATAAGTTAATTTGACTGAATTTATGGATAGAGTTGGACTACTTAAAGTACTTGAAAGAGACCATATTTATGTTTAATTGACTAGACTTATTAGGATTAATAACCAAGGAGCACTTTGTTTGTTAGGCTTTTGAAGTTTTTAAAAAGAAAATCCCACATATTAAAATTTAGAGTGCAATTTGAAATATTTAGAGGATTCAATTTTCTAATTTCATAAATGAGACCAAATGTTAATCAAATCATCCCTTGAAGATGATTAACAATATATTTTTGGCTTATAAATAAATAATGAGATTTATAAGTTCAATTTAAGTACATAAGAAATACTAG
Organism: Bos indicus x Bos taurus; assembly: GCF_003369695.1. Lineage (NCBI taxonomy): Eukaryota > Metazoa > Chordata > Mammalia > Artiodactyla > Bovidae > Bos > Bos indicus x Bos taurus. The sequence goes on along the minus strand of NC_040083.1, from coordinate 26,135,193 downwards.
AATTCTTAAATTATAACTCTAATTAGTTGAATATTATTTTCAAAGTAGTCACAGATGGTCTTTTAAGATCATCTTTAATGGTATGTATAAGAACCATTCTCATGAATACCAAAAAATTACTTTGACACATGCTGAGTTCTTGTGATTTTTCCTTTTCCTTTTCAAACTTGAAATAGTTTTTTTCACTGTCTTTCAAAAAGTGACACATGATTCACAATGCAAAAAAAATGTGAGGAATAAAGTGAAACCTTCATTCACAGCACCCTGATTGCAGTTGGTAGCACTTTGATGTATCAGGTCCAGTGATTGGTTGGCTTGCTGACCTATGTCTCTTTGTCTATCATCTATCTATTTAATATTTCCTTGATTAAATGGGATATTACATGTGCTGTTTTATACTCTTTTTCCTTCAATAGTCTCCTTTGGACATAATATCCTTATACTAATAAGTTTTATCTACACACAATGTGCCATATTCTACTACAGAGATTTACCATCATTTACAAGTTATTTCCAAATTATTCTATTATAATCATTACTATGAGGAAGATACTTGATGTTTTACATTTTGGCACTTGTGTGATTATTTACAAGGCTTCATTTCTAGAAGTGGAAACTCTCTGCCTCTGAGTTATGAACTTTTAGAATTTGGAAAAATAAACCTATTCTTTTGATGGCAGTTAGGCATTTCAGATGGAGAAGGCGATGGCACCCCACTTGATTAAATGGGAAATCCCATTCCATTAAATTATTCCCATTCCATTAAATCTTGCCTGGAAAATCCCATGGATGGAGGAGCCTGGTAGGCTGCAGTCCATGGGGTTGCGAAGAGTTGGACACAACTGAGCGACTTCACTTTGACTTTTCACTTTCATGCATTGGAGAAGGAAATGGCAACCCACTCCAGTGTTCTTGCCTGGAGAATCCCAGGGACGGGGGAGCCTGGTGGGCTGCCGTCTATGGGGTGGCACAGAGTTGGACACGACTGAAGCGACTTAGCAGCAGCAGTAGCAGCAGCAGGCATTTCAGACTGTGCTGTAGTTCTCACTGAGTCTCTGCCTTAGTGGCAAGAGTTCAGAAGCCTGGATCTAAATTCTTGCCTTAACACTGCCTATTTTTATTTTAATCATCACTTAAATTATCAGTTTTCTCATTTCATAAAGTGAAGATAATAAAATTTGCCTTAAAGCAATTTTGGGAGAGGATCAGATCAGATCAGTTGTTTGGTTGTGTCCAACTCTTTGCGACCCCATGAATTGCAGCACGCCCGGCCTCCCTGTCCATCACCAACTCCCGGAGTTCACTCAGACTCACGTCCATCGAGTCAGTGATGCCATCCAGTCATCTCATCCTCTGTCGTCCCCTTCTCCTCCTGCCCCCAATCCCTCCCAGCATCAGAGTCTTTTCCAATGAGTCAACTCTTCTCATGAGGTGGCCAAAGTACTGGAGTTTCAGCTTTAGCATCATTCCTTCCAAAGAAATCCCAGGACTGATCTCTTTCAGAATGGACTGGTTGGATCTCCTTGCAGTCCAAGGGACTCTCAAGAGTCTTCTCCAACACCACAGTTCAAAAGCATCAATTCTTCGGCGCTCAGCTTTCTTCACAGTCCAACTCTCACATCCATACATGACCACAGGAAAAACCATAGCCTTGACTAGACGAAACCTTTGTTGGCAAAGTAATGTCTGCTTTTGCACATGCTATCTAGGTTGGTCATAACTTTCCTTCCAAGGAGTAAGCGTCTTTTAATTGCATGGCTGCAGTCACCATCTGCAGTGATTTTGGAGCCCAGAAAAATAAAGTCTGACACTGTTTCCACTGTTTCCCCATCTATTTCCCATGAAGTGGTGGGACCGGATGCCATGATCTTCATTTTCTGAATGTTGAGCTTTATGCCAACTTTTTCACTCTCCACTTTCACTTTCATCAAGAGGCTTTTGAGTTCCTCTTCACTTTCTGCCATAAGGGTGGTGTGATCTGCATATCTGAGGTTATTGATATTTCTTTGGGAGAGGATAGGGTTGGGTTTTTTTTTTTTCTGTTTTAAAAATAAGTTTATTTGTATCATTTCTTTCTAGAAATCCACATATAAGAGGTGTCATACATATTTCTCCTTCTCTGTCTGACTTACTTCACTCAGGAAGACAATCTCTTGGTCCATCCAGGTTGTTGCATATGGATTGTCTTATTCCTTTTCATGGCTGAGTAATATTCCCTTATATATGTACCACATCTTCTTCATTTGTCAGTGAACATTTAGGTTGCTTCCATGTCTTGGCTATTGTAAATAAAGCTGCGGTGTACACTGAGGTGCATGTATCCTTTTGGACCATGTTTTTCTCCAGATATATACCCAGAAGTGGGATTGCAGGGTCTTATGGGAGCTCTATTTTTAGTTTTTTAAGGAACCTCCATATTGTTCTCCATAGTGGCTGCACCAATTTACATTTCCACCAATTCTGTAGGAGGGTTCCCTTCTGGAAGAGGACAGTTTTGTAAAAGTAGCTAGAATGGGGCTTAAAACACAGTAAAGCTCAGTGTATTTTTTATTTTCTCTCTACTTGAATCTGAGAAGATGGAATTCAATTAATTCTTCCTAGTTTTATCATTGTTTGAATTGCATAAAAGGTTGGAACATTTTCAATTCTTGCTTGAGACTTCATTCTGCTATCTCTATTTCCAGGCAATTGATATTTAATATTTTGAATAAAACAAAATCATCACCTTATTTACAAAACAAGCTTCTTACATATTTTTTCAGTACTGAAATATATTTTTGCTCTGTTAAAACTTCCTTTGCAAAGATAACTAGCAAGACCATTTAAAATAGTTATCACAGTGTCTCTTTTTCTACATATGTCATAAAACTTAACTGGGCAGATTTAACCAAGGGAAAAGAAAATCTTGGGAAACACTTTCAAGTTCTGAGTATTATACAAAGATTCACGTGGACTAAGATATAAAGTTAAGAATTAACTTGTAGTATATAAGACAAGAAGGAAATGGATTGATTTTAGGCTGAAACATTTTGTCTTACTGAGTTTGAGTTAGAGCAACTTAGTGAAAAGAGTTTTTTTCTCTGATTGAAAACTTTGTATAAATGGCATAATTTTATAAGGGATTCTACAATCTCTAAATATCACATGGAATGCAAGTTTAGAAATCATATAATTCCTTCATTTTATAAATGAGCAAAATGAGACTCAGGAAGGTTCTGATGTATTTGAAGGTTTAAGGAGAAACCAGAATTTTTGTTAGAATGAATTGCAGACACCAACTTCATTTCATGCAAAGGGAAGTATGGCTAGGGAATGTGAAATGCCCTGTCAGTGATAAATCCGAGCCTAGGCCTAGGACTGTTTCCAGTGTTCCTCTAACATGGGTCAACACACATGTTGAATGGGCAAGAATAATACATGACTTCTTTTGTTAGCCTGAGATTCTTCTAACTGTGAAGGAGAACTCAAAATCAACTGAAATTTGAATCAACAGTTTTATCTTTGGATATTTCATGGAGATTCTGAGTTCCTGAGTGCAGAAGGGTTTTCAGGGAAATCTTTTAAGGAATATTGAAAAGCCAGGCCCATTTTCTTAAGGGTTTCTATCTCAGGTCAATTGATCATTGGAAGACACACACTGCTTTAACTGCTAAGTTGCAGTGAGTGTTGCCCAGAAGGACTCATCTGTTGGTCCTCTCTGGCTTTCCATGTAAAAGCTGACCCATTCACATTCATTCAGCTCTATTATCCATAAGGAGCAAGACCAGGAATAGACCCAGAAGAGCTATCCCCCTCCCAAATAGTTCTGAGTTCACATGCTAGTAAAAAACAGCAAACATAAGACAAAAACTCAATGTGAACAAATATCAGAGTAAGAATGATCCATAATTCACTCAGTTCAGTTCAGTTCAGTTGCTCAGTCGTGTCTGACTCTTTGCGACCCCATGGATCACAAATTCACTATCCATGTGTAAATAAATGTTCTTAAGTCTTTTTTGTTTTCTGTCCTATGCACGATTCAAAGAAAAGATACCTCTTTAAGATGTTGTTGAATTTACAGAGGCTAGATGAAGACATCCATTTAAAATTCTGCTCTTTTTCTCTAGTGAGGTCAGAGATTTCTGGTAAGCCCTCCCCATTGCCCAGGCTAGCAAACCGTAACAGGGAGTGTGGCATCATATCACAGTAACTTATTTCAAACTCCAGGTGTGTATGCAGTACCAGTGTTGAGCCTGAAGAAAATTTATTACAGATGTCTGGAATTGAAGACTGTTGACTAGGTGCAAACATTACCTCATCCTCCACTTGACACTAGCACAGTTGGGGGGAGATTATAAAGGTAAATACAAATGTGCTAAAATGTAAATGTGGGCTATTTCTTTAGCAAATTGGGTTTTCTTGTTATAGCCATCTCAGTGTTTTATGAGTCAGATAATAGAAATCCTAAAATTAGGGACAGATTTACAGCTTGTTAGGGAACAGTTTCCATTAATCCCTTGAATACTTGATGCTCGTGTTCTCTTTCACAGAATTCGTGAGAATAGCTAAATGTCATGGCTCTTTTAGTTTTCAGGGTCTGTAAATTTTGATGACAGGCAAGATTGACTTGCATTGAGAGATCGAAAACAATGGCAGTACTGGGTACACCAGAGCAGTGAACACAAACTGGTATTTCTTTCATTGTGTTCACATCATGTTTTCCCATCCTGAAGGTGGGTACCCACACGGTAAGCACCAGATTGGAATTATTTTTGGAAGGCTAAGGAAACAGGGAATTGAGAAAAAAGAGACACCATTTGATGACTGTCATAACAGAAAAATGGCTCAAGTTAAGTAAATGTCCCAGCACTCTGACCTCAGTGTCATATTACATAGGTTGGAAAATGACATGCAGATCTGATCTGCACAGCTAAAGCAAAGATGATTTTTAAAAGAAATACTTATGGATGAGGGAGCTTCTTGGAATAATTGGATCATTTTGGACTTGTAGAGTTAATGTGTTTGGAGTAGGTTACTAAGCAGCCTTTTTGAAGGGCTGGGCAGGGAGAGTCTATTTTGGCCAGTGAAACCACCTGAAATGTGCCTGTAGAAGCATCTGGTAATAAAAGAATTGATTAACTATCAAATCCTTATAGAAGTCAGCCAGCAACATGCTCATGATGGTCCCCAGTGCCAAGCTTTTGCTTTGGGACCATTGAAACCTTCTCTTGTCTCTCTTCCAAGATCAGTGGAATCAAGTTCTGTAAATGTGTTCTTGACTACTGGAGTCAAGTGCAGCTCAAATCATCAGGAGCTTCTCCTATATTATGGTTAGTCTCTCTGTTATATTCTAGGATGTGCATGCTTGTTTTTGTTGAGACCCCAGCCCAGAATCCCACATGTATTTTTGTATCTTATTGTCAGTTAGACTGGTTAGAATGAGTAAGTTTTGGTCTACTAGAATAGTAGTTTCAGAAATACACTCCGAATTCAGTTCTGTGATGTTTGCATTTGCGTTGCCTGGTGTTGATCGCTGGTTCCACTGTTCTGACATTTATGGCTGTGTTTCATCTTGGAAACCATGTGCAGTTGTAACTGGGAGTTGGCAGGTGCAAGAAAAGAGTAAGTGAAACTTTATTGGCATTGTTTTATTCCTCAAGATTCCTTTCAGAAGGTGAAATAAGAAATATTGACGAAATTGGGAGGACTGGCCTGTTGAAGCCTGTTAAAGGTGTGACCTGATTGTGAGTTCATATGTTACTTGCTGTTGCCATTGCTGTGGTGACAGATTTAACCTTAAATTTCAAATATTTACTTCAGTAATTATGCTTTCCCACCATGAGCAGTAACCAGAATAAGAGATTAGATGGCCCCAAAGTGAATAGACTGTAGGTTTCCCTAGGGATTATTACACTGATGTGAAAAATCATAACAGTGTTCACACCAACCCATGTGTTATGAGTTATGTAATTCTATTTGTAAAATCCCTTATCTGTCTTTAAAAAATCAATTTATTTGAGGACATGGCCAAGAGTACCATCATTTTAGAGTAAAATCTCTTGACTTCACCTGCCAAGAAGAGCCAATTTGATATTAAGGTCTGTTAATGATTTAACTTTTCTTTGGTTGATGTCAGCTTAAGTGTGAGACTGCTTTCAGTTATCTGTGAGATCTTCGCCTTTTTTCCAGAGGAAGAGAATATGCAAAGAAAATATGTGTTAGAATAATGGTTTTAGTTTTAATTATAAATTGTGATTTTTATACTTTGTGTATATTGTAAAAAAAGTTTTATCTTGGTCAATTTCAGTGTTTCTCAAATTTTTAAAAATCATTTTCCCCCAAAGACCATATTTTTAGATAATTTTTTCTTCCAAATTGTTCTCCACATGAAATTAAATATTAAGCATAACAAGATTTTACTGGACTGGGTTATGCATATACTTCCAAGACCCAATTTTCCCACTTTGGGGAGTGTATGGCCCTCATTGAAAATGCATGGTTTATTTTAAATAAATTTATATATAGTAAACCAGTTCTTAAAAATTTCTTGAATATTATGAAACAATAAAAATCAGAACACAAAGCAAAGAGAATATAATATGCACTCATAATCGCATCTACTGAGACACAATTAATGATTATACTTTGATGTACATACTTGCAAACCCTTGTCCGGATATGTTATGTTTAGTACTTTAGACAGACAAAAATATATATTACGCCATATGTCATGTTTTGTAACTTGCTTTATTCATTTAATAATATTTTATGAACATTTTTTCAAGACAAAATTTGACTTGAACAACCTCATTTTTACTTGACTGTGTCTTTTTAGGGTTAAATTTCTTTACCTTTATTATTTGATCTTGTTGTTTTAGAAACATAGCATTGATTCAAAATCATTTAGAGAGCCAGAAATAAACCCACATACCTATGGTCAATTAATCTTCAACAAAGCAACCAAGAATATACAATGAAGACAGTCTCTTCAGCAGGTGGTGTTGGGAAAACTGGACAGCTACATGTAAATCAGTGAAGTCAGAGCACACACTCACCCTCACACCATGCAGAAAAGTAAACTCAAAATGGCTTAAAGACTTCAACATGAGACCATAAAACTCCTGGAAGAGAATATAGGCAAAATATTCTCTGATGTAAATCGTAGCAACATTGTCTTAGATCACTCTCCCAAGGCAGAAGAAATAAAAGCAAAAATAAACAAATGGGACCTAATCAAACTTACAAGCTTTTGCACAGCAAAGGAAACCATAAACAAAATGAAAAGACCACTTACCAACTGGGAGAAAATATTTGCAAATGAGCCAACCAACAAGGGCCTAATTTCCGAAATATACAAACAGCCTATACAACTCAATAACAACAACAACAACAACCAAAACAACTCAATAAGAAATGGACAGAAGACTTAAATAGACATTTCTACAAAGAAGACACCAGATTAGATCAGATCAGTCGCTCGGTTGTGTCCAACTCTTTGAGACCCCATGAATCTCAGCAGCCAGGCCTCCCTGTCTATCACCTACTCCCGGAGTTTACTGAGACTCACATCCATCGAGTCAGTGATGCCATCCAGCCATCTCATCCTCTGTCGTCCCCTTCTCCTCCTGCCCCCAATCCCTCCCAGCATCAGAGTCTTTTCCAATGAGTCAACTCTTCGCATGAGGTGGCCAAAGTACTTGAGTTTCAGCTTTAGCATCATTCCTTCCAAAGAAATCCCAGGGCTGATCTCCTTCAGAATGGACTGGTTGGATCTCCTTGCAGTCCAAGGGACTCTCAAGAGTCTTCTCCAACACCACAGTTCAAAAGCATCAATTCTTCGGGGCTCAGCCTTCTTCACAGTCCAACTCTCACATCCATACATGACCACAGGAAAAACCATAGCCTTGACTAGATGAACCTTTGTTGGCAAAGTAATGTCTCTGCTTTTCAATATGCTATCTAGATTGGTCATAACTTTCCTTCCAAGGAGTAAACGTCTTTTAATTGCATGGCTGCAGTCACCATCTGCAGTGATTTTGGAGCCCAGAAAAATAAAGTCTGACACTGTTTCCACTGTTTCCCCATCTATTTCCCATGAAGTGATGGGACTGGGTGCCATGATCTTCGTTTTCTGAATGTTGAGCTTTAAGCCAACTTTTTCACTCTCCACTTTCACCTTCATGAAGAGGCTTTTGAGTTCCTCTTCACTTTCTGCCATAAGGGTGGTGTCATCTGCATATCTGAGGTTATTGATATTTCTCCCGGCAATCTTGATTCCAGCTTGTGTTTCTTCTAGTCCAGCGTTTCTCATAATGTACTCTGCATATAAGTTAAATAAACAGGGTGACAATATACAGCCTTGACGTACTCCTTTTCCTATTTGGAACCAGTCTGTTGTTCCATGTCCAGTTCTAACTGTTGCTTCCTGACCTGCATACAAATTTCTCAAGAGGCAGATCAGGTGGTCTGGTATTCCCATCTCTTTCAGAATTTTCCACAGTTTATTGTACAAATGGCCAATAGGCATGTAAAAAGATGCCCAACTTTATTATTAGAGAAATGCAAATCAAAACTACAATGAGGTATCAACTCACATGAGTCAGAATGGCCATCATTAAAACATCTACAAATAAATTCTGGAGAGTCCGTGGAGGAAAGGAAGTCCTCCTACAATGTTGATGGGAATGTAAACTGGTGCAGCCACTATGGAAACAGTATGGAGTTTCCCTCAAAAACTAAAAATGGAGTTGCCGTATTATCCAGCAATCCCACTGCTGGGCATATGTCTGGAAAAAACTCTAATTTGAAAAGATGCATCCCAGTGTTCATAGTGGCACTACTTACAATAGCCGAAACACAGAAGCAACCTGAATGTTCATTGACAGATGAATGGATACAGAAAATGTGGTGTGTGTACGTGTGTGTATGTAGGCATACATATACATAAGCACAATGGAATACAACTCAGCCATAGAAAGAATGAAATAATGCCATTTACAGCAATATGGATGGACCTAGAGATTATCATCATAAGTGAAGTAAGTCAGAAAGAGACAAATATATATTAGCACTTATACTGGAATCTAAAATATGATACAAAACAGAAACAGACTCACAGACATAGAAGACAAGCTTATGGTTACCAAAAGGGAATGGGAGGAGGGATAAATTAGGAGCTTGGGATTAGCAGATACAAACTACTATATATAAAATAAACAGCAAGGTCCTACTGTGTAGCACTGGGAACTGTGGTCAATATCCTATAATAAACCATACTGGGAAAGAATATGAAAAAGTAATATATTCTCTCTTCCTGTCTCACCAGATGTATGTATGTGTGTGTATATATATATCTGAGCCACTTTGCTATACAACAGAAATTAATACAACATTGTAAACCAGTAGTAATTCAAGTAAAAAAGTCTCTATGCTTTCTTTGTAACTAAAACTTTTTACACATTAATTCCTTAAAAATTTTCAGAAGGATTAAAATCCATGCACACTATAAAGCCTTTATCAACAATCTTGCACTAGTTTATATTTCTATTCCCATGCATTAATTGAGAATGTCCATTTCCCTGCAACTTAACCAACACTATTACCATTTCTAAAAATATTTGCCCTCTGATAAGTAAAATGGTTGTGTTAGTAGGTTTTCTTTTATTTTTAGAAAGAGTGGTCTTTTTAAATACATTTATTGGCCATTTGCATTTTGTATAGCATTTCTGTAAATTAAAAATGAGCATCTGATTTTTTTTATAGCATGAAAAACAAGGTCAGTGTAAAAAAAACTTTTTGTGAGAACAAGCAGGTCCTGAATGTAAGTTCACATTAAGACAAAGCAGTTATTTATATTTAAGACACAGATACATCAAATGAGACATAAGGTTATTTAAACCGAACCTTCTTTGGGTTGAGAGAGGGTTACGGGGACCAAGAAAGAATTATTTTCAGAATTAGGACTTATTAAAAAATAATCTTTCTCAAAGAAGACATTTTATAAGTTGCTAACATGGCACAGAGAAATTATGTTCTGTCATAGGTCCGTGAGCTTACTTTTTATGTGACAAGCTTGACCTTTTGAATAGTTAGAAAAATAACTCTTCTATTTGGGTGATTTTGTAGGTGGTCACTTACGTGGTTTCATCCACATTATTGGTCTTCAAAAGTTTGCAACTTTATCACTGGGATATTTGGACTCCTCTCATTCTGTTTTTGTTCAGTTTGTTGACTCAGTGAATTTCATCACTTTACTGCCACAAAATAGTAACTAATCTATGTTACAATTCTCAGTAGCCATGAGCTACTTCACAAGGGGAACCTCAAGATCTTTGATTCTTTTCACATTTTTAAAAGTAGATTTAAGTACCAAAATGCGTCATTACATACATTTTATTGGCCTCACCTTGAGTTAAGCTCATAACTTCCTGGGTGTCACAATGAGTCATTAAGGCCCGTTTTCAACAACACAACCTAGGAAGCCAGATGATTTTTAATGAGATATTGAGAGATGGTTATAACCATTGTTCGTTTAGAAGCTGAACCTTGTCTCTGGATAATATTATTTCACATTTGAAATGATATATTTTCCAAGGACTGATGATTATATCATTTCTGTCCAAAATTATAACAACTATCTTCTACTTTTTGGCATATGAGGTATTAACTGCTATACCAACTTTAGCTGGTATAAAGATGCATACCCTTAATGTATGGTTCAGTTCAGTTGCTCAGTCATGTCCCACTCTTTGCAACCCCATGAATTGCAGCACGCCAAGCCTCCCTGTCCATCACCAGCTCCCAGAGTTCACCCAAAATCATGTCCATCAAGTCAATGATGCCATCCAGCTATCTCATCATCTGTCGCCCACTTCTCCTCCTGCCCCCAACCCTCCCAGCATCAGAGACTTTTCCAATGAGTCAACTCTTCGCATGAGGTGGCCAAAGTATTGGAGTTTCAGCTTTAGCATCATTCCTTCCAAAGAACACCCAGGGCTGATCTCCTTTAGGATGGACTGGTTGGATCTCCTTGCAGTCCAAGGGACTCTAAAGAGTCTTTTCCAACACCACAGTTCAAAAGCATCAATTCTTCAGGGCTCAGCCTTCTTCACAGTCCAACTCTCACATCCTTACATGCCCACTGGAAAAACCATAGCCTTGACTAGATGGACCTTTGTTGGCAAAGTAATGTCTCTGCTTTTGAATATGCTATCTAGGTTGGTCATAATTTTCCTTCCAAGGAGTAAGCATCTTTTAATTTCATGGCTGCAGTCACCATCTGCAGTGATTTTGGAGCCCAAAAAGATAAAGTCTGACACTTTCCACTGTGTCCCCAACTATTTCCCATGAAGTGATGGGACCAGATGCCATGATCTTCGTTTTCTGAATGTTGAGCTTTAAGCCAACTTTTTCACTCTCCACTTTCACTTTCATCAAGAGGCTTTTGAGTTCCTCTTCACTTTCTGCCATAAGGGTGGTGTCATCTGCATATCTGAGGTTATTGATATTTCTCCTGGCAATCTTGATTCCAGCTTGTGCTTCTTCCAGCCCAGCATTTCTCATGATGTACTCTACATATAAGTTAAATAAGCAGGGTGACAATGTACAGCCTTGTTATACTCCTTTTCCTATTTGGAACCAGTCTGTTGTTCCATGTCCAGTTCTCACTGTTGCTTCCTGACCTGGTTTTTCAAGAGGCAGGTCAGGTGGTCTGGTATTCCCATCTCTTTCAGAATTTTCCACAGTTTATTGTGATCCACACAGTCAAAGGCTTTGGCATAGTCAATAAAGCAGAAATAGATGTTTTTTTGGAACTCTCTTGCTTTTTCGATGAACCAGCAGATGTTGGCAATTTGATCTCTGGTTCCTCTAGCTTTTCTAAAACCAGCTTGAACATCTGGAAGTTCACGGTTCACGTATTGCTGAAGCCTGGCTTGGAGAATGTTGAGCATTACTTTACTAGCGTGTGAGATGAGTGTAATTGTGCGGTATTTTGAGCATTCTTTGGCATTGCCCTTCTTTGGGATTGGAATGAAAATGGACCTTTTTCAGTCCTGTGGCCGCTGCTGAGTTTTCCAAATTTGCTGGCATATTGAGTGCAGCACTTTTACAGCATCATCTTTCAGGATTTGGAATAGCTCAACTGAAATTCCTCCACTAGCTTTGTTCGTAGTGATGCTTTCTAAGGCCCACTTGACTTCACATTCCAGGATGTCTGGTCTAGGTGAGTGAGCACAGCATCATGATTATCTTGGTCATGAAGATTTTTTTTGTACAGTTCTTCTGTGTATTCTTGCCACCTCTTCTGAGTATCTTCTGCTTCTGTTAGGTCCATACCATTTCCGTCCTTTATTGAGCCCATCTTTGCATGACATGTTCCCTTGGTATCTCTAATTTTCTTGAAGAGATCTCTAGTCTTTCCATTCCGTTGTTTTCCTCTATTTCTTTGCATTGATCACTGAGGAAGGCTTTCTAATCTGTCCTTGCTATTCTTTGGAACTCTGCATTCAGATGCTTATGTCTTTCCTTTTCTCCTTTGCTTTTTGCTTCTCTTCTTTTCATAGCTATTTGTAAGGCCTCCCCAGACAGCCATTTTGCTTTTTTGCATTTCTTTTCCATGGGGGTGGTCTTGATCCCTGTCTCCTGTATAATGTCATGAACCTCAGTCCATAGTTCATCAGGCACTCGGTCTATCAAATCTAGGCCCTTAAATCTATTTCTCACTTCTACTGTATAATCATAAGAAATTTGATTTAGGTCATACCTGAATGGTCTAGTGGTTTTCCCTACTTTCTTCAATTTAAGTCTGAATTTGGCAATAAGGAGTTCATGATCTGAGCCACAGTCAGCTCCTGGTCTTGTTTTTGCTGACTGTATAGAGCTTCTCCATCTTTGGCTGCAAAGAATATAATCAATCTGATTTCAGTGTTGACCATCTGATGATGTCCATTTATAGAGTCTTCTCTTGTGTTATTGGAAGAAGGTGTTTGCTAGAATCCTTTTATCAAAAAATCTCAATAATGAAGTAGATGATAAGACATTACAATCATGAAAACATAAACTTTAAGGAGGAGGGAATGGCAGTCCACTCCAGGATTCTTGCCTTTAAAATCCTATTGACAGAGGAGCCTGGTGGGCTACAGTCCATGGTGTTGCAAAGTCAGACAACTGAGCATGCATGCACAATACCTCTCAATACCCCAATTATTTACTTATTTCATTAAACATTATTCCAAGACTTGGTTCTAAACTATAAATACATACATATGCATGCACACACATATGTTTGTGTGTTTGCTCAGTTGCTAGGTCATGTCTGACTCCTCGTAACCCCATGAACTATAGTCTGCCAGGCTCCTCTGTCCATGGAGTTCTCCAGGCAAGAATACTAGAGTGGGTTTCCATTTCCTTCTCCAGGGGATCTTCCCAGATCAAACTTGTGTCTCCTGCATTGCAATGCAGATTTTTAACTACTGAACAACCAGGGAAGTCCATCCTTTTTTTTTTTTTTTTTTAAATCATCTAAAAAAATATAATGAATGATTAGTTTTCTTTGGTGGTGCAGATGGTAAAGCATCTTCCTACAATGCGGGAGACCCAGGTTTGATCCCTGGGTTGGGAAGATCCCTTGGAGAAGGAAATGGTGACCCAGTCCAGTAGTCTTGACTGGAAAATCCCATGGACAGAGGAGCATGGTAGGCTACAGTCCATGGGGTCGCAAAGAGTCAGACATGTCTGAGTGACCTCACCCTGCTTTCTGAGAAATACTTTTGTACTTGGTCTCTTTAACTTGTGGGAAGTAAATGTTGTTATTCAGCCTCTTATAATAGATTCATGAAAGTCCCTTGGACAACAAAGAGATCAAACCAGTCCATCCGAAAGGAAATCAACCTTGAATATTCTTTGGAAGGACTCATGCTGAAGTTGAAACTCTATTACTTTGGCCACCTGATTTGAAGAGACAACTCATTGAAAAAGACCTGGATTCTGGGAAAGCTTGAAGGCAGGAGAAGAGAACAACAGAGTTGGATGGCATCACTGACTCAATGGACACGGGTTTGAGCAAACTCTGGGAGACAGTGAAGGACAGGGAAGCCTGGTGTGCTGCAGTTCGTGGGGTCACAAGGAGTCAGACACAACTTAACAACTAAACAACCATAATTTGGGGAACTGGGAATATCACACAACTGGAGAGTGAAGGCAAGGTTAAAACCCAGGTTTCTGTAATTCCAAAAACTACTTGATGTATCATCCATGCTGCCCTTCCACATACATGGCCATTATTAAATTTGAAAATCAAGCTGAATAGAAAATTACAAATGTGGAGAGAGGACTATTAATCTAGTTAAACTGATACATGATGCTACATTTACTAAAGCAAATAGCCAACTCACAGCTTACAAATTACCTGATATATCCTAATACTATATTCAAAAGGTGGTGGAGGCAGGTAGTACAGACTTAAGAGCATGGGTTTATTTCTCTAGGGATTTACATAGCAGCTCTTCATGGAAAGGAAGAAAGATCATAAAAATGCTGGTAGGTTATCTCGTCGGGTGGAGTTGTAAGAATGATGAAATCATACAGGAGGGTGTGGCACACATCTGGCCTTTTATGAAGTCAGGGGAAAGTGTGACATTCATTTCTATTCAATATGTTAAGTTACATCTTTGGTCATGAATTTTTCTCTCTTTCATTTTAAAGATTTTTACGTGGGTTTTCTAAGAATAGATGTGTTTTCTAAGAATAGATGGGTACCCCAGATATGCTGGTGGGAATAATGACTGAAGTTCATGCTTTTCAGATTATCCATAGAGCTTCCCAGGTGGCACTAGTGGTGACAATCCAGGAGACTTAAGAGACGGGAGTTCCATCCCTGGGTTGGGAAGATCTCCTGGAGGAGGGCATGACAACCCACTCCAGTATTCTTGCCTGGAGAATCCCCATGGACAGAGGAGCCTGGCAGGCTACAGTCCATGGGGTCACAAAGAGTTGGACACAACTGAAACGACTTAGCATGCAGGCATAAAAAAATATAAGAGGAGCCCATTATAGCTCACAGAATTCTATTTGAGTAGAAGTTCTTTGGCGCTCGGAAATGTGTGTACATTCATGTCTGTTGGTCATACATTTCCATTTTGGGGCAACCTGTTCCAATCTAATGAAAAGTGACAGGATTTCATCAACGTCAACAATCTCAATTTGATCACCATTAACCTTTCTCTTGGTCACTTTGCTCACAGGAATCACACAGTTATGCTTATTAATGGTGGTAAGTTAGGGACTGACTGATCCCCTGAAGTTTTTCTATCTCAGCATACTGTTTGGATCATTACTACTTCTCTTAATGAAATCAACTATCACATTCTGCAAATTTTTGTTGGTTGTCTTTAGCATTTTAAAATTTCTTGCTGTCCTAAACTGCATGGCTATGACTGGACACCAACATCTTGTGAGATTTGGATGTGCTTCTGTTGCAGAATAATGAATTCCTTGAAATCTAGACGTTTGTAATAGTAGGAGTATACTTCCTTTTCGTCCTTACCTTTGTCTATTTTTTTGAGCGATCAGAGAGAGCTTCAGACACCAACGTATGTTTCGATGAATTGTTTGTGCTTTGGCTTCCACCGTTAGACCTACAATGATACTTTGCCATGTTTGCTTTCATTACAGATTATTGCTCTGCTTTGGCAGAAATGTTTGTTTTTTGTTTTTTGGTCATTCTATATGACTGGCAGAAGTGATACTCAAAATATTTAGTCACTGGTTCAGCAAAGGCACTGACCATCTGAACAACTGCTCTGACTGGTTACAAGGACACTGGCTATAAACAGCTGGGGTAGGTGGGTCCATGTGCAACGGTTGAGTGCTGCCGGTTGAGGATATTTTTGGAGCATCTGTCTCAAGTAGGTTTGTTTGTTTTTTACTACTGTGCAGGCAACATCATAGATCACAGAAAATGTTGACAGAGCTACTGAAGCTACTGAAGTTATTATTTAAGATGACACTGATGAAAGAGCAATTGGGAATTATCTGCTATGTCATACTCATGTAGACCTGTTAATAATCAGATGGCTCAGTGCAATTTAAAAATGTATTTGCTGGGTTTTTGGTGTATCCAGTTCTACTTTGTTCTACCTTTTTTTCTGTGAATGCAGCATACTTCACAAATACTAATTCCCAGCACATGTACATTTTGTTTGAGAGTTAACTACTCTACTACTCCGGGAGTTGGTGATGGACAGGGAGGCCTGGCATGCTGCGATTCATGGGGTCGCAAAGAATCGGACATAACTGAGCGACTGAACTGAACTGAACTACCCTATATTTAAGATAAAATTAACAGAGCGGGGAGATTAGATCAGAATGCTATCAGATGGTGATAAATTTAGGGTCAAGGTTTAAAACAGACAGTTCATCTACAATTCTGATTTTTCATGTTCCTTTGATGTCTGAGCATGAACTCCCCTAGGTAGACAGAAATGTTTATTTAAACACTTTATAGTGATTTATTAAAGTGGATACATCAGTATTTTCTGTATGCGTGCAAAATCCTTGAGCGATTACACAATTAAAAAGGAAATAGATGCAACCTCGCCCGTCACAGGACCAAAATTCCCTTTAGCTGAAAGCACACTTGGAGACGGAGATTAACCATTTTTAAAGAGGAATGTCATCTGTTTATGTTTATTTCTTTTTCTCTCCGGGAGATTCTTTCTCACAGTCAGAATGGGTTCCGGAGTACTACCTAAGGAATCTCAAGCTTTTCTCCCTCCAGTTTCTTTCTCTTAATAGAGAAAGGGAGACAGAAGTTAAAGGCCAGCAGTGTCTATTCTTTTAGCTACATTTTGCACTGGTACTTACATCTACCCTTTCTTGCTTAAGCTACAGGATCCATCTTTCCGATTTCTTTCCTTTTTTTTTTTTCTGAAGCGTAAGGAAAGAGGTGAGAAATACCATGGTTTCTTCATTGCCTGTTAAGTCTAGTCAAGGCATGGGGAATTGTATTTCTGGTGGGAAATAGGAAGATGTTCTTTGAATATCTGCTTTGGCCTGATGTGTGTGCACGCCTGACTCTTTGCGACTCCATGGGCTGTAGCCCACCAGGTTCCTCTGTTCATGGAATTTTCCAGGCAAGAATACTGGAGGGTTTGCCATTTCCTACTCCAGGGGATCTTCCTGACCTAGGGGTTGAACCCATGTCTCTTGCATCTCCTGCATTAGCAGGCGAAAATTCTTTACCATTGCGCCACCCTTGATCTGAGGTATGTGTGTGCAAAGATGCTTCAGGGTATCTAACTTTTTGCGACCTCATAGACTGCAGCCAGCTAGTGACCCTACAGACTGTAACCAGCTAGATGCTATGAAAAAAACCAAAGTGCTGCTTATCTCCGCTGGCAAAAGAAGGGCAGCTAGTAAAATATGAAATGGGTAGGTTGAAGAGAAGAGGTATTAAGGAACCAAAAGACTCAACAAAGAGGAACTTGCATTTTTGGAGAAAAGAGAGTTAAGTGCTTAACTGGTAGACTATAGCAGTGTCACAAAGCCCTTTTACTTTAGATTAGTTGGGAAGAGTTTGGTCTACAGTTTTGAAGACTCATAAGTAAAATTTGAAGTAACTTAATTTTATTAATGTGAGATTAATTTAATTCTGACTTTTTATTCTGCTAATTCCTTATCAAATTATTTCCTTCACAGAAGGCATTCAGGAAAGAACCTTGCCAAGATTGCTTTACTTAATAGGAGAGATACATTTATTGTTAGTGGTATTTGTATAATAGAAATTAGAGTGCTAAAAACGTAAACATACTGTGTTGTCTGTGGTATAGCAGATAAAAGCACTGGCTTTGGAATCAGATGATCCAGGTTTAAATCCTAGTTCTACATCTGGTGGGCTTGGACACTGACTTAACCCGTCTACGTTTCAATGTTGTCATCTCTGAAATGACACAGAATGTGTACCTAAGCCACTGGGCCAGAATGAGGATGAAAGTAATGTAAGTGCCTCAGAATAGTGTCCAGCCCAAAGTAAGTGCTCTATAAATGCAAAGTGTTACCACTGAGTAAACATCAGTCTTTTTATACTGCCAATACTTTGACCACGCCCTTTCTCATGGGTAAACTTCATCTCTATTAAATGATCACATTATAAATTACCAGTGTCCAACTTGTGTTTTTCATTCATTTTTTTTTTTTTTAAACAGACTTTGTTTTGCAAGCTTCCCATTGTGCCCAGACCCTCCCCACCCTCCTCTCACTTCATCTTTAGGACCGGACTGGACACTGCATTTGCTAGGAGGGTGAATATAGAGCCTGACTTCTTCTTCACTTGATTCCTTTTACTTTTCCTAGCTTGGAAGTCAAGAGGTTGACAAGATGGGTTTGGGGATAGCAGAGACCCTTTTAGTATAAGGTGAAGATGATGCTGATTGTGCCACAGTGTTACTGTCAATGAAAGTAACTGCCTCTTTTGTTACTTGTTCAGAAGGAGCAGGGAGGTGAAGATTAAACACAGGGATCATTGGGCAAGGCAGACTTAATTCTTGGCGAACTCTTCAACACTTTGCCCCACAGTTCTGAAAGGTCATCACAGTGCTACTTAATAGTCTTAATGTACTGGGTATTGTTTTCCATATAGAATCCCCAAGTGCTTTCAGCCTCCCCTTAGCTGCCAACAGCTTTTCACCTGGTGTTTTCTATTCCTTCCCCACCCCATCTCCTCTGCTTTATCCAAATTCTAGATCTTTGTGCTCTGTATCTCATTCCCTATACTCCCTTCTCACCACCACCAGCCCCATTGCATTTTTATGGTGAATAAAATAACTAGTGTAAGCTCACTGGGATAACAAGGCATTTATTTTTGCATGTCTTTTTGGTAAGATAAGTCAAAGGAAGATGATGAATTTTTTTATTATTATTTATAAAAAATCTACACATAATTCCACTGAATAGCCTAGGCTGCTTTCTGATTTAACTCCCTTGCTGTTTCAGATAAAGAACCTACACAGGCTGTCATCTGAGCAGGCGTTTTGCCTAAAACTTGACCCTCTGAGAGTGAACATCTCAGGACCGTTCTGCATTCCACTGGTGCCATTAGCCTTCAGTATGCATGTTGCAAAGTACTGTACAGAGTTGGATGTGTCCCAATCAGTTTAGAGGCTAGCTGAAACTTGCCCTGAATCTAAAAGAAAACAATTAAATCAAGCCAGTGGGTCTAAAAATAGGTTCCCTAATTAGAATGTGAGGTTTGGAGTTAAGGGGACTTTCTTGCATTTGATATTAACTATAACAAACTAGGTTGTTGGTTACAAGTATATAGAGCCCAGTTATTTTGTTGAATAAAGAATGGACTGATGGTTGGTGAGGATGAATTATTGTGTCATAGATGGGTGAGGGGATACATATGTATCATATTAGATTTGAGAACATTTGTCCCTCCTCAAAACTCTAGCTAGGAAATTCACTGGGAATCTTATTTATGCATATGTTTGGTAATGTTTATTACTTATTACTACTACTACTACGTCACTTCAGTCATGTCCGACTCTGTGCGACCCCAGAGACGGCAGCCCACCAGGCTTCCCATCCCTGGGATTCTCCAGGCAAGAACACTGGAGTGGGTTGCCATTTCCTTCTCCAGTGCATGAAAGTGAAAAGTGAAAGTGAAGTCACTCAGTTGTGTCCAACCGTCAGTGACCCCATGGACTGCAGCCTACCAGGCTCCTCCGTCCATGGGATTTTCCAGGCAAGGGTACTGGAGTGGGGTGCCATTGCCTTCTCCATTATTACTTATTAATTCTGTATAAATGGCTCTACTTTTATTAAAGACAAGTATCTATTTGAAAAGAAAAATACTTCTCAGCAGCATCCTCAGCACAGGGATGCCTGTGTGTCACTGAACATTATTTTATTTTTAATAATTTTATTTATTTATTTTGGCTGTGCTGTGGGCAGGCTTTGCACTAGTTGCAGTGAATGAGGGCTACTTTCCAGTTGGGATGTGGGCTTCTTCTTGCGCTGGCTTCCCTTGTTGCGGAGCACAGGCTCGAGGCGTGTGTTGTAGTTGCTTTAGGAGTTGCAGCATGTGGGCTCAATAGTCGCGACTCCCCGGCTCTAGAGCAGTAGACTGCTCAGTAGCTGTGGCTCATGGACTTCGTTCCTCCGGGCACATGGGTTCTTCCCAGATCAGGGATCAAGCCCATGTCTCCTGCAGACAGGCGGTTTCTTTACCACTGAGCCACCTGGGAAACCCTGTCACTGAACTTTATAAATAAGTGCTTGCTCTTGCCTTAACATATGACTGTTCTGCACAGGCAAAGTGTAAGTATTAATACCATTTGTAAGCATTTGCTGCATTTTCTGTTCTGTGCCTTTCTCTGATTATTTATCTTCTCTTCTCCAAAGAGTGCCATTTTGAACTGCTTGATGGATTTTGTCAGCTGAAAATGTCAGTGCCCTTGTGTAATGAACATGCCAACGTGTATGTGTCTATCTGGAATTAATGTAGAGATGGTGAAGACAGTCAGTGTTGATTGATAATTATATTTGATTTGGGCTTTTTACTTTGCTTCCCTCAACTATCCTGTACTTTGACTTTTATTGCCTCTCACTGAGATTCTGGTCCTGACTAAATAGAGGTTGTTTGAGGAAAAATTTTAAAAAGTACTAATACCTGCCTTCCAAGGGTCTTTTCAAGATCATCTGTGTAATAAATGTCATATGCTAGCATTCAACAATTGGCAGATAGTATTAAGGAAATTAACTTTTCATAAAGATGGAGCCCCATAGAAAAGATCTATCTTTCCTCCTATATCTCTTGTCTTCCTCCTATATCTCTTGAGCTCCAAATTAGCTGTTGCCTCCAAATATTGTCCCTTACTGAAAATGCTATACTGATGACTGTGTCTTAATGTTGTCTGGAATGACTGGCACCACTGTATTTTCCATTCACAAAAATAAAAGTGTTATTCACAATTAATAGAAATTGCACCATCCTCCATTAACAAAAATTGAACCACTCAGGCATCTCACATAGTTCTAGTCTTTCTATTCTCATCAAGGTAAAAAATTTAAAAAGTCAATTTAGCCCAGTAATTGGAAGCAGACTTATATTAGAATGCTGCTAAGTCGCTTCAGTCATGTCCAACTCTGTGCGACCCCACAGACGGCAGCCCACCAGGCTCCCCCATCCCTGGGATTCTTCAGGCAAGAACACTGGAGTGGGTTGCCATTTCCTTCTCCAATGTATGAAAGTGAAAAGTGAAAGTGAAGTTGCTCAGTTATGTCTGACTCTTCGTGACTCCATGGACTGCAGCCCACCAGGTTCCTCTGTCCATGGGATTTTCCAGGCAAGAGTACTAGAGTGGGGTGCCATTGCCTTCTATATTAGAATACATATTTAATAAATGCATGTGTGCTTACAAACCTATGTCCATACATACCTAAGACTTGTGTCAAGCTGAAGAAACATGAGTGGCCTGCCAGCAAAATAACCCCAGGCTTCTGGTCCTTGATACCAGGGAAAGTGTATGAGTGGTAACAGACTCACAGATCAAGCTATACTATGTAAGAAGCTTTTCTGGAGAGAAGAAAAGGAAATATCTTCTACTTGCTGTGAAGATTTATGTGTGATTTCAGTAAGATCAAGGTATGTTTAGCTATACATTTTTTGTTTTAATAATCATCTGATATTACTGGGTCGTCTGGGGAAGGAAATGCTTTGGAAAAGGAAGTGGTAATGAAGGGGAAAGTCTTAGGAAGTCAGACTGTGGCATGAGTTGGTGGGTTCTTTATAAGTAATTTCCTGTCTGGGAAGTGGGTTTCTGACTTTGTGTCTTACAAGTGAGGTGACCTATCAAGCTATTTTCTGTGACGTCTGCTGCTTTCCTGTCTGTTTTATTTCCTGAATGCCTAGAATAATCTGTGAGGAGACAACAGAGAGCAAGCATATGTTCAATACAAAGGGCCTGTGAAATCTGTGAGCCTGCTGTGCATCAAGTCAATGTAATTCATTTATTTTTTTAAAGCGTTGATGATACACTCTTTCCTCTGGATGACAGATTACAGAGCACATCTGAAAAACCCTCTCTTTGGGGAAAACATTCTGCCTCTTTTTTGATCCTTGCATAGCATCTTTATTCTGTGTAAGGGGGGAAAAAAAGCAACATTGACTGAATACACCTAAAAAGAAAAGAAATCATAAGAGAATTATATTTGAATATGAGATTGTAATAGTGAACACAAAGATAATACAACACTGTATACATAGATTAAGCTAGGAGAAGCAGGCCTTTCATAGTTTTTCTGCAACTGTCTACAAATTATGGCTAATCTTTTCACTATGCTGGGACCAGAAACTAGAACTAGTAAAGCCTGTGTAGCAGAGGTGACAGAGAAAGTTTCTTTCTGTAGGCTCTAATATGTTAGTTGCAAATAGTGATACCTCTCTAAAAAATACACGTAGAGAAGTTTTACTTTCCTCAAAGAATACTTTTACTAGTTTTATTATTACTAAGACTTTTGTTAGCCGTTGTAGATCTTTGTTATATTTGCAATAGGAAAGATTTACCACTGGTGTTTTAATATTGGAATATATTGATACATGTCTTCGTCTCCCTCATCGTCTTTGATTTCTCAGTGTCCTCCCCAGACAACCATTTCAGATATTTTTCCTGTCTCCTAAAAACCCCTACATCCAGATCTTACCTCACATAATTTTCTCAAATAAAAATCAAGGTCTTCCAGACTGACCATCCTCATCTGCTCTTTTTCTTTAGCTTAACCTCTCTCTCCTAGGACCAGAACCAGAGGGAGGGGAAGGGCGCCTTTACTCTGAGCCAAGTCCCTTTGTCATCCACAACTTCGATCTTCTTTCTTGCTGCCCCAGGGGTCTTCCTTTGTTCATCATCTTTCTTTATAGCTTCAGACTTCTAGGAATTTGTATGTCTTTTTTAACTTGGGAAGAACATCCTTTGATTCACTTATTTATTCATCATTATTCATTCAGGCAGCATTTGTTGAACAGCTATTTACCCTGTAGTGTTAGTTGTTTGTAAGCAATGGAAACAGATTTTGGTTTCTTTGAACCGAGAAGGAATGTATGGGACAGATATAATAAGGGTGGAAAAGTTTAAGGGTCTGGTTTTGAAGATAACATAGGCCAGAGCAGTTCAGGGGAATCCAGGTGACAAAGAAAAATCTCTTCTGGGATGAATCAGCTTTAACCACCCTCAGCCTCTATATCACTTTTCTATTGGGGTTAGCCAAAAAATTTGTTCGAGTTCTTCCATAAAATTTTAGAAAAAAACCCAAATGAATGTTTTGGCCAACTCCATAAAAAATTTAAGGACTTCCCTGGTGGCTCAGTGGTGAAGAATCTGCTTGCAATGCAGGAGACCGCCTGCAATGCAGAAGATGCGGTTCAATCCCTGGGTCAGGAAGATCCCCTGGAGAAGGAAATGGCAGCCCACTACAGTGTTCTTGCCTGGGAAATCTCATGGACAGAGGAGCCTGGCAGGCTACAGTCCATTGAGTTACAAAGAGTAGACACGACTGGGCAACTGTCATTTTCATGATGAACACAGTATGGGTGAGTTACTTTAAATATGCATCGTCTCATGTTTAGGACTAGACCCTGTAGATTCTGGAGCCGAGCGTCACACCTCTGCCTACACACTTTATCAGCTGTGTGACCTTGGGGCTGAAAAAAGTATCTACCTTATGGGGTTACTGTGGAGATTATATTAACTCCTTTAAAACCCTCAGAGAGAATTACATAAGTGTTAAATCTTATTAGTACTTTAATTTTTATTCACAATCCAAAACAGCACTCTCCAGTATATATAGTTATCTCTATTTTATGAGGGCCTCAAAGTTCAGAAGATTTAAATGATTTATACAGGGCCAGATAACCAGCAAACAACAGAGTTAAACTGAGACCTTGATTACTTGTGTCTCCACTTTTGATCCACTTAGCATTGCACTGTGACATCTGACCCATTGCTTCCCTTTGACCTTTAGGACTTATTCATCCTACTCTGAATTGCTTAACATCACATACTCTGTGAGTTCATCTTGACCATTAGCCTCCAGGCTCATCCTTGGGTCCAGCCAGCCAGCTTTTTGTCTTGCCTGTGTGACCTACTGCCCCAGCTCCAGCTCCAGCTCCTGAATATCTGTATGTATGTGAAGTAAATAGAAGTTTGATTCACCAAAGGCTTTTCTGTAAGGGCTTGATGCAGGCTAAGTCGGTTTGGCCGTGTCAGTCTCTTTGCAATCCCTGCCAAGCTCCTCTGTCTGTGGGATTCTCCATGGAAGAATACTGGAGTGGGTTGCCATGCCCTTCTCCCAGGCATCTTCCCGACCTAAGGATCAAACCCACATCTCTTACGTCTCCTGCATTGGAAGGCAAGTTCTGTACCACAAGTGCCACCTGCTAAAGCCAAGTGTGCAAGTTCACGACGGAGGCTGCAAACATTTAAGAAAGAGAGGATATACCATCATGTGTATGAGTGTTTCATTCATTTCTGTGAATGTAGTGAAGGAAATCTGTACTGGCCAGTTCCAAAGAAGCTACACATCTGTGGGCATTCTACCTGCATATCTGCATGGCTTTCTCCTTGGCCAGTTGTTGTCTTGTCATTAGATTCAGCACTTTGGAAACACCCGAAGACTTACCATTTGGATGGTTGTATGAATACTTGATGATAAAAACCTGACTCTGTTTCTGCTCTTGTGGTGAATCTGAGGGGAATCTTAGTTCCACATGTTATATACCATCATGACCTTTCTTTGATGTATCGTGGTGTGGCAGACAGATGTACACAAGTATCAAACTCCTGAATAGTTCAACTACCCTTGTTCTTCACAACAGGATTAGGAGGCAGAATGGGCCTTCTGTGCAGTCCAGCCTTACCATGTGAAAGAAAACACATATACAAAGCAGGTTCTCTGTATTTAGAAATGAGGTTCTTTTGGGTCAGGCTTTATTTAATTTAGAGACACTTAGGATTTACATTCAAAATGCATTCCCACTTCATGGCCTTAAAGAGTCAAACATTAAAGATTGAAGGAAGAATTCCAATAGTATTTTTAAAACAATTAAGCTGCAGAATGTCAATATTTGGACACCTAAAAAAGAAAATATTTCTTTTAATGAGTGTTAATGTAATCACTAACACACCAAAGAAAGGGTTCATAAGGGAACCTTGAATTCACTGATGTTTGAAAGAAGGATACTTTTAGTTCAACTGAGGAGGAAATGTTTTATTTCAACTAGGAATTAAAGGGTTTTATATACAAATGAAATGATTTTACAATATGGGAAGGACTTGAAGGGAGAGGGAAAAAACCGCAAGGATCAGAAATGTTAAAGAGGGAATGTAAAGGGAAGGACAAGAAGGAGAGGTTTGAAGGGAAGAGGGAAAGAAAGAGGCTGTGTTTCAGGACTTTGGTTGCTTCCATGGGGTGCAACCTGGAAGCTTCTCTAATGGTAAAGGGACTCACACAGATGGCCTGTGACCAGCCTCACACATGGGTGTCAACCCTCTAAAACAGAGCAGGTACAGGCACAAAATGATGAGGAGGGCAGAGCATGGGAACTGCCACACACCAAGGGGAGCGGAAAGATGTACAGAGATAAAATGTACATTTGCCACACAAAAGGTTTCTATTCTATTCAGGAATCTCAAGCCCCAAAACTAGAACCCAATATAAAACCAAATTTAGCGAAAAAAGTCTAAGATTCTTTGATAACCCCTCTACCTAGGGAATTGATGTCCATGCATCTCTAGGAGCTATAGAATGGTACTTCTGATGGGTTACACAGTATAATAAGAACTTAGTACCAGTACCTATACTTATTGGAAAATGTGGAAACTGGTATCATTTATTAGAAGAAGAATCATTGACATAACAGGGCTTACACAAAAGTATTGACTGAAGGAGGAAAATTAAATAGACATGTGGGTGCTAAATAAGTGACAATAGGTACCAAATGTAACCAACTGTCTCAAAAGGTCTAAGAAGATCATTCATTCACCCTAGCAAAAAAAAAAAAAAAAAATTTTTTTAAAGGCCTGGGCTACACCCTTCAAATATAAGGGCAAGTAAGATAGGCATAGTTTCTGATCTCATGGCACATGTGGGCAAATAAGTAAGTGATGATATTGGCATTTAACCTGTATTCTGGTGGAAGGTTACACTATAATGAGGCAAAGTATAAAAGCACCTAACCAAGTTTAAAGTGTATCATGGACAGCTCCTTAGGGGAGAGACACTTAACTGATGCCTGAAGGGAAAGAGCTATCCAGGCAAAGACAAGCATATGTGGAAGAGTGATCAGTTACACCTGGAGAACACCCACAAAGGCCCGTGCAGCTCACTGGAGAGGCTTGTGGAAAAGGTTGACCATTGCTGCAGAAGGAACTGGAGGATGAGAATCAGTGTCCATTAAGTACCCTTCATGAGCCAGTGCTTTCTTTACATTCTCATGTTTCATCTTCAGTGCTGCAGATTTTGCTTTCATTTTATAGATGAGGAAAAAAGAAGTGCAGGGAGAATAAGTGGCTTGGTCAAGGAGACACAGCTTACTACCAACCCCAACCCAGCTTCAGCCATTCTGGTCCCTTCTCCTCTATGCTTCTCAGTGTACTAGCCTATCTCCCTTAGTTTCAAGGAAAAAATAACTTATGATATGCAGGTGGTTATTTAAATGATAAATCACATAGATCTTAGCCTCTAAATAACACCAAATCTTTTCAGTGAAAAGATTTCATAGTCACTGAACAAATGAGTAGCAGGTATTTGGAGAGTATGTTTAAGAAGCACAGTGACAGAAATATATTATTAACAGAAGCCAGATGGTGTTTAGTTTTCTTAAAGTGTCAGTGTATCATGTCATCCTTAGGTGAAAGTGAAAGTGTTAGTTGCTCAGTCATGTCTGACTATATGCAACTCCCTGGACTGTAGCCTGCCAGGCTACTCCATCCATAGAATTCTCCAGGCAAGAAGACTGGAACGGGTGATCATTCTCTTTGCTAGGGGATCTTCCCCACCCAGGGATTGAACCTGGGTACCCTGCATTACAGTTGGATTCTTTACCAGCTGAGATACCAAGGAAGCCCCATTCTTAGATGAATTTACTAAATCCAGATTAAACCCTTTCTTCTTGTACTCTTTTGACTGCCATGCAGAATTCATTGCTTCCTACTGTGTCTGACCATAGGACTTTTTTGTATTATGGTTAGTTTTGCATAGTGCCATCTTTTATAAGTCATAAAATCTGTCTCATGGACTTCTTTGGAAGAGTGTATGAGATCATGTATGTGTAAATTCCTATCCACAGTAAAGTGCACTCCATGTATTTTAGTTGAGTGGTGAGGCAGTAAATGTTGAATAACCATCTCGAAGGAGAAAATGTTGCTAATTTGTAGCATCTGCCAATTTCTGTTGTATCAACACTCCTCTGATTCTAGTGACCCATGTGATACCACTGAGTGTGGACTTGGGAAGAGATGAGCCGGAGGGCCCCAGTATTTAAGATTTTCATCGTACACAAACACTAGATGTAAATAAGCTCGAGAGCATGGAGATATAGTAAGATAATTAGAAAGTGCTGTGTTTTGAGTATTTGTTACTTTTCATTTTCTTATATTTGTCAGTTTTTATGATTTAATTGTTAATCATGGCTGAGTTTAATAATTGGGTCACAAAATTCTTGGGAATTTAACAATTGGCCCATCTGAGCTGGTAGCAGCTGGTTCTAACACAGCACTGAATCATGAGCCTCTAAGGCAAGACCTTTTTCTGTTCATCTTTGTGTTTCAGTGTTTAACTGAACTCGGTTAAGCTGGAACTCAGATGTTTGGTATGTCAATAAATGATGAAGAAGAAACTGGGCAAATACAAATGTCAAACCAAGTTACTGCCTCATATAAAAAGGACCTTGGATACAACCTGTGGCTTCTGTTGGCCTCAGTTCCTTGAGGCAAGGGACTTGGGCTGATCTAAAACTTCCCCCAGCTTTGACATTCTATGTGTTCTAATGGCCAGAAGCAAGGACTGTGATTATGTTCACTCTTTTCTGAGCTGTACATTTGTCATTGTAGCTGCCTCATTTAGGACTTAAGCATTAAGTGAATGGTAGATTCAGAACTTAATTTCTCTTGAACAAAAAAGGAGACTAATTAGTTTGCTTTGGTTTCTTTTTTACAATTCATTTATTTATTTATTTGCTGCTCCTGGCCTTAGTTGCCAGGAGAAGGCAATGGCAACCCAGTCCAGTACTCTTGCCTGGAAAAATCCCATGGATGGAGGAGCCTGGTAGGCTGAAGTCCATAGGGTCGCTAGAAGTTGGACATGACTGAGCGACTTCCCTTTCACTTTTCACTTTCATGCATTGGAGAAGGAAATGGCAACCCACTCCAGTGTTCTTACCTGGAGAATCCCAGGGACGGGGGAGCCTGGTGGCTGCCGTCTATGGGGTCACACAGAGTCGGACACAACTGAAGCGACTTAGCAATAGCAGGCCTTAGTTACAGTATGCGGGATCTGGTTCCCAGATCATGGATCGGACCCAGGCCCCTGCGTTGCACGTGCAGAGTCTTAGCTACTGGACCACCAGGGAAGTCCCTGCTTTGGTTTATTGTTGAATCATTAGAACATTTGCCTAGATTTGCTGTAACTGGGCATCGTCATGTGTTCTTATATATTTGTATTTAATGAAAAAAAGCTAATTTCTTCAAGTGATAGAAAAAATGAACAGAAATTCATTTTCAAATATTTAATAAAGCTCTAAATGCTAACTTTTTGGAGCTGTGAGCTTAAGATTAATCTTGCCAAGCATTTCCTTTGAGGGGGAAATCAGAATAAGTACTAAAGATGAAATATTTAACATAGTTTAAGACATGTTCCTGAGACTCACCTGATCCTAGAACCCCTTTAACCTGTGCGAATCTCAGTAAACCCTGAGGGGACAATTGTGTTCCAAGGAACCCAGTTTGGCAAATGTTGCTCTTGATGCTTCTCTCTGATAAGCAGCCATGAATTGGACCAGGAAGGAAAAAAAAAGGCTTTACAATTTGTTTATGTATGTTGAGTAATTTATAATTTTGAAGTTTCAGATTTTCAATCATTAATTTAGAATTCTACCTTTCCAGGTATCATACTACCAAAACCTTTGATTTGTAGTAAAAAGCAAAACCAGATGGTATATTAGTGTAATCTCAGAGTAAATCTAGAAAGACTAAGACAGTTTCCTCTTCCAGATTTCTGAAGATATATCTAGTATAATTTGCCACCTTGGTCACTGTATTTGTAAAATGAGGCAGGTGGATTAGATAAGCCTAAGGGTCTATGATTGATACTATTAGCCTTTGTAACCATGGCATAGAAGAGAATTATGGTACTAAAGCTTTAAACACATTTAGAAGTGAAGGGGAAACCATAGAAGAGTTTAATTAAGCTAAATGTTCTGATATTTGAACGTTGACATGCTCAACGGTACTTCGGTCCAAGAGAATTAAAAAAAAAAAATTTCCTCTGGGAGGATAGGCTTGATTTACGTGGGACTTCTTTCATTAAATTCAGTGAAGCCTGCAAAAATTGCTAATGAAGGAAAATTATGAAGTATGCTGGCTCAGTTTACTTGCTCTTTCCATAATAATTTGGCCTCCAACCATCTTACACAGAATCTAAGGTGATCAGATTTCAAAGAAATTAACCCCTCATACTTTAGTTTAAAATTCAAAGAAGGGTATTTTGCTTTTACTAGAAAGTTTAAGAAAATGGGATAAAACTGAGTTGGTAATTTCACCTCATTGTGCAATACTGAAGTTATGTTAGCCATGAGGTTTTAACATATTTTAAACAATATTTTTAGATGTCTTCATAGAGCTTTTCAACTTTTCTAAGGCAAGTTATTGTTGTCTCAACACTTTGAAAGTAGGTCTAGAAGAGATGTTTAACTAGTGGATGAAATGGTTAAGTAAGTCTCTGCCGTTCAGGAATTTGAGGTTGTCGTGTTGTCCCCTCCAATCCATTCTGTCCTTTGCAGTCAGAGTGATCAGTGTTAACATGCGGATCTGATCAAAACATCCCTTATATACCTTTAAAGGAGTTCCAACATTCTCAGTGTAAGATTCAAACTCCTCAGCAAGGCATGTGATACAATTCTTATTTGCCACTCTCATCTTGAATAGGGCAGGCCACATTTCAGTTTGGTTATGACCATTTCATGGTGTCAGCAACCCCAGCTCTCAGATTGCTCAGGCACCAAGAACAGCTCAGGTCTGCAGAGGTTATTTGCTCATGGCCATCTACTCAGGGACTCTATCTACCTGGGCATCACAGATGTTTTGTCAGAGGGAAAAAGAGCTCTGGCAGGTCCCACCTCAACAGTTTAGTACTGTAGCCTAGAAGTGTCAACTCCTGGTGACAACTAGCTGCATGGTCTCATCCAACCATGAGAGAGCCAGGAAGACAACCCTCTAGTGTGGAGCAGGACTGGATATTGGCAAGCAGCATTAACGCCTGTCACAAGCTTCATGTCTCTTGCTGTTTACTCTCCCCTTGAGATCTTCAGTCCTGATGCCATGAAAGCATCATTCATTTAGTCACTCATGTCCTTAATCATGTCACCGGATTCATTCCCTCATCTAGGTCACCTGTGCAGTTCCCTCATTCATTCCCCTCTTTTCCTTCCTCCTCCTCCTCCTCCTCCTCCACTTTGCACTGATTCTCAGGATATTCTTTCTCCTCTTTCCTTCCTCTTCCTCTTCTCTCTTTCTTTACAACTCAGTGTTTCTACACTCATTGTAGAAACTCAGTGTTTCTACCACATTCAGGAGGCTTCTTTAGCTGCAGGAGGCTGACTTTTCTGTCCTTTCTGGTCCCTCTAACATAAATCTTTTTTTAAAAAATATTTATTTGGCTGTATCAGGTCTTAGTTGCAGCATGCAGGATCTTTAATTGTGTCATATGGAATCTTATTCTTAAATTGTAGTATGTGGAATTTTTAATGAATGCCTAAGAACTCTTAGTTGCAGCATATGGGATCTAGTTCTTGTCCAGGGATCGAACCCAGGCTGCACTGGGAGTGTGGACAGGACTCTTAACCACTGGACCACCAGGGGAGTCCTTCTAATGTAAATCTGAGCACACTGCATTGTGATCACTTATTAACCCATCTCTGTCTTGGAGACTGTTGTACTCCCAGTACTTTGCATGATGCCTGACAAAGAGTCAATTGTTAAAAACTTATTAGTGTTTTCTGTTTGAGTGAATTAGTTAAGAGATTCCTTATAGCAAAGAACTTAGCATCATAATGGATAAAGAAATTCCTTTACTCTGGTTTTTAGACTATTGCTTTATTTGAACAAAATTATCCAATTCTAGGTCTGTTGATTTTATTTGATGAGAAGAGTTCAGAGTGAATTTCCAAGTGGCTAAGAATAAAACTAGCCATGGAAGCTTGTAGCATCAGAAATGGAGTTGAGCAGTAGTGTGGAAGATCAAGTTAAAGTTCAAAGCAAAATATTCTAACTTAATGGCCCTTATGAACATAAAGCAAATGGTCACCTAACAAGATCTGCTTGTTCTTAGAATCCAACCTTGCAGATACAAGTACTCAATACAAACATGTCAATTTTCTTTCAATACATTATTTTTCTTCACTGAAAGTTTAGAAAATAGAATCAAGGAAGAAAAAAAACATAAATATTTCTTCTCTTTAAAATCTTCAAAAGAAACTTCTAACCTATGCAGCAATTATGTGGGAAATTTAAACTCAAGAATAATTCTCTTTCTCATTCCACAGTTGACACTGTATATTGTTGAATTACTTGAGGAGGCTGTTTTGAACATCAGTTTCTGTACACTGGCCTGTTTTTCAAATTCTGTCCCGCAATTTGCCAAGTTTCTCAGATGAGGCTCAGGCAGCTCTGAAAATTAACACAATTGTTAAGGCAGATACTTAAAGTATAAGCATTAAGGATTAGCCCTGAGCCTTATGTAGAAAAATTGCCAGGAAATTAGGGGGATAATAGTATATAAGCAGAAAGAAAGTTTTCTGACTACACACACACACACGTAGATAATTACGTACATGATGTGATGTGCTTTAAGGTCTGGAAAAATTTTTCCCAGAACATGAAACACTGGGGAAAATCATTTTATGGAAAAGGAGCACATGCAAATAAAGGATTGAACAACCAACAGTCTAATTCTATAAAATACTCAGATTGAATAGACCTGTACTGGTTTCCTTCAGGGTCCAAACTGGCAGAGGTTAACAGTGAACTCAGTGAGTAAATTCTAAAGTCAAAATACAGCATCTGCTGAAGGATAGGTGTCAATTCCATGGGATGTTGGGGAAGAGAAAACCCGGGAATATCTACAGTTCTGCTTCTCTGCTTTCTCAACCCAGGAAATGTACATGACCCCAGAAGAGTGGGTGGAGGGCTAGCTTAGCCAAATGGGCTCCCAGGCCTGGATTTATTCCATTTTGTCAGCATAATCCTAGACCTAAGGGTATTCTTTATATAATTACCAAATCCAAACACTCCTTTGCAATATGCTCAAATCCTTTCAACTTTATATGCCATATGTATAATGCACAATTAATTTTGCTCATGAATTTTATGTGATCGTTATATCTTGATATATAGTTACTTTGGTGTACCATATTTGTTTAGATTATAACTTCTTAAGGTAGTCAGTTTCCCAAAGACTTGAAGCACGTGTGGAATGAAAACTATAAAGATTTTTATGACACAGTGTCAGGTATCTTATGAATGGTAAAAACACGTATAAGAAGAATAATGGGGAAAAGATTATTCACCAAATGACAGGAAAGTGCTGAAAAGTTTTCTGTACTTTATAGATAGCCGAGAACTAATGTTTGATTGCAAGAGGACAAAACAGATGTAAGTCAGAACAGATCTTTCCCAACTATGAGATTAAATTGAAGGTAATTTGAGAGCTACTACTTGTGAAAATAATAGCTCAATTTTGTTTGAGTTATTGTCATAATATAATCATCTCAGTCAAATATTATTTATGGATTTTAACAGAAAAAATGTTCAGCGAATTAAACTCTTACTGAGCCAGGAGGTGGTACAGGCAAAAATTACTTAAAGCTGGTAGTAGGAATATTTACTCCTGGCAAGGGATGGAGGAGGTCAATCTTGTGCCCAGGAGAGCAGGATGGTTCATGGCAGACAGCTGCCCCCTCCCTCTTTTTGGAACTCAGATTCTCACAATTAGAGAAGGCAGGTCCATATGAGGTCACTGCCTCTGGAAATCTGCCTCCTTCCTCTCTTGACACTTCTGCTAGATGGATCTTGAGCCTGCCAGAGTCGAGGACCTAAATGAAACTATCAAATAGGGAACAGACAGCTAAAATTCAGTTTTAGAGCTCAAAGGAGTGGTAGTATCGCTGAGCCTACCTCTTTTCATATTACAGATGGGAAACCTGAGGCCAAAAGGGATTCTGTGACTTGTCCAAGCTCACATGAGTGAGAAACAAAAGCCAGCCTCTTGACTTTTAGCCCAGTGTATTTTCCATGACACAACACAACACATGAGTCATCCTGAGAAGGGAGCCTAGAATTATGAGGGTGGGGCAGCAGTTGAAGAGAGAGTTAGGTATGTAGCTTTGGCAGAGTGTTCCCTCTAACACAAAGGGGCCATTCTTAAGAAAACGTCCCCAGTGTTAGAATTGAGAAATCCAAAATATCCATTGGGATCTTCAGCTGTCAGGGTAAGGAGGTTCCTTTCTAGAGAAAGAAACAAGTTTGCCCTGGCGAGGGCCCAGACGTTGCAGGTGTTCTCTGTGGGACCATAGTCACAGAAACTTGCCTTGGCTTGTCGGAGAGAACCCCACTGTGGAAGGGTCTCCCCAAGAACTCCAGGCTTTGGCCCCTTGCCTTGTGGCTGGTGAGAAGAGTGATACCATCTAACAGATGGCTCCCATCTGACCACCAAGTCAGAACTGCTTTTATGAAGAGCCCGCTGCTTTCCAGGGTTTTTGGCATGTGCATTCCAAACAGGATCAAGAACATCTGGAGAACTTGGAACCAGCACTGCACTTAG
Organism: Bos indicus x Bos taurus; assembly: GCF_003369695.1. NCBI lineage: Eukaryota > Metazoa > Chordata > Mammalia > Artiodactyla > Bovidae > Bos > Bos indicus x Bos taurus. Next base: position 26,101,125 of record NC_040083.1, on the reverse strand, counting down.
GGCATAGCCTCTAGGCAAGCGATTAGCAAACCGAATCACTGAAATCTCTGTTTTATGAAGCATCAGCCGTAGATCTGGAAGCACCACTGAGACCAGCCCATGTCAATGGCATCTACTTTCATTTGTCCATTTCCCTGGGTTGGGCTTGTCCTGGAGCCCAAGTCTTAATATGTGGATGTTGCTTTCCTGCAGAGGAGTTTAAAAGCATGAGGAAAGAGAACAGCTATGACTTACTGGGGGATGCTGAGACAGGTAGCCAAAGACCCAAACCTTTAGGGCCTTTACAGATGCCGTTGGTAGCTATTGGGAGGGAAAGTGTGGGGCGTGGGCTTTTCCCGTGAGAGACCTCTGGAATATTTTGATCCTCTGTAGCATCTTTCACAGTTGACTGAACAAATATCATGAAGTAGGGGCTTTGTTTTTCTTGCTCTACCTTATATTTTCTGTGCCTGGAAAGAAAAGAAGAAAGAATGACAAGACCCTTAACATGCATTACATAAATTTTACTCAGAAATGGCATTTATAGAAAGATACCTTTACAGTTAGGAGTTGAATTCCAAGATAGTTTTCTTAGTCCAAGGTAACTCCTTACCACCCCTACCATTTCTTCACAAAGCAGTTATAACTTCATTACAGCACATATTACTTTGTGATGTTTTATTTCCTTGTTTCTTTCACCATTAGATTCTAAGTACTTTAAGGACTTAATTTCATGATCCATTCATCCTGTCCCCTCACCTGCCATTGTACGTATTGAATGAGCAGAAGTAATGACATTAACAAAGTAAATGCTGATGTGCGGCACTTTATATGTAGCTTGCACAGCATTTTCACATATATTGTATCATTTCAAATTTTCACTAAGCCAGTAAAGAGGGATGGGTTCCTTTCAGGAAATTGAACATCAGATAGAAGTACCTTCCCATGGGCTCTCAACTAATGACTGATAAAACTTTGATTCCAGTCCAGGTTTTCTGACTGCAAATCAGATGCTTTTTCCAACAGTCTGAAGGTAATCTAGATTTCAAAATTATGTGTTTATCAGAGCATAGGCTGACCAAGGTTGATAGTTTTTTATGGTTGATAGTTTTGTATGGTTACATCGTGAGAGTGACTGTGTGTACAGTCTTACCTTGGTTGTTTGAGTAAAATTTCAGGGTGACATAGTTTTGTAGACTTTGAAAGGAAGGAGCTTTGTTAGAGTAAATAGGCACTGCAGAAATCAACCAACCAGCCAAACAAAATCAAAGGCTCGTTAAACCTTAAATGAAAATATTCTTGAGTAAAAAGAATGGCTTTTCAGTCCCTGTTTTTGGTGTCACAAGCAAATACATCTTTGGTTATATCACTTAACTTTACCTTTCCCATCTGAAAAGTGATGGAGCTAAGCCAAATGGTGTTTCTTTCATTTCTTATCTTAGTCTATGTATGTTGCTGTAGCAAAAATACCATAGATGGGTGGCATAAACATCAAATGTTTATTTTTCACAGTCTCACATTTTTGGAAGCTATGAAGTCCAAGATCAAGGTTCCAGAAGACTTGGTGTCTGGTGAGGGCCCTGGTTCATAGATGGCCATCTTCAGTGAGTTATCACATGGCAAAAGTGCCGAGAGAGTTCCCTACAGTCTCTTGTGTGCCTGTGTGCTCAGTCACTTCAGCCCTGTCTGACTCCTTGTGACCCCAGGGACCTTAGCCCATCAGGCTCCACTGTGCATGGGATTTTCCTGCCAAGAATACTGAAGTGGGTTGCCATGCCCTCCTCCAGGGGATCTTCCTTACCCAGGGAGTGAACCTGCATCTCCTATATCTCCTGCATGGCAGGCAGATTCTTCACTTGCTGAACCACTGGGGAAGCCTATCTCCTAGTACCTTTGCCTTTGGGGTTCAGATTTCAACACATGAATTTTGGAGGTTACAAACATTCAGTCTATAACACTTTCCATGGCGAAATTCCCTACTTCTGTTATTCTAATTAAGTGAATTTAAAGCATTTATGTACAGCTATAAAAGGCATAGTGCTCGTATCTAATGGAAGACTTCTCTTAAGTCTTGCCACTTGACAGAGTTACTGAGATGCTGCTAGCTAGAACTGAACAGATGAAGTTCTCCATATACAAAAATGGTTAAGGATGAGAAACCAAGTTTGAAAGGTCACTTTTCATCCATCTGTAACTATGGAAAAATAGAGAAATTGGGAGCAGGGAGTGTTCCTCAAACATTCAAAACTTACGCCCCTAGAAAATTTTCTCATGCCATCTTCCACAGATAGCCATCAATCAAGCACATGGTCAAGCTCATTTGGTAAAACTGCACTGAAGTTTGTATTCTGAAAATAAAGAGGTTCATTAAATACACCATTTCACATCCTATTTATGCTGCTGCCTTTCCCCAACCCCAGGACCTGTGGCTGCAGGGCTGTGTGCCACCACTTGACAATCACTTTAAGGATGCCCCATGCTCTACTGGCAAGGTGTGGTGCTAGCAAATCATACTCAAACTTGAAATGCAATGCCATGTGAAAATTTAGTATTGTTTCCGTAACCTTGTGGAATGGATTTACAGTCATATCAAAGCATAATTTGGAAATGGAAGCCTTGGTCCTATTTAGGAAATATAAGCATAACACTCGTTCTCATTCACTCGCAGAATGTCCTGAAGGGGATCTATTTAAATCCTCTGGTGAGAGAACTCAGAACCTAGAATTATTCTAGCAATAAAATATAGAAACAGCCTAGTGAAAATGAATTCACTAAGGACTTGTACCTGATGCGTTTGAAACTCAACAGTTTTAATGCAATCTGGGTATGTGTGAAAGGCCCAGAAAACTGCAGGCAGAGATCTTCACACCACCATCTCTGCGTGCAAAATCGTTTTAACTGTGGGTTTCAAAGCAAACTTGTTAATGCTGGAGGATCATGTTGGATCAGTGGGAATTGCTCGCAGAGGAATAGCAGGGAGGCCAAGGCAGTGGAGGCTGTTGACAGCTTGGGTCTGAATCATCCAGAATGACGTTGGCTGATGCATCCCAATACATCACAACCGTTTTTCTCTGTGTTTTAAAGTCATTTCTAGGAGTGTGTGGAGCTTGTGGTAAAACGGTTGTTCTGTAGGGTCTTCCCTTCTCTATTAATATTTTTAATGAGTAAAACTCAAGTATGGTGAGCATCAAGAAAAAACACGGTAAAATTAGACTATAAACATTAGGAACAGCCTGTATTGGTAATGGAATCATTATCAGAAATAGTGTTCATTGAATGTTTACTACACTGGATAAAGTATGTTGTTCAGTCGCTCAGTCGTGTCTGACTCTGAGACCTCATGGACTGTGTAGCCCACCAGGCTCCCCATTCATGGAATTCTCCAGGCAAGAATACTGGAGTGGATGGCCAATTCCTTCTCCAGGGGATCTTCTGACCCAGGGATGGAACCTGCGTCTCCTGCACTGCGGATGGATTCCTTACCACTAAGCCACCAGAGAAGCTCTGAAATGTTAGTTTAATCCTCACCATTTACCCATGGGGAAGCTATGAATGTTCCCACTTTACAGAATTAAGGAGCTGAGATGGGGGGAAAAGAAGCAGCATTCTCTAGCATACATGCCCAGAAACTGAGTGGTCAGGGTTGGAACCCTTGATTATACACCCTTTCTCTCTCTCCCTCCCTCTTTCCCTCCCTCTGTAAGTCCCCGCCCCCACCCCCACCCCCACCTCACAGCTCCCTCCTTCCCTCCCTTTGCCTGGAGGGATCTAAGAAAAAGATGATAAACAGCCTAGAACAGTTCCTAGAGGGAAGTGGAGCATTTACATGATAATGATGATTTCATTTCATATGCTGATGGAAATTGTTTTAAAATTTTAGTTTCCATTAATAGCCTTGTTTTCCTCCTATTCCTGCCCAAGCCTTGGAGATTAACCTTGGGGGCATTTTGATCCTATTTTATTTTATTTAGCACCGGTTATCCCAAATGGGGAAACAGTGGAAACAGTGTCAGACTTTATTTTTGGGGGCTCCAAAATCACTGCAGATGGTGACTGCAGCCATGCAATTAAAAGACGCTTACTCCTTGGAAGGAAAGTTATGACCAACCTAGATAGCATGTTCAAAAGCAGAGACATTACTTTGCCAACAAGGTTTGTCTAGTCAAGGCTATGGTTTTTCCTGTGCGCATGTATGGATGTGAGAGTTGGACTGTGAAGAAGGCTGAGCGCCGAAGAATTGATGCTTTTGAACTGTGGTGTTGGAGAAGACTCTTGAGAGTCCCTTGGACTGCAAGGAGATCCAACCAGTCCATTCTGAGGGAGATCAGCCCTGAGTGTTCTTTGGAAGGAATGATGCTAAAGTTGAAACTCCAATACTTTGGCCACCTCATGCGAAGAGTTGACTCATTGGAAAAGACTCTGATGCTGGGAGGGATTGGGGGCAGGAGGAGAAGGGGATGACAGAGGATGAGATGGCTGGATGCCATCACTGACTCGATGGACGTGAGTCTGGGTGAACTTTGGGAGTTGGTGATGGACAGGGAGGCCTGGCATGCTGCGATTCATGGGGTCACAAAGAGTCAGACACGACTGAGTAACTGAACTAAACTGAACTGATCCCAAGTTACTTGTGGCTGGAGGACTGTGTCACTGTCTGGACTTGCATTATCATTGTGAGCCTCGCTGTGACTTAGCCAGATGAGTGGCATTCTTATGGTCGATGGACCTGTTTCAGAAAGTGTAATAATCCTACCATCCTGTACTAATTAAGTAGTGGAGCAGGATAAGAAATGAGGGCTGTCTGAGAAACTGTGAGAGGGAGAGGACCAATGCTTCTCATCCCAGGATACTCAGTAGAAACACCCAAGACTTCAAAAACAGAAATTCCTGCATCCCTCTCCTGACCAATCGGATCACAATTTCAGAATGAGGGAGGACTTAGGCCTCGGTATTTTCCAAAAGTTCCTCTATCTATTGTAGTGAGTGGTCAAGATCGGGAAGTACTGCCCGTGATGAGGGTATTTTGTGGCACATCATAATCTCACAGCCTCTTAAAGTACAGTTGAGTGATAAGTTTTTTTAAGCTAGACAGATATAATCCCATCTGTGTAGCCAGGTAAACAGTATCTTGTAGTTGATATAATCTACTAAATTCTTCAAGGATTTGATTAGGCAGGGATTTTCCTGGTGTGAGGTAAACACAAGAGGGAGAATCAGAGGAGGTATGGTGAAGATCTGCCTATTTATTGTAATGGCTGCTTTATCATCTTCCTAGTAGAAATAGAAGTGGAATTAGGAACCATTGAACTCAGGACCGATATTCCCGTGAATATCAGAGTACCCAGATCCTGGGTAGGGTAATAGAGCCTTAGGTGGACTGGGAAGAAAGTTATTGTCATTGTGCTGACCTTTTGCGTTGGTGAGTCCCCACTATTAACGTCAACGAATGCATGCATGCTAAGTGGCTTCATTCATGTCCGACTCTTTGCAACCCTATGGTCTGTAGCCTGCCAGGCTCCTCTGTCCATGGCATTCTCCAGGCAAGAGTACTAAAGTGGGTTGCCATGCCCTCCTCCAGGGAATCTTTCTGACCCAGGGATTGAACCTGTATCTCTTAGGTTTGCTGCACTGGCAGGCTGGTTCTTTACCACTAGCACCAATTCTTGTCCTAGTTCCCCATATGTCTTCCATCTGCAAGACAAGGATCTACATAGTATGGGCTGGCATGGCACAAAATCTGTTATATTCATGAGGCTTATAGAATCACAGAACAAACGGTCCTATGAGTAAATGATTTTCTCCCAACAACACTTGCAAGATACGTGACTAAAGAGAATAAGATGTATACAGTATTTTTTCTATTTCTTCCTTCCCACCCTTGATCCCTTTCCCAGCTCTAAGTGCATTGTAAATAGTTAAGAAATGGAATAGAAATTCTGGGATAAAACTATTCTAGAAGTCAGAGACTCAGTTGTATTTTTAAAGATTCTCTGAGATAGTTACTACACATCCCATAAAGGTACTGTGTAAAATAAAGTATGTAATGATTTGTGTTGGTGATTATGATGTTAAATTTAACTGCAAATTGGTGAGTGGCCAGCAGAACTTGGTCTCTGAGTTTAAATTATTAGTATTCTATGTTAAGTTTAAAATGGTGTACTCAAACTGTGGAAGCTGGCTTTGTAGTAGAATTTGTGATTGAAATGATACTTTTTTCCTAGGAATTACATATGAATACATTGGAGGAGATGATGACATTGCATATCTGCATACTAGTTGAATGGCAGATATCTAACATGTTTACTCTTACTCTACCCTCTCATGCCCTGTCCCTGGACGATATTAATAATGAGTCATGGTACTTTATCTCTTTTTCTGGTTAAACACAGGCATGGACTCAAACCCTTTCGACACAGTGACCTGTGTAGTGACTATCAATAGAACAGATTTGGCACAAAAGACAAAAGCTATTTTCCATCTCTATTATAGCAAATTATAATTTACAAGGGTTTCCCAGATGGGTCAGTGGCAAAGAATTTACCTGCCAATGCAGGAGACACGGGTTCCATCCCAGGGGTTGGAAAGATTTCCCTGGAGAAGGAAATGGCAACCCACTCCTGTATTCTTGCCTGGACAATTCCATGGACATAGGAGTGTGGCAGCCTACAGTCCATGGTGTTGCAGAGTTGGACACAACTGAGCACCTGAGCATGCACACATAATTTAAACATGATATTCAGGCCCAATACTTGCCAACAAAGTCTGTCTTGTCAAGGCTATGGTTTTTCCAGTGGTCATGTATGGATGTGAGAGTTGGACTGTGAAGAAAGCTGAGCACTGAAGAATTGATGCTTTTGAACTGTGGTGTTGGAGAAGACTCTTGAGAGTCCCTTGGACTGCAAGGAGATCCAACCAGTCCATTCTGAAGATCAGCCCTGGGATTTCTTTGGAAGGAATGATGCTAAAGCTGAAACTCTAGTACTTTGGCCACCTCATGCAAAGAGTTCTCATTGGAAAAGACTCTGATGCTGGGAGGGATTGGGGGCAGGAGGAGAAGGGGACGCCAGAGGATGAGATGGCTGGATGGCATCACCAACTTGATGGACGTGAGTTTGAGTGAACTCCGGGAGATGGTGATGGACAGGGAGGCCTGGCATGCTGTGATTCATGGGGTCACAAAGAGTCAGACACAACTGAGCGACTGAACTGAACTGAACTGAACTGACCTCGTTAATGTTGCCCTTTGTAAATTTAAAAGCTCTACAAGATATAAGGTGGTGCTGATTGTAGCTCCTTGTACTTGTTTTCAATGATAGGTGGAAACTGCAAGTATTCTTTTTGTTCAACATACCTCTGTGTTCCTAAACCCAGCAGAGGGAGTACCCTGCCTTCCTACACTCTGTTTTTAATACATGCTCAATTTCAATGCTGATAGTTTATTTCACAATACTCTCACACTAGAGGAGCCAGTTGGGAGAAATCACATTTAAGCCTTACAGGATTGACCATCAAGGACATTAGAGCTCAGTTCCCCCACAACTCATGGAGTCCTATCCGTGGCACCTCTTGTTCTTCTCTTGGGTATGACACCAAAGCCAAATACAGGTCTCATGATGTAGGCTGTAAGCAGTTTTTTTGGTTGGCAGGTCTGTCTTTATAACTGACTGGGAATCATGATCAAATTTTGTCTTGAGTCTAATAGGTTGCATAACCCCATCCCCATCCCGTATACTGGCTGGGTTTCAGCTTAGGAAATTATATCCAACTTCCCAACTTCCAACTTAGATTATTCTGTTTCTTTACTTGCCCCCATTAAAGCTGTATTGGCAAGGAATGATTGTGGCATTCCTTACAGGAACAGGCTGCCTTTTGCTGGCCTATAAAGTAATGTCCCTTTGATAAATGGCATCGTACCTATCAGATCAGCGCTCAGGTAATGGTGTACTTTATAATATAAAGAATGAATACCAATCTCTTCATTGCACTCAAAAATGTGTCATAGAAATCAGCAAAATATGGCTCATGAGCTAAATACAGACTGTGACTTTTATTTGTATAGCTGAGAATGGGTTTAATACTTTTAAAGCATTGTGAGAACACCTACACATGTAGAGAAGAATGTGCATCAGAGACTGTATGTGGCCTGCAAAACCTAAAGTATTTACTAAGTTTTATGAGTCCTGCTTAAGGTGATCATAATAATAGTAGCAGTATTAATAAAAGCCCACATGTATAGCACTTGCTATAAGATGTACTAAGCATTCTTCATGTTTTAACTCAGTTAATCTTTATAAACACTCTGTGAGATTGTATTGAAGGCAAAAATGTCCCCAATAATTCCTAGCTCTGGCCTTCATGCCCTCCTGTGATCCTTTCTGCTTACATATAGGCTATATTTTGTTGATGTTGTTCAGTTGCTAAGTTGTATCTGACTCTTTATGACCCCATGGACATGCCAGGCTCCTCTGTCCTTCACTATCTCCTGGAATTTGCTTGGATTCATGTCCATTGAGTTGGTGACGCTATCTAACCATCTCTTTCTCTGCTGCCCATTTCTCCTCTTGCCTTCAATCTTTTCCAGCATCAGGGTCTTTTCTAATGAGTTGGCTCTTTGTATCAGGTGGCCAAAGTATTGGAGCTTCAGCATCAGTTCTTCCAATGAATATTCAGTGTTGATTTCATTTGGGATTGATTGGTTTGATCTCCTTGCAGTCCAAGGGACTCTCAAGAGTCTTCTCCAACTCCACAGTTCAAAAGCATCAATTCTTCAGCTCTGAGGTTTCTACATGTTCTTCTTTTGGATATGAAACCAAAGCAACATACAGGTCTCATGATGTAGGCTGTAAGCATTTTTTTTTTTTTTGGTTGGCATCCCTGTCTTTATAACTGACTGGGAATCATGATCAAATTTTGTCTTGAGTCTAATAGGTTGCATAACCCCATCCCCATCCCGTATACTGGCTGGGTTTCAGCTTAGGAAATTATATCCAACTTCCCAACTTCCAACTTAGATGCTTAGTGCTGCCTCACTTCTTAGTGACAGTAAACTAAGAGGAGAGAGATAAGCTGAGGAATAAACAAAAAGGAGCCAGGACTTGATGGTTTGGGTAATTCTCAATCTCTACAAATGGCACATGATGCTAACATTAACGGAATTTCTAAGCAAAGGTGAAAAATGGGGCACTGTCAGAAAAACATAATCTAAGATGAAGCTGATAGTATGACTATAAACCTTTTGTTAAGGCCTCAGAAAGATAAAATGTAGTGCTTCAGTATACTCTTCAGCCACATAAAAGGCTCTTTGAAGAAGTTCAGAGTGTTCCTTACACATCCTCTCAGTTAAACCACAGGACCTCTGGGAAGTTTCAGGCTATTGTCTCAGCTATTTCCATAATAGTCCAAGGTGGAGAAGGACTAATTTGGAGGAGATTTGTAGGTGTGACTTTTGTGTAAAGGGGTGAACTCAAGTAGATTCACAGGAGACTTACTAAGGTCTTGTAGCAGTTACACATGCAGAAACATGGAAACTTTAACTGAAGGGAACAAAGGGCAGAATGAAGAAACACCTGTGGACCCTCAGAATTCTACTGGCAGGAAGCAACCTGGGAGAGCTGTTCAACTGCAAACACATGCTGCTTTTCTTTCTTTTATAAAGGCAGTTGTGTGCCTTTGCCTTTATTTATTTACTTATTTATTTTCAATCTTTTGACCATGCTGCATGGCATGTGGGATTTTAGTTCCCTGACCAGGGATTGAACCCATGTCCCCTGCAGTAGAAGCATGGAGTCTTAACAATTGGACCACCAGGGAAGTTCCCTCACCCCCGTTTTATTGAAGAAATTGAGCTAGATACCTCTCCATTGCCATTGGACTAATGACAGGTGGGGCTCAGATTTGAGCTCAGGCAATTTGGCTGCAGAGTCTGAACTTAGATTCACAAAGGTCATAAGAGACTAAAGTAAAGCAGATGAGAGTGTACATTTGTTAAATGAGCAACTGGGGCACATGAGTATTAAGACTGCATTTGCTGGTGTATGTGTTGGTTATGTGGTCAAAAGACATTCATGGCTATACTCACTGTGAACATCTTGGAAATCCGGAATGTTACCTTCTGGGACCTTACTCTATTGCAGGTGGTACTGTGTTCAAGCATGTGTGTGTGTGTGTGTGTGTTAGTCACTCAGTTGTGTCCGACTCTCTGTGACCCCATGGACTGCAGCCCACCAGGCTCCTCTGTCCATGGAATTCTCCAGGCAACAATACTGGAGTGGGTTGCCAGTATGTATGTATGTATGTATGTATATGTATATATGTATGTATATGTGTATATATATTTGGTTTTTAAAAACTTTTTATGGGAATATAATTGCTTGACAATGTTGTATAGTTTCTGCTGTACAACATAGTCAGTCAGCTATATGTATATATGCCCTCCCACCCCGCCTCCATCCCACCCATCTAGGTCATCACAGAGCACAGAACTGAGCTCCCTTTGTCAAGCACGCATTTTTAAAATGACCCTTTTCTTTCAAACAATACTAAAAGTCCAGGCTAGCCTTCTGCTGCCATCAGGAAATTCCTGAAACAGCCTTTGGCCTCAAGGCCTCAAATTTTAGGAAGACTAGTAAATAAACGTAAAACAATGGGGTAAGTCCTATAGTTGAGTTTCCCCCTTTTATTACTATTTATAACATTATACACATTGTGAGTAGGATGAAGATGTCAAACTCCTAATTTAAGTAACTTTTTGGCCCATGCAAAGGAGGGTGGTTTCAAAGTCATGATTTGAGGAGAAAAAGAAGTCATTTATATTAGTCACGTTTGTGTTTAAGCTAATGCCTTTGAAAGTTTTTATTAATAGACTTTATTTCCTACAGCAGTGCTAGATTCACAGAAAAATTGAGAAAGGTACAGAGAGTTCCCTAATATCCGCTGCCATGACCCCTTCAGGCTCACAGCCTCCAAGTAATACCTTTTAAAAGTGAGCGTGAATCATCAAGTTCTCACTAAAGAATTTCCAGTGGCATCATTGAATACAAGTAATTCAGTCAGTTCATCAGGTATTAACATGCCAGGGACCCAAGTGTTCTCTTTGATTCCAGGGCTACAATAAACTGCTAGGTGATAACTTCAATTTGAAGAATTTACTAAGTCTCACTGTTTTTATATGGACATTATCTATTTCTTTTTCTTTCTTTTTTTGTGTGTGCAAAATGTCACCATGAGGAGACCAAGATTTTGTGGATACAGCTCAATAGTCACACAGCTCAACTTCTTTCTTCTAATGGAGAAGAGGTGGGGTGGGGGTTTCCTGGGACCTGGTGTAAAGGGATATGACTTTTGGCTCTGGGAGGCTGAGCCTATCAGACTTTATTAAAGACAACTGCCAGTTGTCAGTATGCTCTTCTGAGTTCCTTAGAGGGAGCGTTGACTGACATCGAGTGGACCTCTTAATATGTCCATCCACCCCACTGTTTCTTCTGAGACATCACTTTGGTTTGCTTGTTGATCTGCTACTGCTACTGCTGTGTCACTTCAGTCGTGTCTGACTCTGTGCGACCCCGCAGTCAGCAGCCCACCAGGCTCCCCCGTCCCTGGGATTCTCCAGGCAAGAACACTGGAGTGGGGTGCCATTGCCTTCTCCCTGTTGATCTGCTACTGGTTAAAGAGTGAGCAAGACATCAGGGACTTGGAACATTATTGGCACTGTCACTTTTAAGATTTCAAAGCCATGATTATATCAAGAAGAAAGATGTAGATGCTCTTGGCAGTATAATTTGAACCCTGTTTCTGTTCTCTGAATGCCTAGTGGTCAGGGCATAGGTACACTCAGGAGGGTGCTGTCCACTGGTAGAGTCCACATCACTTGCAAGCTTATTAAAAATACAAATACTCAGGCCCATCCAGGTGTGATGAGTTAGGATTTCTGGGGCTGGTCCCAACTTGCTGTGCTTTTCCCAGTAATTTCTCCACACACTGAAGTTTCTGATGCAAACTTGTAATCCTGGCCTGTAAGTTTGATTAACATTGTCACAGGTTTCTGAAAGCTGCAATAAACAGCTGTAGTTCTTCTGGAAAGAGTCACTTTGTTCACAGTAAATTTTTATCTTAACACCTCATTTTTAAATTCTGTGTAGTAGTGAAGTTTGCAAGAAATCATTTCAACAGGGGAAACGCCTTAACAGAGCAAACTGATGCTCATGTAACTCTTTTTTCCCCTGTGGCCCCTCTTGTATCTTTTGTCTGTCTTTAAATTTTCCTTTTCATTTGAAAAATGCCATTAACTTTACTAATTGCAACAGCTTCAGAATTGAAGTTTGTAGTTATAACTGAAATATCTATACTTAAATCCCTTCTTTACAAAACAAGTGATTGTTGTCATGGTTCCGTGGAGCAAGCATAAACTTCCAAAGCCGTTAGAAAACAATTATTAGCAAGCTCTAATAACCGTTTATTATAGATAAAAAGTTATTTAGTTATATAACGTTTCAGATGACACTATTTAAAAGAAGATGGGTATCTCTTAATCTATCTGGGGGTCTTCTTGTTAATTGTCAGTTGAACTCTGCCAGGAAATTATTCCTCTATTTATATACTATTTTAAGCTTCTTACAGATGTGGAGCCTCATGTTAAGGCTGGAACATTCTTAATCTTTCCTGTCTCTTCAGAGCAAGAAGATAATAAACATTTCTGACAAGCTGTAATCAGGAACTGGCCTGGGAGTTAATGAACAGGTCAGAGGTGGCCATCAGGGATGTTTCTGAAGAATGTTCATAATGAATGATCATTGGCTTAGACCTGCAGCTTCATAAAAATGATGATGAAAGGAATGGTAGGGGGTGGATTAAAGAGTGGAGGATTCTGTATGGCCTCTTAGTGTCAGAATACTCTTTCTTCTCTCCTTTTATTTTCTTAATATTGATATTTCAAGGAGTCTGGATCTAAACCACCCATCCTGTGCTGATCACCATCTTGGAGAGCTAGGTTTGGTTCAGCACCTGTAGGCCCTACAAGAAAGACCACCAGAAAGGAGGAGGAAAGAATCTGAGGTCGAATTTGGATTTGAGCACTACCTCTGCCTCAGAGTATCCTTAGGGAAGTCCTAGCTATCTGAGCAGCTGTCTGGCAGGGATGCAGACTTAGGTCCAGGAGGGATACAGGAGCTTTTGTTCCCTATTTTCCTCCTCTTCGCAGTACTATTGCTAAGTCCTAATCCTTTAACAGAGGTGGGTACCACCCACTAACTTTGCTCTTGCTGCAACAAGATATCCTCCCTACTAGCCCACTAAGGAGGGCTTGGGTCATAAATCCTGCAATAATTCTCTCCTCTTTCACCACTTCCTCCAGGTTGTAACATACGTGAAACATAAGTGTTTTTTTTTTTTTTTTTAAGTTGAAGAGGAGTGTTTGATGAAGGCTGAATATTGTGCTAAATCTGATTTTTACAGTGTGTCCTATAGGGCTTGTGAATTTCAAAGAAATTTATATTACAAAGAAACAACTACCCTATTACTAAGGGATACCATCAAGCAAAAGCAATTTTTAAAAAGTTAACAAGCTTTATAACTCAAATATACACAGAAGCATGATTTATATATCTATGCTAAACTATTTCCATTGTGAACATAAACCTGAGATGTCTCCTCTATAAATATTTACTCTGAAAATGTTTTTTGAGCACCCATGATTTGACAGTTTTGGTTCTGGACTACGATGCGTGATTTGGTGCCTGTCTTCTTGGGTAGGTGGAAATGGATCCCCTAGCTCATGGTCTCCCTCCCCAGCCTCCTCTCCCTGCCTGTGTTCCCCTCTTCTGATCCTTTTTCCTTCCTTCTCCCTCTCCCTGTGTTCTTAACATTTTCACGTGTGGCTTAGTCATACCCTGTGTTCTTAACATTTTCACATGTGGCTTAGTCATACAGTAGTATGACTGGTTTGGAAGTCATTCTAAAGTGACTGCTTCCTGCAGGTACTTCTTTTATTTATGGATTTCTCTGTGTCAGAATAATTTATGACGTGTGTATAAGTTAGCAATTTACCTCGGACAATGGCTTTCAAATTGTGGGATGCATTAGAGTCACCTGGAGGGCTTGTTAAACCACAGATTGCTGGGTACCACTTCCAGAATACCTGATTTTAGTAGATCTGGGAAGGGGTGCAAGGATTTACATTTCTAGTAACTTTCCAGTTGGTTTTGCTGTGCCTGGGACCCCATTTTCTGAACCGCTGACTTGGGACATTGTTTTAGGGGCAGTTTGTTTGTTAATGTGTCCTTCTTTGTGGAAAATGAGAGAAGAAAAACTTGTGGTAGGATATTTTCCAGAGATGAATGACCATCTGGGGTTAAGAACCCCAAGATCATCCACTTTCTCCAGACTACCCTTAATCTCCAGGAAATGCCCTGTATCTGGCTCATTAACACTTAAATTTACATTCCTGTTGATGGAGCCAGGGTGGCTGTTGGCTTTGGAATTTTATTTTCATTGGGTGGGAATGGAATAGTATTATGGCATATCATCTCCCCAGATTTCTCCTGCTGGGTGGATTGCGGCCATCTGTGCATAATATTCCAATTTAGGATACTTGCATGCTTTTTCTGTTTCTTCGCGTGAAAATTCCAAATAACTGCTCCTATGTCTCTTCAAAGAATAGTTTAATAATTTGCAATGAAAGCAAACAGGAAATTTGCTAAATGATCTGGAAATTCAAATATGTCATAATATACAGACTCTACAAGTGAGTAGTTTGGTGAAATTGAATTGTGAAGAAATCTCAACTTATTAAAACTGTCATGTTCAGAAAGAAAAGTGAAAATATTTACTTTTTAAAATAATGAGATATTCAGTTAAAATACTTTGCCTTTCTAAATATTTAAAGATCTTCCCTCCCTCCCTTTCTTCTTTCCTATCTGCTTCAAATTACTATTCTGTTCTGGTTGCATCTTAAATTGATCAAATACTTTAGTATAGTTTACTACTTAATTTTTTATTAGTAAAAATGGATTAATAGTGTTCATTGTCTTGATAATTGTTTTATAATTTCTATAGTCATTAAAGTAATTTTGTTAAAATTAAGGACAAATAGTCCTGACCCTACTAGCCTGTAGCATGCAGATGCCTTCAATCCTCATTTGACCCTTCCATCAATGACAATCACTATCGCTTTTCAAAGTTAGTGAAGAAATTGGGTTTGCCAAAACTTTTGTTTCAGTTTTTTCATAACATCTTTTGGAATAACCCAAACAAACTTTTTGACCAAACCACATTTTCTGGTTGAGTTAGCATATTCTTCTTATGGTCTATGCCAAGGCTTGGTAGGTAGCAAGGTACTGGGTTGGCCAAAAAGTTTGCTGGGTTTTTTCTATATTCTTATGGTTCCACTTTAATGAAAAACAACCACTTGCTAAAGTTTATTGAATGCTGTAAATGTAATAATGGTATATCATTTTTACTTCTTTCCAAAGCTCTATCAGTTGTCCAGAGTTGTCCTAAAATACAAATATTCATGTATGGGGAGAAAAAGGACATTTAAGGAGGGTGCCTCTATTTTGTCTATTTCCTGGAAAGAGGGCTAGAAGTATGAGTCTCATGCTAGACATCTACTGAAACAGAAATGGAAATAGCTTCTCAATGTGATGTCCCCATTGGGAACTATGAGACAACCAAGTTTCATATTTAGTCCATAATTAGTACTCTCTTCATCTATTGACCTTGGTTTCAATTTTGCCCTTTGTACTGTAATAAGTGTTAGTCGCTCTGTTGTGCCCAACTCTTTGCAACCCCACGGACTGCAGCTCACCAGGCTCCTCTGTTCATGAGATTTTCCAGGCAAGGATCCTGGAGTGGGTTGCCATTTCCTTCTCCAGGGGATCTTCCCAACCCAGGGATGGAACCTGGCTCTCCTGCACTGCAGGCAGATTCTTTACTGACTGAGCTACAAGGGAAGCCCCATGTACTGTAATAAGCATCTCTCTTTTGCACCTCTTAAGTATAACTACTAGCCTAAGTTTCTTTAAGAAGAGAGAGTAACTTTTACTTATGTCTGTCCCCCATGTAACACATCATTGTTCAGTACAACTTTATTGTTTTTGTCTTTTTACTTTAATATAGATTATTTTGAAATCCTTTTCTATAACTCATATTTTGCCTATGTTCTCACTCCTTGTGTTTTCCTTCTCTCTTTTCCTCTCTGAGAAAGAGGACAGAAATTGAAGCTAATGGTTCTGGCTCAAATTATCTGGTTCTCTTTGGTCCTTCTGTCTCTCTTGCTTCTTCCATTGCTTGCTTATTTCTTTATTTTTTTCTCCTCCTGTGAGCATACTTTTCTTTTTCTCACCTTGAACGTACCACAGAAAGGTTTATTTGAATTCCTAACCCTTTGAGTTAACATTCTGGCTTTTTACCCCTTTCATTATCAGCCTTCTGGAAAAAATAAACCTCCACTTTCTTACCACTTGTCCATTCATTTTCTGACCTTCTTGTTCTTCAGCATCTGCCACATGGCTCCATTTAAATGACTCTTTCTAAACATTACTCTTGACTTTCTGATTCCCAATCTGGACCCTTTTCATTTCCCTTCTTTCTTTCTTTAACCTCTCCTCGCCTCGCTGCTTTGGCACCATGCCATCTTGATCTACTCT
This sequence comes from Bos indicus x Bos taurus, assembly GCF_003369695.1. Classification (NCBI taxonomy): domain Eukaryota; kingdom Metazoa; phylum Chordata; class Mammalia; order Artiodactyla; family Bovidae; genus Bos; species Bos indicus x Bos taurus. The sequence continues at coordinate 26,084,506 of NC_040083.1, read as the reverse complement.
CTCTGCTGATCATTCCCTCTCTGATTTCAATGTCACTTCTTCTTTCTATTATTTAAATGTGGATATCAGCTGCAAACTTCTGTCTCCCATCCACTTCTGCTGTTTCTTTCCATTCTCTTTCTTTTGTCATTTCATTTAGTCCTATGATTCAACTTTCACTTTATACAAGTAACTTGTACATCTTTATCTCAATCCCATAATTTTCTACCACATTCCTGTTCCATGTTTCTATTTGGCTCCTAGAAACATCCATTTGGGTTTCTCCCCAGGATTTTAATTTAAGCACATATAAACATAAACCCATAATTTTCTTTCCTTTCTGTCATACCTATTTTTCCTTTGACTTTTATACATCTGTAAAGAAAACCATCATTCCTTGTATGACCTTACCTCAAAACTTCATACAATTTTGGGCAATTTTATCTCCTTCTCCATCCAAATCATCAATCCTGGTAATTCTTTCTCTGTTACTCATGCCTTAATTTTCAGACATATTCCCTTCATCCTGGCTTAGTCCCTCCCTAACCATACTCCAGTACTTTGGCCACCTCATGTGAAGAGTTGACTCATTGGAAAAGACTTTGATGCTGCGAGAGATTGGGGGCAGGAAGAAAAGGGAACGACAGAGGATGAGATGGCTGGATGGCATCACCGACTCGATGGATGTGAGTTTGAGTGAATTCCGGGAGATGGTGATGGACAGTGAGGCCTGGCGTGCTGCGATTCATGGGGTCGCAAAGAGTCAGATACGACTGAGCAACTGAACTGAACTGAACTGAACCATACTTGAACTATTAATATTAAGATTACATAGGTGATTTGTTTTCTATTTTCCTCTATTTTCTACCCATTTGAAGCATACTGAAGACTTCTAGCCTTATCTTTATAACACCACACAAAAGTTGTATTCTTTGCTGCTTTTCAGATATCAGTCTCTGCTCATGTACTAACAAGTAAATTTTAAACTCCTTGGCCAGAAGGTCAGAATGTTCTAGACTTAACGTGTCTGCCTACTCCATATCCAGTATTCTAACTCTGCACTCTGTCATCATTGTCTCAGATTTGATTCCAGGAACCTATTTATTCACCCAGACTATAGGATGCTTTTTATAGAAAATGACAGTAATTAAAGTTATTTTAACAATTAAAACCATCAACATTTTATCAAAGACAATATTGTGCTTCCAGTTCCAGTTCAGTCGCTCGGTCGTGTTCGACTCTTTGAGACCCCATGAATCACAGCACTCCAAGGCCTCCCTGTCCATCACCGAATCCCGGAGTTCACTCAAACTCACATCCATTGAGTCGGTGATGCCATCCACCCATCTCATCCTCTGTAGTCCCCTTTTCCTCCTGCCCCCAATCCCTCCCAGCATCAGGGTCTTTACCAATGATTCAACTCTTCGCATGAGGTGGCCAAAGTACTGGAGTATCAGCTTTAGCATCAGTCCTTCCAATGAACACCCAGGACTGATCTCCTTTAGAATGGACTGGTTGGATCTCCTTGCAGTCCAAGGGACTCTCAAGAGTCTTCTCCAACACCACAGTTCAAAAGCATCAGTTCTTTGGTGCTCAGCTTTCTTCACAGTCCAACTCTCACACCCATACACGACCACTGGAAAAACCATAGCCTTGACTAGATGGACCTTTGTTGGAAAAGTAATGTCTCTGCTTTTCAATATGCTATCTAGCTTGGTCATAACTTTCCTTCCAAGGAGTAAGCGTCTTTTAATTTCATGGCTGCAGTCACCATCTGCAGTGATTTTGGAGCCCAGAAAAATAAAGTCTGACACTCTTTCCACTGTTTCCCCATCTATTTCCCATGAAGTGATGAGACCAGATGCCATGATCTTATTTTCTGAATATTCAGCTTTAAGCCAACTTTTTCACACTCCTCTTTCACTTTCATCAAGAGGCTCTTTAGTTCCTCTTCACTTTCTGCCATAAGGGTGGTGTCATCTGCATATCTGAGGTTATTGATATTTCTCCGGGCAATCTTGATACCAGCTTGTGCTTCTTCCATCCCAGCGTTTCTCATGCTGTACTCTGCGTAGAAGTTAAATAAGCAGGTTGACAATATACAGCCTGATGTACTCCTTTTCCTATTTGGAACCAGTTTGTTGTTCCATGTCCAGTTCCAACTGTTGCTTCCTGACCTGCATCTAGGTTCCTCAAGAGGCAGGTCTGGTGGTCTGGTATTCCCGTCTCTTTCAGAATCTTCCACAGTTTGTTGTGATCCACACAGTCAAAGGCTTTGGCATAGTCAATAAAGCAGAAATAGAGGTTTTTCTGGAACTCTCTTGCTTTTTCCATGATCCAGCGGATGTTGGCAATTTGATCTCTGGTTCCTCTGCCTTTTCTAAAACCAGCTTGAACATCAGGAAGTTCACGGTTCACATATTGCTGAAGCCTGGCTTGGAGAATTTTGAGCATGACTTAACTAGCGTGCGAGATGAGTGCAACTGTGCAGTAGTTTGAACATTCTTTGGCATTGCCTTTCTTTGGGATTGGAATGAAAACTGACCTTTTCCAGTCCTGTGGCCACTGCTGAGTTTTCCAAATTTGCTGGCGTATTGAGTGCAGCACTTTCACAGCATCGTCTTTCAGGATTTGAAATAGCTCAACTTGAATTCCATCACCTTCACTAGCTTTGGTCGTAGTGATGCTTTCTAAGGCCCATTTGACTTCACATTCCAGGATGTCTGGCTCTAGGTCAGTGATCACACCATTGTGATTATCTGGATCTTGAAGCTCTGTTCTGTACAGTTCTTCTGTGTATTCCTGCCACCTCTTCTTAATATCTTCTGCTTCTGTTAGGTCCATACCATTTCTGTCCTTTATCGAGCCCATCTTTGCATGAAATATTCCCTTGGTATCTCTAATTTTCTTGAAGAGATCTCTAGTCTTTCCCATTCTGTTGTTTTCCTCTATTTCTTTTCATTGATCGCTGAAGAAGGCTTTCTTATCTCTCCTTGCTATTCTTTGGAACTCTGCATTCAGATGCTTATATATTTCCTTTTGTCCTTTGTTTTTTGCTTCTCTTCTTTTCACAGCTATTTGTAAGGCCTCCCCAGACAGCCATTTTGCTTTTTTGCATTTCTTTTTCTTGGGGATGGTCTTGATCCCTGTCTCCTGTACAATGTCATGAACCTCCATCCATAGATCATCAGGCACTCTGTCTATCATATCTAGTCCTTTAAATCTATTTCTCACTTCTACTGTATAATCATAAGGGATTTGTTTAGGTCATACCTGAATGGTCTAGTGGTTTTTGCTACTTTCTTCAATTTAAGCCTGAATTTGGCAATAAGGAGTTCATGATCTGAGCCACAGTCAGTTCCCGGTCTTGTTTTTGCTGACTGTATAGAGCTTCTCCATCTTTGGCCACAAAGAATATAATCAATCTGATTTTGGTGTTGACCATCCGGTGATGTCCATGTGTAGAGTCTTTTATTGTGTTGTTGGAAGAGGGTGTTTGCTATGACCAGTGCGTTCTCTTGGCAAAACTCTATTTGGCAAAACTCTATTAGCCTTTGCCCTGCTTCATTCCGTACTCCAAGGCCAAATTTGTCTGTTACTCCAGGTGTTTTTCGGAGAAGGCGATGGCACCCCACTCCAGTACTCTTGCCTGGAAAATCCCATGGTCGGAGGAGCCTGGTAGGCTACAGTCCATGGGGTCGCGAAGAGTTGGATACGACTGAGCGACTTCACTTTCACTTTTCACTTTCATGCATTGGAGAAGGCAATGGCAACCCACTCCAGTGTTCTTGCCTGGAGAATCTCAGGGACGGGGGAGCCTCGTTGGCTGCCGTCTATGGGGTCACACAGAGTCAGACACGACTGAAGCTACTTAGCAGCAGCAGCAGCAGCCAGGTGTTTCTTGACTTCCTACTTTTGCATTCCAGTCCCATATATTGAAAAGGACATGTTTTTTGGGTGTTAGTTCTAAAAGGTCTCATAGGTCTTCATAGAACCGTTCAGCTTCAGCTTCTTCAGCGTTACTGGTTGGGGCATAGACTTGGATTCCTGTGATATTGAATGGTTTGCCTTGGAAACAAACAGAGATCATTCTGTTGTTTTTGAGATTGCATCCAAGTACTGCATTTCGGACTCTTTTGTTGACCATGATGGCTATTCCATTTCTTCTAAGAGATTCCTGCCCACAGTATTAGATACAATGGTCATCTGAGTTAAATTCACCCATCCCAGTCCATTTCAGTTTACTGATTCCTAGAATGTCGATGTTCACTCTTGCCATCTCCTGTTTGACCACTTCCAGTTTGCCTTGATTCTTGGACCTAACATTCCAGGTTCCTATGCAATATTGCTCTTTACAGCATCGGATCTTGCTTCTATCACCAGTCACATCCACAGCTGGGTATTGTTTTTGCTTTGGCTCCATCCCTTCATTCTTTCTGGAGTTATTTTTCCACTGATCTCCAGTAGCATATTGGGCACCTACTGACCTAGGGAGTTCCTCTTTCAGTATCCTATTGTTTTGCCTGTTCATACTGTTCATGGGGTTCTCAAGGCAAGAATACTGAAGTGGTTTGCCATTCCCTTCTCCAGTGGACCACATTCTGTCAGTCCTCTCCACCATGACCCGCCTGTCTTGGGTGGCCCCACACCGCATGGCTTCATTTCATTGAGTTAGACAAGGCTGTGGTCTGTTAGATTGACTAGTTTTCTGTGATTATGGTTTCAGTGTGTCTGCCCTCTGATGCCCTCTCGCAACACCTACCTTTTTACTTGGGTTTCTCTTACCTTGTTCATGGGATATCTCTTCACGGCTGCTCCAGCAAAGTGCAGCTGCTGCTCCTTACCTTGGGTGAAGCATATCTCCTCATGGCTGCCCCTCCTGACCTTGAACGTGGAGTAGCTCCTCTCGGCCTTCCTGTGCCCATGCAGCCGCCACTCCTTGGATGTGGGGTTGCTCCTCTCGGCCGCTGCCCCTATATTGTGCTTAAGTAAGTGTATTACTGAACAAAGGACTGTGCAAAAAAAGAAGACTTTAAGATTCCTAAAGCTGTTCCTCTGCTTCTAAGATTATCAGCTTAGGGAGAGGAGAAATGATATATTTTAATTAAACTGGGTCTTTCCTGTACCCTTGGCAGTCAAGCGGACTCAGAAAGAAAGGCCAGATTGTGTCCCTGTCCTGTAGAAGAGGAAATGCAGTAGCGTAAGTTATCCTAGAGAAGGCAGGCCATTTACTTTGTCCAGAACATTCTGTGATGTGTTTGGTTTACTTCCTCACCACCTTGTCAGATCTGTTCACAAGGCCACCTTCTCACAGAGGCCTTCTGGGTCATCTTTTTTAAGGTTGCAACCTCTTTCCCTTGGACACTCCTACTCCCCTTTACTCTGCTTTATCTTTTCCTCATAGTACCCCCAACCTTTTAACATTCCTTATCATTTATCGTCTTCCTGTGTTCATTGTCTGCTGTCCCGACTGGCATTTAAGCTTTATGTGACAGGGGTCATTGACTGTATTATTGTGATGATGCTCCTAGAATGATGTCTGCCAGCCTACTAGGTTCTCAGTTAAAATCAATCAATTCAATGAATAATTTTTGTCATGCCGAGTACATGTTAAGAAGTGTACTGATCACGGGGACCGATAGTAGAAAATAATACAGACTTGGTCCTTGCCATCATATGCCTTACATCTAGTCAAGAAAATCCAAAACTGACATTATAAGGAAATGAGACGAGGATTCTTCTCTGAGCGATAAAGGGACCTTGTAGATGTTGGTAAAAGCTTCCCTGAACAAAGGATGACCAAGCTGAGACCTGAGGATGACTAGGATTTGGCCAAGTAAAGAATGATGTTAGAAGAAGGAAGTGGCCTCTTCCAGGCATAATTTAAATATTACTAGTTCAAAAAATTGCAACAAATCAAATGACTGTACTATAGAAAGTGGAAGGAAGCCTGATGCAAGAAAGAGAAGAAGGTAAGAAGTTGGGGAGGTCTTTTGAAGTCTTTCTAAGGAGGTTGCACTTTTCCCAAAGGCTAGTGGTCTCTCAGTACACATTCCGTTACTCCCGGGATATGTGTGCCTTTTCAAGTATGAATCTCTTCCAGTTGACTTTGCTTTTCAATTGGTTGGAAAAATACTTGGTAGAGAAGTGCACACTTGGTCACAGACATGTTGGGTATAATATTACATTTTTATTTGCAGCATTTGTGGTTGTGGAGCTGTCACAGCTCTGACCATGGTGCATTTGGTTTGGCATTAGCCAACAGCTTGTTGTTTAAATAATATTCACAGCTTGCTTAAAACAGCATAGTGCAAAATTTCATGTTATTCCCCAGCATAATCAGATCAGTGACACATGTTGGCAAAGAAAATAGTTTTAGGAGGTATCAATGATCTTTCTTGGTACAGTCCTACTGTGATACAGGTCTTCTCTAATTAATTATGTGTGAAAATTCTGCTTTCAGTATACTTGGAGGCCAAAACCCTCCCTAGAGGGATACAAAGTAGAGGTTTGTTTTAAACTATCTTTTGGGGTCATCTTTGGCGTTCCAGAGGGTAAGACTCCTCTCTTCCAAGGCAGGGGGCATCAGTTTGATCTTGGTTGAGGAACTAAGATCCCACAAGTGGTATGGCCAAGAAAAACAAAATTAAAAAAAAAAAAAAAGAGAGAGAGAAAGAAACTGTCTTTTAATGCTCTACCTTTGATCCTTCTCTGTTCTTTTAGAGTTCTCTTACGGAGTTTCCTTCTGTGATGAATGGTTACATAGAGGGACTGTTGTTTTTCAGTCTCTAAGTCATGTCTGACTCTTTGCAACCATATGGACAATGGTACACTAGGCTCCTGTCCATGGGGGTTCTCCAGGCAAGGATACTGGAGTGGGTTGCTGTTTCTTCCTCCAGGGGTCTTCATGACCTAGGGATTGAATTTGCATCTCCTGCAGTGGCATGCAGATTCTTTACCTCTGAGCCACAAGGGAAGCCTTACCTAGAGGGCTACCCTACACTTATTATTACATGGGATTATTGGTTGTTCATCTGACCAGTCTGTATTCTCTATCGCTGAAAACCTCAAAACTTATACATTCTCAGTTCCATCCTTTTTGGGTCTTCCTAGGTGATTTTTTAACTAACCTCTCAATTTTAATTCATCCTGATGCCTCTATGCCTGCTTTACCTCTTGAAAGTATTTGTACTATAAATGATGAAAGATGCATTAAATCAGTTTGTACTCATGAGATCTCAAGCTTCAGGGCTACTTCAGGGCTAATGAGTTGACAACATCTTGTTTATTAGGGAAAAAAAATAAGAATGAGAGATGGGACTTGTAGCCACTTTAATTTGATCCTTACATGTCTGATATGTGGTTGTTTATGACTGGTCAATTCCCAGGGAATCTTTTATTGTTACTATTTTTTGATCCCACTAGGCCTTCATTGCAGTTCACAGGCTTTCTCTGGTTGCCCAGTGGCATGGGGGAACTAAGTTCCCAGATCAGGGATCAAGCCTGCATCCCCTGTATTGGAGGGCAGATTCTTAGCCACTGGACCACCAGGGAAGTCCCCCAAGGGATTTATCGTAATAACATGCCAGAAGAATTTTACTGTCTCCTGAGTGTTTGTGGCAGTCTGCCCTATTTTAGGTGAAGCTGCTTGGCTGCATACAGCAAAAATATCCATTTTAGAGGAGCACTGATTCCCAATGCTTCCCTGATGCCTCAGATGGAAAGAATCTGCCTGCAATGAAGGAGACCCAGGTTTGATCCCTGGGTTGGAAGATTCCCCTGGAGGAGGGCATGGCAACCCAGTAGTCACCGAGAGTGATTTGCTGTCTAACTTCTTGGAGAGTTGTTGACTTTTCCCCTCCATTTCTAAAATATACTTCTTTCCATATATTTCCATAAAATAAGTATGAAATGATTATCAAAGTATTTGAAAACTGCAAAGTACACACAAATAGGAGACAGTATTTAAATGCTCTGTTTTAGAGTTCCATAGATTTTATTTGTGTAAGATTTAGACTGGCTTCTCAGATGAAGAATTCAAGTCTATTGCAATTCAAATACTGATGTATATAATAAAATTTAAAAGGCATATATTTTTATTTATTTAACCAGAACTCCCAGTTATAACTCCTTATTTGACTGAAGTAAAATTGTACCGTATAAGAGAAATATATCCTCTCCAAATAGAATGTACAGGAATAACATCTGAAGATTTATTACAGAAACAAAACAAATGGTGCACAATTAAAATAGCCTTGTTCTCCAGGAAGAATGTCCCTCGCAGGCTTCAAAACCCTGACTCTACTTTTGGATTTGTCTTGTCTAGCATATAAACTAAACTAAGAATCTAAAGTATTTTAGGGTGATGCAGTCTTTTAATTTAGGGGTCATGTTCCATGAAATCAAAGGGTGCTTGGGAAAGTATGATTCAAAACGTGGCCCAATACGAGGTGGTATCCATGGGTATCAGGGACCTGGCTTGACCCAACTCCTGGGCTGCTGCCATCATGGTCATTAATTATGCCCATCTATCCCTGGAAGTGTCAGCTGCTCCTCCGTCATCAGGTAGATCGTCTGCTCATGCTACTTGGCCAAGTGAGCTTTGGCTGTTCATTCCAGGATGGCTAATAATGGGACAGCAGCTTGGGGCCATTTCAAAGTGGCCCTTCTAATTGTTGCCCTCTCTGGGCCTCTGGGGATCTTAGAATAGTCCGTTCTCTGTATATGCCAAGCCAAAACCAAAATCACAACCCAAACCATTCCTGCCAGCATTTCAATTAGTTAGGAAATCAAGAAGGCCCTAATCTCCTTGAAAGGTCAACCTGGAAAGAGCTTTTTCACTTTTAATAAATCTGATTTCAAAAGTATTAAATACATTAGTTATCATAATATCTTTCAACCTGATGGAAATTTAAGATTTTTTTCTTGACCTAGAACTTTCTTATCTGATTTCTTGCCTATAGGATTTCAAAGGGTTATAGAAAACAGAATTGAGAAATCAGCTGGGTGGAGTAGCATGACCTAGAGGAAGAAAAACTGGCCTGGGGTCTGCCTGACGTGAGTGTGAACCCCAGCACTACCAGCAAATGGTCTGTCTTTAAAAAGTTACCACAAACTTTTCACATGGAGTTTTGGATTAGATAATGAATACAAAAACTCTAACAGTAAGATGTAGAATACACGCTAGTTCCATTTCTCCATAGGAATAAACATGTTATAAAGAGACCATTGTGTGAAATTTACTGGTACCATAGCTTTCCATGTAGCTGAAGGTCAGATTTAGGACAGTAATTAGCAATGACAAAGCTGGGAACACATAAGAAGTTAAAGAATGGACAGGTCACCTGCTATAAAAACCATGCAGTTCTTTTCATTGAAACAACAAAGTGTTAACCCTAGAGCCTAACCAGATATCATGAAATGGAATCCTAGTACTTCAGAAATAATAGTGGTAAAGAAAGGTTAGCATCAACTGAGAAATAACTTTACAGAAAAAAATATGACACTAAATTGCTTGAGTTATTATTTTAGGAATAAATTTTGTGACTAAATACAACAGAATGGTCATCTTGTGCCATTAAGAGACACTTGAATTATGTTTGGTGTATTTATTTTATAATGCCATGAAGTGATTGAGATTTAGACACATAAATAGTTATCCTTATTCATCTGGAAAATATCATGTGAACATCACATTGACATATTAATGGGATATTACTATATTTTCTTCTTAATGACAAACAATGTTTTCCTATAGATTATTTTAAAAAATAATTCTCCCTTCAAAGAATCAGAGTAAGTTAAAGAGAGTCTTCCAGTAATTTGGGTGCACTAAAGAACCAGTATGAATGTATTTTTATGATTTCTTCTTGTTATGAGATGGAGTTTCTTTCTGTAAAACAAACATTTCTCACAAGGAACTTTTCTTCTCACAATACATTGAATGAACTAAGTTAGTTTCCAAGACTATTACTGAAGGGAATTTAAAAAATTTAGATTGGGAAAACTGTTTAACCCTATGGAAACATGCACACATAAGCAGAACAAAAAACTTGATTTCATCCCATTTCTCTTAATGACTACCATAGATCCAAGTAGTATTAAAATTAAGATTTTAGGACACTCTGTTAACTTTATTTCTGAGTCAGGATAAAAATTAGGGAAGGAAGGAAGGTTGATTCTAAGGATGTTTGTCTATTTAACTAATTAATCAAAGGTTGAATCTGATTTGTGTCTCTGCTTGGCATGAGGAAATTGGCAATTTTCCTTTGTAGGCCTGTGCTGCTATATAGAGCTATGACAAAATGTGTGTGTAAAGGGTAAGGTTACCATATATTCTTGTTTCCTCGGGGCAGTCCTAATTTATGCCTTATGTCTTTGCATTTTGTCTGGTTTAACATTTATCCAGTATTTATTTTTTTTAACAAAGCGTTATCATCAATGGTATATTAAAAATAAACCAGCTTGAGTTCTATCACAGTCTCATTCAGTAGCATGTGAGATACATTTGCAGGGAAGAGAGTTTTCCCTTTAGATTGTGATTAAGTCTGAAAGATCACATGGTGCTATGCTGCTTTTTTTCCAGCCCTTTCCAGGACATCTCCCTTTCAGTGACAGCAGGCTCCCTGATAAAGACAAGCCCTCCTGAACCTGAGTAGATAAGGAGAGTTAACTGCTTCTGGTCTTAAGTTGTGGTAGAAGAAGTTCTTGCTGTCGTTGCTGGTTACTTGGCTTTCCAGCAAGTTGGAGCTATGACCCAACCATGCAAAATGAACAAACCCTTCAAGCCATGTGGATGCAGAGCCATTGGGAAACAGAGTAAATTATACATTATGAACATATGAACTGTATATGGGAAATAGAGGTTGAGCAGTCCAGTGTAGACAGAAATCTGAATAAATCTGCTGTAGTGATTTTAGTAATTTATGGCATGGTGTTGAGTTGTCCAAAAACTTCGTTCAGGTATTTCTATACGATAGTACCAAAAACCCCAGAACAAATGAACTTTTTGGGCAACCAATACAAATCTATATCTAAGTATTTATTTTGTCCAGGTAGTCTGAGCTATTAATATTTCAGAATTATCAAAGAGAGTTCTTACAACTCAGGTGGTTTGCTGTTTCAACTCTTACTTGATTTTCATTTCTTTCTCAAAGCTAGAAAAATGGAAAATGAATTTTGAGGAGATTAGATTAGTGAAAACCTGGAAATGTAGTTTCTGTTTAGTTGCCAAAGGAGTGCCCAGTGAGATACCCTGAAAGTCTGAGGTTCAGTTTAAATGATCATTTGTGCTTTTTTGTTTTTTTTAATGCTTCTATTAAAAATATTTCAATAGACCCATTTGGCCTCGATGACTTTTAAATGTAATGTAATGAAAATATCAATTTCTCAAGTAACTGATAATGAATGAGAAACATGTAGAGAATGCTTATTGACATTTATTATCCACAAGGGGTGCTGTGGTGATGTCAGTAACCACGTGAAAACCCAAGACACAAATGTGCTGAAGGAACATTAGAAGCTATTTCAGTAACTACTAGTTATGTTAAGAAGATTGTATATGAAGAAGATGATGTAGCACATACAGCTGCAGAAAGTGCTTCTATCATCACTATACAACAGACCCTCTTATTTAGAATAAATGGCTGTTTGCCTGAGTTGATTTAGCTCATTTATCTCTAATTTTCATGTGCAAACAGTAAAACAAAAAGAGCTGTGTTAATTTCATTAGAGAAGAATTTTGCATATGTTAAGTGGTGCAAATTTTATTTCAATGTTATTAGCTGCTTCAAATAGAAAAAGCAATTCAGCTAATTCCAGTAATGGTTTGACTATTTCATTCAATTTATAGAATAAAGGTCAATATTTGGAAGTTGATTCTGTTGAAGGCAAAACCTTTGACACTGTTGTAAATGTTATTGTAGATTCAGGTAAAAATCCAAATATAATTTGAATTATTTTTTTGGCCATGATAATAAAATTACACATGGTGGAGGACTGAATCATCTTCAAAATGGCCTTGTTAAATTAATAGGCCTATAACAAAAAATTATTGGGAATGGTTCAATGTGTATGTAATTCATAATTCCAACCAAGCTGATACTTTTGGGGCTTCCCAGATGGCGTTAGTGGTAAAGAACCTGCTTGCCAATGCAAGAGACACAAGAGACACAGGTTCAGTCTCTGGGTTGTGAAGATCCCCTGGAGAAGGGAATGGCAACCCATTCGAGTATTCTTGCCTGGAAAATCCCGTAGACAGAGGAGTCTGGCTGTCTACAGTCCATGGGGTCACAAAGAGTTGGAACAACCAAACACACACTGCAAAAGCTGATATTTTTACCAATTGATATAGAAATTGTACGTCTCCAAATGTATAAGTATTATATACATATGGAGGTATTTTGAATAACTGATATACAAAGTCCACTGATATTCAATATAAAACAGAGTAAGACACTAAAGTATGGTAGTACATGCTTTTTCTCTGTTTGCTGTTCACAGACCAGATTTTAGAAATGTTTGAAACTTTGAACACTCTCTTTTCAGATCAACTTTAGTGTTCTATGATCACACTGAAATTTTTAGTATTCTAAACTTTGGTTACATTTTGTTCAAAATTAGTTGGGTGAAGGCTTTGATCAAAGTAGTCAATACACGAAAGGCCATTTTTTTGTCGTTTTACCTTTAAAACTCTGAGTTGCAGTAACTGAGGGGGAAGAAAGGCTTGCAAACTGTGAAACTGGAATTTATTTCTCCATAAATATGGGGGGTACTGCATAAATTAAACTGTGAGAGCTTAAGTGATATAAAAATTATGTCACACAAATAGTGACATTTCATATGCAAAAGTGTACATAGCTTGACTTAGGGAAAATTGCATAATGTTACAAACATTAAAAACACTCGGATTCTAATTCTGGCTGAACTTAACAAAATCAATGAATTTCTACCAGAGGAAACTAAAAATAACATTTATCGAGTGTTGATTATATGCCAGCAACTTTTCACAGACTACCCATTAAGTCCTGATGACAGCTTTCTGAGATGGGTTAAATAAAATGATCTGTTCTCTAGATGAAGACATGAGGGATTGAAATGTCAAGTCACTTGTTCAAGATCGTCACTAATATATGAGATTTGAAACCAGATCTTCCTGACAAGAAAGCACTCTTGGTTACTACTCTCTACAGCTTCTGAGTGGTTAGGATTATGACAGAATTATCAGAGAAAGCTCTTACAACTCCAGTGGTTCACTGTTACAGCCTTTATTTAGTTGATGTTTCTTTTTGGACCCCAGTTGAAATGGAAAGTTATGTTTTGGGGAGATTAAAGTCAGGAAAGCCTGGAGATAAAACTTTTACTCAGCTGTCAACAGAGTGCCCAACAGGATATTCTTCAGAGTTTTGCATTTCAGTGTCAGTCATAGCTAATATATAAGGCAGAAGGATGGGATTGTCAGGTGATATTTTTCCAAGTCTGTAGTGATCAAGACCTCCTTAAACTTAGAGATCTGCCAGCTAAGAAAAAAATAAAATCTACACAGGAACTCGTGGAAATATTTTGTGGTAGCAGGTGATTTAATCCAACATTCATAACTGGGTAATTAAATGAGGATTCCTTCTTCAAGGCAAAAATTAGGAGGAAAAAATCATCAAAAAGAATATTTATAGTCTTGAAAACCAGAGAGACCAAAACTGTGTGATATAGGCTGGTCTTCTTCAAACATGCCATATGTTAAAATTACCTGGGACATGTCAAATAGTACATATATGCTCCCTGAGAAGGGCTACATCTGAATTTCAGGCAGTGGGATCCATGTATGATTTTTAAGAACTTCCACAGTGATTCTTTGACCAGTCAGAATTAGGAACCACTAGACCAGAGTACTTTCAAGTGATAGAAAGCTGCTGCATTTAGTTACTTGGAAAGAATTTGCCCTGGGAAAGTAGTTTAGTTCCTTTAAAAATATTTGTGTAGAGATTTTGGGGGGATATTTAGAGGCAGAGAGACTAGATAGTTCAAGTTATTTTACCTCTTGTGCTTGAGCAAGCAAAAGACAATCTGGATGTATAAGAATAAGTATAGATTTTAGTGAATTCTGCTAAATTATGATTAGGATGATAGATAAGGAAAGAGTATAATTGAGTGATAATGAATGATCCCACTAGCACCAGTACTACATAACCTGATGGGCATCCTCTTCTTTATCCCCCTTCATCCAGTTTCTAGTGAGTTTTTGCAATCACCTATCCTCATGGGTGCACCTCCTCCCACCTAGTAACCTATTTTCTATCATTTCCTCCGTTTGTCACCCTTGGGAGCCACTGTTATCATGATCAACACCACATATATAGTAGGCACCTGCTATGTGTAGGCTATTGCACGAGGTACAGAAATAGTCTAAGTCATTTCCTGGAGAGAGTGGACTTTGATCTAGTTTGAGACAGAGGACATTCATCAAGACCAAGTGCCAGGTGGCTAAGGATCAAACAGATGGTCAGAAAAAAGTATATTGTAGAAGAGTAGGCAGATGCGGTATGGAGTAGCTGGGGTTCAAACTAGGAAGTGAAGGAAGTATCAGGACTTAAGTTGATAGAAATAAAGGGTATTCAGCAAAGATCCAGAAGCAGGGAAGCTTATGGTTCTCTGTAAAACAACAAATAGGCCAAGTGAGAGGGCAGTTTGGTTGTTTTTCTTAAGGGGGAGGGTCTGACCTAGACAGTTGTTGTTTATCCTAATGTCTGAGTCTCTTGAGACCCAGGGAACTGTAGCCTACCAGCCTCCTTTGCCCAGGCAAAGAAATGGGTTGACATTTCCTTCTCCAGGGAAGCTTCCCATCCCAAGGATCAAAGGGTATCTCCTGCATTGGCAGGCAGATACTTTACCACTGAGCCACAAGGGAAGCCCGGGCTAGACAGTTAGAACTATACTTTTTTGGTATAGTGAGTTTAAGGTAGAAGACAATATTAAGCTGATTAGGTTGGCTTTTTACTTCACCACTACTTTCTTTAGCAACTTATTACCAACTTATGAGAAGATTAGAAGACACAGAAGATGGATACATTTGAATTGCAAATGCTGAGCTAAATGTCTAGTGTCTTTCTCCCAGTGCTGGGATCATAGCATCAAAGTAGGTAAGGAGCTTTGGAGAATATTATTCAGTCTTTCATTTTACATTTATCTTAGGATTTATCTTAGTCAACTCAGAAAGTTAGCTGAGTCAGAAAGTTAGCTTTTGAAGCTCTTTGCTCTGCAAAGTGTGACTTTCTTCAACTATGCAATATTAGTAAGTTTGATTCTTTTTCAATTTCCTGAATTGTGACTAATTTGGAGACTTCCAACTAATTTTCACTCATTAGATTTCGTTCTTAATTTTGAATGTAGAGCAATGGAAAATCGAGGCAAGAGCAGTGTTGGAACATGAGATTCTGGGTTCTACTGTAGGCTGTGACTTTGGCTAGCTTACAGTACCTTACGTAGGTTCCCAGTTTCTGTTGGCCTTGGATTCCTCGTCTGCAAAGGATGGAGGTTATGATAAGAGGGTACTACAATATTGGGAATATACAATATTGGAAATGATGATACAGGAGATGGAGTTAATGTCGACATTTTAGGAATCAATGAACTAAAATGGACTGGAGTGGGTGAATTTAACACACATGACCATTATATCTACTACTATGGGCAAGAACCCCTTAGAAGAAATGGAGAAGCCATCATAGTCAACAAAAGAGTCTGAAAGGTAGTGCTTGGATGCAATCTCAAAAACGACAGAATGAGCTCAGTTTATTTCCAAGAAAACCATTCAATATTATGGTAATCCAAGTCTATGCCCCAACCAGCAATGCTGAAGAAGCTGAAGTTAAATGGTTCTATGAAGACCTACAAGATCTAGAACTAACACCCCAAAAAGATGTCCTTTTCAGTATAGGGGACTGGAATGCAAAAGTAGGAAGTCAAGAAACACCTGAAGTAACAGGCAAATTTGGCCTTGGAGTATGGAATGAAGCAGGGCAAAGGCTAATAGAGTTTTTCCAAGAGAACGCACTGGTCATAGCAAACACCCTCTTCCAACAACACAATAAAAGACTCTACACATGGACATTACCGGATGGTCAACACCAAAATCAGATTGATTATATTCTTTGCAGCCAAAGATGGAGAAGCTCTATAGAGTCAGCAAAAACAAGACCGGGAACTGACTGTGACTCAGATAATGAACTCTTTATTGCCAACTTCAGACTTAAATTGAAGAAAGTAGGGAAAACCACTACACCATTCAGGTATGTCCAAAATCAAATCCCTTATGATTATACAGTGGAAGTGAGAAATAGATTCAAGGGATTAGATCTGATAGACAGAGTGCCAGAGGTTTGTGACATTGTATAGGAGACAGGGATCAAGACCATCCTCAAGAGAAAGAAATGCAAAGAAGCAAAATGGTTGTCTGAGGAGGCTTTACAAATAGCTGTGAAAAGAAGAGAAGCAAAAAGCAAAGGAGAAAAGGAAAGATATAAACATCTGAATGCAGAGTTCCAAAGAATAGCAAGAAGAGATAAGAAAGCCTTCCTCAGTGATCAGTGCAAAGAAATAGAGGAAAACAACAGAATGGAAAGACTAGAGATCTCTTCAAGAAAATTAGAGATACCAAGGGAACGTTTCATGCAAAGATGAGCTCAATAAAGGACAGAAATGGTATGGACCTAACAGAAGCAGAAGATATTAAGAAGATGTGAAAAGAATACACAGAAGAACTGTATAAAAAAGATCTTCATGACCCAGATAATCACGATGGTGTGATCACTCACCTAGAGCTAGACATCCTGGAATGTGAAGTAAAATGGGCCTTAGGAAGCATCACTACGAACAAAGCTAATGGAGGTAATGGAATTCCAGTTGAGATATTTCAAATCCTAAAAGATGATGCTGTGAAAGTGCTGACCTCAATATGTCAGCAAATTTGGAAAACACAGCAGTGGCAACAGGACTGGAAAAGGTCAGTTTTCATTCCAATCCCAAAGAAAGGCAATGCCAAAGAATGCTCAAACTGCCACACAATTGCAATCATTTCACATGCCAGTAAAGTAATGCTCAAAATTCTCCAAGCCAGTCTTCAACAGTACATGAATCGTGACCTTCCAGAAGTTTAAGCTGGATTTTGAAAAGGCAGAGGAACCAGAGATCAAATTGCCAACATCCGCTGGATCATGGAAAAAGCAAGAGAGTTCCAGAAAAACCTCTATTTCTGCTTTATTGACTATGCCAAAGCCTTTGACTGTGTGGACTGCAACAAACTGTGGAAGATTCTGAAAGAGATGGGAATACCAGACCACCTGACCTGCCTCTTGAGAAATCTGTATGCAGGTCAGGAAGCAACAGTTAGAACTGGACATGGAACAACAGACTGGTTCCAAATAGGAAAAGGAGTACATCAAGGCTGTATATTGTCACCCTGCTTATTTAACTTCTATGCAGAGTATATCATGATAAACGCTGGGCTGGAAGAAGCACAAGCTGGAATCAAGACTGCCAGGAGAAATATCAATAACTTCAGATATGCAGATGACACCACCCTTATATCAGAAAGCAAAGAAGAACTAAAGAGCCTCTTGATGAAAATGAAAGAGGAGAGTAAAAAAGTTGGCTTAAAGCTCAACATTCAGAAAACTCAGATCATGGCATCTGGTCCCATCACTTCATGGCAAACAGATGGGGAAACAGTGGAAACAGTGTCAGACTTTATTTTTTTGGGCTCCAAAATCTGTAGATAGTGACTGCAGCCATGAACTTAAAAGACTCTTACTCCTTGTAAGAAAAGTTATGACCAAGCTAGACAGCATATTAAAGAGCAGAGACATTACTTTGTCAACAAATGTCCATGTAGTCAAGGCTATGGTTTTTCCAGTAGTCGTGTATGGATGTTAGAGTTGGAATATAAAGAAAGCTGAGCACCAAAGAATTGATGCTTTAGAATTGTGGTGTTGGAGAAGTCTTTTGAAAATCCATTGGATTGCAAAGAGTTCCAACCAGTATATCCTAAAGGAAATCAGTCCTGAACATCCATTGGAAGGACTGATGTTGAAGGTGAAACTCCAATACTTTGGCCACCTGATGCAAAGAACTGAATCCTTTTAAAAGACCCTGATCCTGGGAAAGATTGAAGGCAGGAGGAGACGGGGATGACAGAGGATGAGTTGGTTGGGTTGCATCACTGACTCAATGGACATGAGAGTGAGTAAACTCCAGGAGTTGGTGTTGGACAGGAGGCCTGGTGTGCTGCAGTTCACTGGCGTTGCAAAGAGTCAGACACGACTGAGTGACTGGACTGAACAGAACTGAACAAGACTAGGAGTCTTGATTTGCTCTGAATTGAATACTTTTTCGTGTTGGAGGTATCACTTGCTAGAAAGTTGGACTGTGTCACAACCAAGAATATGTAGTAGGAGAATTGCACGATTTAGCCTCTTGCTAAATGTATACTGATGTGGTGGGTTATTCTATTACATGCTAAGTATTTCTTAATCAGTTGTTAGAGTTGGCATTAGCGAATGGGTCACCAATGAGTGCAGCTCTGAAATCTTAGCACAAAGAAAGTAATTTTGCCTTCTTTTGCTGACTCTAGGAAAATTTAGCAAGAGAGAAAAAATCTGCAGAGATGGTTTTGACTAAAACTTGGCATTTTGCTTTAAGTCTGTCCACAAAGATACTCATTCATAATCAATGGATGCTTATTAAATTAGATGAATCACTATGGCCCAGAGGGAATTTCATTGCCCAAATACAAAAGCATTGTCTTCCATAGCAATTCTCACATATAGTGATAGGTTATAGCTTTCTGCTGTGAATTTAACTCTATTTTACACTCATGCATTGCAATCATCACTTTCCTTGGATCAAGCCATCTAGATTTTAAAAAACACTTTTTTTTTTCATCATTTTATTTCAGTTGCAAGTCTCTTTCCTCCTGTAGGTCCTGACATTTGGATGCTACCTTTATTTTCTAGACACTCAACTGACATCTTTGTTTTCTATGTGATATTGACATAGATAAATTCAAATATGTTAACTTTTCCATCACAATCAGTAATTTTGGAGCCAAAAAATTCCCTGTTCTAAAAAGAGTAAAAGGAAAAGGGAGATAGATATCAGAGAAACCATTTGTAATGAAAATACCTCAGGAGAAAAATTATTTGTTCATAGCCATTGTGGAGAGAATCATCTTGTTCCTGGATGATGATTTCTGGAAATATTTTTTCTTGGTGTTTAAATCCATCAGAATAAAACCACATGGGCTTTTTAAGGAAATGGCAAGTTGAGGCTAAGTTATGGGAGACTCGTATCATAAAGGAAAGGTACGAGTTAAGATACAAGAGTGACTACTGTACTGAAGACACGCTCAAACAACAGCAGCTTAAATAGGATAGCAGTTTACTTATATCTTATGTCAGAGGTCGGCTAGATCACCCCAGGTTCCTGTGGTGGCCTTGCGATCTCAAAGGGACACAAGCTGTTTCTGTCTTGGTGATCTGCCATCTGTAATGCATCGCTTTTATCTAGTGGTTCAGGATGGCTGTTCCTGCTGTGATCACCACATATACACTTCAGTCAGCAGAAAGAAGGAAAAGGAAGATGCAGGCAGGTTCTTTTTTGTTGAGTACATGATGCAAAAGTTACACTATCACTTCTATTCTCATCCATTTGGCCAAAACCTAGTGATGCAGTCTCATCTTGCTGCAAAGGAGATTAGACTAGGTAGTCTTAAGCTGGGTGACTGTGTACACAGCTGGCTTGTTAGTAGGTTACAATGAAGAATTGCAGTCTGTGTCACAGTAAATTAAATGTACTGAATATCTATTTTGTGCAGTTAATTATCTATGTGAATAATAGTGACAACTATAATAATAGAGTGACCCTTGTGGTGTGGATGTGCTCAGTCATGTCTGACTGTTTGCAACCCCATGGACTGTAGCCCACCAGGCCAAAGAATACTGGAGCAGGGTTCTGTTTCCTACTCTGGAACTATAATAATAATCATAGCAATAGAACTGCAACTGCCTCATTCCTTACATTATATCTAATCTTCCAACAATCTTACAAGTGAAGCAATAATCTTACAGAGAAGAAAACTGGTACTCAGAAAAGAAAATCAATTTGTTTAAAAAAAAAATACATAGCTAGAATAACATCTTTGAAATTATAGATAAATTCTCTGATTTCTGGAGTTCTCTGAAGGCTAGCAAAAAGATGCTGAATTTTCTTCCATAGGATGTCAGAAATTGAAGAAAATGATAAAAATTAGATGACAGATATGTTTTAGGGTCAGGATAGATTGTGGAGTAGAGAAATGGAATATAGGGAAATGTCATAGGAACTGAGTACCTAGGATCATGGGGCCTTAGATCAAACTGACAAGGGTGAAAATAAAATTATAGGGATAAACGTAGCAGTTGTAATTCGAGAATGCTCCAGCCAAAAGATGGAAGCTGCACCATTTACTTGAATGAGAGACTTTCATATGAGAAGTCTTAAAATGAGTGTAAAATTATTAACAAAAAGGGTTAAAAATAAAGTCTAAGATAATGATCCTCAACCCAGTGTGATTTTTGCCTCTCCCACCCCCAAAATATTTGGCAATGTCTGGAGACATTTTTGGTCTTAGGGAACTTGTGGGGAAGGTTACTGGCGTTTGATGGATAGAGGACAGGAATACTGTTACCCATCTTGAAGTACATAGAATAAGCCTCAAAACAAAGATGTATCCAGCCTGAAATGTCAGTATTACTGAGGCTGAGAAGCCCTGCTTTATGGTATCAAGAGGTAGTGGCTGTGGGAAACAGCTACCACCTCTGGGCTTCTAGAATAAAGGAAAGGGATTGGAATGATTAACATTGACAAGATTAGAGAGGGAGACTTGTAGTGCTAGAACTCAGACCTCTGAGGAGGGGACAAAGATCTTCACAACCCAGATAATCACGATGATGTGATCACTCACCTAGAGCCAGACATCCTGGAATGTGAAGTCAAATGAGCCTTAGGAAGCATCACACGAACAAAGCTAGTGGAGGTGATGGAATTACACTTGAGGTATTTCAAATCCTAAAAGATGATGCTGTGAAAGTGCTGTGAAAGTGCTGACCTCAATATGTCAGCAAATTTGGAAAATGAAGCAGTGGCAACAGGACTGGAAAAGGTCAGTTTTCATTCCAATCCCAAAGAAAAGCAATGCCAAAGAATGCTCAAACTACCCCACAATTGTACTCATTTCACACACTAGTAAAGTAATGCTCAAAATTCTCCAAGCCAGGCTACAACAGTACGTGAATCGTGACCTTCCCAGATGTTCAAGCTGGTTTTAGAAAAGGCAGAGGAACCAGAGATCAAATTGCCAACCTCCGATGGTTCATTGAAAAAGCAAGAGAGTTCCAGGAAACCATTTATTTCTGCTTTATTGACTATGCCAAAGCCTTTGACTGTGTGGATGACAATAAACTGTGGAAGATTCTGAAAAGAGGCGGGAGTACCAGACCACCTGACCTGCCTCTTGAGGAACCTATATGCAGGTCAGGAAGCAACAGTTAGAACTGGACATGGAGCAACAGACTGGTTCCAAATAGAAAAAGGAGTACGTCAAGGCTGTATATTGTCACCCTGCTCATTTAACTTATATGCAGAGTACATCATGAGAAACACTGGGCTGGAAGAAGCACAAGCTGGAATCAAGATTGCCGGGAGAAATATCAATAACCTCAGATATGCAGATGACACCACCCTTATATGAGAAAGCAAAAAAGAACTAAAGAGCCTCTTGATGAAAATGAAAGAGGAGAGTGGAAAAGTTGGCTTAAAGCTCAATATTCAGAAAACGAAGATCATGGCATCCAGTACCATCACTTCATGGCAAACAGATGGGGAAACAGTGGAAACTGTGACAGACTTTATTTTGGGGGCTCCAAAATCACTGCAGATGGTGACTGCAGCCATGAAATTAAAAGACGCTTACTCCTTGGAAGAAAAGTTATGACCAAGCTAGACAGCATATTAAAAAGCAGAGACATTACTTTGCCAACAAAGGTCTGTCTAGTCAAGGCTATGGTTTTTCCAGTGGTCATGTATGGATGTGAGAGTTGGAATATAAAGAAAGCTGAGTGCCGAAGAATTGATGCCTTTTAACTGTGGTGTTGGAGAAGACTCTTGAGAATCCCTTGGACTGCAAGGAGATCCAACCAGTCTATCCTAAAGGAAATCAGTCCTGAATATTCATTGGAAGGACTAATGCTGAAGCTGAAACTCCAATATTTTGGCCACCTGATGTGAAGAACTGACTCCTTTTAAAAGACCCTGATCCTGGGAAAGATTGAAGGTGGGAGGAGACAGGGATGACAGAGGATGAGTTCATAGGATGGCATAACTGGCTTAATGGACATGAGTTAGAGTAAACTCCAGGAGTTGGTGATGGACAGGGAGGCCTGGCGTGCTACAGTCCATTGGGGTCTCAAAGAGTCGGACACAACTTAGCGACTGAGCTGAACTGAGGAGGGGGCCATTTGTTAGATGGTGCTCACCTCTTGGACAGTGAGGCTAGCTTGCTAAGTGTTTGGGAACATACAAACTGGATCCACCTGAATGGTTAAAATTGGCATA
Source organism: Bos indicus x Bos taurus (assembly GCF_003369695.1). Classification (NCBI taxonomy): domain Eukaryota; kingdom Metazoa; phylum Chordata; class Mammalia; order Artiodactyla; family Bovidae; genus Bos; species Bos indicus x Bos taurus. Next base: position 26,061,886 of record NC_040083.1, on the reverse strand, counting down.
TTGGCATGTAATCAGACATAGGGTACAGGCAAAGAGGAATAAAAGTGATTTTTAGGTTGGATTCTAACTTCTACTAATACTGAGAGAAGTACTTCTGCAACTAGTTGATTTGTAAAGAGATATTTTCAGTGTTTAGATTATTGACCCTCCCCCCCCACCTCAAGTAGAGTCATCTAACAGGTGGGAGGACAGTAGAGATCAGGGAAGGAAAATAAAGAAACGAGTCCTCTGCCAGAGGTCAAGCTTGAAGCTCTAAGAGGAGGTTAAAATCAGCAAGGGAGAGACTGAATGGTGAAAGGAACTGAGTATGGAGCATGGAACTGTCATAACCTCCCCCTTTAGGAACAGGGAATAAACACATCATGTTCCTAGCATCTTTATCTTGGAAGAGTTGTTAGAGTTTTTATTTGGAAATGTTGCAGCTTTGGTAATGTCTCTTCTGGGTATCATAGTATTTACCAGGTCATTTTTGTTCTTATCTTTAGGCTATTCTTGAAAAAAAGTTTATTTTTTCATCAACCCATTTTTCACTTATTTATACTCTATAGAGTCTTTTTGTGAACTCATTCTTCCCATGTTTCCTTGGGCAAGAAATGTGTGTGGAAATGTGTGCATATACAAATTTCATAATGATTTTTATAATCATGCTTTTTAATTTTGCATAGTTTTTTTAAAAAGGCAAATTTCCACTTGTTTTTATATATACTGTTAAGTGTTGAATACTGGAACAGAAAAAAGACATAGGTGAAAGCTAAGGAAATATGAATAAGTTAACTATTAGTAATATGGCTGCTGCTGCTGCTGCTGCATTGCTTCAGTCATGTCCGACTATTGGTTTGTTAATTATAATAAATGGCCATACTAATGTATGATGTTAATAATAGAAGTTTGGTGTGGAACCCTGTACTATCTTCACAATGCTTCTGTAAATCTAAAACTATTCTGAAATGTTTAAGAAGGAGATTGTTACAGAACAACTTTTGTGTGTCTGATAACACAGTGAGGCCAAACGATACTGAAACAATGGAGTTTGGAGCAGAGGAAGATTTATTGCAGCCCCATGCAAGGAGACAGGTAGCTGGTGCCCCCCAAACCCCAAACTCCTCAAAGTGTTTCAGCAAAGCACTTTTAAAGGCAAGGTGAGGGAAGGGTGAAGTAGGTTGTTGTAAATTTTTGGTGTTGGAATCCTTTGTTGTTGCAGCTGTCCACAGAGGTCAGATGTTCCTGTAACCTCCAAAAAAATAAATGTTATTCTCTGTTCTGCAACTTTTTATCTCTATATAAATGGACTCTTAAAGGTCAGAGCCCTGAAATAGGCTATCCTTCATGTTTCAGGCTATAGGCAACATTCTTTTACAAAAGGACAGAACCAGCATGAGTGAAGCACAAGCAACAAAGCACAAAGGTTAAAGCAAAAGGAGCAGATCTAATATGGAGTTAGATTTGTTCTTCCCTATTAAAGATTTTCTGAATGGTTGAGATTTGAGAAATAGAAAAATGTATAAGCAGACATCCTTAGTTGCCCACCTCCTACCTAACCAGCTTTGTTCATACACTACTCTTTTCCATGTCATCCTGTGCTTCAGAAAGGATAATCCAGTTCTAGAGATTAGACCCCGTTAGAATTATCTAGGGCTGCTATAACAAAGTACAACAAACTGGGTGGCTTAAACAACAAAAATTTATTCTCTGAGATTTGAGAAGGTCAGAAGTTTAAAATCAAAGTGTCAGCAGGATTGATCCCTTCTTGAGAGAGAATGCAGTCCACATTTCTCTCCTGGTGGCTGGCAGTTGCTGGCAATTATTGGTGTTATTAGGCTTGTGGTTGTATTGTTCCAACCTCTGCCTCCATCTTTCCATCACCTTCTTCTCTATGTCTGCTGTTCCTCTCTTTTTCTCTTAAAAGTGCACAGTCTTTGCATTTAGGGCCCACCCTAAATTCTGGATGATGTCATCTCACGATCCCTAGCTCAATTACATCTAAATGAGTTCTCACTTACAGTTGCCAAGGCTTAAAACTTGGACATATCTTTTTCAGGAACACAGTTCAATCTGCTACATCCTGACTAGTTAATGGTGTGGCTGGTGATCAGTTTTGGCCTCTACTAGTGATCATTTTCAGCATGGTAATTTGTCACAATTCTGGCCAATGAGATGAAAAAGGAAAATTTCAGTGGGATAGCCTAGGAAAGATTTTCTTGCTCTTAAAAATTAAAAGAGGGAAAAGAAAGCCCCTCTCCTTTCTTTGAACATTGGTATGTCTAGATATTGTGACTGGAATTGCAGGGGCATAATGTGAGCATATGGAGATCTTGTTCAATGATAAACACTTTATGGAGACACTATAAGGACAGAGCCAACGGTCAGAAAGAAATCTACTTAGAATTCTGATATATTTATACCTGAAGCCTCCTATTTTCAGACATCTTATTGTCTAGGATAAAAATATCTTTGCTTTGTAAGGCATTTGAGTTGAGAGTTTCCATCCCCTGCAGCCAAAGGAAGTGCAACAGATATGTTATCTATGTTTACATATTTTTGCAAGCAAATTTAATGGTCTCAGTCATCCAATGGAAAATTTTAGATACTGTTAGAGTTTTCTCACAACCTAGAATGACATTGAATAAAAACTTAAATTGTATGGAGTTAAAATCTCATTATATAGGAGACACAAGATATCCTACTTAAACTACTAAAATTAAAGTAAAAATATGGTCTGAGCATTAACTAGTGGATTTTGATATACCAAATACTTTCTTTAAGTTTACTTTAAAATTTTCTGATAAATAGGTAATCCTTTCTAAAAGCAAATATAAATACCAATAGACTGTTTTAGTCAAGTTTTCATATATCTATAACAAATTATTAAATACTTAGGTTTGGAGTCAGTAATCTGCTACCTTCCAGAAGTGACTTTTTAATAAGAATTTCCCCTGTAAAAAGAATAAAAAGTAATTTAATTATTATCTAAAGGATTCTAGCCTCAAATCATATGCCAAATCTCTAAACTGGTACAGCTGCTCCACCCTGGAGGAATCTCTTTATTTTATCAAATTAAGCCCTCTGTGAAATAATATTGGAGCTGGAAATATATTTCCTCCAAATCAGATCATTTTGAAAAAAAGCACTGTGGGAAGTCTGGACTTTATGTCTACAGGCTAACTTTACTTGTTTTTTAAAAAATTATTTTCACTGTTTTTAGACTAGTTTCAGGCTGATTGTATTTTAGTACTGATTTGATTGATATTATTATTTCCTAATTTTATTTTATGACTAACTTTATTGGCATGAACATTTTGTGCTGAGTCACTCTTATCAAGGGCCACAGGAACATTTAAAGGGACATTGTATCAGGTGACACAGGTTGGGAGCACGAATCACCTTGTGGGTATAAGTGGAGAAAGGGAGAGGTGTAGGCTGTGTCATCAATGAGGCTGCCATGTTTCTGTGTCAAAACATTTCTTTTAGTAAAACAAGGAAATTCTTTTGTAATTCTAATGTTGCTAATATGATTGTTGCATATCAGTTTTGATGTGATATTTTTTCCTACACACTGTGATTTTAGTGCTCTTGAATTCCATCCTAATCAGTAAGTCTCCTTACTTATTCCTTAAAATATCTTGACTATAAAGACTAGTTATCATTTACTGTGTTACTCTAGGCTGGAAGCTGGACTGAGTGGGAGAATGTCATCAATGAAGGGAAAGGGAGGGATACTTGGAACATCTGACCAGGGATAGACACAAAGGGACCATTTCAGTAGCTCATGTCCTCTTGGGAAACATGGCTTCAGCCCCAGAATTGAGTTCTTGCTGGAGAGTGAGAAAGATGGAAGGATACAGATAACTTTTTAGAATTTTTTTAATGTATAGGGATATCCTGGATTAAGTGGGCATTCTGCAAATACAGTTAAGCTATTTGTTTTGTATATTCTATTTAAATGGCATATGCCTATCAAATTGCTATTTATCTAATATGGCATAAATAAAATAGAGGAGAGGGTCTCATTTTGAAGCTTTTGGGAAGAAGAGTGACTTTGTCAAAATTTTGTTTCACATCTATATTTTGAGATAGCTCTTCCATTGCTCTTTCCGTTGGTTTGTTTATTACACTACCTTGTCTGCATAAACAGAGCTTGGTAGGCCTAAGTAGATTTTCTCATACCTCATTGATTGTCTGTATCTGTCGATATAGAGAAATATCAGGGACTAGTAGAGTCATTTCCAAATTTTTCTTCTAACAGTCCCTTGAACATCTTTTAAGTTAGTTCAAGACATGAACAGATAATCAAAGGAGCTCCTGTGTTTAGAATAGGTGGAGTGCAAAGTACCAGGAGGTCTTCGTTTCCATCTTTTGAAAATCAGTGTTATACTTATTTCAGTCAGTCAGTCAGCCAACAAATATTTATTTAACAATTACATTTGGAGATAATGTTCTTGCCTGTCTAGAGCTCACAGTCTAGGTCAGAAAGCAATCACCATATACATAAGCACACAAATAAATGCATACTTCATACAGGTAAATGTCCTAAAGGAAAAGAACAAGATGAGGAGCAAGAGAATAATGAAGTACTTACTTGAGGTTGAGTAGACAGGTAAAACTTTTTCTGAAGCAGTGGTGTTTAACCTGAATTTTAGATGAGTAGGAGCTGTGCCAGTGGAGAGACAAGGACAGTCTTCCATTCAGAGGACCCAGTATGAAAGGCCCTGAGAGTTGGTGAACTTGCTGAAAGTGGGTGAACTTGCTGGAAATAAGAGATTGGGGTCAGAAAGGCCTTGACTGTGCTTGGCAACTCTGTGTCTCCTACCTGCCTCACCTATCTGTGATTAGGCTCCCTGCTTTCTTGATGCCTCAGTTGCTTTGGCTGAAATGTGGGGCCAATAGTAATCGTTGTCCTGGGGATTAAAGAAAACAAAAAGAAGATGCGTGTAGCAAGCACTGTATTAACATCATCACCATTGTCATTTTTCTCAGTTTATCTTTTGAAGAGTCTTTCTCATGTTGTTTTTCAGTTAGCCCCATTGTGCTTTATGGGCTTCCCTTGTGGCTTAACTGTTGAAGAATCTGCCTGCAGTTGCAGGAGACCTGGGTTCAATCCCTGGATTGGGAAGATCCCCTGGAGAAGAGAAAGGCTACCCACTCCAGTATTCTGGCCTGGAGAACTCCACGGACTGTATGGTCCATGGGGTCACAAAGAATTTCACTTTCATTGTGTTTTATACTGGGTGGTGGGAGAGATGTCACATGTTTTGAAAGTCAGAGCACGAAATCCTCTATACATTTTGGAAGCTGTGAGAATTAACACAAACTGGAGTAAAATCATCTTTACCATGTTCTCATGGCTGTATCTTTTCAGGAGCTAATAAGTTTGAACATGGAAATCTAAGAAATAGATTATCTTTCTGAAAGCTTCACCCCTTCTGTTTCTTCAGTCTTTCAAGTAAACCTTAGGGAGATGTTTTATTTCTTTGATTTTTGACTGGGTCAAACTGGGTCAAAATAAAAACCCATAAAGATAAGAGAACACCAGATATGTGATTATTTTCTTGCAGTTTTGTGTGGAAATGGGATCTCAGAATCTGAGAGCTCAAGGACCTTTTTTTTTTTTTTTTCTTAATATTCTGTTTAGATAAGATCTTTTAAAAAATTTATTGGAGTACAGTTGATTTAAAATGTGTCAGTTTCAAGTGTACAGCATAGTGATTCAGTTATATGCATACATATATTCATTCAAATTCATTCTTTTTCATATTCTTTTCCATATATGTTATTACAGAATATTGAGTAGAGTTTCCTGTGCTATGCAGTAAGTAGGTCCTTGTTGGTTATCTATTTTATATACCTTATATAATATTTTATACTGCCTGAGTGTTCAGGCTCACCTTCATGGCGAAGGCCTTCAGGTAGGACAGCTGCCCTGGGGGTAAGTGCTACTCTGATGAGAACAATCTCTGCTTTAGCTTTTGTCCTAAATTAAATAGTGAGGTGGAGAGGGCAAGAAAGGGAGGAAGCATCTATTTCATTGCTTCTTATAGCATACTTTTATTTTCTAAAAAAAAATGTCCTTTTGGGAATTAAAATTATCATGGTTTTTGACAGTAAAGAGATGAATTTGTTTCCAGCTATTATAGGGAAATTGGTTTGGTATGTCTTAGGCATAACACCTCCTTAATTTTCACAAACAGGAGACATTTTCTGATTTTACAGAAGGTTGTATATTTTAGTAATCATATGATGTAATCCACCTTCTTAATTGTCAGCCAGTCTTGTCTCATTCTGAATGTATTTCTTTGGGCATCACTTGTTCAAGTCTTTTTATTAACAAGAAAAAAAATAGAAACCATGAAAGCCATTATGATTATCCATCACTCTCATTCTACATTAATTTATTAGTTCTTTGAACAAATATTTCCTGAGCACTTACAATGCACCAGACTCTGAGCAGGCTTCAAGGAAAAAACATGGGCAAGACTGGTTACTCTTCTGTATCTTTCAAGCCATTATAGTTATCAGACAGCGCTTTTAATTTGTATTGGAGTGTAGTTGATTTACAATGTTGTGAGAGTTTCAGGTGTACAGCAGAGTGAATTAGTTATACGTATACCCACTCTTTCTTATATTCTTTTCTCATATAGGCCATTACAGTCTATTGAGTAGAGTACCCTGTGCTATATTGCAGGTCCTTATTATTAATACACACACACACACACACACACATTATATATAGCAGTGTGTATATGTCAATCCCAATCTTACAATTTATTACAAATGTAGAAAAGAGTGTTTTTTGGAGTGAAATTTTTGTCTTTTTTAATAGTCGGTATTCTGCTTTTACTGTTTAGGACATTTTGGTCAATGTTCTGTTGGTGTGAAAGTGTAGAAAATGGTATAATACTTTCATTTATTCACAATGTTTTAGTAGACTGCACAGCCCCAGACATAAAAGGGCAGATTTTATTTATACTAGCAATTATTTGTCCACATCTTTTATCTAGCATATTTTTCTGATTACACAAGATATCTAGATACAGACATATGTCTTATATATGTATGTGTTCATACATTATATATGTGTACATATACACATATACATACACAACATAGAAAACTGAGACTATGAAAAAGCCCAAGGAATAAATTACTTGCAATCCTACCTCTAAGAGATAACTTATGTTAACATGTTGGATTATAGTCTTCTCAACCTATAGTATGTAGTCTATGCTCAACCTATGTGTTACACGTGCTGTGGGAGTGGAACCAGTATTTATTGAGTCTTTTTTTATTTTAATTTTATTTTATTTTTTAACTTTACAATATTGTATTGGTTTTGCCATATATTGAAATGAATCCAACACAGGTATACATGTGTTCCCCATCCTGAACCCTCCTCCCTCCTCCCTCCCCATACCATCCCTCTGGGTTGTCCCAGTGCACCAGCCCCAAGCATCCAGTATCGTGCATCGAACCTGGACTGGTGACTTGTTTCATACATGATATTATACATGTTTCAATGCCATTCTCCCAAATCACCCCACCCTCTCCCTCTCCCACAGAGTCCAAAAGACTGTTCTATACATCAGTGTGTCTTTTGCTGTCTCATATACAGGGTTATTGTTACCATCCTTCTAAATTCCATATATATATGTTAGTATACTGTATTGGTGTTTTTCTTTCTGGCTTACTTCACTCTGTATAATAGGCTCCAGTTTCATCCACCTCATTAGAACTGTTTCAAATGTATTCTTTTTAATGGCTGAGTAATACTCCATTGTGTATATGTACCACAGCTTTCTTTTCTTTTTTTTTTTTTTTGCTTTATGAACATTTCATTTATGAACATTTCATTTCACTCAGTAAAAGCTCATGCCAACACCACATTCTTCTGCTTATGTCTCTCCCTCTTCAGTGCTTGGGATGGATGGAGGTGTTTCAGCTGGCTTTCAGCTCTTGTTAAAGGTGCAATTTCTAATTAAGTGATGTTTCCTGGCCTGGGCTGCAGGCAGGAGAGTTCCAAAACTATCCTAGCTTTAGAAACAGCGATGGTTTTATTTTATTTTTTTTTTATTTATTTTTTTTTTTCCAGCTTTCTTTCTTTTTTTTTTTTTATTCTTCCAATTTTATTTTATTTTTAAACTTTACATAATTGTATTAGTTTTGCCAAATATCAAAATGAATCCACCACAGGTATACATGTGTTCCCCATCCCGAACCCTCCTCCCTCCTCCCTCCCCATACCATCCCTCTGGGCCGTCCCAGTGCACCAGCCCCAAGCATCCAGCATCGTGCATCGAACCTGGACTGGCAACTCGTTTCCTACATGATATTTTACATGTTTCATTGCCATTCTCCCAAATCTTCCCACCCTCTCCCTCTCCCACAGAGTCCATAAGACTGTTCTATACATCAGTGTCTCTTTTGCTGTCTCGTACACCGGGTTATTGTTACCATCTTTCTAAATTCCATATATATGCGTTAGTATACTGTATTTATGTTTTTCCTTCTGGCTTACTTCACTCTGTATAATAGGCTCCAGTTTCATCCACCTCATTAGAACTGATTCAAATGTATTCTTTTTAATGGCTGAGTAATACTCCATTGTGTATATGTACCACAGCTTTCTTATCCATTCATCTGCTGATGGACATCTAGGTTGCTTCCATGTCTTGGCTATTATAAACAGTGCTGCGATGAACATTGGGGTACACGTGTCTCTTTCCCTTCTGGTTTCCTCAGTGTGTATGCCCAGCAGTGGGGTTGCTGGATCATAAGGCAGTTCTATTTCCAGTTTTTTAAGGAATCTCCACACTGTTCTCCATAGTGGCTGTACTAGTTTGCATTCCCACCAACAGTGTAAGAGGGTTCCCTTTTCTCCACACCCTCTCCAGCATTTATTGCTTGTAGACTTTTGGATCGCAGCCATTCTGACTGGTGTGAAATGGTATCTCATAGTGGTTTTGATTTGCATTTCTCTGATAATGAGTGATGTTGAGCATCTTTTCATGTGTTTGTTAGCCATCTGTATGTCTTTTTTGGAGAAATGTCTATTTAGTTCTTTGGCCCATTTTTTGATTGGGTCGTTTATTTTTCTGGAGTTGAGCTGTAGGAGTTGCTTGTATATTTTTGAGATTAGTTGTTTGTCGGTTGCTTCATTTGCTATTATTTTCTCCCATTCTGAAGGCTGTCTTTTCACCTTGCTAATAGTTTCCTTTGATGTGCAGAAGCTTTTAAGGTTAATTAGGTCCCATTTGTTTATTTTTGCTTTTATTTCCAATATTCTGGGAGGTGGGTCATAGAGGATCCTGCTGTGATGTATGTCGGAGAGTGTTTTGCCTATGTTCTCCTCTAGGAGTTTTATAGTTTCTGGTCTTACGTTTAGATCTTTAATCCATTTTGAGTTTATTTTTGTGTATGGTGTTAGAAAGTGGTCCAGTTTCATTCTTTTACAAGTGGTTGACCAGATTTCCCAGCACCACTTGTTAAAGAGATTGTCTTTAATCCATTGTATATTCTTGCCTCCTTTGTCGAAGATAAGGTGTCCATATGTGCGTGGATTTATCTCTGGGCTTTCTATTTTATTCCATTGATCAATATTTCTGTCTTTGTGCCAGTACCATACTGTCTTGATAACTGTGGCTTTGTAGTAGAGCCTGAAGTCAGGTAGGTTGATTCCTCCAGTTCCATTCTTCTTTCTCAAGGTCGCTTTGGCTATTCGAGGTTTTTTGTATTTCCATACAAATTGTGAAATTATTTGTTCTAGCTCTGTGAAGAATACTGTTGGTAGCTTGATAGGGATTGCGTTGAATCTATAAATTGCTTTGGGTAGTATACTCATTTTCACTATATTGATTCTTCCAATCCATGAACATGGTATATTTCTCCATCTATTAGTGTCCTCTTTGATTTCTTTCACCAGTGTTTTATAGTTTTCTATATATAGGTCTTTAGTTTCTTTAGGTAGATATATTCCTAAGTATTTTATTCTTTCCATTGCAATGGTGAATGGAATTGTTTCCTTAATTTCTCTTTCTGTTTTCTCATTATTAGTGTATAGGAATGCAAGGGATTTCTGTGTGTTGATTTTATATCCTGCAACTTTACTGTAGTCATTGATTATTTCTAGTAATTTTCTGGTGGACTCTTTAGGGTTTTCTATGTAGAGGATCATGTCATCTGCAAATAGTGAGAGTTTTACTTCTTCTTTTCCAATTTGGATTCCTTTTATTTCTTTTTCTGCTCTGATTGCTGTGGCCAAAACTTCCAAAACTATGTTGAATAGTAATGGTGAAAGTGGGCACCCTTGTCTTGTTCCTGACTTTAGAGGAAATGCTTTCAATTTTTCACCATTGAGGATAATGTTTGCAGTGGGTTTGTCATATATAGCTTTTATTATGTTGAGGTATGTTCCTTCTATTCCTGCTTTCTGGAGAGTTTTTATCATAAATGGGTGTTGAATTTTGTCAAAGGCTTTCTCTGCATCTATTGAGATAATCATATGGTTTTTATTTTTCAATTTGTTAATGTGGTGTATTACATTGATTGATTTGCGGATATTGAAGAATCCTTGCATCCCTGGGATAAAGCCCACTTGATCGTGATGTATGATCTTTTTAATGTGTTGTTGGATTCTGATTGCTAGAATTTTGTTAAGGATTTTTGCATCTATGTTCATCAGTGATATTGGCCTGTAGTTTTCTTTTTTTGTGGGATCTTTGTCAGGTTTTGGTATTAGGGTGATGGTGGCCTCATAGAATGAGTTTGGAAGTTTACCTTCCTCTGCAATTTTCTGGAAGAGTTTGAGCAGGATAGGTGTTAGCTCTTCTCTAAATTTTTGGTAGAATTCAGCTGTGAAGCCGTCTGGACCGGGGCTTTTGTTTGCTGGAAGATTTTTGATTACAGTTTCAATTTCCATGCTTGTGATGGGTCTGTTAAGATTTTCTATTTCTTCCTGGTCCAGTTTTGGAAAGTTGTACTTTTCTAAGAATTTGTCCATTTCTTCCACGTTGTCCATTTTATTGGCATATAATTGTTGATAGTAGTCTCTTATGATCCTTTGTATTTCTGTGTTGTCTGTTGTGATCTCTCCATTTTCGTTTCTAATTTTGTTGATTTGATTTTTCTCCCTTTGTTTCTTGATGAGTCTGGCTAATGGTTTGTCAATTTTATTTATCCTTTCAAAGAACCAGCTTTTGGTTTTGTTGATTTTTGCTATGGTCTCTTTTGTTTCTTTTGCATTTATTTCTGCTCTAATTTTTAAGATTTCTTTCCTTCTACTAACCCTGGGGTTCTTCATTTCTTCCTTTTCTAGTTGCTTTAGGTGTAGAGTTAGGTTATTTATTTGACTTTTTTCTTGTTTCTTGAGGTGTGCCTGTATTGCTATGAACTTTCCCCTTAGGACTGCTTTTACCGTGTCCCACAGGTTTTGGGTTGTTGTGTTTTCATTTTCATTCGTTTCTATGCAAATTTTGATTTCGTTTTTGATTTCTTCTGTGATTTGTTGGTTATTCAGCAGCGTGTTGTTCAGCCTCCATATGTTGGAATTTTTAATAGTTTTTCTCCTGTAATTGAGATCTAATCTTACTGCATTGTGGTCAGAAAAAATGCTTGGAATGATTTCTATTTTTTTGAATTTACCAAGGCTAGCTTTATGGCCCAGGATGTGATCTATCCTGGAGAAGGTTCCATGTGCGCTTGAGAAAAAGGTGAAATTCATTGTTTTGGGGTGAAATGACCTATAGATATCAATTAGGTCTAACTGGTCTATTGTATCGTTTAAAGTTTGTGTTTCCTTGTTAATTTTCTGTTTAGTTGATCTATCCATAGGTGTGAGTGGGGTATTAAAGTCTCCCACTATTATTGTGTTATTGTTAATTTCTCCTTTCATACTTGTTAGCATTTGTCTCACGTACTGTGGTGCTCCCGTGTTGGGTGCATATATATTTATAATTGTTATATCTTCTTCTTGGATTGATCCTTTGATCATTATGTAGTGACCTTCTTTGTCTCTTTTCACAGCCTTTGTTTTAAAGTCTATTTTATCTGATATGAGTATTGCTACTCCTGCTTTCTTTTGGTCCCTATTTGCATGGAAAATCTTTTTCCAGCCCTTCACTTTCAGTCTGTATGTGTCCCCTGTTTTGAGGTGGGTCTCTTGTAGACAACATATGTAGGGGTCTTGTTTTTGTATCCATTCAGCCAGTCTTTGTCTTTTGGTTGGGGCATTCAACCCATTTACATTTAAGGTAATTACTGATAAGTATGTTCCCGTTGCCATTTACTTTATTGTTTTGGGTTCGAGTTTATACACCGTTTTTGTGTTTCCTGTCTAGAGAATATCCTTTAGTATTTGTTGGAGAGCTGGTTTGGTGGTGCAGAATTCTCTCAGCTTTTGCTTGTCTGAAAAGCTTTTGATTTCTCCTTCATACTTGAATGAGATCCTTGCTGGGTACAATAATCTGGGCTGTAGGTTATTTTCTTTCATCATTTTAAGTATGTCTTGCCATTCCCTCCTGCCTTGAAGAGTTTCTATTGAAAGATCAGCTGTTATCCTTATGGGAATTCCCTTGTGTGTTATTTGTTGTTTTTCCCTTGCTGCTTTTAATATTTGTTCTTTGTGTTTGATCTTTGTTAATTTGATTAGTATGTGTCTTGGGGTGTTTCTCCTTGGGTTTATCCTGTTTGGTACTCTCTGGGTTTCTTGGACTTGGGTGATTATTTCCTTCCCCATTTTAGGGAAGTTTTCCACTATTATCTCCTCAAGTATTTTCTCATGGTCTTTCTTTTTGTCTTCTTCTTCTGGAACCCCTATGATTCGAATGTTGTAGCGTTTAATATTGTCCTGGAGGTCTCTGAGATTGTCCTCATTTCTTTTAATTCGTTTTTCTTTTATCCTCTCTGATTCATTTATTTCTACCATTCTATCTTCTAATTCACTAATCCTGTCTTCTGCCTCTGTTATTCTACTATTTGTTGCCTCCAGAGTGTTTTTAATTTCACTTATTGCATTATTCATTATATATTGACTCTTTTTTATTTCTTCTAGGTCCTTGTTAAACCTTTCCTGCATCTTCTCAATCCTTGTCTCCAGGCTATTTATCTGTGATTCCATTTTAGTTTCAAGATTTTGGATCAATTTCACTATCATTATTCGGAATTCTTTATCAGGTAGATTCCCTATCTCTTCCTCTTTTGTTTGGTTTGGTGGGCATTTATCCTGTTCCTTTATCTGCTGGGTATTCCTCTGTCTCTTCATCTTGTTTAAATTGCTGAGTTTGGGGTGTCCTTTCTGTATTCTGGCAGTTTGTGGAGTTCTCTTTATCTGGCGTTTCCTCACTGTGTGTGGGTTTGTACAGGTGGCTTGTCAAGGTTTCCTGGTTAGGGAAGCATGTGTCGGTGTTCTGGTGGGTGGAGCTGTATTTCTTCTCTCTGGAGTGCAATGAAATGTCCAGTAATGAGTTATGAGATGTCTATAGTTTTGGGGTGACTTTGGGCAGCCTGTATCTTGAAGCTCAGGGCTGTGTTCCTTTGTTGCTGGAGAATATGCTTGGTATGTCTTGCTCTGGAACTTATTGGCCCTTGTGTGGTGCTTGGTTTCAGTGTCGGTATGGAGGCATTTGATGAGCTCCTGTCAATGAATGTTCCTTGGAGTCAGGAGTTCCCTGGAGTCAGGGTTTGGACTTAAGTCTCCTGCTTCCGATTATCGGTCTTATTTTTACAGTAGTTTCAAAACTTCTCCTTCAATACAGCACCATTGATAAAACATCTACATTAAAGATGATAAGTTTCTCTACAGTGAGGGTCACTCAGAGAAGTTCACAGGGTTACATGGAGAAGAGAAGAGGGAGGAGGGAGTTAGAGGTGACCCAAATGAGGTGAGGTGAATCAATAGTGGAGAGAGTGGGCTAGCCAGTAGTCACTTCCTTATGTGCACTCCACAACTGGACCACTCAGAGATGTTCACGGGGTTATACAGAGAGGAGAAGAAGGAGGAAGGTAACAGAGGTGGCCAGAAGGATAAAAGGGGGGAATGAAAAGGAGGGAGACAGATCCAGCCAGTAATCAGTTCCCTAAGTGTTCTCCACCGTCTGGAACACACAGAAATTCACAGAGTTGGGTAGAGTAGAGAGGGGTTAGGGAGGAGACACAGGCGACCTGGTGGAGAAAAAGGAGGGTCCAAAGGGAGAGAGAGCAGTCAAGCCAGTAATCTCACTCCCTAGTGAAAAATGGGTCCTGAAGATTGGGTCCTTAAAGGTACAAAATTGGTAACAAATACATAAAAGCAAAAATTAAAAATCTAGAGTAGAGTTTGGAATTTCAAAAATACGATGTTAAAGAAAAGAAGAAGGAAAAGAAAGAGAGAAAGAACGAACAAACAAAAACAAACAAGGTCGCGAAAATTATAAAGAAAGTACAGGTACAAAATTGATAACTAATACCAGAAAGCGAAAATTAAAAATCTAGAGTAGAGTTTGGAATTTCAAAAATACGGTGTTAAAGAAAAGAAGAAGGAAAAGAAAGAGAGAAAACAAACAAACAAATACGAACAATGTCACAAAAATTATAAAGAAAATACAGGTACAAAATTGATATCAAATACCAAAAAGCATAAATTAAAAATCTAGAGTAAAGTTTGGAATTTCAGATATACAATGTTATATAAAAGAAGAAGAGAAAGAAACAGAGAAGAAGAAAAAAAAAGGAAAAAAAAAAAAAAGTCACAGAAATTATATAAAAAAAAACTATAGGTACAAAATTGATAACATATACCAAAAAGCGAAAATTAAAAATCTAGAGTAGAGTTTGGAATTTCAAAAATACAATGTTAAAGAAAAGAAGGAAAAAACAAAAACAAGAACAACAACAAAAAAAAACCAAGGTCAAAAAATTATAGAATATATATATATGAAGTTTGCTGAAGAAGAAAAAAATAGGGTCTTTTTTTTTTTTTGCAAAGTAATAGGTTATAAAAGTGAAAATTAAAGGAACAATAGAGGACTTAAAATTTTTTTTTTTTAATTAAAAAAAAAAAAGAAAGAATGATCGTAAAAATAATAAAAATATATCTAGGGCTTTTTTTTTTTTTTTTTTTGGGTGTTGTGGGTTCAGTTCATTTTTGGCTAGTTCCTTGGTCAGATTTATATTTCTCAAGATCTATAGGCCCCTTCCTATGTAGTCCGTAGTAACCACAGGGTTTTGATCTATTGCCTGTAGCTTCCAAGGCGTTTCCCTCTGTTATATCTTCTTCTGTTTGTTAGTCTCTTCAGTATCTGGTTTCCGCCCTGACTCAAAGGGCACGGTGGAGGACACTTTTTTTTTTTTTTTTTTTTTTAGGCTTACTTGTTCAGTCGCGCTGTGGGGAGGGATGCTGCAAACAAATAACACTGGCGTGGGCTCACAGTGCCTCAGCCACCCTGGGTCTGCCCCCACTCACGGCGCGTGTAGCCTCCCTGTCCACACTGCTCGGACTCTAGGTTGTTCCGCCGGGAACAATCCGAGGCTGGCCCTGGGCTGCATGCACCTCCCAGGTCCAAGCCGCTCAGGTTCAGGCACTCGGGTAGTCCTCAGAGGCGCAGACTCAGTTGGGCCTGCGTTTTGTGCTCTTCCCAGGTCCGAGCGCCAATTTGCTCTTCCCAGGCGAGCGCCAATGCTGCGACTTATCGCCTCCCCGCCACTCGGTTATCTGGATGTAAAACCGGCGCACCTTCTCAGGCAGATGTTGACCGTCCAGACCCCCAAGAAGTTTTAGTTAGCAAAGAAGCCTGCTTACAATTTTATAGATAATGTCTCTCTGGGGCTGCGATTGCCCCCTTCCGGCTCTGGCTGCCTGTCACCGGAGGGGGAAGGTCTGCAGCCGGCTATCTCTGTTCAGTCCTTTGTTCTGTGCGCGGGCCTGGCGGTCTTAGGTTAGGGCTGGCTTTTCGCGTGGTAGGTATCCCACAGTCTGGTTTGCTAGCCCAAATTATTTCACTCAGATAGCGCTCAGGGTATTCAGGCCAGATTCTTACTCTCAGCTATGCAGCCACACCGCGCCTCCCTGCCCAGCCCCGGTTTGCTAATGGCGGATGCAGGCGTCTGCGCTGCTTCTCTGCTGGGGGAGTTACCGTAGGGCTCGCAATCTGCGAGTTTTAAATTGTTTATTTATTTTTTCTCCCTGTTATATTGCCCTCTGTGCTTCCAAAGCTCGGCGCAGATTCGGCTGTGAGAAGGTTTCCTGATGTTTGGAAACTTCTCTCTTTTTAAGATTCCCTTCCCGGGACGGAACTCCGTCCCTCCCTCTTTTGTCTCTTTTTTTTTGTTTTTAATATTTTTTCCTACCTCCTTTCGAAGAGTTGGGTTGCTTTTCTGGGTGCCTGATGTCCTCTGCCGGCATTCAAAAGTTGTTTTGTGGAATTTACTCGACGTTTAACTGCTCTTTTGATGAATTTGTGGGGGAGAAAGTGTTCTCCCCGTCCTACTCCTCCGCCATCTTGGCTCCTCCCCCCTGTACCACAGCTTTCTTATCCATTCATCTGCTGATGGACATCTAGGTTGCTTCCATGTCCTGGCTATTATAAACAGTGCTACGATGAACAGTGGGGAGTCTTTTTTATTAGGTGCTATTAAGCTAGCACATACTTTTTCATTGAGTTATTCCAACCACCCTTGGGATGTTGTGTCCAACTTACAGATCAGGGACTTCAACTTACTAGTGTCTTCAGCTATTAAGTAAAAGATTTGAAGTTGAATGCACACGGGTAGTGTTTAAGAAAACTCCTTTTCTATAGAAGTTGTCTTTTCATTATCTAGATAGTTCCATATGTATCCAGATGCTTGGCAGGATGAGTTTAAAATTAGAAATTGACATTGTTCTGCTGGTAGTTGGGATGGAGGAGGGCTGCTTTTTATAATATATGACTCTGATGTTTTTTCTTTGCTTCCTTTTACTTAAAAAAACATTAAAACAAATCCCTTTGTAGAATAAGTAACTGAACTGGTCCAACTGTTTACTTCGAATATCATACAGAGTTCGGAAGGACATTGATTCTGACATGAGGGCAAATGCCCAGTCCCACCTGGCACCCCTGGAGAGAAGGGAGTGGATTTCTGGCATGAGAAACCCTGCACCCCAAGCGTATGAAGTCAGCATGTGAGAAGCACTGTACCCCAGGGACACGGAGTCAGCGCGGAATGACTGCACCCTAGGGACGTGGAGTCAGTGCTGTCCTTGGACGCAGCATCATGCATCCTGCGAACGGACTGCGGCTGTCTCTACTGAGCAGTTTTCCTACAAATCTGGGCAGAATGACTGGACTTGGTATCGCAACCAAAATATTCAAGTAATAACAGGGTTCTTTTCAGCACCTATTCTTAGTGTAGTAAAAGCAGTTATGCAGCTATTCTCACAAACCGAATCGTAAAATATAAGACTTTGGGCCTCCCTATCACAAGCTGGTTTTATTGGTTCTGTTTTCAAAACATTTGTTTATAATCATTGTAATTGCGTTACCTTTCCTCCACGTGGTAAGTGCTGCCACACCCCGGTCAAAGGAAGTGAGTAGAAGTAGGGTCAGTCACGTTGTGCTTTTGTGGATTAAAGTTTTCTCATAGAAACTATAAAGTTTCATCTAAAAATCCTTCTATAAACTATAAGTAAACCCCTAAGAGCTACTTGAATATCTGTACATGAAATGCTTAATGTATGTACAAAGACCAAAGTGGCTTTTGCTTTGCTAGGGTTCCCTTCTAAAATTCCACAGTCTTTCAAAATTACAACCACAAGGAATCCTGGAGGCAGGTGGCATTTGTATGTCACCTAATGGCCACAGTGTTGTGTCTTAGAGTGTGCCGTGCGTACAATCAAGGAATCCACACATACCCCTGGCAGTTTAGAATATTTGCGATAGAGAAGTGTGCTGGGGTAAATTAGGATGGCGCTCTGGCTTTGGTTTTAAATTTCTTAGATTTTACAAGTCCAAGTCATGCTTTTGCCTTCCTTAACAAGGTCTAATATTCAAAATATGAGCTGGAAGTCTTTGTGAGGGTACTCAGATGTTATCTATACTTTCATGTTTAGTTCCTGAAGAGTTTGAAAATGTACTCATTGAAGTAATCCAGAAAGATTAAAAACAAAAATTATATATTAAAGTATATATGTGGAATCTAGAAATATCAGTTCAGTTCAGTCGCTCAGTCGTGTCCAACTCTTTGCGACCCCATGAATCGCAGCACGCCAGGCCTCCCTGTCCATCACCAACTCCTGGAGTTCACTCAAACTCACGTCCATTGAGTCAGTGATGCCATCCAGCCATCTCATCCTCTGTCGTCCCCTTCTCCTCCTGTCCCCAATCCCTCCCAGCATCAGAGTCTTTTCCAATGAGTCAACTCTTCGCATGAGGTGGCCAAAGTACTGGAGTTTCAGCTTTAGCATCATTCCTTCCAAAGGTGATCCTATTTGCAAAACAGAAATAGAGACACGGATGTAGAGAACAGTTGTATAGATACCAAGAAGGAAAGGTGCATGGTGGGAGGAGCTGGGAGACTGGGATTGACATATGCAGTATTGACACTATGTATAAAATAGGTAGCTGATGAGAACATACTGTATAGTTCAGAAAACTCTACTCAGTGCTCTAGGTAACCTGAATGAGAAGAAAGTCCAAAAAGAGGGGACATGTGAATATGTATGGCTGATTTATTTTGCTGTACAGAAGAAACTATCACAGCATGGTAAAACAACTATATTCCAATAAAAATTAATTTGAACCAATAGACTCATTAATTCGAAATGCTGCTGTGGCAGTAAACATTTTATGGAAGATTTTCCTGCTTAAGATACTGATCGGATCATCATGACAAATACCAGCTATGATTCACCTTGTAAGGGGAAAGGACCTTGGAAATAGGTGGATATTCAGGAGGGATGACTTTATTTTTTCCTCTCAGCAAAAGCAAAAACCTTTTATCCTCCTTGGCCCTTCTCTTAAGATAAAAATACTGTAAAGCAATCTCTTTTTAAAAAAAAACAAACAAACCATAAAACAGTTTTTCAAAATTATGAAGTGCAGGTCTGGAGGGGTAAGTTTTCAGTGAGGAGACCTGGATGTCTGCTGTCATGAAAAGGAGGCAGGCTTACATTCCTTTAGTGTATGACAGCCTGGACTAGGGCTGGTTTCACATCCTTGATCCCCAGAGTGGGCTCCATCAGGGCCGCCCACAGCAGCAGCTTAGAGGTTAATGTTACCCGCAGCTCCGCTGCGGCAGGCAGATGACTCATTCTACCTTCTGAGGGGAACCTGTTGGCGCTTCCTTACAGGGTCTCAGTATAAACAACACACAGGGAGCTGGTTCTTTGTTGGCAAGGTCTATTTTTGTGGGAGGTAGGGAGCAAAAGGAGAGGCAATAAAAAGAGACTTAGATAGTTGAAAACTACAAATCTCAACATGGCAAGCAGTTCAGAGTGTGGTAGCTGGCCAAGAGGAGGAACTTTAAGTGCACAAACACACGTCTAATCTTGAAGACCCTCCAGGTAGCTCTGCAGTGGGGAAATGTCTGTTCTCTGGACCCCACAGAAGAGCCCCCTCTGTGTTTCTGCTTAGCCTGGCTGTGCTCACTATCACCTCCTGCCCTGTCTTCAGTTCCTTGTCTCCTCTTTTCATTTGTCTCTCTCTACTGGCTTCTTTGAAAACTGGTGTCTAACCTAGACACGCCATCACTTTTTGCTGGGTCGGATTCTCCCTTTCATCAACCAGGAACCTCTCACTAGGGAACAGCTTTAAAGGGCATCTGGAAACACCCAAGTGGGCTTCACATTTTCCCTGTGGAGGAGAACTTCCATGTTTGTTCAAGCAGAGAACTCCCTGTGACCCAGATCCCCCCAGAAGCTGTATAGTGGCCTCTTTGGAACTTTTTTCCTGAAGGCTGTGGAGACCACAGGCTTTGCAGTTTTCACATAAAGAATGACTCTACACTCAGTCTTACTAGAGTGTGAAATTGATGTGCAGTGTTGAGTCAGATGATTTTTCCCTCTATCATGGAGAATCTTTTAGAAATATTACAATAGGAAGCTGAACTGTTTCTTTACTATCTCATTTATGGGAAACTGGTTATGTGGTGCTAGTTTAACGAATGGTTTATACAAACATCATGCATAGGGAAATGAACACATTTTTTTTTAAGTGGCAAAAATTATTGTATTCTCCTAATATAATGGTTAGAAGCATATTCCCAAAATGCCCATGAAAATACAGGGAAGTTTGGCCACAGGTGGATTTGCAAGTTTTCTTATCCCAGCTGAGGGGTGCTTGTGACTCAAGTATTGAAAACAAGGAAAAACTCATATAAACAAATTCTGTATCTAGTTCTCTAGAAGAATAGTTTGAGACATCTCTTTAAAATGAAAATCTGACTGTGGCCTGACCTTGGGCTGTAGATCCTACATCATCCAGCTCAACTTCAGAAGTCATGTCTTGCCACCACCATCTGACCACCTGGCTCCAGTTCTGTCTGCTGGACCGTCCAAGCTTCTCTCTGCTCATAGCCTTTACCCATGTCACTCCCTCTGCCCTCGATGGTCTTTCAAGTACTCTGATCAGCTGAATTCTTCCTCACTCTAGATGTTTTTTTTTTTTTTTTTTAATTGAAGTATAGTTGATTTACAATATTGTGTTAGTTTCAGGTGTACAGCAAAGTTAATTGGTTTTATATTTACATATTTATCTATGTCTTTTTTCTGTTCTTTTTCATCATAGTTTACTACAAGATGTTGAATATAGTTCCCTGTGCTCTACAGTAAATCCCTGTTATTTATTTTATAAATGCTAGTATGCATCTGTTAATCCCCTACTCCCAATTTATCTCTCCCCCTCTTTCCCTTTTGGTAGCCATAAGTCTGTTTTCTGTGTGAGTCTGTTTCTGTTTTATAAATAAGTTCATTTGTGATTTAATTTAGAGTACACATATAAACAATATAATATTTGTTTTTGTCTGATTTGCTTCACTTAGTATAATAAACTCTCGGTCCAGTGGATTGGGTTTTAATGTCATTCTTTCAGAGTTGAAAGGGCATCTTCTTTGAACTAGTCTTGTTTGCTGCTGCTGCTAAGTCGCTTCAGTCGTGTCCGACTCTGTGCGACCCCATAGACGGAAGCCCACCAGGCTCCCCCGTCCCTGGGATTCTCCAGGCAAGAATATTGGAGTGGGTTGCCATTTCCTTCTCCAATGAATGAAAGTGAAAAGTGAAAGTGAAGTCGCTCAGTCGTATCCGACTCTTAGCTACCCTATGGACTGCAGCCCACCAGGATCCTCCGTCCATGGGATTTTCCAGGCAAGAGTAGTGGAGTGGGATGCCATTGCCTTCTCCAATTAGATCCCCCATATTATTCATCTTAGTTGTCTATGTATTTCTTCTTGAGACCGCATATCTCTACTATGAGCGCATGGTCATCTGGTTGGTTGTTTTCCTTCGTCTCCCTGGATAGGATATAAATGGTAAGGAAAGGGAAACCCACTACCTTGTTCATTATTGTGTCTTCAGCATCCAACAAAGAGTTTGGTACATGGCAGTATCTAAATAAATATTTGCAGGATGAATGTGTAAGAGAATGGATAGACACATCAAAGTGTCTAAATAAGTATTTGCAGAATGGATGGGTAAGAGAATGGATAGCTTGAAAGAGGAGATGAATGAAACAACAGATGAAAGAATCCAAGAGTGTTGAGTAATCTAGAATAATCTTTTTTTTTCTATTTAATTAGTAGTCTGAGTACAGTCACCTTAATTAAGAGCAGGAAATAATCCCTTCCATCCCTAGATGCCAGGTGAGTCTATCTTGGGGGTGCCTGAAAATAACATTTCTACAAAGAGAAGAGACTAAATGGGCACATGAGCTCCCTGGGAATCTTTGTTTAATATACAACAGCTCTATTTACTTTAGCCATCATCCCATCATAAGATTAATCTTTGGAAAGAAAATACTACATCTCATTGGTATGTGTGCCATTTGTTACATTCCAGAATGTAATGTACCATCATTGTGAATATTATGGACACACTCCTTTTTCAGTGAATTTAACTATAAATGAGGATTTGGTGATGAATGGACTCACACTGATACAATATAAATACTGGCATTGCTCACATGAGGAAAACAATATAAAACTCCACACTCTGACCCACGAAATGAGTCTCATTAATTCTTTCCAAATCAAAGAACTTGCTTTGTCCTTATGTTGTGAATGCACAGAGAAGAACATATTAAAACATCTTTGTCTGTGTATCTATTGTATTCCTACACCATTTTATTTTATGAATAAGCCAAGGAGGAAGGTTTTCCTCCCATAAATCTTTAACAAGAACAATTCCAGCAGAAGAAACCACAGATGTAACTGCCAGTTTTAAATTTCTAACAAATTACTCCTCGGGCCAACGTGAGCTTCCAAGTTGAAAGTTTGCAATACTTGCAAATTTTATGGAGATTCCTGCATTTTAGCTTTGGGATAAACTTCCGCCAATGATAAAAGCATGTTCTTATTTAAGTCTAAGGACTAATGGTGTTTAATGTTTACTTAAGATTAACCTCTGCTACTTGGTCTCTGTCCACTATTTTGTCCTCCTTTTTTTCCTTCTTTCTCAAATATTTCCAGTTTTCCATTAAATTCTGTGCTTCATTGGCTTGCAGGGTGTCATCAACACAAACTCTTGATGTATATAACACTCATCACACAGTCTCCCCTAGAACTTAATTTTCCCACTGGACCATTAACTCCTTGCAAAGATAGGACGTAGCTCACCTTTGCATTTTTCAATGCTGGGACAGCAGCTGGGGTCTTGACGATGCTCAGTAAGTGCTGATTGAATCAAACTGAGTATTTTTTATTTTGTTGAGTCACTTATGGTACGAATTTTGTGTCATGTATTTTGTAAAATTTTGAAATGTGTATAAAACTGCCATCTCTTAATTTAGTGGGAGAAATGGTGTTAGAGAAGCAAGCATATTCAAGCCTAGTCATATTTTGATACACATGACATATAATTATAGTACAGTTTATGGTATGACTTTGATAGGCTTTAGTGAAACATGGAATTTTCCCCAGACACTGATAAAGAAGTAGATACTCTTACGTGTGCACACAGACTCGACAGTAGATTCAGGGACTCTGTGTAAAGGCAAATACAACAAGGTTACTCTTAAATGACTGCTCTTGACCTTGTAAAATCTTACTCAGGGATGTTTGTTTATCCCATATTTTTATACTTCTAAGCTGTAAAAGTGGATTTCTACCTCACTCGTTAAATTTTGAAACATTACAGTTTGGAATTAAATGAAAATACAGAATTTGGCTTGATTTCTCAACCTGTATTGTAAATCTTACTTTGGTACCATTTTAAATTCTCTTTATGTGCATTTTCCCCTCCTAACTCAAAAGTCCTTAACAAACCTTTCTTCAAAAAAAGCTTCAATTTTTTTTTGAATAGGCAATATAGTTTCATAGCACTGAATTTAAGAGGTATAAAATAGAATATAAAGATAAGTCTCTTTTCCTCTGTCGATCCCTAGCAACTCAGTTTAGCTCCTTGGAATTGACCACTATTGACTGTGACATAAGTACCTTTTTAGAGTTGGTTTATGCTTACACACACACACATACACACACACGCATTTTTTAAATGCAAATGGTAGCATACCACATATGCTTTCCACTTGTTTTCACTTTAGAGTATATGTTTAATCCTTTCTTCAGCCTGGGTCAAATAGTTGTATTTACAAAGACTTTCCATCTGTGGTTTCATGTGGTTGTCTGTTGCAAGTCTGTTCAGTTACTGTTGTAAGCAATTCAGATAATCTGTAAAATGACCCTATGGGCTAAGCCACCTGCAATATTTTGTTTTCTTCGTTTCAAAAAATGGATAAGAATCTGGCTTCTGTCCATGGAGGGTCAAAGTCTCTATGATTATCCTTATTACCAGTTTCAGCTTCTGACTTGTTGGGCAAGACTAAACACAAAACTGATTTAGTAAGCTGCCTGTAGAAGTTTGGCAAAGAAACAAGAAATGCCTATCATTTATTGCTTCTTGTATTTGTTTCCTTAGAAAACACCTCTTTTTATTTTCGCTCTGACATGTCTCCCCTACTGATTTGAGTCAGGTTAGCTCTGTAATTCTTCTCACCACTCCCACCTCAATTTGTAGAAACTCTCAGGTCCTTAGAATTGCGTTACTAGCTTTTCCCCACATTTAGCAGACAGGAACTTATTACCTCTCGGGCTTGTCCTTGCTGGACCAGAAAATGTCAGTGATAGACAACAGGGGTGTTTTTCCTCCTTTTTATTTCTTTACCATACAAGTTAAACAGGTATCGTGTCACCTACCTGAGAAAGTGACTCAAACTGAACAGGAGAAGAATTCTGCCTGTTCATGATAATGTGATTCAAACTCTTTTGCAATGAGGGTTTTAGTGTCATTTATTCTAAGAGTAGTCTTCTGTTTTTTTGTTTTATTTATTTATTGAGACAGAGGAGGGGTTTCAGAAAATCCAAATTCTATACCTCCCAACCCAGGGAGTAAGAGTAATGGAAGAAAGAACCATGACATCATCAGAGAATTTTAACCAAACCTAAGTTGCACTTAGTAGTTGTGTGACCTTTGAACTGCCACTTGGCATCTGTGGTGGTAGCATTGGCAACTACTGTGAGAGAAGGAAGGGCTATGACAGTATTTATGAAATGCTTGCGTGGTTAAAGTTGAGTAGGTTTTTCTTTCATGTAGCCTTCTTTTGTTTCTCATTAATTTCTCATTTTTTCCCTGATATCTTATAATATGTATTTGCTTTCACTACAAATTGTAGCTTCAGTTTGTACTTCCATGGAAATTGGTACTCCTAACTCTTTCCTTGATTGTCTCATAGAATTGCTCTGGAGCTTAAACAATGATAGTGGATGGGCGGTTTCCCCTTAAACTACAGAAGTATAAAATACTACATTGTTGCTTCCCTGCATGTGGACTGGAACTGACCCTGGACTGATTCACGTGACCTCATCTTGTTTCCTCAGTGAGGATCAGATTAGGGACTACCATAGAAGTTAGAATTGTGCTGTGTGCTCATTGCATTCAATACTCTTTGAAATGAGTTTATCAGAAGTTGATGTTACATCATCTGAAAACAAACTGTAGTTCCTTGTCTCTCATAAATCATTCTGTCTTGTATTTCAAAGAGATCAGTTTGTGGCCTGTTTAGTTGAGTCTGTGCATTAGGCAAAATGCATTGCGTTGCAGAGTCTTTGATAATAAAAGTACTTTGGATTATGAAGTAGCATGTACAGTTTTCAGTGGACGAATGAGCAGTGATTTGTGCATAGAATCTGAGGTCCAGTAAACGCTTGCAGTGTTTGCATTGTCATTTACCAGGATATACCAGCTGTAAGTCTAAGTTTCAGTGTGCAAGGTGGGCCCAGCCCACAAGCTACACACATCACTATGAGTCACCACTTTAGGTCACATTCAATGGTGGATTTATTAAAAAACAACAACAGGAAGCGTGGGTATTTTATGAAGCACATAAGTTCATGAAAGAGACATGGCTAAGGATGGCCTAGAGAGAAAGTGATAATTTAGAACAACATAAAATAGTTTGCCTTTATTTTCTGAATATTTCAATGTAATGACTTCTATTTCTGGAACATTTCAGGTTTATAACAGTTCTTTCCTAATGAAAGATGTCACGGTTGACTTACAAGTGAATGGTAGAGAATATGTTTATTTCATATGAGTCTTTTCAGATAAAGATGAATCAGAGTTTAATACTGAGTTAAAATGATCCAAGATTCTGAATGTGAATGTAGCTTTCAGAATATCACAGAATTTATTTGAATGCTGATGTTAGTCAATAAATGACAGATATAATATATAATAAATAGCATTTGTTGTTGTTCAGTTGTTCAGTCATGTCTGACTCTTTGCAGCCCCAAGGACTGCAGCATGTCAGGCTTCTCTGCCCTTCACCATCTCCCAGAGCTTGCTCAAACTCATGTCCATTGATGCGGTGATGCCATCCAGTCATCTCATCCTCTGTTGTCCACTTCTCCTCCTGCCTTCAATCTTCCCCAGCATCAGGATCTTTTCCAATGAGTCAGCTCTTTGCATCAGGTGGCCAAAGTAGTGGAGATTCAGATTCAGCAGCAGTCCCTCCAATGAATATTCAGGGTTGATTTACTTTAAGATTTAGGTTTGATTTCCTTGCAGTCCAAGGCAATCTCAGGAAACTTATCCAGAACCACAGTTTGAAAGCATCAATTCTTCGGTGCTCAGCCTTCTCTATAGTCCAACTATCATATCCATACATGACTACTGGAAAAACCATAGCTTTGACAATAGGAACATTTGTAGGCAAAGCAATGTCTCTGCTTTTTAATATGCTGTCTAGTTTTGTCATCCCTGGAGGAGGGCATGGCAACCCACTCCAGTATTCTTGCCTGGAAAATCCCTGTGGACAGAGGACCCTGGCAGGCTACAGTCCATGAGTTGGCAGAGAGTCGGACACAACTGAGCAACTAAGCACAGTTTTGTCATCTTTTTTTTTCTGAGAAGCAAGTGTCTTTTAATTTCACGGCTGCTGTCACCATCCATGGTGATTTTGGAGCCCAAGAAAATGAAGTCTGTCACTGTTTCCATTGTTTCCCCATCTATTTGCCATGAAGTGACAGGACTGCATACCATGATCTTAGTGTTCTGAATGTTGAGCTTTAAGACACCTTTTTCACTCTCTTCTTTCACTTTCACCAAGAGACTCTTCAGTTCCTCTTCACTTTCTGCCATAAGAGTGGTGTCATCTACATATCTGAGGTTATTGATATTTCTCCCAGCAACCTTGATTCCAGCTTGTGCTTCATCCAGCCCAGCATTTCACACGATGTATTCTGCATATAAGTTAAATAAGCAGGGTGACAATATGCAGCCTTGACCTACTCCTTTCCCAATTTTAAACCAGTCCATTGTTCCATGTCCATTTCTAACTGTTGCTTCTTGGTCTGCATACAGGTTTTTTTGGAGGCAGGTCTGGTGGTCTGGTATTCCCATCTCTTGAAGAATTTTCCACAGTTTGTTGTGATCCACACAGTCAAAGGCTTTAGCATAGTCAATGAAGCAGCAGTAACTGTTTTTCTGGAACTCTCTTACTTTTTTGATAATCCAATGGATGTTGGCAATTTGATCTCTGGTTCCTCTGCCTTTTCTAAATCCAGCTTGTACATGTGGAAGTTCTTGGTTCATGTAATGTTGAAGCCTAGCTTGGAGAATTTTGAACATTACCTTGCTAGCATGTGCAATGAGTGCAATTGTGTGATAGTCTGAACATTCTTTGGCATTGCCCTTGTTTGGGGCTGGAATGAAAACTGACCTTTCCAATCCTGTGGCCACTGTTGTGTTTTCCAAATTTGTTAGCATATTGAGTGCAGCACTTTCACAGCATCATCTTTTAGGATTTGAAATAGCTCAGCTGGAATTCTATCACCTCCACTAGCTTTGTTCGTAATGATGCTTCCTAAGACCCACTTGACTTCACATTCCAGCATGTGTGCCTCTAGGTGAGTGACCACACCATGGTGGTTATCTGTGTAATTAAAATCTTTTTGTGTATTCTTGCCACCTCTTCTTAATATCTTCTGCTTCTGGTAGGTCCATACCATTTCTGTCCTTTGTGCCCAACTTTGCATGAAAAGCTTCCTTAGTACCTGTGCTTTTCTTGAAGAGATCTCTAGTCTTTTCCATTCTATTGTTTTCCTCCATTTCTTTGCATTGTTCACTTTGGAAGGCTTTCTTGTGTCTCCTTGCTATTCTTTGGAACTCTGCATTCAGATGCATATATCTTTCCTTTTCTCCTTTGCCTGTCACTTCTCTTCTCTTCTCAGCTATGGCAAGGCCTCCTCAGACAACCATTTTGCCTTTTTGTATTTCTTTTTCTTAGGGATGATTTTGATCACTGCCTCCTGTACAGTGTCATAGACCTCCGTCCATAGTTCTTCAGGCACTCTGTGTATCAGACCTAAATTCTTAAATCTATTTGTCACTTCCACTGTATAATTGTAAGGGATTGATTTAGGTCATACCTGAATGGTCTAATGGTTTTCCCTATTTCTTCAATTTAAGTCTGAATTTTGCAATAAGGAGTTCCTGATCTGAGGCACAGTCAGCTCCCAGTCTTGTTTTTGCTGACTGTAAAGAACTTCTCTATCTTTGGCTGCAAGGAATATATATGATCAATCTAATTTCCATATTGACCATCTAGTGATGTCCATGTGTAGAGTGTTGTTGGAAGATGGTGTTTGCTAGGACCAGTGCATTCTCTTGGCAAAATTTTGCTAGTCTTTGCCCTTCTTCATTTAGTACTCCAAGGCCAAACTCACCTGTTACTCCAGGTATCTCTTGACTTCCTACTTTTGCATTCTAGTCCCCTATGATGAAAAGGACATCTTTTATTTTGGTGTTAGTTCTAGAAAGTCTTGTGGGTCTTCATAGAACCATTCAACTTCAGCTTCTTTGGTGTTAGTGGTTGGGGCATAGACTTGGATTACTGTGATATTGAATGGTTTGGCTTGGAAATGCACTGAAATCATTCTGTCATTTTTGAGATTGCACCCAAGTACCTCATTTTGGACTCGTTGACTATGAGGGCTGCTCCATTTCTTCTAAGGGATCCTTGCCCACAGTGGTAGATCTAATGGTCATCTGAATTAAATTTGTTCATTCCTGTCCATTTGAGTTCACTGATTCCTAAAATGTCGATGTTCACTTTGACCATCTCCTGTTTGACCACTTCCAATTTACCTTGATTCATTGTCCTAACGTTCCAGGTCCTATGCGATATTGTTCTTTAGAGCATCACTTTACTTTCACCACCAGGTGCATCCACAATTGGGTGTTTTTTCCACTTGGCTCTTCCTCTTCATTCCTTCTGGAGCTATTTCTCTGCTCTTCTCCAGTAGCATATTGGACACCTACTGACCTGGGGAGTTCACCTTTCAATGTCACATCTTTTTGCCTTTTCATACTGTTCATGGGATTCTCAAGGCAAGAAGAATAACATTAAAAATAAATATGTGAGGAAAGTTATGCAGTAATTAATTATCCTTTTATTCAGTAAGTACTACATTGTTACGATGCATAAGTGATCTAATGTGTCTTAAGTCATCTACCCTTAATTGTAAATGAGTTAAGGGCCAAACCCAGAGATTTATAAGAAGAATGAAATGATTTTGAATGGTCTATAAGAAGTGTCACAACAGACATTTGGAATTAAGGAATTACACATAATTCTTAAAATTTATAGTACCCGTTGGATAGTTGTATTTTATTCATTTAGTCTTGGGGGTGTAGTAATGGCACTGAAAAGCAATTCTAATGCTTTTAAAATTCAATTAAAAAATATTTTTCAATTTTTTCCTGTGATTTGTGGCCAGAGATGTTGTTGAAGCCTTCCATTAACAGATCTTTAATAACATTGCTTCCTTCTTGGTTTTGTTAATTTCCTCAAATTTAGTTTCATTTTGTTCCTTAGGTTGTTGAAAAGAAACTATTTGCATAGCATATTATGCAAATAAAAGTCAATTAAATAAATTCAAGTGATTTACTATGTTCCTATTACACAAGATTGCTTAGTTAACTAAGTTAAGGAGGAAAAATTATATTCTGAACCAAATAGCTTAAATCTATTTTCTCTTTAAACATGTTGGGAAAATATTCATTTTCTATCCCGAAGGAAGCCAGAGGACAAGAAGTGTTCAAAACAGACAAAATTCAGTGCTTCTTTGTGGTAATGAAGCCACTGCAGGGGAAGGGCCAGGTTGAGTGGGGCATGTCAGAGGTGGGGCCATCACCCAGAACAGGATGATACTCCTCAGTCATTATGCCACAGAGAAGAGCTTGTGGGTAATGCACACAGATAGTATGCTTTGGTTTCTTTCCCTTAGATAAAATATTTGAGAGAAGTAAACTAGAATTATCTTTCCAGTGTCTGCCCATGCATTAAGTTTTAGGCTGAGTGGTTTGGCTGTCACGAAACACCCTCTTCCTGCAGCTTCTACGTCTGGCTCTTGCCAAAAAGTCTGGCTCACTACATCCTCTACAAGTGGGTGTCCTATGCCAGAGCCAGGGCTCCAGTTTCCATCCTGGTTTAGAATGGGTGATAGCAGGACTCCTATTTCATCCCGCTACTGCCTCCCTCATTCTTCAGCTACGTATATTTGTATCAATCCTCTCCGTTTCACAAAGTTGAAAAAAAATTGGTAAACACAGATGCTTGTGCTATAACTCCATATGGAAACCTGCTTTCTGAAATGAGCAAGCTGTAGATCTAGGAAGTGCACTGAGCTGTCTTGAGCTTCCCCTCCTGGGAACTTGCATCTGGATGGGATGTTTAATTCAAAAGAGCCAAGGAGAAGGGAATGTGTGTTTGGGGGTTGGGACATACAATAGAATGATCAATGTAATCTGTAGGGATGTGCAGGGGGAAAGCTGCAAAATGTTAATCTGCTCCATCCCAGATGAGTCTCAGTCTTTCCAATTGTCAGTTTCCAGTAGCATTCTAGAGACACTTGGAATTTGAAAAGTCAGGCTTAGATGAACTTTCTGTCTGTTTCTTTGACCATTTACATGTTGAGAGTCCCATTTCATCAGAATTAATTCCAAAAGCCTCTCTGTAAGAACATAAAGTCAAACTCCTAATACCATCTCTTTAATCCATAATTTCTACATTCACTCTAAGGAATCTAATACATGAATACAGATATATTATTATATATTCATACTTTGATAGCAGGGGTTCTCTTCTCTTTTATATACCCTATATCATAAGCCTAATATTGTAAACATTAATGAATATGTGTGTCAGTAAAACAGTTATTATACATTGCTTAAAACTGATGATCAATGAGTAGATTTCTGTGAAATCTCATTGGCTTCTTGGCTTCTTTTTAACTTATAGATTCATACCTGTTTTTGAGGTTTGGAAATGCTTAATTTCAAATTTTATATATGTTTTAGAAAACTTTATAGACAGGTAGGCTAATATTTTCTGGAGATACCTTTGAGTCATGAAGTTGGAATGAAATACCAAACAGGATTGTACTCATTCCCAGCAGAATCACCCCAGTATTTGGAGATTGATTTATACAACAAAATTTGCTGTATATTTTGTTTTTTGAGTTCAGAATAAATCCAGGAACAAGGAGATGGTTGATAAAGATACAGCTTTTTACTAAATATGTTTGAAGCAATTCAGTACCTT
Source organism: Bos indicus x Bos taurus (assembly GCF_003369695.1). Taxonomy (NCBI): domain Eukaryota; kingdom Metazoa; phylum Chordata; class Mammalia; order Artiodactyla; family Bovidae; genus Bos; species Bos indicus x Bos taurus. The sequence goes on along the minus strand of NC_040083.1, from coordinate 26,030,636 downwards.
GGGGAAAAACAATTTCAAATTCCAAGAGCTTCTCTGCAGCTGGGAAAGTAAATGTATATAAAACCTTGTTCACAGTGAACTCCAGAACATGAAGATTAGCTCTGTACACCGCACTGACTCATGTGTTATCCAAAGGGACAGATTCCCATCTCCATTAAGATGTGCCTGTAAGAATTTCCTGTGTGTGGAGATGGAATTGCTATTGTCTTTGCTGGCCATTTCTGATCACAGAGTGAGGAAACTGCATGTCTTCAAGGATTTAGTTTTTCATCTTTTATTACAGTGGGCTAAGCCATGATATTTCATCATTCCCTTCTCCAAGTTGAGTCATTTGTATGCCTACTTTATAATTATTGCCATTTTTCATGCACTATTAACATTTAATATATTTCAGCTCACTTTATAATTCATTTAAGAGTATACTTTATATCACTATGAGAAATGGAAAGTCACTGCCACAGGCCATAGATCAAAGGTAACTGTAAAAGTACATACGAAGAAAATAAAACAGTGTAATTAAATTCTATTATGTACTATTGTCTGTTCAAGTCTCTGTGCTTGTGGTCTGTTCATTCTTTGTTAAATGAAAGATTATTAAGTGTTCAGGAAGGGAAAAAATAGAACCTCAACAATGACCTATTCTCTTTCACTCAATCAGAATGATTGAAAGAGGTGATGAAAGAAATCAGCTTGTGACTATGTGATGTCATTTGAAATAGTGTCTCCATATTCCTTTGAATCATCTCACATACTCCACAAAGCAGATTGAGCTTTGTACAATCAATTGATTGTACAATCAGTGGCAAAGGACCCCATGTCTTAGGATATCATGCTTTCTGATAAAGAAAGGATTTCAGCATGGAAACTGAAACAGCAATAATAATCAAGTTACTAGGTGTATATTTCTGATATTGCTGGGATTCTGGCATCATTAGCTAACTCATTCTGAGTTACATAGAGAAAGACAGTTACATATGTTCATGACCTTAAGAATCAGAAATAATTATTTAAATATGGTTAATTTTAAGGTGGCTTTAAGATATGTAAAATAATGATTTTATCTTCATGCATCTACACTCCAAATTTTTTGAAAATAAGTAGCTGATACCTTTATATAATACGTGTCTGTATTTCCAGGATGCATATGATTATAAGAAGAATCACACTTTTTTGAAATATGGTTTCTGTATTTTGGGGTAGTTAAGAAATAGATTTAAGGGCCTAGATCTGATAGATAGAGTGCCTGATGAACTATGGACTGAGGTTCCTGACATTGTACAGGAGACAAGGATTAAGACCATCCCCATGGAAAAGAAATGCAAAAAAGCAAAATGGCTGTCTGGGGAGGCCTTACAAATAGCTGTGAAAAGAAGAGAAGTGAAAAGAAAAGGAGAAAAGGAAAGATATAAGCATCTGAATGCAGAGTTCCAAAGAATAGCAAGAAGAGATAAGAAAGCCTTCCTCAGCAATCAGTGCAAAGAAATAGAGGAAAACAACAGAATGGGAAAGACTAGAGATCTCTTCAAGAAAATTAGAGATACCAAGGGAACATGTCATGCAAAGATGGGCTCGATAAAGGACAGAAATGGTATGGACCTAACAGAAGCAGAAGATATTCAGAAGAGGTGGTAAGAATACACAGAACTGTACAAAAAAGATCTTCACAACCCAGATAATCATGATGGTGTGATCACTCACCTAGAGCCAGACACCCTGGAATGTGAAGTCAAGTGGGCCTTAGAAAGCATCACTATGAACAAAGCTAGTGGAGGTGATGGAATTCCAGTTGAGCTATTTCAAATCCTGAAAGATGATGTTGTGAAAGTGCTGCACTCAATATGCCATCAAATTTGGAAAACTCAGCAGTGGCCACAGGACTGGAAAAGGTCAGTTTTCATTCCAATCTCAAAGAAAGGCAATGCCAAAGAATGCTCAAACTACTGCACAATTGCACTCATCTCACACACTAGTAAAGTCATGCTCAAAATTCTCCAAGCCAGGCTTTAGCAATACATGAACTGTGAACTTCCAGATGTTCAAGCTGGTTTTAGAAAAGGCAGAGGAACCAGAGATCAAATTGCCAACATCTGCTGGATAATGGAAAAAGCAAGAGAGTTCCAGAAAAACATCTATTTCTGCTTTATTGACTGTGTGGATCACAATAAACTGTGGAAAATTCTGAAAGAGATGGAAATACCAGACCACCTGACCTGCCTCTTGAGAAACCTGTATGCAGGTCAGGAAGCAACAGTTAGAACTGGACATGGAACAACAGACTGGTTCCAAATACGAAAAGGAGTATGTCAAGGCTGTATATTGTCACCCTGCTTATTTAATTTATACACAGAGTACATCATGAGAAATGCTGGGCTGGAAGAAGCACAAGCTGGAATCAAGATTACCAGGAGAAATATCAGTAACCTCAGATATGTAGATGACACCACCCTTATGGCAGAAAGTGAAGAGGAACTAAAGAGCCTCTTGATGAAAGTGAATGAGGAGAGTGAAAAAGTTGGCTTAAAGCTCAACATTCAGAAAACGAAGATCATGGCATCTGGTCCCATCACTTCATGGAAATAGATGGGGAAATAGTGGAAACAGTGTCAGACTTCATTTTTCTGGGCTCCAAAATCACTGCAGATGGTGATTGCAGCCATGAAAGTAAAAGACACTTACTGCTTGGATGGAAAGTTATGACCAAGCTAGATAGCATATTGAAAAGCAGAGACATTACTTTGCCAACAAGTGTCTGTCTAGTCAAGGCTATGGTTTTTCCTGTGGGCATGTAAGGATGTGAGAGTTGGACTGTGAAGAAAGCTGAGTGCCGAAGTATTGATTCTTTTGAACTGTGGTGTTGGAGAAGACTCTTGAGAGTCCCTTGGACTGCAAGAAGATCCAACCAGTCCATTCTAAAGGAGATCAGTCCTGGGTGTTCTTTGGAAGGAATGATGCTAAAGCTGAAATCCAGTACTTTGGTCACCTCATGTGAAGAGTTGACTCATTGGAAAAGACTCTGATGCTGGGAGGGATTGGGGGCAGGAGGAGAAGGGGACAACAGAGGATGAGATGGCAAGTTGATGGCATCGCCGACTTGATGGACGCGAGTTTGAGTGAACTCCGGGAGTTGGTGATGGACAGGGAGGCCTGGCGTGCTGCGATTCATAGGGTCACAAAGAGTCAGACACGACTGAGCAGCTGAACTGAACTGAACTGAAGTGAATGATTACTAGTCTCAGGAGATTTTTTATTTAAATATTTCATTGGTGCTTATTCCTTTAATTACAGAAGCAGCTTATGGAGAAATTAAAAAAAAATATGGCTATGAGGTCAGAATAAGGCAAGTAGCAGTGGGTTCAGTAAACATACTATTATATTAGAAACCAAAGTGGCTAAGAGTGAAGCAGACTCTTTGTATTCTCATCTCAGCTCTAGCATTTACCATCCACATAACTTTGGTCAAGTTACTTCATCTTCTTGTGCCTATTTTCTCGTTAGTAAGGTGACAGTAATAGTAATAGCATCTACCTCATTTGTTTTATTTGAAAATTTAAATATGTAGAATGTATAGAGTAATACCTGGCATGCACAAAATATTCAAAAGCATTAGCTGATATGACTACTGCTATTTCTTTCTAGATGGCGCTTGGCCATAGTCTTAGAAGAGAGATAAATGTATGAAATGCCACATAACTACAGTGAAACCATAATCATATTCATCCTATTGTCAAAATTTTAAAGAATAAAAGTGGTAGGCAGTTTAAGTTAAACATCACAAATTCCTAATTTTGAGAGTTACCGTCATGCTGATTCAAGTTTTCTTGAGGCCGTTACACAATATGAAGCGGATATTACCCCTCGTAAGGCTGTAGTAACACTCACAGCTGTCGGCAGCACTAAGCTTTACAACAGCAGTAGGACGTAGAACTTGGAGAGCCTGGTCTGGAGGCATGCCACCGCGGCGATTAAAAGCTTGTAAAAGAAGATCTATGGAGGAAGGCTAAAGAAAGTTGGATTGTTTACCCTGGAGAAGAGAAGACTTAAGGGTGATTTAATGCTGTTATTGAAGCATAAGAGGGTTCTTTTTTTGAGTCTCATGGTAAGCTCTTCTGTAGCTCTCCTGAGATCCAAACAGGAGGAGGTGGGCTGACAGTGCAGCACAAAGGATTTAGGGTAGGTAAGAAAAGCTTTTCAACAGGAGAGTCTTTAAAATAATTTGAATGGAGGACCATGTGTTTTTTGTTTTTTTTTTTTTTTCGTTTTTCCTGGAAGTTTTAATAATCATCATCCGAAGTGGTTTGGCCTGGCCATGCCTTGAGGCATGGTGGGTGGGGTCTGGAGCCAGAGAAGACATCTTCTGCAGATCAGTAAAGGGCTGACACAAGGAACCTCAGATACAGCTGCTTTATTAAGATTGGGCCTCTTCTCATTTATGTAAGAATGTAAGTAGTCCCAAATAGTAAAGCTCACGACGCAGGTTTATTAAACAGAAGCATAACTGTGGCAGGTGTGGGCACTGAGGCTCCCTGCTCAAGGCATGACTCACTGTGTGAACCCCTGGATCCTTCTATGTGTTCCGTGTTGTGGCTTTAGACATTTTAATATATCCAACAAGCTTTCACTAAGCACCCTCTGTGTGCTAGTAACTGCTAAGTTCTAAGAACCTTCTTTGACTTCAGGAAGCTCACACTCTAAGTAGGTAAGGCAGTGTGTAAATGAACAGCTATAGGGCAGAAGAGTATTGCCTTAGGAGCATTTTGCTCTAGGATACTGGAGGGGAAGTCTCCAGTGGGTGTGGCCCTTGAGGCAAATCCAAAAGGATGAGTAGGAATTACCAGGTGATTTAAAGACAAGGGAAAACTGAAGGGGATTCTAAAAATAGGGAATAGTATGTGAGAAAACATGAAAGTATAAGGAAGCATGAGTTATTTAGGTAACTATGCAACTATAACTAGTCTATCATGTCCTGAGTGATTAGAGTAGTCACTAAGTACATCTGACTAATGAGCACTTGAAATGTGGTATCTGAACTAACTTATGCGTTGAATGCAACATATACACAGGATTTCAAATCTGATACAAAAAAGGAATATATTTCAGTGTAATTTTTATTTATCAAGTGGGCCTGTGTTCACTATGAACAAAGCTAGTGGAGGTGATGGAATTCCAGTTGAGCTATTTCAATTCCTGAAAGATGATGCTGTGAAAGTGGTGCACTCAATCTGCCAGCAAATTTGGAAAACTCAGCAGTGGCCACAGGACTGGAAAAGGTCAGTTTTCATTCCAATCCCAAAGTAAGGCAATGCCAAAGAATGCTCAAACTACCGCCCAATTGCATTCATCTCACATGCTAGTAAAGTAATGCTCAAAATTCTCCAAGCCAGGCTTCAACAGTATGTGAACCGTGAACTTCCTGATGTTCAAGCTGGTTTTAGAAAAGACAGAGGATCCAGAGATCAAATGGCCAATATCCACTGGATCATCGAAAAAGCAAGAGAGTTCCAGAAAAACATCTATTTCTCCTTTATTGACTATGCCAAAGCCTTTGACTGTGTTGATAACAATAAACTTGGAAAATTCTGAAAGAGATGGGAATACCAGACCACCTGACCTGCCTCCTGAGTCAGGAAGCAACAGTTGGAAGTGGACATGGAACAACAGACTGGTTGCAAATAGGAAAAGGAGTACATCAAGGCTGTATATTGTCACCCTGCTTATTTAACTTATATGCAGAGTACATCATGAGGAACGCTGGACTGGAAGAAACACAAGCTGGAATCAAAATTGCCAGGAGAAATATCAATAACCTCAGATATGCAGATGACACCACCCTTATGGCAGAAAGTGAAGAGGAACTCAAAAGCCTCTTGATGAAAGTGAAAGTGGAGAGTGAAAAAGTTGGCTTAAAGCTCAACATTCAGAAAACGAAGATCATGGCATCTGGTCCCATCACTTCATGGGAAATAGATGGGGAAACAGTGGAAACAGTGTCAGACTTTATTTTGGGGGGCTCCAAAATCAGTGCAGATGGTGACTGCAGCCATGAAATTAAAAGACACTTACTCCTTGGAAGGAAAGTTATGACCAACCTAGACAGCATATTCAAAAGCAGAGACATTACTTTGTCAATAAAGGTCCGTCTAGTCAAGGCTATGGTTTTTCCAGTGGTCATGTATGGATGTGAGAGTTGAACTATAAAGAAAGCTGAGTGCCAAAGAATTGATGCTTTTGAACTGCGGTGTTGGAAAAGACTCGAGAGTCCCTTGTTCTGCAAGGAGATCCAACCAGTCCATCCTAAAGGAGATCAGTCCTGGGCGTTCATCGGAAGGACTGATGTTGAAGCTGAAACTCCAATACTTTGGCCACCTGATGCGAAGAGCTGACTCATTTGAAAAGACCCTGATATGGGAAAGATTGAGGGCAGGAGGAGAAAGGGACAGCAGAGGATGAGATGGTTGGATGGCATCACTGACTCAGTGGACATGGGTTTTGGGTAGACTCCAGCAGTTGGTGATGGATAGGGAGGCTTGGCGTGCTGTGGTTCATGGGGTCGCAAAGAGTCAGACATCACTGAGCAACTGAACTGAATTCAACTGAAATGATAATATTTTAGATGTGTTGAATTAAAGAAAGCATATCATTAAAACTGATTTCACCTATTTTGTTTTACTTTTTTTAAGGTGACTACCAGAAAAATTTGAATACATATTTGGCTTACGTTGGTAGTTTGCATTCTATTTCTGTTGGAATGCCCTGGTCTAGAATATAAAGTTCTAGAAGAGGTCAGGCAAGTGATGGGAGATTAAAATGGGGAAGTATTGATGGATCAGACTACTGTACTGCAGAAGATTTAGCAATATTTTCTGTAGCCTCCCAATATAAAATACATATTACCCTGTCATGTATATCTATATTGTATATAGGTATATATATATACACATATATTTATATGTCACAGGTCTATCTGTGCATACACAGAAACACACAAAAACTGAAACAAAATGTTCACAAGTTTGCCCTTCTCTTTGGTAATATACTCTAGTATTGTGTATCCTATTTTATTTCAATTTGTTTTAATACTGGTTGAGACCCATTAAATTGATTTTAAAATCCACCAATGGGTCGCAATTTACAGTTTTAAAAGCACCCAAATACATTTATCCACTAATCCAGGCTTTAGTTATTGTTTGTGAAATATTTTTAAAATCAGTAGTCTTACTGATTTTGTCTCAAAAACCAATGTTCATATATGTAGGGTGGATTGGGTAGCAATGAAGCAATGACCAGAATGTAGACATGGAGTTGAAATTGCCTTAATAGTCTATGAGAAACATCAGGAGACTCTGGACTGTAGCCATGGCATTAATTGGGGAGAGAAGGGGATCCATAGAAAGGTGGTGGAGAGAAAGGGAAAAGCTAGTAAGAAGATATATTAATGGGGTGTGGTGAGTGATTGGACATGGGAAGGGAGAGCATACGAATCTAAAGTTGAGTCTTTAGTGTCTGGTTTGAATGATGAGATGGAGGAAGTGCCCTTCTCAGATCAGATCAGATCAGTCATTCAGTCGTGCCTGACTCTTTGCGACCCCATGAATTGCAGCACGCCAGGCCTCCCTGTCCATCACCAACTCCCAGAGTTCACCCAGACTCACATCCATCGAGTCAGTGATGCCATTCAGCCATCTCATCCTCTGTCATCCCCTTCTCCTCCTGCCCCCAATCCGTCCCAGCATCAGAGTCTTTTCCAATGAGTCAACTCTTCCCATGAGGTGGCCAAAGTACTAGAGTTTCAGCTTTAGCATCATTCCTTCCAAAGAAATCCCAGGGCTGATCTCCTTCAGAATGGACTGGTTGGATCTCCTTGCAGTCCAAGGGACTCTCAAGAGTCTTCTTCAGCACCACAGTTCAAAAGCATCAATTCTTCGGTGCTCAGCCTTCTTCACAGTCCAACTCTCACATCCAAACATTACCACAGGAAAAACCATAGCCTTGACTAGACGAAACTTTGTTGGCAAAGTAATGTCTCTGCTTTTGAATATACTATCTAGGTTGGTCATAACTTTCCTTCCAAGGAGTAAGTGTCTTTTAATTTCATGGCTGCAGTCACCATCTGCACTGATTTTGGAGCCCCCCAAAAATAAAGTCTGACACTGTTTCCACTGTTTCCCCATCTATTTCCCATGAAGTGATGGGACCAGATGCCATGATCTACGTTTTCTGAATGTTGAGCTTTAAGCTAACTTTTTCACTCTCCACTTTTACCTTCATCAAGAGGCTTTTGAGTTCCTCTTCACTTTCTGCCATAAGGGTGGTGTCATCTGCATATCTGAGGTTATTGATATTTCTCCTGGCAATTTTGATTCCAGCTTGTGTTTCTTCCAGTCCAGTGTTTCTCATGACGTACTCTGCATATAAGTTAAATAAGCAGGGTGACAACATACAGCCTTGATGTGCTCCTTTTCCTATTTGCAACCAGTCTGTTGTTCCATGTCCACTTCCAACTGTTGCTTCCTGACCTGCATACAGATTTCTCAAGAGGCAGATCAGGTGGTCTGGTATTCCCATCTCTCTCAGAATTTTCCAGTTTATTGTGATCCATACAGTCAAAGGCTTTGGCATAGTCAATAAAGCAGAAATAGATATTTTTCTGGAACTCTCTTGCTTTTTCCATGATCCAGTGGGTGTTGGCAATTTGATCTCTGGTTCCTCTGCCTTTTCTAAAACCAGCTTGAACATCAGGAAGTTCACGGTTCACATACTGTTGAAGCCTGGCTTGGAGAATTTTGAGCATTACTTTACTAGCATGTGAGATGAATGCAATTGGGCGGTAGTTTGAGCATTCTTTGGCATTGCCTTACTTTGGGATTGGAATGAAAACTGACCTTTTCCAGTCCTGTGGCCACTGCTGAGTTTTCCAAATTTGCTGACATATTGAGTGCACCACTTTCACAGCATCATCTTTCAGGATTTGAAATAGCTCAACTGGAATTCCATCACCTCCACTAGCTTTGTTCATAGTGATGCTTTCTAAGGCCCACTTGGCTTCACATTCCAGGATGTCTGGCTCTAGGTGAGTGATCACACCATCGTGATTATCTGGGTCGTGAAGATCTTTTTTGTGTAGTTCTTCTGTGTATTCTTGCCATCTCTTCTTAATATCTTCTGCTTCTGTTAGGTCCATACCATTTCTGTCCTTTATCGAGCCTATCTTTGCATGAAATGTTCCTTTGGTATCTCTGATTTTCTTGAAGAGATCTCTATCCTTTCCCATTCCATTGTTTTCCTCTATTTCTTTGCATTGATCGCTGAGGAAGGCTTTCTTATCTCTTCTTGCTATTCTTTGGAACTCTGCATTCAGATGTTTATATCTTTCCTTTTCTCCTTTGCTTTTCGCTTCTCTTCTTTTCACAGCTATTTGTAAGGCCTCCCCAGACAGCCATTTTGCTTTTTTGCATTTATTTACCATGGGGATTGTCTTGATCCCTGTCTCAATGTCACGAACCTCATTCCATAGTTCATCAGGCACTCTGTCTATCAGATCTAGGCCCTTAAATCTATTTCTCACTTCCACTGTATAATCATAAGGGATTTGATTTAGGTCATACCTGAATGGTCTAGTGGTTTTCCCTACTTTCTTCAATTTAAGTCTGAATTTGGCAATAAGGAGTTCATGGTCTGAGCCACAGTCAGCTCCTGGTCTTGTTTTTGCTGACTGTATAGAGCTTCTCCATCTTTGGCTTCAAAGAATATAATCAATCTGACTTCGGTGTTGACCATCTGGTGATGTCCATGTATAGAGTCTTCTCTTGTGTTGTTGGAAGAGGGTGTTTGTATGACCAGTGCATTTTCTTGGCAAAACTCTATTAATCTTTGCCCTGCTTCATTCCGTATTCCAAGGCCAAATTTGCCTGTTACTCCAGGTGTTTCTTGACTTCCTACTTTTGCATTCCAGTGCCCTTCTCAGTGATAAACAATAAAGACAGAGCCAGTTTGGGGAAGGTGAGGAGTTCAGGTTTAGGTATATTGGTTGGAGACGTCTACGTGGCATCTAGAGTGAACCATTGAGCACAGTCATTATGTGACTGCAGGTTAATGGGACAACTCAAGGACACTGTGAAGTAAGAGTCTAGGGAAAAGGACTGAATTCAGAGAAATATGGACACATGAAAAGCCAGAAGTGACTTTAAAAAGGACAAAATAGGAGCACATAGTCTAACAAAGCCAAGCGAGGAGAGAGTATTGAGGTATGGATTGCTAGTCATTTCTACAGAGAGGGTAGCACTGGGAAAAGCTGATCAGACTTGGTCTAGGAAGCTAATCAGAGGAAATGCTTCCATGGAAGCCTAGCAGGGCACTGCAGTTGTTTGAAAAGTCACAAGGAAAGGGACAGAGGTGATAGACTTATACGGTTTTACACCAGTTTGGGCTGGAGAGGGAATATGAGATTAAGGAAAGGAGAGAGGGAGAGAGGCATGCACGAATTAATGAATGAGTGGGAGACAGTGGAGGATGAAACTTTGAACAAGTGTTTTGGTCCTCAAATTTGTCTTTTTTCAAATTTTAAGAATGGAAGGATTTAGGTACTCTTCTAAGTTGAGCTAAAGGGACCAATGGAGAGGCAGGATTTGAAGATACAGTCATGAGGATGATTAAGCAAAACCCTTTAGGAGATAGAGAAGTCTTAAAACTAAAGAGAAAACCATGGAATGAAGATTAAAGGGACTAGATCAGGAAGATGGAAGAAATAGGATGGTTGTGGGAACAGAAGGTGAGGTGCTCGGCAGAATAAAAGGACCTCTTTCTCACCCCCAACACCAGCCCAGGGATCAAATACTCTATACAGGTGGCGGCCTCTTCTTCACAGAGAAGCCTTTCTTCATCCTCAGCCTAGGTCCAGGGGTAAGTATGGTGGGTTGATTCAGGATCTGAGTCAGTCTGGAACTGAGCTAGACAGGTCAAGAAGAGCATAGCAACTCAGTGGGCGAGACGAGGGGCTGAGGGCTAAGGATCTGAATGAGGCCCAAGATTAAGTGAACTTTGAATGAAAAGGGAAGAACATAGCAGGGAGAGAAGACTGTAGTGAAGGTTTCTGGTTTTAAGACCAGTTTTCCAAGATAGAGTTTTTTTTTTTTTTTTTGCAGAGAGTGGCAGGTACTCAAGGGGCTGATCATCCCACAGACACAAGTGAGCAGGAGGCAGAACTGTTATTAGATGTTTTCAGGTCTAAAATATTCAAAGATTTAGTCACTCAAGACAGTGTCTGTGTGCGCCTTTTGGAATTTGGATAACAAGAAGTGTGTGTGTGTGTACATGTGTGTGTTTCTTATTCTATCCAGATATTTGGAATGACAGTGATTCCTGCCTTATCCAAAAGGATCTCCATGGTGAAGAAATAGTTAAGTGAACTATAGTTCAGGATTCAGTTAAAAGATGTGATTTTAACAGATTCTCAGATGTGAAAAAGACTTTGTAAATTATTAGAATGCGAGAAACATGCAAGGAACACTAATATTCTTTGAGGGTGGTAATGATAAGGTTAGTGGCAGGTCCAAGTGAAGTGGCATTTGTCTGGTGACATTCTACTCTTATCCATTCACCTAGCAGAACTCAAGTGAAAAATTCCTGTCAGTAAGTTTCCCTGAATCAGGGTATTTCCTCAGAGGATGGAGGTAACTGTCCCAAACATGTGCCCGTTCCTCAGAGTGAAGCCAGTGAATTATTTGATGTACTGTGTGTTCCAGGATACCTCAATCTGGGGAGCTGGGACATCAGTGCTGGAGAGATCTGATGAAGGATGCTAAATGATGAGGCTCATCAGCCTCACTTCCTATGTGTCCCTTGCTAGAACACGATCCTCAGCTTAATCCCCATTCGAGAAAAAGGACTCTGAGTTCTGTTTTAATATAGAACAAGCTTAACAGTGCCAAACCGTTGACGGTGCCAGAAACTTCCTAAGCCTCTTAGCTATTCTGGCAACTGTGAGAACAAGAACATTGCCCTTCATGTGGCCAAGCTTGTGTTTTCCGGGTGGTCCCAAAACCATGGGCCTTGGGGATCCCCCTTTTGGACAGAATGTGTCATTTTTCTCTTGTTTTTCAGGGAGATGAGCATTGCAAAAGCAAAAAATGGACCGATGCAAGAAGGCTTTTTTGAGTATTTTTAATTCCTTTCAGTGGCAATTGGTGGCTTTTCTATTTCCCACCGCTCTTATACAAAGTGTGATTTCATGTCATAGTCACTTTGCTGGAGGGGCAACAACAGGAATTGAGTAAATGTGACCCTCTGACGTGAGTCGCAGTAGAACAACCCAAGCCTGAAGCATGTTCCACTGTTTGGTCATTTGCCCACATGTTGTACAGGTTTCTGAATTTATATTTGAGAAGTCTTGCAGGCCTTGACTCATTCTTCAAAACTCATACAATTTGCTAGTATTCTCTGTGAGCTGTGTGTAGGAACCCAGCTAGAGTGTGTTTTGTTTTTATTCTTCAAGTACAGAACATTATTTTATTCCTTATAAATTACGTGCCTTTAACTTGCTATGACCAAAGATTGATCATCAGCACATATCTCAGAGTCAGTGTTGCTCAAATATGAAAAAAAAAAAAAATTCTTAGACCACTTGTATTTCTTATCAGGACATTTGATTAAAAAAAAAAAAACAAAAACCCCTCCACATCTCTTTGGAAGGTTGGTAGCTATCAGGCTGATGATTTTCAGTGCCTGCTGAAGGCTGAGAAGGGCATGTCTAACAGGGAAGGGCATGCAAAACCATCCTCAGGCTTACATAACATGCCTTCTCCATCCTAAAGACAAAATGATATTACTCCTTGCTAGTAAATGTTGTTTCTGTTATCCTTTTGCAGTTAGGGGCAGCATAAAAGGATGTTTTGTGTGCTATTCAGTTCAGTGTTTGTTTCTTGTTCAGGACATAATGAAGCTGATATGGATGGAGGTCATTTCCCATTGGGTAGATTCAGAGAATTCTCATCAAAGTCGTAGTTAAGTTCATCAGCAAAGTGGACTGAAGTTCATGGCATCTTAAGAGGCACAGAACACGCACCTCAGGCCTGTCTCCGCCTGTTTTCCATTCTTCCAAATTCCTTGGAATTTATGGATTAAATATACTTACTCTCAACTCTTCAAAGTAACCCCCAAAGTCTTTGAAATACAGCAGTCCATAACCTGCACTGCGTGCGCTGTGCGGAGAGGGCTGCATGCAGATCAGCGATCCAGGCCTGGTAGGCACCCAGCCTGTTGAGCTACCAGCTCAACTGAAGTTGCTGCCTTCCACTTGGTCATATGTACTCTTGTGAAGAGCTGCTCTGTGAGTCAATCTGGGTGTCTTTGTAGAACCATTAGGACCTAAAGGGGGTCACATGTATTTTTCATTTGTATCTTGCACATTTGCAGAGAGTGTTAGATGCCTGAGTGATATTTGCAATTGAGGGATTGGTGAAGGCCCCTAGGTGGGGCCACCATGCATATCCAGAAGCAGTGCCATTCTGAAGAATCAGCAGTCTGTCTTTTTGGAACAAAGATAGGAATTCTTTCACCCGTGATTTCACTAAATCATGCTGCTGCATTGTAAAAACATACATGCAATTTTGATACCTATGGAAATGTACTGGGATGAGAGACACATGATGTGCTTGAAGGAGCCCTGGCAAAGGATTAAAAACAAGATTCTGGTTGCCACTGAGTGACCACAAGGAAGTCAGCCTACTTCTGGGGCTTGGGTGTCATCCTTTGTGAATAAAGCAGTCTTACATATAACTGCAGGATACACTCAAGGAGCAAGAATTCCACACCAGACTCCTCAGGCCCTATTGTAGGTCAATTCTCTAAGACTTAGATTTTTACAAAAGATTGATAGCCAGTTTTGTGCCCGGCTTATAAAACAAAATTTCTTGTATTAAAGAGGATGAGGGTATAGGAGGAATCAGGTTTCTTTATTTTTCAGTGAATGGTGTATGGGTTTAGGTTCATTTCTCATTTCTTAAACATGTAAAAAAATTGTATTTATTTATTTTTGACTTTGCTGAATCTTCGTTGTGTGGGGTACTCTCTAGCCATGGTGCGTAGGTTTCTTACTGTGGTGGCTCCTCTTGTTGCAGAGCACAGGCTCTGGGGGGCTTGGGCTTCAGTAGTGGTGGCATGTGGGCTCAGTATTTGCGGCTCCCAGGCTCTGGAGCACAGGTTTAATAGCTGTGGCTCAGAGGCTTAGTTGCTCTGTGGCACGTGGAATCTTTCTGGATCAAGGATTGAACTCATGTCTACTGCATTGGCAGGCAGATTCTTTACACTGAGATACCAGGAAAGTCCCATTTCTCATTTCTTGGTGCCCCTCAGATTTCCTTAAACTTGGAGCATTGTGGACAAAAGATTGAAACTCAAGTTCCTTGGCTCTAGAGCAGATCCAAGGTACCCCCAACTGATCCATGACACATTGGCTGTAGTGGCAGGTGACTTGGACTTCCCTTTGGCTTAACAAATCTCTTTGGGAGCTTCTGGGCATATTTCCTTTTACAAAGCTGTAAACACAATACCATTTGGGAACTGCTTGTGCTGTTGGAGGATGTGATGCTTAAGATGGAGATACCTGCAGATCTATGGATGTGACTTGAACAGAGAAACAAGGGGGATGTAGCCTGTTCTCAGGTGAAGAGGATTCAGCAGTTGTAAGGGTTGGGGAGAGTGGGCTGTTGATTTTCTATCTCCTGCACTGCACTTGACCCTGGTGAGCTGAGTGCTCTGGCACTCATTCCTAGAGTGGTTCGGGGCAGTGAACTCTAGAAGTTCTTGCTCTGCAGCTTGCATTGCATGAATCTCAGAAATTCCTTAGGTTCTGCATGGGTCTGCTGTGTTACACAGGACATATGCAAGTGTGGCAACAGCTTCCTTCTTCTGTAAGTTCTCTCGTGCCTTTCACTTTGGCCATGTTTTTATTTGGCAAATTTATCCATTTCTCCACTTTGTGTTTTCCATCTTCAGTGAGGGATGCTATTCAGCCAGGCAGAACAAATGTATTTGAAATGAATGTACATTCCTCAATTCCCTCTTTCCTCCTCCCCTTTGCTCCCTCCCTCCATCCATCTCTCCCTCCATATCTCATTCTTTCTTTCTTCCTCCCTCCCTCCCTCCTGTCCTTCCTCCTTCCTTCTTTCATAAAAGTTTTGTGAGGGAAGTATTAACTCTTTCTTCTGAACCCTGATACAAATGTCTTTCTATAATGGTAACTGACATTTGTCTGACTTATTTATTCTAATGCAAATATTGAAATAGCTGTTATTAAAGTTATTAAGACTTCTATAACATGAAGTAGTATGTAGGGTAACACTTGTAAGTGTTTTTAAAAACCAAGTGCCTAATCTGAGGTTACAGTCAATATCTAAAAGTTTTATTTGAAGCAAAAAAGTCAAGGTAGTTTAACTCGAATGGGAGCCATTCATAATTCTCAGGACTCATTCCCCCCGCCCCTCCCTTCTGAAACTGCAATTTGATTACTATGTCATAAAACAAGTTTAACATGTGTAGTTTGAAGAAGTGAGTTTCAACATAGAGGCTTTGTAAAATTCAACTACATTACTTTATAGCACACCAAAATCATTTGCTTTTGGCATATACCCTAGCTGACTGCACTGATTTATCCAAGAAGGAATACAGTTTGATTTCTAAAGGAAGAAGAGGTAAAACCATAGCCAACATCAGAAAATGAGTTAAGGAAAAATAGTAACATTTTTGGCCCTAAGCCTACCCTGAAGGGGCCATGTGACCTCAGCAAGAGGCTACAGCTCCTTAGAGCTGACCCTATCTTTGGGGTATTTCCAAGCTGAAGGCTGAACAATTAGGGACATTCCTGCCGGGGGCAGCATGTGCATATAAAAGATGCTGATTAAATATTTATTGATAAGCTATCAATGAATTCCTAATCACCCCCAACTGTCATTCAATCCATCTGAATTCCAAAGGAAATAGTGTCGTGTCTACACAAACAAATTGATCTAAGTAATGAACAGCCTAAAGAATGGCACAATTTAAAGATCACTCCAGGTTGAATACCCAATTCAAGAAAAAGGTATTAGGCTTTCTTTTTATTAGGTTCCTGTTTGATTTCCCAGCACAGTTTGGTATTGAATACTTATGACTTCCTCTAGTCCTTCAAAACAATGGTCTCTTCCTGTGGTTTGGCCTTTTATTTTGTTCCCTTTCTTTGTGTGGGTTGCTGAGCCCCAATAAAGTAATTGCTCAACATTGGGAGTATCTGAAATGTTTTATGAAATTTCGGTCATGGCTGTGTTGATGTGCTACCAGGTGAGTACATTAGTCTGCACATACAGAGAGCCTCTGGAGGCCAGGTATGGCCCTTCTTGTTGAGCGTACACAGGTTAACAACACTGACACAGTTCACAGTGTGGAGGACCCTGAAGCTTGTAGAAAAAGATAAGTAGCCAAATGCATGCATAGGTTCAAGTGGTGTTGACTGCAGTGGCAGAAGTGGTGAAGACACGGATAAAAAACAGGGCCTTGATGGGGTGATCGGGAAAAGCTGCTCTGAGGAGCTGAGCGTTGAGCTGAGTCTTGAAGAGGAATCACAAGCAGGCTGTGTGATTTAGACATGAGAACATTGGCGTGTGTTCCTGTCAGAGAGAATAGAACATTTCAAGCCCTCTCAGAGGTGTGTATGGACAACTAAGGCTGGCTGGTGCGGCTGCATCACATGAGCAAAGATCTGGCATTCATGGCTTGTGGGGAATAGAATTTTGTTGAGTGAATTGAGAACCTTTCTGTGTGTGGAGAGGGGTTGGGGATAATACCATATGTTGTTGGAACATCACTTTTGATACCCTGGGATGTGTAGGTTGGTGAGAGATAGGGGGAAACGTAATCAGGAGGCTTTTGCACTGGTCCAGAGGCACCATCTGAGAGTGGCAGTAATGGAGGTGAGTGGCCAAGACCTGTTCAAAATTACTGTTTGATAGTTTGGCTGTGGGAGATGAGGAAAAGCGAGGAATACAGAATGGCTCCCAGGTTCCTGGTATCTTTAAATGGTGGTGATATGACTAAGATGAAATGTATGAAAAGAGAAATGGTCTGAAAGGGGGAGAAGGGTGGAAATTTAGTAGTCTATTTTGAATAACTGAAATTTCACGTGCCTCTGAAATAGCCATGAAGGTATAAATGAGAAGTTGGATATAAGACTCTGAACTTCCCAGAAGAAACTTGGACTGGAAATATAATTATGGTAGTGATCAATACACAAATGGTGTTTAAAGCCATGGAGAGAAACAGGGGAGAGAAGAGATGGAGAAAGGCTCAGAGGCAAGCTCTGAACCTCCCAATTAATAGGCTAAGTAGACGAGAAGGTGGTTGCAAAGGAGATGGAGAAGCAACATCCAAGGAGTGAGGAAAACTAGAAGAGAGTGAGATCGTGGAAGTCAAGAGTAAGAAGTGCTTTGAGATAGAAAGGGGATGGTGATATGGAACTGATGAATCCTATATCCAAATAGAGTCCTTTGAGTTGGACAATGTGAAGTCACCAGTGACATTGTTGAGCAGTTTCAGGGATGGGAATGGTGGTCAGAAGCCACAGTGAAGAGGCTGCGGAGTGAGTGTGAGGTGAAGATATGTAATTGTCAAGCAAATGTTAGTTACATGAAAAGATGGCTTATAAAGAAAAGCCAAGAAGTGGGAAAATAGCCGAGAGAGTGTGGAACCCAAGAAAGATTTTTAAATGTTTGTTGTCTATAAGTAAGTAAATGGATAAATAAATCGTGGTATATCCAGACAATGGAATATTATTCAGCAACAAAAAGAAATGAGCTATCAAGCAATCAAAAGACTTGGAGAAGGGACCTTAAATGCATGTTACTAGGTGAAAGAAACCTATCTGAAGAGTCTATATACTGTATGATTCCAACTCTATGACATTCTGAAAAAAAGGCACAACTATGCAGAAAGTAAAAAGATCAATGGTTGTGGGGTGAAGTGGATCAGATGAATAGGCAGAGCAAAGAAGATTTTTTAGGGTAGTGAAATTATTCCATATGATATTGTAATGATGGATCTATGTCATTATGCATTTGTCCAAACCCATAGGGTGTACAATACCAAGTAAGAATCCTAAGGTAAACTATGGACTTAGGGTGATCATAATATGTCACTGTAGGCTCATCCTTGGTAAAAATGTATCATTCCAGTGAGTCATGTCAGCTGGAGAGGCTATGTATGAGTGGAATCAGGGGGTATATAGGAAATTTGTATACCTTTTTCTCATTTTTTTGTAAAAACAAAACTGTTCTTAAAACACGTGTGTATGCTGATAGAATGAGTAGGAGGGAGAATCTGCTGAGGGGAGTAGAGGATCATCCCAGGAAATGAAAAGGGAGAGGGATTAACCTTTTACAGAGGCGTGTCTTGGGGATGAGATGAGAGAAAATGCTACTGATTTAGACAGTTTTGTTGGTGAGAAGTTTGGATCACCATCTTAGAGTTTCTAGCATCTCAATGAAGTATGGGAATATACGCATCATCTAAAGGTGAGATGGTAGGAAGGGAGAGGGGTGGAGATTTGAACCAAGAGTGAAGATAGAAAACAGTCAAATAGGAGAATAGTGGGACAGCAAGCCTCCTATGGGCTTTCTTTGTAGCTCAGTGGGTAAAGAATATGCCTGCAATACAGGAGACCTGGGTTCGATTCCTGGGTTGGGAAGATCCTCTGGAGAAGGAAATGGCAACCCACTCCAGTATTCTTTCCTGGAGAATCCCATGGACAGAGGAGCCTGGCAGGCCACAGTCCATTGGGTCGCAAGAGTCGGACACAACTTAGCAACTAAATGGCAATGACAACGAAGCCTCCTAGAGAAATAAAAATAGTAGCATTGCCAGGCAAATAGTAGCAAGCTAAGTGCTCATTTGGGGCTTATGAAAATGAAGTTAGCATGAAACAAGTGTAACTAGTATATTTAAAAACATGACTCATGATATAGAATAAAACTATCATTTTTAATTCTTTTATTTTTCATTTTTCTCTCTCATTATCCTTATAATAGTTGTACAGTTGGGAAAGTTTTCTGTCAAAGATTGAAAACTCTGAAAAATTCCTATGTGTCCTATGGAACAGAAGGTCCTATAGGTGAAGTAGGTTAAAAATCACTTTGGATTCAGAAAATAGAATGTTCAGTTCTACATATTCATCAGCCTTCCATCTTCATCCAAGGGGAAGACTTCTTTTCTCCCCACACTTACTTTGTCCCCAAAACCATGGTTGTGTTATTCTGCCTTGCTGGCTCGTTCAGGGATGGTGCTTGAGGAAAGAGAAAAGAATGTACTGAAGATTTTTCTCTGCCTGACAGATGCAGTTGTAAACTGGATCAACAATTTTAGGACTTGGCATATATTTAAACCTGTATCATTTTCTGAGTACTTCTGTGAGTTTTCCTAGATTTCCCTTCTAATGGCACCTCCTATGATACAGGCATATTCCATTCCTCTGGCCACTTCTCCTCACTCAGCTTCTAGTTTTGGGGAAGTTCAGCCCACACACTTTCTCTGTGGGAATCCCATTACCCTTTCCATTGGTTCTCACACCTACAAGCCCAAAAGCCTTCAAGTCTGCACTTTCCTTTGTGGCTCATCTTGGGCCTCAAGGAATAATAATGTTTCCTTTGCTCTAATAAATTGTAGGCTAGTGGATTCCGTTCAGTCACCTCTTAGTGGCTCCCACATTGAAGCCGCTTATTAACTCATGGTTTTTGTCCTCAGTCTTTCCAGGGCAAGGGTGAGGACTTTGTCCACTGAGCTTCCATCCATAGATGTGGATTATTGAGTTCTGAGCGGTCCCATAGAAGCAGGCTTCATCAGTGTTGACTTGAGGACCTGGGTATGCCTAGATGCACCTTTC
The DNA here is from genome assembly GCF_003369695.1 of Bos indicus x Bos taurus. Lineage (NCBI taxonomy): Eukaryota > Metazoa > Chordata > Mammalia > Artiodactyla > Bovidae > Bos > Bos indicus x Bos taurus. The sequence continues at coordinate 26,010,739 of NC_040083.1, read as the reverse complement.
TTTGGTAATGGGTCCAAGCTCAGAGTTCTAGCAGTTCCCACCAAACAGTTCCTACTCTTCTTGCATCTTGAGTCTTTTACTACCATCCACAGGAGGAAATTTTTAAATGTCACGGGATCACTTTTACTCTTGTCTTTGAAGATTTGCATTCTAGTTAACATTTCATGTTGGGATTTCATTTCTATCATTTCCTGTTACCCGAAGTCCCAATGTAATAGCTTTTCAACTTGTCTGCACAATATTTTAAGTGAACCTTGGTACACATCTGAAGGACACCATGATAGAAAAATCCAGATTTCAATTTTTTTCCAACAAATAGTGTAAGCACATGAGAGTTGTGTTCCTGAAGGGGTGATTTTCCTGAAGGACCTTGGAATCCCAGCTGACCCATAAGAATAACTGAAACCAGGAGAGGACCAATGGAATGAAAAAGTAGATGGATTGAAGGTCACAATGAGGTTGAAGAATTTTGTAGCGGAAGTACTCGGCCAGGTAAGCTGAGCAGAGAGGAAATGGTGGTTAGAATAGATTGTTTACTGAGTACAGCACGAGTCAAAACATGACCACAGGAGAGTGTGGCAGACATAGAATGGAGGAAAAGAGAATTGGTAGTCAAGTAACAAGAAAGCAGAGTGATTAGTTCCTCTTCAGGATGCTCTAGTTCTACGATTTCTGACTGGGCTAAGCCCACATGAGAAAAATAAACCAAAAGTAAAAGCCCTGAGTAGAGTAGGAGTAGTGACCATAAGTTGGTAGAAACATCAAAGAGGGTAGCATACTTATTGTTAGTGAACTTAGTCACTCAGTCTGTCCAGCTCTTTGTGACCCCGTGGGCTAGCGCACCAGGAGATGGAGTATTTGAATGGTGTGAGGCTTAAAGGAACAGTGGGTTTTTTGCTTGTTTTTTTGTTTGTTTGTTTGTTTTTTGTTTTAAGACTGGAGGGGAGGCACAGTGCAGAAGTGAAAGGGGCAAGCTAGAAGGATACATATAAAAGGCCTCTGAAATAAAATATTAAGATTGTATTATGCACTATGATTTATGTTGTCGTTCAGTCATTCAGTTGTGTCCAACTCTTTGTGACCCCATGGACTGCAGCATGCCAAGCTTCTCTGTCCTTCACAATCTCCCAGAGTTTACTCAAACTCAAATTTATGATTAATTCTTTTTACTGAGAATAGGTATATAATACAGGAGAGAAAGATACATTGTAGTAACAAGGGTGCCGACAACAGCCAGGAAACCAGATTTTTACAAGTTATGCTATGTCTACAAATAACTGGCTGTGTGATCTGGGACAAGTCACTTAATCCTGAAAGCCAAACCTTTACATTGAAAGAGCAGCTTACAAACTACCTTTGTAATCAAGTCAAGTCATCATTTTTTAAGGATAACCACTCTATCTGTTACACTTTATTTGATCCTTTTTATAATTTGGAAACTGAGAAACATTAATTTAGCCAAATAGTAGAATTGGACTTGAATGTAAATCTTCTGGTCCCAGGTGGCGTGCCCTCTGTTTCCACTCTAGAATCATCCTGTTCTTTTTTCCTTTAGATATAGCAGCACCGTTTAGATACAGATTAGTACCGTTTGTATTTTTAGTTTAAAAAAGGTCACTCAGTCGTATCTGACTCTTTGCGATCCCATGGACTATACAGTCCATGGAATTCTCTGGGTCAGAATACTGGAGTTGGTAGCCTTTCCCTTCTCCAGGGGATCTTCCCAACCCAGGGATCAAACCCAGGTCTCTTGGATTGCAAGTGGATTCTTTACCAGCTGAGCCACTAGGGAAGGCTGAGTTTAAAAAATATTTACTATGATTATAGTGTCATTCCTAAAAATATTTTAATGGAAATTTAAAAATATTTATTAATATTTTTACATTTGAGAGTCAATCTTTTTATGTTAATAATTTATCTGGTGATAAAATGTCAACATTAAAACTGAAAAAATATTTCTGTTGTGCTTTCCACACAGAGTATCTTGAACTTAAACGTTTTTTCCATTCTTCTGGAAAAAGGAAACACTGTAAAGCTTGTTAATTTTTCTGTAGCTTGCAGCCTCCAGTCATAGAGGACTTTAAGAAGTCTAGTCTATCAGAATTAGTAGGCAGAGAATTAATGCAGCCCAGGAGTGAAAAACTGCTCTTGTAATTCTGAAGTCAGCGAAGATGCCAGCCCATCTCGTGCTTATAGTTATATGCGCCCAATATTCTTTATTACTAGGTCTTCCACAGTTAGTCATGCTTTATTGTGAAAAAGTATTTTTTTTAGCCTGTAATACAAATAATTCTTTTCCATTGTTTTTCTGCCTTATATTACTCTCACTTTATAAAACATTCCCCATCTTTAAGAATAGCTCACCATTACACAGCTGACCTTGTGCACAAGAATACTCAGGAGTCCTAGGAAACATTTAACAAGGCTTCATGAAAACTGTATGCAGGTGCCTCAGAGCAAAACTCTTGAAAATCAGTATCTGAATGACACGTTTTTGCATATTTTCATAGATCCAGTGCTTTTGTCATTTGGTAAAACTCATATCCTTGAAGAATTTAAAATCAGAAGACAGAGTCTTAAAAATGAGAAAATGACTTTCTCATTTTGTTCTTCTCTCTCCCAAACTGAGAGCAAAGTAGAGTCCCTGATTTTTGTTTATTTGCATTTTGATGTAATTTTGAGTTCAGGTTTTTTAAAGGTTATGATACTAGACTTCCCTGGTGGTGCAGACGGTAAAGCATCTGCCTACAGTGTGGGAGACCAGGGTTCGATCCCTGGGTTGGGAAGATCCTCTGGAGAAGGAAATGGCACCCCACTCCAGTACTCTTGCCTGGAAAATCCCATGGACAGAAAAACCTGGTAGGCTACAGTCCGTGGGGTTGCAAAGAGTCGGACACGACTGAGCGACTTCACCTTACCTTCACCTTATGATACTAGGATATGTAAGTGCTATCTATATTATATTAACTGACAGTTTTAATACAATGAAGAAAAGCTATGTATCTGTGAAAATATAAGGGTCTGCTTTGTCATGAATACATTCTAGATAAACTCTCAGGCACTTATGGTGAAGTACAAGGTTGAAATTATTGAAAAGTCTTTATTATAAGATAAAAGTTATAAATTGGTAGATTCATTTGTATTAAACTGCTTTTACTTTCTTACAAGCCATTCTTTCAATGTTACATCTGTTGGAATAATTTTTTAAACAAAACATGAGTAATCATTTTTTCAACTATGATTATTTTAAATGTTGAAAATTGAATTCATATTCTTTAGGGCAGCAGGCTTATAAAAGGGCATTGTTGTTATTTAGTTGCTAAGTCATATCTGACTCTTTTGTGACCCCATGGACTATAGCCTGCCAGGTTCCTCTGTCCATGGAATTTTTCCAGGCAAGATTACTAGAGTAGGTCACCATTTCCTTCTCCAGGAGATCTTCCCAACCCCAGGGATCAAACCCACATCTCCTGCATTGGCAGGTGAATTCTTCACCCCAGAACCACTAGGAAAGCATAAGGGCAGAGTAATACCTTTATGTTGTCAAATGGCATAAAGAGGATAAAGAAGGTGAAACTAAATACATGCCCATATTAAGTTGCAAAAGAATAGAAAATGGAAACTAAGGACAGATTTGCATTTTGCTTACTTCTCTTTACCTAAAGTAAGCCCACATTTTTAGCTTCTTAAGGACACCACTGTGTCCTTAATCCCAGTGGTCCCCAACCTCTGGTATCTAATGCCTGATGATATCTAATGCCTCTTCCCCCTTGGTCCCTGGAAAAATTGTCTTCCATGAACCTGGTCATTGGTGCCAAAAAAGTTGGGGACCAATGACTAAAGGCACAGACTTCTTCACTTGCCCCCTCTTTAAGCCTCCCCAAGCAAGATGACACCCCAGGCTGTCCACAAGCCCCTGTACCTCTGGCCTGGTTCTATACGCTCTCCTGCTGTAGACTCATGCGTAGGACTTGTTTTCCTGAAGCCTTCTGCTAGCCAGTGTGAGGGAGCTGGCAGAGGAAGGAGGGGCTGAGAAAAGAAATAGACAAGGAAGAAGGAGAAGAACATAAGGGACCAAAGAAGAGGGTCTGGCCTTCATTCTATAAAAATCCTTAAATGACTAAGGATGTGAGAAAGTTGTGATAAGGAGTACAGAAAAGTCCATAATTAAAAGTAAAAACTGTGGTGACCAATTGTACATGAAAATAATATGTCACAACTTATATTGCCAAGTGCTCCAAGCCTGAGAGAGCCCCAGTGCTGTCAATCTTAGAATTCTCTGAATTAAATTCAACCCATCTTCCCAGCCTAAATTGGAACAATTACTTGTCTTCTAAGTTAACATCATAATCCTAAAAATCATAATTCTCACTAATTATTACTACTAAGATACTAAGACGAGGGCCTTAGGAAGCATCACTACAAACAAAGCTAGTGGAGGTGATGGAATTCCAGTTGAGCTATTTCAAATCCCAAAAGATAATGTTGTGAAAGTGCTACACTCAATATGCCAGCAAATTTGGAAAATGCAGCAGTGGTCACAGGACTGGAAAAGGTCAGTTTTCATTCCAGTCCCAAAGAAAGGCAATGCCAAAGAATGCTCAAACTACTGCACAATTGCACTCATCTCACACGCTAGTAAAGTAATGCTCAAAATTCTCCAAGCCAGACTTCAACAGTACATGAACCATGAACTTCCAGATGTTCAAGCTGGTTTTAGAAAAGACAGAGGAACCAGAGATCAAATTGCCAACATCCACTGGATCATCAAAAACACAAGAGAGTTCCAGAAAAACATCTATTTCTGCTTTATTGACTATGCCAAAGCCTTTGACTGTGTGGACTGCAACAAACTGTGGAAAATTCTGAAAGAGATGGGAATACCAGACCACCTGATCTGCCTCTTGAGAAACCTGTATGCAGGTCAGGAAGCGACAGTTAGAATTGGACATGGAACAACAGACTGGTTCCAAATCGGGAAATGAGTCCGTCAAGGCTGCATATTGTCACCCTGCTTATTTAACTTATATGCAGAGTACATCAGGAGAAAAGCTGGGCTGGCTGAAGCACAAACTGGAATCAAGATTGCTGGGAGAAATATCAATAACCTCAGATGTGCAGATGACACCACCCATATGGCAGAAAGCGAGGAAGAACTAAACACCTCTTGAAAGAAAGGTGTTTTCACAAGAAAACACCTCTTGTGAAAGAGGAGAGTGAAAAAGTTGGCTTAAAACTCAACATTCAGAAAACTAAGATTATGGCATCTGGTCCCATTACTTCATTGCAAATAGATGGGGAAACAGTGGGAACAGTGACAGACTATTTTTTTGGGCTCCAAAATCACTGCAGATGATGACTGCAGCCATGAAATTAAAAGACATTTGCTTCTTGGAAGAAAAGTTATGACCAATCTAGAAAGCATATTAAAAAGCAGAGACATTATTTTGCCAACAAAATTCTGTCTAGTCAAGGCTATGGTTTTTCCAGTAGTCATGTATGGATGTGAGACTTGGAAAGCTGAGCACTGAAGAATGGGTGCTTTTGAACTGTGGTGTTGGAGAAGACTCTTGAGAATCCCTTGGACTGCAAGGAGATCCTACCAGTCCATCCTAAAGGAAATTGGTCCTGAATATTCATTGGAAGGACTGATGCTGAAGCTGAAACTCCAATACTTTGGCCACATGATGGGAAGAGCTGACTCCTTTGAAAGGACCCTGACGCTGGGAAAGATTGAAGGTGGGAGAATGTGACGATAAAGGATGAGATGGCTGGATGGCATCACCAACTCAAAGGACATGAGTTTGAGTAAACTCTGGGAGTTTGTGACGGACAGGGAGGCCTGGTATGCTGCAGTCCATGGGGCGGCAAAGAGTCCAACACAACTGAGCAACTGAACTGAAGATGAGGAGGAGGAGATATAGAAGGAGGAGAGCCTATTAACTTACAGACAATATCATAATTTAGGTGTATATACATTTTGTTGTTCAGTCATTCAATCATGTCCTATGCTTTGCGACCCCATAGACCGGAGCATGCCTGTCTTCTCTGTCCTTCACCATCTCCCAGAGCTTGCTCAGACTCATGCCTATTGATTGGTGATGCCATCCAATTATCTCATTCTTTGTCATTTCCTTCTCCTCCCACCTTCAATCTTTTCCAGCGTCAGGATCTTTTCTAATGAGTCAGCTCTTCACATCAGGTGGCCAAAGTATTGGAGCTTCAGCTTTAGCATCAGTCCTTCCAATGAATATTACAATTGTGTGATAGTTTGAACATTCTTTAGCATTGCCCTTCTTTGGGGTTGGAATGAAAACTGACCTTTCCAGTCCTGTGGCCACTGCTGAGTTTTCCAAATTTGCTGCCATATTGAGTGCAGCACTTTCACAGCATCAGTGTTTAGGATTTGAAAGAGCTCAACTGGAATTCCATCACCTCCACTAGCTTTGTTCGTAGTGCTGCTTCCTAAGGCCCACTTGACTTGGCACTCCAGGATGTCTAGCTGTAGGTGAGTGATCACACCATTGTGATTATCTGGGTCACGAAGATCTTTTTTGTACAGTTTTTCTGTATATTCTTCCCAGTTCTTCTTAATATCTTCTGCTTCTGTCAGTTCCATACTGTTTCTGTCTTTATTGAGCCCATCTTTGCATGAAATGTCCCCTTGGTATCTCTAATTTTCTTGAAGAGATTTCTAGTCTTTCCCTTTCTATTATTTTCATTTATTTGCTTTGTTAACTTTGAAAGCCTTTCTTATCTCTCCTGGCTATTCTTATGGAAGTCTTCATTCGGATGGGTATATCTTTCCTTTTCTCCTTTGCCTTTTGCTTCTCTTCTTTTCTCAGCTATTTGTAAGGCCTCCTCAGACAACTATTTTGCCTTTTTGCAAGTCTTTTTCTTTGGGATGGTTTTGATCACCACCTCCTGTACAGTGTTATGAACCTCTGTCCATAGTTCTTCAAGCAATCTATCAGATCTAATCCTTTGAATCTACTTGTCACTTCCACTGTATAATCATAAGGGATTTGATTTAGTCATACCTGATACATTTTACATCCATGATTTCATTTAATTGTGAAAACTCTAATAGGAAAATATTGTGATGCCCGTTTCATAGATGACAAATCTGAGAACTCAAGATCACATAATTAGAAAGTCACAAAACAGAGTATCCTAACCAGGAATGTCTGACAATAAATCTGTTTCCTAACTACTGTCCAGCTCCCTATATTACTAGTAAGTGTGCATTAATAATAAAAAGACTTATATTGAACTCTGAAATAATTACTAAGAAAAATAGTATTAGATAAGGATTGAAAATGGAGAAATTAAAGTCATGTCTTTATTGCAGTATCTTTACAGACCCATGGAATATAGGACTTGAGACCAATAAAAAACCTGTTTTTTATTTTTTTAAAGGTTTGGGGGGCCAAACATGAAATTTGTATCTTTAAGTTTGACTATTACACAAGTAAAAATGTGACGTTTTCAGGACCGCTGAAATGCTGGTAGCCCATGAACCTATGAGTATTGGAACAGCAGTGGAGTAGATGCAGGTTCAGGCACTTTAAAAGCAGGTTCCTCTCGTGTAACTTCAAGCCTCAAGGTAAGACTGAAATGGTGCCTCAAGATATTCATCTAAAATTGGCTAAAGTCATTGAAGAAGAAAGTTATTGTGTTAGGAAATCTTTCAATGCCAGTGAGACTAGACTTTTCTGGATAAAAATGCCCATAAGCTTGACTATGGCATACATCACCCAAGAAAAATCTTTGTCTGGTTTTAATGTTGGTATTTAGCCTTTGGCTAAGTTCAAATGCTGTAGGTAATTTCAGGCTTAAACCCTCACTTGTGTAAAGCTCTGAAAATCTCAGAGCACTTGAGTTATATGAAAGACAGACCTGCAGTCATCTGGAATTCTAATTCTAAAACTGGAGCAACTCGGGCTCTTTACGAGGGACAATTTGCTATTTTGTGCCTGCTCTTCAGAACTGTGTGAGTAACTTTGTCCATAAGACATTCATTTTAAACAATGTTTGTGGATATTCTGCATAACTTGTCAATATTATTCCTGACATTAATGTTAGCTTAACCCCTCTCCTAACATCAGAATTCTTGCTCTAGCCCTAAAAATTGGGTGATTTGTTTTTTTAGGGTTTACTCCCTTAGAAAACTCTTTACTCCAATTTTCATTTCTAGAGACATAGGCCAAGACAGTAGTCCTGCATTCTCTGCAGTCAGAGAATTCTGGATAGGAGTTAGTCAAGATGAAATAAAGTATTCTGCAAATGAGGGGAGGTCAATTAATATATTCACAATGGAAAAGTACTTGCTTCTGATTATTAAGAAGGAAAGGAAGGACTTCTCTCTTCTCATTTCCCATTGTAATCAAGCTTCTCTACTTTCCTTGTGACTTCATAGAGTGAGCTTCAGTTCTGTGCCTTAGCTAAACCCAAGACTCTTGTCTTGGAATACTGTTTCTTTATGTGAGTGTGGTCCACTCTTGGGAGTCAGATCTGGAGGTGATAATGGGATTCTCTTAGCTTCTCTTAAGTGTTTATTTGTAGACAGGTTAGAAAAAACTAATTAATTACAACATAAAGTTCAAACTTCCTCCCTCCCTCCCTCCCTTTCTCTCTCCCCATCTTCCTGCCTTTCTTTCCTTTCTTTTCTTCTCCCAAGTGCCAAGCACTACTCTAGGCTTGAGAAACAAAGGGTGAACAAAACAGACAAAAATCCTTACCTCCATGTAACTTACATTACAGTGGGATGAGGTGGAAATATACCCAACTGAAATATGTATCTCGTTAGATGATGCTAATGTTGGGGATAAAAATAAAGCAGGCAAGAGGACATAGGGAGTGAAGACAGAAGAGGACTATGGTTTTAAAAGGAGCAGTTAGGTGGGACTCTGCTAATCATCTGACTTGTGACCAAACTATGTGGGTATCTGGAGGAAGTATGTTCAAAGCTGGGGAAATAGTAAGTGTCCATCTGCTGGGCCAGGAGATTACTAATGTGTTTGAGAAAGAGCAAGGAAGTGGTGAAACTGCAGAAGGGTGAGAGAGGGTATCAGTGGGAGACGTATTGAGAGAGGGCCAAATTATATAGGATCTTGGCCACCTCATGCGAAGAGTTGACTCATTGGAAAAGATTCTGATGCTGGGAGGGATTGGGGCCAGGAGGAGAAGGGGACGACAGAGGATGAGATGGCTGGATGGCATCACTGACTTGATGCACATGAGTTTGAGTGAACTCCGGGAGTTGGTGATGGACAGGGAGGCCTGGCGTGCTGCGATTCATGGGGTTGCAGAGAGTCGGACACGACTGAGCAACTGAACTGAACTGAACGGAGACTGTGTTTAGGGGCTTCCCTGTGGCTCAGACGGTAAAGCATCTGCCTACAATGCAGGAAACCTGGGTTCGATCCCCGGGTCAGGAAGATCCTCTGGAGAAGGAAATGGCAACCCACTCCAGTATGCTTGCCTGGAAAATCCCATGGACGGAGGAGCCTGGTGGGATATAGGCCATGGGGTCGCAAAGAGTCAGACATGACTGAGCGAATTCACTTCTGGTGGCTCAGACAGTAAAGAATCTGCCTGTAGTGCAGCATACTCGGGTTTGATCCCTGGGTTGGGAAGATCCTCTGGGAATGGCAATCCACTCCAGTATTCTTGCCTGGAGAATTCCATGGACAGAGAAGCCTGGCAGGCTATAGTCATGGGGTCACAAAGAGTCACGCAAACACACACACACACACACACACACACACACACAGTCTTTGTGTTTACTCTGAATAATATGAGAGTCCTCTGGAGACAATAGAGGTACTAGTGCCCAGACTGCCTGGATTCATATCACAGCTTTGCCACTTACCAGCTGGGTGACCTTGAGCAAAATATTTAATCTTTCTGGACCTCTATTGCCTCTTCTGCAAATAGGGATGATTATAGTTCCTTTTTCAAAGGGTTGTGATGATGAAGTGACATAATATAAGTAAAGTATGTTGTGTGCCTGTTACATGGTATAATGTTATGTAGGTGCTGATTAACTGGCCATTAGAATGCTCACTCTGGCTTCTGTGTGGACAGTGAGGAGAGCAGGATCAAGGCTGGAGCAAGGGTAGCGCATAGGAGATTGTTTGTGTCATGTAAGCAGGAGACGACAGTGGCTCAGACCACAGCAGTGACAGAGGTGGTAGTAAGATATGGTTAGATGATAGAGATATTTAGATAAGTAGAATCAGCAAAACCAGCTATCAGATTGGATGTGGGTTGTGAGAGGAAGAAGAGACTCAAGGAGAGCTCCAGGACTATTGCTATAAAATTTCTGTAAAAATGACTCTGTACAATTCTGTATGATTTTTGTAAATAGCTGAGCCTTGGCCCTTAATTAGGAATGGCTGTCTTTTAATTGTTCACTTGTTAGCTTTATCTTCCTTATTTGATTTCAAGGAACTTGGAAACAGCAAATCATCATTTACCAAGATGGAGGAAGGGTATGTTAGAAGCAGTTTTTCTTTTGGCAATGGGAGGGTGGATTCAGAAATTTTATTTTTGGGTGGACGTTTGATTTGCCTGTTGGTCATCTATGGGGGTTGATTAGCATCAGATGGATCCTGACTGAAGGAAGAGCAGACCTCTCCAGAGAGAGGGACCACTGGAGAGAGGAATGAAGAGTTGGAAACTGCAGTTTCAGTTTGAAGGGATAGAGCCTAACCATAAATAAAACAGAATAACCAATTACTTGAATTCTCTTGCCTGTGCTTGGTACAAGGGAATTTATAATGAATAATAAAAGCAAAATAAATAGCCCAAATCAACTTATTTAAGAGCCATCATTTAATCTTAAATCTTCCTAAAATTTGAGCAGGATAATGCTGCCTCTCTGAATTCCATGACTGTGATAACTGCATTCTTCCATGTTCTGATTTATTACTGTAAAAATAAAACAGATTATTATTAAGCAGTAAGATAAGAATTTGTGCTGTACACGCTGATACACAGAATATTAAATACAATCCTAAGTTATTGGTTAACTGTGGTACTTTGGTTAATTGATTTATGTGTACTTAAGAAAGCTTTTAAGTGATTTTATATGACAAGGATGGTTATAGTTGATTAAAATTCTGCTTATGACAATTTCTGTAAAAAACTGAGCCTTGTCTCTTAATTAGGAATGACTATCTTTTTTCTTATATTAGCTTTATTTTTTAATTTGATTTCAAAGAATTTGAAAACAGTGAATATTTATACTTTTATGTTTTCTATATTTAAGACTTAAAATTTTGATGAATTTAAACTGCTGATTGCTTGTAATTTTAAGAAAAGTTAAACACTGGCCAATTATGTAACTCTACAATCACTCTCTTTTGTAGTCATTTCTCAATCAAAATTCTTATGAGGTTGAGTTAATTTTGCTATTAGACCTTTAATCCTGGCTTTGTTTGACTTGGATTAGACAGCCACTTTGTTGTATAAACTTAATTTTTTTGCTTTTGTTTTTCTCATTTATCACAGATATAGTTCATTTCAGTTAAAGCCTTCTCTTCAATCCTTCCCTGAATACTTTAAAATTAAAAAAGGGCTTTCAGCCAGAATTTTTTCATGCTTAATTTCATCTCAAAGCACACTCTTTTGGAAGTTCGAGCATAATATACTTAGCATTGAATATGTTTTATAGAAGAAAATAAGCTTTCCATTTTTAAAGGGATTAAGTTTTGTACATGGACAATTTTTTAATTGACAAACTATAGGTTGGAATTGTCCGTGTGTTTAACTAGTTTTTAATAAGAAAATTTGGGTCAGTTTAAGGGAAGCAATATGAAAGTGGTCAGTTCTACAGATCAACCTGAAGTCTCATAAATTAAATGAATTTACATGTTTTCATAAAACATGCCTTCTTATCCATAGATCTAGATCTTTGTAGCTGTGTCATTTTAGACTTGCATATTTTGATAGAAAGTTTAAGGTAATGTAAAATGGTACAGCTGTTCTGAAAATGGATATGATGGTTCATCAGATAATTAAATGCAGATTTACCCTAAGAACTAGCAATTCACTTCTAGGTATATACCCCAAAGAATTGAAAGCTGGGGCTCAGATATTTGTACATCCACGTTCATAGCAGCATTATTCACAGTAGCCAAAAGGTGAAATCAACTCGAGTGTCCATCAGTAGATGAACTGATAAACCAGATATGGTATGTACATGTAGTGGAATGTTATTCATATAGTCTTAAGAAAAGAAATTTTGGCTTCGTCTGTAATATAAGTGAATCTTGAAGACATATGCTAAGTGAGATAAGCCAGTCACAAAAGGACAAATCTTATATAGTTCCATTTATATGAGGTACGTAGAAGAGTGAAAGTCATTCATATAGAAAGTAGAAAGGTAGGTGCCAAGGGCTAGAGGTAGGAAGAATGGGAGGTTAATGTTGGATGGGTATAGAATTTCAGCTGGGAAAGACGAAGAGGATTCTAGAGATGGGTGGTGGTGAAGACACCACCCAACGTACCCAACAATGTGAATGTACTTAATGCCACAAACAGTACAGGCGCTCTGTGCTCAGTCCTGTCCGACCCTTTTGTGACCCTATGGATTGTAGCCCACCAGCCTCCTCTGTCCGTGGAATTTTTCAGGCAAGAATACTCGAGGGGTTTGCCATTTCCTTCCCCAGGAGAGTCTTCCCAAGCCAGGAATGGAACCCATGTTTCTTGCGTCTCTTGCATTGGCAGGCGGATTCTTTACCACTGCAACCTGGGAAGCCCCTAATGCCACAAAACAGCAGGAGAAACCTCTTCTCATCTCAGGGACATGAAGAAAAAGCAGAGATAAAGCTGGCAAGGGTTTTAAATTTCAAGCTAAAGTAGAGTGGAGCAGGCTTTATTTTATAAGGAATTTTTTAAGGCCACAAAACTACACACTAAAAAAATGGTTAAAATGGTAAATTTATGCTACATATATTTAACCATGAAAAAGACAGCCTTATAAAATAAAGCCTGCTTCACCCTACTTTAGCTTAGCATTTAAGACCCTTTCCAACTTTATCTCTGCCTTCTTTGCTTCATGTTCCTGGGATGTGAAGATGTTTTTCCTGCTATTCTTTATAACCACTTCACCCTTCTTCTCTGCTTGCATCAACCTGGAATGCCCTTTATGTCACCTCCCTCTCTTCCCTAGCCTTTGATTCTGCTCACAGCTGTCTTCTCCATGAAGCTTTTCTTACCAGCTGTAGAGAATCTTTTGTTAAGCAGGGAGCACTCTGTGCGTATGTTGATATGCGTGTGCGTGCTCAGTCGCTTCAGTCATGTCTGACTCTTTGAGACCCTATGGACTGCAGCCTGCCAGGTTTCTCCAGGCCAGAATACTGGAGTGGGTTGCCATGCCCTCCTCCAGGGGATCTTCCTGACCCAGAGATTGAACCCACGTCTTTTATGTCTGCTGCACTGGCAGGCAAGTTCTATACCACTAGCACTGCCTGGGAAGCCTGTAAGTACCTAACATGAAAACAAGTTACCTGTTGAATATCACTGACTGCCAACCATTCACTCCACTGCACCATTTGTAATTTCTTTGGTATCAGACATAACTTTTCCCTTTAAAAATGGTTGCTTCTACAACATCGAAATGGTGTCTTGCCTGTCCTGTTGTCATTATCAATCTGTGTTTTGCAGAGTCATACTGAAGTGTGAGGATAGTAAATTATCATACATATTTTGGAAAAAGAACATCAAGGGGGTGAGTCTTTGAATTAATAAACTTGTATAGGGACTTGAATTCTACCCCTACCTCTGGAGGTGCTTCTTGAAGATCTTTGGATATACCATTTACCTTCTGTTAACTTCCTTGTACTATGAGAATAAGCTATAGTGTCACCAGACAGTGTTTGTGATACTCTTATTTGAGACATTAGAGTCAATATTTAGGTCCTGATCCCAGCTTTGTTATTTATTTGACGTGCAAATTTAATCCACGTCACTTAATTTTCTTGATTCTCAGTTTTCTCATTTGCAAATGAGGACAGCTGCCAGAATAAGCTTATAGAACAGTGTGACTAACAGTAATTTGTTAATGTAGCATGCTAAAAAACATCAAGAAGCTTTATGATTATTAACGCAATGGCCCCATCCATTAGCACAGAGACAGCACTTGTGTTTAAAATGATAAATGAAAAAACAGAGCTCACAGAGCACTGTGAGTTGTGTGACTAGTGAATGTTGGAGAAATCAAAAGAAAATCATAAAGGTCCAATAAGAACTGTTTGTTTTAAGAAATATCATGAAGTCCTCTCTTGATTGAGTTATTTGGGAATAGTCTTGTCAGTTTTGAATCTCAGTTTGATATTTCACTTAATACTTTTGTTGATCTATACATATTTCTGGGTTACCTATTTCCCCATCAAGTTGGGATTACCTTGGAGAATAATCATTCAAAAATGTTACCTGGCATTTTGTAGCTTGAGGTTTGGCTCTTAGGAATCATTAAATGAATAAAACATTGGCTTTACCCTATGTATGTCCTAGGACAGGTGAGGAAGAGCAACATATGCTCTATGAATAATTACAGTTCAACCGAACATATGCCATGTAGACACAGTACGTGTCGGCAGCCAAGGCTGGGAAAGCACAAGAGAGAAAGACAGAGGGGAAGAGATTGATTGATTGATTATCTCCCTGGGGAAGACAGGGAAACTTCACAGAGTGACATTGTATCTGGTTATAAAGAATGAATGGACCTTATCAGGCAAATGACAGTACCAAGCATTCCCAGGCAGAGAAAACGACTTAAACAGAGTTGAGCAGGAGAAGTGTGTGTGTGTGTGTGTGTACGTGTACATGTGCATGTTTATTCCAAAGTCAAGCACAAGTAGTTTGGGGATTATCTGACACTTTTGCTCCATACCTCTGCTTCTTTTTTCTTAATGTGGATAATTGAGACATGACTCTACTGACACAGGAGCTTTTAGAATAAGCTCTAATGCCTCGCATTTGCACTTTGGATTTTCTCAGTCTTTCCTCAGGGCTCATGGTTCAAGGGACTCCTAGTAAGGAATTTTTCATTTGCTCTAGAATTCCCCCAATTACACCTCCCACAAAGATGGTCTGGTAAGGATACTTTGGGGCCACCAACAGAATAGCAAGTTGCCAAAATAAATGTTTTCCATCAAGATTTCACACTCGCACTTAATGAAATAGACGTTTTCCAAACTGTTTCTTTAGAGCTAAGTTTTTCTTTAAGATTTGTAATGAAAATATTTCATGACCTGTTGACATATTCATATGGTGGTTTTCAAAAGGCAGATTTCGTTTACAAAATGGACTTGGCAACAAGTAGGAATATCTGGGAAGTTGAACAAGGCTGTTGACAGGGAAAATTAGGGCTGAATCATAACTGACATTGTTTTGCAGCTGTGCCATATTTTAAGACTGACCAATGGGACAGGGTTTATAGAGGCTTTGTGGTAATAATGCTGAGATTGGCAGCTAATGACCATTCATAATGGAACTGCATAGCTGTAGTAGCTGACAAGCACAGAAAAATTAGGTTCTGTAACTGATTTTCTTTTTTCTTTTTTTTTGTAAATGTCAAAGGGGAAATTATGCCATTTAGAAGAAAGATAGTAAAGAATAAATTCTGCAGTATTTGTCTGAAGACTGGATTAAAAATCAGAAAATTTTCTTTGTATTATCTGTTCTATATTTTCTTTATCTTGTGTTACATCATTCAGTTAGCTCTTTTGCTGGTTGAACTAATTGACTAAGAGATATCTAATTTAAATTTGTAATTTCAATACAGTTTTGAGTAGAATATATTTTGTTCCTCCAATAGCTGAAGATTAAGAAGGGATGTTCAAATTCAGATGACACAAAGCAGCACTGGAAATAGTTCTAAAAATTAATCAGTTTCAACTGTTCCTTTAGGTTCATAAAACTTCTATTAGATCTATTCTTATTTTTTGAAGTTTCTGCTCCTTATTCCAATATATTAAGAGGATATAAGAAAAATATAAATACTATTACTTAGAATTCCCTAGAAACAAAATAATTATAGAAATCTAATCAATTCTTTAGGAACTAAGAAATAGGCATGTCTAAAGCTTTCAGCTATCCCTGGAAATTGTATCATAAGACTTTGCAAAGAATTTAGTATGTGAGCTTTGGTCTTCTAAGACCAAAGATTTATCTTCCAAGATAAATCACTTTTCATTGAGGAAGAGATGATAGAGGGCTTCTTGTGGAATTAGAACTCGGTTTTAAATAGTGATAATAAGATAAGATATTGCTCAGTTGTATCCAACTCTTTGCAACCCCATGGACTGTAGCCCACCAGGCCCCTCTGTCCATGGGATTTCCCAGTCTAGAATACTGGATTGGGTAGCCATTCCCTTCTTCAGGGGATCTTCCCAAGCCAGGGATTGAACCCAGGTCTACTGCACTGCAGGCAGATTCTTTACTGTCTGAGCCACCAGGGAAGCCCCTTTACATAAGGGTGGCACTAATTAATGATGGGATTCTCTAGAGAGAGAAATATGGGAAGGTCGTTGTGCAGTGGGGCAACTCCAAGAGGAAGGGGAAAAAGATAGATAATTACAAGTCATGTAGGTTATTGAAAAACTATGAAGGTCCCAGGTGGAATTCTAAGTTTGGAAGTTGATATACCATTTCATTTTGTCGGATTCTGGTAAATCATTGAGAGAGTGATTTTCTTGGATAATGTATCCAGAGTAAATTTCAGAAGTTAGAAACTGGAGACAAGGAATACCTGTGAGTAATACTAGCTAGATGCCAGTTTTAATTGTCTATTAATTACCTCTCATTGTGGTACAAAAATTGGATATATTTTTTTTAAAAGACTCTCTAAAAACATATTTCAAATTCATAGATAAATTAAAACTCAGAGAGATTAGATCTCTCTTCTGTCATCACTCAGCCATAGGTAATAGACTGAAATGAGAGTTTTATCTGACTCCATATAGTGTCCCTGACCATCACGTGTGAGCTGGTTAGTTATGATCATGATATTAGAGTTCTTTGCCTACTTCTTTCCTTCTTCCCCTGAACTCCTATCACCTATGTATTTGATTTTTTTTCTCTGCCTGATTTTTTTTCCAGCTTTATTGAGATATGATTGATATATAACACTGTGAAGATTGTATAAGTTTAAGGTTTATAACATAATGATTTGATATATGTATATCTTATGGAATGATTAACCACCATAAGGTTAGTTAACCATTCCATCACTTCACATAATTACTTTTTTCTTTGCATGTGCATGGTGATAACATTTAAGTTCTACTCTCTTGGCAAATTTTAAGTATATAGTATAATATTGCTAAGTTTAGTTACCCTATTGTACATTATACCCCTAAAACATACTCATAACTGGAAGCTTGTACCTTTTGACCAATATCTTCTTGTTTCTTATAATTCCCAGCCGCTGGCAATCCAATTCTACTGTTTCTGCGAGTTTGGCTTTTTTAGATTCCATGTATAAGTATGATCATACAATATTTGTATTTGTCTTTGATTTACTGCACTTGTAATGCCCTCCGGGTCGATCCATGTTGTCATGCGTGCATGCTAAAGTCACTTCAGTCATGTCCAACTCTGTGCAACCCTATGGACTGTACCCTACCAGGCTCCTCTGTCCATGGGATTCTCCAGACAAGAATACTGGAGTGTGTTGCCATGCCCTCCTCCAGGAAATAGTAGTATTTCTTCATTTTTGTGGCTGTGGAAAATTCTGAAAGAGATGGGAATACCAGACCACCTGACCTGCCTCTTGAGAAATCTGTATGCAGCTCAGGAAGCAACAGTTAGAACTAGACATGGAACAATAGACTGGTTCCAAATAGGAAAGGGAGTATGTCAAGGCTGTATACTGTCACCCTGCTTATTTAACTTCTATGCAGAGTACATCATGAGAAATTCTGGGCTGGAAGAAGCACAAGCTGGAATCAAGATTTCCAGGAGAAATATCAATAACCTCAGATATGCAGATGACACCACCCTTATGGCAGAAAGTGAAGAGGAACTCAAAAGCCTCTTGATGAAAGTGAAAGAGGAGAGTGAAAAAGTTGGCTTAAAGCTCAACATTCAGAAAACGAAGATCATGGCATCTGGTCCCATCACTTCATGGGAAATAGATGGGGAAACAGTGGAAGCAGTATCAGACTTTATTTTGGGGGGCTCCAAAATCACTGAAGATGGTGACTGCAGCCATGAAATTAAAAGACGCTTACTCCTTGGAAGGAAAGTTATGACCAACCTGGATAGCATATTGAAAAGCAGAGACATTACTTTGCCAACAAAGGTCCGTCTTGTCAAGGCTATGGTTTTTCCAGTGGTCATGTATGGATGTGAGAGTTGGACTGTGAAGAAAGCTGAGTGCCAAAGAGTTGATGCTTTTGAACTGTGGTGTTGGAAAAGACTCTTGAGAGTCCCTTGGACTGCGTGATACAACCAGTCCATTCTGAAGGAGATCAGCCCTGGGTGTTCTTTGGAAGGAATGATGCTAAAGCTGAAACTCCAGTACTTTGGCCACCTCATGGGAAGAGTTGACTCATTGGAAAAGACTCTGATGCTGGGAGGGATTGGGGGCAGGAGGAGAAGGGGATGACAGAGGATGAGATGGCTGGATGGCATCACCGACTCGATGGACGTGAGTTTGAGTGAACTCAGGGAGTTGGTGATGGACAGGGAGGCCTGGTGTACTGGGATTCATGGGGTTGCAAAGAGTTGAACACGACTGAGTGACTGAACTGAACTGAATATTCTATTAATATACATACTACATTTCTTCATCTTTTCATCTTTGGGCATTTAGGTTGTTTCATGTCTTGACTATTATAGATAATGCAGCTATGAACTTGAGGGTGCAGATAACTCTTTAAGGTAGTGAATGAATTTCTTTCCGGTATATACCCATAAGGATTGCTGAATCAGTTCTATTTTAAATTATTTGAGGAAACTTCATACTCTCCTCCATATAATTGACTGCAAACCAATTTACATTCCCACCAAATGTGTATGAGTGTTCCCTTTTCTCTATGTCCTTGTCAGCACTTATCACTTGGCTTGTTGACTGTAGCTATTCTAATGGGTATGAGGTGACATCTCATTTTGGTTTTGATTTACATTTCCCTTATGATTACTGATGTTGACTGTGACCTGTTGACCATTTGTATATCTTCTTAGAAGAAAGAAAAAGTCTGTTCAAATCCTTTGCCCATTTTTAATATCTTTTTGCTATTGAGTTGCATGAGTTCCTTGGATATTAAGCTCTTATTAGATATGTGGTTTGCAAATATTTTCTCCCTTTTGGTTCTGTTGATTGCTTCTTTTGATATGCAGTAACTTTTTAGTTTGACATAATCCCATTCATTTATTTTTACTTGTGTTGCTTGTGCTTTTGGTGCCATATCCAAAAAATTGTTCTCAAGATCGTTGTCAAGGAACTTTTCCTCTATGTTTCATTCTGGGAGTTTTGTCATTCCAGGTGTTACATTTAAGTCTTTAATCAATTTTGAGTTAATTTTGGAAGTACTTTAGGACAGGGATCCAATTTCATTATTTTGCAAGTGAATATCTAGTTTTCTGATTGGATATTCTTGGTTCCCTTATCAAATATTCATTGACCATCCATGTGAGCTTGTTAATTCTGAACTCATGATTCTGTTCCTAGTCTATGTGTCTTTTTTTTTTTTTTTTAATTTCAGTAGCTTACTATTTTGATTACTACAGCCTAGTAATATATTTAGTTTTGTTCTTTCTCAACAGTGCTTTGGCTATTTGGGGTTTTTTGTGTTCCATTCAGTCCTGGGTGTTCATTGAAAGGACTGATGTTGAAGCTGAAACTCCAATATTTTGGCCACCTGATGCAAAGAGCTGATTCATTTTAAAAGACCCTGATGATGAGAAAGATTGGACGACAGAGGATGAGATGGTTGGATGGCATCACGAACTCAATGGACATGAGTTTGGGAAAACTCCAGGAGTTGGTGATGGACAGGGAGGCCTGGAGTGCTGCAGTTCATGGGGTCGCAAGGGGTCGGACATGATTGAGTGACTGAACTGAACTGATATGAATTTTAGGATTGCATTTTCTGTTAATTTGAAAAATGTGATTGGGATTTTAATTGGAATTTCATTGAATATACAGATGGCCTTGAGTAGTATAGACATTTTAACAATAATAATTCTTCAACTCATGAGTACAAAAGTATCTTTCTACCTATCTGTGTCTTCAGTTTTTTTCATCAATACCTTAAGAGTATTCAGTATGTGTTTCACTCACCTCTTTGGTTAAATTTATTCCTAGGTATTTTATTCTTTTTGGTGCTTTTTAAATGAGATTATTTTCTTAATTTCTTTTTCCAACAGTTTGGTGTTACTGTATAGAAAGACAATTGACTTTTGTACATTGATTTTATGTCCTGAAACTTACTGGTTGTTTATTCAAACACCTTTTTTGGTGGAGTCTTTAGGGTTTCTATATATATATCATCTCGGAGAAGGCAATGGCACCCCACTCCAGTACTCTTGCCTGGAAAATCCCATGGACAGAGGAGCCTGGTAGGTTGCAGTCCATGGGGTCACAAAGAATCGGACACGACTGAGCAACTTGACTTTCACTTTTCACTTTCATGCATTGGAGAAGGAAATGGCAACCCACTCCAGTGTTCTTGCCTGGAGAATCCCAGGGACGGGGAAGCCTGGTGGACTGTCGTCTATGGGGTCGCACAGAATTGGACACGACTGAAGCGACTTAGCAGCAGCAGCATATATATCATCTACAAATAGTTATAGTGTTACTTTTTTCCTTTATGATTCAGATGACTTTTATTTCTTTTTCTTGCCTAATTGCTCTGTCTAGGACTTTTAGAAGTCTGTTGAGTAAAAGTGGCAAGAATTGTCCTCCACATCTAGTTTCTGATCTTTGAGGAAAAGTTTTCAACTTTTTACCATTGAGTGTGAACTTACCTGTATTTGGGTTGTCATGTAAGGCCTTAATATGTTGAGGTATATTCCTTCTATACCCAATTCACTGAGAATGTTTAATGAAAGGGTGATGAATTTTGTCCAGTGTATTTTCTTCATATGTTGAGATAATCATGTGATTTTTATCTTTCATTCCATTACTATGGTATATCACATTTATTGATTTGCAGATGTTGATTCACCATTGCATCCTAGGGATAAGTGTTACTTGATCATACTGTATGATGCTTTTAATGTGCTGTTAAATTGGATTTGCAAGCATTTTGTTGAGAATTTCTGTATCCCTGTTAATTAGGGATATAGGCTTGTAGTTTTCTTGAAGTATCCTTATGTGCCTTTGGTACTGGAGTAATGCTGCCCTTGTAAAGTGAGTTTGGGGATGTTCTGTCTATTTCAGTTTTGGGGAAGAGTTTGAGGATTGGGACTAAATCTTTTTGGAAATTTGGTAGAATTCACAAGTGAAACCATCTTGTCCTAGGCTTTTCTTTCATAGACTTTTTTGATTACTGATTCAATCTTATTCATTATTGATCTCTTCAGACTTAATTTCTGTATGATTCAGTCCTATTATATTGTATGTTTCTAGGAATTAATTTATTCTAGGCTGTTCAATTTGGTGCACAGTTGTTTACAGTAGTCTATTATGATTGTTTATATTTCTGTGATTTCAGTTGTAATATTTCTTATTCTTTTTAAAATGTTATTTATTTGAATCTTCTCTCTTGCTCATGGGAGCAGTAGTTCCTAAGATTTTTTTTTTAAATCATCTTTTACTGCAGTATAATTTACACAAAATGTACCCATTAAGAATTCACTTTAACGAGTTTTGACAAATGCATATTTTGTAAATTCACTGCTCCAGTGAAGGTTAGAACATTTTTGTTACTCTGGAAATTCCCCCAAATATAATTTTCCAATTAATTTTTTCTTACTCCTATTTCAACTAACTACTCATCTGATTTCTATCATTATGATATAGTTTGACCAGTTCTAGAAATTTATGTAAATAAATGGTATGTATTCCTTTTGTATCAGCTTTTACTCAGCATGTTTTTCCAGTCAATTTTGTAAGGATATAGTGTACATATCTGGAGAAGGCAATGGCAACCCACTCCAGTACTCTTGCCTGGAAAATCCCATGGACAGAGGAGCCTGGTAGGCTGCAGTCCATGGGGTCGCAAAGAGTCAGACACGACTGAGCGACTTCACTTTCACTTTTCACTTTCATGCATTGGAAAAGGAAATGGCAACCCACTCCAGCATTCTTGCCTGGAGAATCCCAAGGATGGAGGAGGCTGCTGTCTACCGGGTCACACAGAGTCGGACATGATTGAAGCGACTTAGCAGCAGTGTACATATACAAACCACATGGCTTCCCTGGTGGCTCAGATGGTAAAGAATCTGCCTGCGATGTGGGAGACCAGGGTTCCATGGTTCAAATGGGTTCGATCCCTGGGTCAGGAAAATCCCCTGGAGAAGGGAATGGCAACCCACTCTAGTATTCTTGCCTGGAAGCAACTAACACTATAGTGTACATGTAATAAATGACACCAATTTGAGTATATATTTAGATGAGTTATGACAAATGTAACTATCTTTGTATCAGGTACACTGTCAAGATACACAGCATTTCCATTATCAAAAAGTGTTCTCTGTCTACCTTCCTAGTCAGTTACCTATCTCTGCCCGAAATGCAGAAAACTCTGGTTTGATCCCTGGGTCAGGAAGGTCCCCTGGAGAAGGAAATGACAACCTACGCCAGTATTCTTGCCTGGAAAATTCTATGGATACAGGAGCCTGGTGGGCTACAGTCCATGGGGTTGCAAAGAATTGGACATGACTGAGCGATTAACACACATACCATGAGAACAGTGATCTCTGTCACTCTACATAGATTTGTCTTTTCTAGAATTTCATGTAGATGGAATTGTGTGATCTCACTCTTTGAGTCTGGCTTCCTTGGCACAGTATAATCACTGAACATTGTGTGTCACTATTATTATATAGCATCATATTGTAGTCATGTGTCAAAATTTGATGACCCATTCACCTGTTTATATATGTTTGCATTTTTCTAGCTTTGGGCTATTAAGATTAACATTGCTATGAACTTTAGTGTACAGTATTTTGGTATTTGTATATTTTCATTGCTTTTGGGTAAATATTTAGGAATGGAACTGCTGGGTCAGATAATAACTGCGTATTTAACTTTAAAAGAAACTGTCAGGCTAATTTTCAAAGCACTTATACCCTTTTTATCCTGGAAGGTGAAGTCAAGTGGGTCTTAGGAAGCATCACTATGAACAAAGCTAGTGGAAGTGATGGAATTCCAGCTGAGCTATTTCAGATCCTAAAAGATGATGCTGTGAAAGTGTTGACCTCAATATGTCAGCAAATTTGGAAAACTCAGCAGTGGCCACAGGACTGGAAAAGGTCAGTTTTTATTCCAATCCCAAAGAAAAGCAATGCCAAAGAATGCTCAAACTACCGCACAATTGCACTCATCTCCTTTTCCTATTTGGAACCAGTCTGTTGTTCTCCCGGCAATCTTGATTCCAGTTTGTGTTTCTTCCAGTCCAGCATTTCTCATGATGTACTCTGCATAGAAGTTAAATAAGCAGGGTAACAATATACAGCCTTGACGTACTCCTTTTCCTATTTGGAACCAGTCTGTTGTTCCATGTCCAGTTCTAACTGTTGCTTCCTGACCTGCATATAGGTTTCTCAAGAGGCAGGTCAGGTGGTCTGGTATTCCCATCTCTTTCAGAATTTTCCACAGTTTCTTGTGATCCACACAGTCAAAGGCTTTGGCATAGTCAATAAAGCAGAAATAGATGTTTTTCTGAAACTCTCTTGCTTTTTCCATCATCTAGCAGATGTTGGCCATTTGATCTCTTGTTCCTCTGCCTTTTCTAAAACCAGCTTGAACATCTGGAAGTTCACGGTTCACATATTGCTGAAGCCTGGCTTGGAGAATTTTGAGCATGACTTTACTAGCATGTGAGATGAGTGCAATTGTGCAGTAGTTTGAGCATTCTTTGGCATTGCCTTTCTTTGGGACTGGAATGAAAACTGACCTTTTTCAGTCCTGTGGCCACCACTGAGTTTTCCAAATTTGCTGGCATATTGAATGCAGCACTTTCACAGCATTATCTTTCAGGATTTGAAATAACTCAACTGGAATTCCATCACCTGCACTAGCTTTGTTCATAGTGATGCTTTCTTTCTTTTTTTTTTTTTTCAGTTGGTTCTGGGGGCATCTTCTTTTTTTTTTTTTAATTTTATTTTATTTTTAAACTTTACATAATTGTATTAGTTTTGCCAAACATCAAAATGAATCCACCACAGGTATACATGTGTTCCCCATCCTGAACCCTCCTCCCTCCTCCCTCCCCATACCATCCCTCTGGGTCGTCCCAGTGCACTAGCCCCAAGCATCCAGTATCGTGCATCGAACCTGGACTGGCAACTCGTTTCTTACATGATATTTTACATGTTACAATGTCATTCTCCCAAATCTTCCCACCCTCTCCCTCTCCCACAGAGTCCATAAGACTGTTCTATACATCAGTGTCTCTTTTGCTGTCTCGTACACAGGGTTATTGTTACCATCTTTCTAAATTCCATATATATGCGTTAGAATACTGTATTTATGTTTTTCCTTCTGGCTTACTTCACTCTGTATAATAGGCTCCAGTTTCATCCACCTCATTAGAACTGATTCAAATGTATTCTTTTGAATGGCTGAGTAATACTCCATTGTGTATATGTACCACAGCTTTCTTATCCATTCATCTGCTGATGGACATCTAGGTTGCTTCCATGTCTTGGCTATTATAAACAGTGCTGCGATGAACATTGGGGTACACGTGTCTCTTTCCCTTCTGGTTTCCTCAGTGTGTATGCCCAGCAGTGGGGTTGCTGGATCATAAGGCAGTTCTATTTCCAGTTTTTTAAGGAATCTCCACACTGTTCTCCATAGTGGCTGTACTAGTTTGCATTCCCACCAACAGTGTAAGAGGGTTCCCTTTTCTCCACACCCTCTCCAGCATTTATTATTTGTAGACTTTTGGATCGCAGCCATTCTGGCTGGTGTGAAATGGTACCTCATAGTGGTTTTGATTTGCATTTCTCTGATAATGAGTGATGTTGAGCATCTTTTCATGTGTTTGTTAGCCATCTGTGTGTCTTTTTTGGAGAAATGTCTATTTAGTTCTTTGGCCCATTTTTTGATTGGGTCGTTTATTTTTCTGGAGTTGAGCTGTAGGAGTTGCTTGTATATTTTTGAGATTAGTTGTTTGTCGGTTGCTTCATTTGCTATTATTTTCTCCCATTCTGAAGGCTGTCTTTTCACCTTGCTAATAGTTTCCTTTGATGTGCAGAAGCTTTTAAGGTTAATTAGGTCCCATTTGTTTATTTTTGCTTTTATTTCCAATATTCTGGGAGGTGGGTCATAGAGGATCCTGCTGTGATGTATGTCGGAGAGTGTTTTGCCTATGTTCTCCTCTAGGAGTTTTATAGTTTCTGGTCTTACGTTTAGATCTTTAATCCATTTTGAGTTTATTTTTGTGTATGGTGTTAGAAAGTGGTCCAGTTTCATTCTTTTACAAGTGGTTGACCAGATTTCCCAGCACCACTTGTTAAAGAGATTGTCTTTAATCCATTGTATATTCTTGCCTCCTTTGTCGAAGATAAGGTGTCCATATGTGCGTGGATTTATCTCTGGGCTTTCTATTTTATTCCATTGATCAATATTTCTGTCTTTGTGCCAGTACCATACTGTCTTGATAACTGTGGCTTTGTAGTAGAGCCTGAAGTCAGGTAGGTTGATTCCTCCAGTTCCATTCTTCTTTCTCAAGATCGCTTTGGCTATTCGAGGTTTTTTGTATTTCCATACAAATTGTGAAATTATTTGTTCTAGCTCTGTGAAGAATACTGTTGGTAGCTTGATAGGGATTGCGTTGAATCTATAAATTGCTTTGGGTAGTATACTCATTTTCACTATATTGATTCTTCCAATCCATGAACATGGTATATTTCTCCATCTATTAGTGTCCTCTTTGATTTCTTTCACCAGTGTTTTATAGTTTTCTATATATAGGTCTTTAGTTTCTTTAGGTAGATATATTCCTAAGTATTTTATTCTTTCTGTTGCAATGGTGAATGGAATTGTTTCCTTAATTTCTCTTTCTGTTTTCTCATTATTAGTGTATAGGAATGCAAGGGATTTCTGTGTGTTGATTTTATATCCTGCAACTTTACTGTAGTCATTGATTATTTCTAGTAATTTTCTGGTGGAGTCTTTAGGGTTTTCTATGTAGAGGATCATGTCATCTGCAAATAGTGAGAGTTTTACTTCTTCTTTTCCAATTTGGATTCCTTTTATTTCTTTTTCTGCTCTGATTGCTGTGGCCAAAACTTCCAAAACTATGTTGAATAGTAATGGTGAAAGTGGGCACCCTTGTCTTGTTCCTGACTTTAGAGGAAATGGTTTCAATTTTTCACCATTGAGGATAATGTTTGCAGTGGGTTTGTCATATATAGCTTTTATTATGTTGAGGTATGTTCCTTCTATTCCTGCTTTCTGGAGAGTTTTTATCATAAATGGATGTTGAATTTTGTCAAAGGCTTTCTCTGCATCTATTGAGATAATCATATGGTTTTTATTTTTCAATTTGTTAATGTGGTGTATTACATTGATTGATTTGCGGATATTGAAGAATCCTTGCATCCCTGGGATAAAGCCCACTTGATCATGGTGTATGATCTTTTTAATGTGTTGTTGGATTCTGATTGCTAGAATTTTGTTAAGGATTTTTGCATCTATGTTCATCAGTGATATTGGCCTGTAGTTTTCTTTTTTTGTGGGATCTTTGTCAGGTTTTGGTATTAGGGTGATGGTGGCCTCATAGAATGAGTTTGGAAGTTTACCTTCCTCTGCAATTTTCTGGAAGAGTTTGAGCAGGATAGGTGTTAGCTCTTCTCTAAATTTTTGGTAGAATTCAGCTGTGAAGCCGTCTGGACCTGGGCTTTTGTTTGCTGGAAGATTTTTGATTACAGTTTCAATTTCCATGCTTGTGATGGGTCTGTTAAGATTTTCTATTTCTTCCTGGTCCAGTTTTGGAAAGTTGTACTTTTCTAAGAATTTGTCCATTTCTTCCACGTTGTCCATTTTATTGGCATATAATTGTTGATAGTAGTCTCTTATGATCCTTTGTATTTCTGTGTTGTCTGTTGTGATCTCTCCATTTTCGTTTCTAATTTTGTTGATTTGATTTTTCTCCCTTTGTTTCTTGATGAGTCTGGCTAATGGTTTGTCAATTTTATTTATCCTTTCAAAGAACCAGCTTTTGGTTTTGTTGATTTTTGCTATGGTCTCTTTTGTTTCTTTTGCATTTATTTCTGCTCTAATTTTTAAGATTTCTTTCCTTCTACTAACCCTGGGGTTCTTCATTTCTTCCTTTTCTAGTTGCTTTAGGTGTAGAGTTAGGTTATTTATTTGACTTTTTTCTTGTTTCTTGAGGTGTGCCTGTATTGCTATGAACTTTCCCCTTAGGACTGCTTTTACCGTGTCCCACAGGTTTTGGGTTGTTGTGTTTTCATTTTCATTCGTTTCTATGCAAATTTTGATTTCTTTTTTGATTTCTTTTGTGATTTGTTGGTTATTCAGCAGCGTGTTGTTCAGCCTCCATATGTTGGAATTTTTAATAGTTTTTCTCCTGTAATTGAGATCTAATCTTACTGCATTGTGGTCAGAAAAAATGCTTGGAATGATTTCTATCTTTTTGAATTTACCAAGGCTAGCTTTATGGCCCAGGATGTGATCTATCCTGGAGAAGGTTCCATGTGCGCTTGAGAAAAAGGTGAAATTCATTGTTTTGGGATGAAATGACCTATAGATATCAATTAGGTCTAACTGGTCTATTGTATCGTTTAAAGTTTGTGTTTCCTTGTTAATTTTCTGTTTAGTTGATCTATCCATAGGTGTAAGTGGGGTATTAAAGTCTCCCACTATTATTGTGTTATTGTTAATTTCTCCTTTCATACTTGTTAGCGTTTGTCTTACGTACTGTGGTGCTCCCGTGTTGGGTGCATATATATTTATAATTGTTATATCTTCTTCTTGGATTGATCCTTTGATCATTATGTAGTGACCTTCTTTGTCTCTTTTCACAGCCTTTGTTTTAAAGTCTATTTTATCTGATATGAGTATTGCTACTCCTGCTTTCTTTTGGTCCCTATTTGCATGGAAAATCTTTTTCCAGCCCTTCACTTTCAGTCTGTATGTGTCCCCTGTTTTGAGGTGGGTCTCTTGTAGACAACATATGTAGGGGTCTTGTTTTTGTATCCATTCAGCCAGTCTTTGTCTTTTGGTTGGGGCATTCAACCCATTTACGTTTAAGGTAATTACTGATAAGTATGTTCCCGTTGCCATTTACTTTATTGTTTTGGGTTCGAGTTTATACACCGTTTTTGTGTTTCCTGTCTAGAGAATATCCTTTAGTATTTGTTGGAGAGCTGGTTTGATGGTGCAGAATTCTCTCAGCTTTTGCTTGTCTGAAAAGCTTTTGATTTCTCCTTCATATTTGAATGAGATCCTTGCTGGAAACAGTAATCTGGGCTGTAGGTTATTTTCTTTCATCATTTTAAGTATGTCTTGCCATTCCCTCCTGGCTTGAAGAGTTTCTATTGAAAGATCAGCTGTTATCCTTATGGGAATTCCCTTGTGTGTTATTTGTTGTTTTTCCCTTGCTGCTTTTAATATTTGTTCTTTGTGTTTGATCTTTGTTAATTTGATTAATATGTGTCTTGGGGTGTTTCTCCTTGGGTTTATCCTGTTTGGTACTCTCTGGGTTTCTTGGACTTGGGTGATTATTTCCTTCCCCATTTTAGGGAAGTTTTCCACTATTATCTCCTCAAGTATTTTCTCATGGTCTTTCTTTTTGTCTTCTTCTTCTGGAACCCCTATGATTCGAATGTTGTAGCGTTTAATATTGTCCTGGAGGTCTCTGAGATTGTCCTCATTTCTTTTAATTCGTTTTTCTTTTATCCTCTCTGATTCATTTATTTCTACCATTCTATCTTCTAATTCACTAATCCTGTCTTCTGCCTCTGTTATTCTACTATTTGTTGCCTCCAGAGTGTTTTTAATTTCACTTATTGCATTATTCATTATATATTGACTCTTTTTTATTTCTTCTAGGTCCTTGTTAAACCTTTCTTGCATCTTCTCAATCCTTGTCTCCAGGCTATTTATCTGTGATTCCATTTTAGTTTCAAGATTTTGGATCAATTTCACTATCATTATTCGGAATTCTTTATCAGGTAGATTCCCTATGTCTTCCTCTTTTGTTTGGTTTGGTGGGCATTTATCCTGTTCCTTTATCTGCTGAGTATTCCTCTGTCTCTTCATCTTGTTTAAATTGCTGAGTTTGGGGTGTCCTTTCTGTATTCTGGCAGTTTGTGGAGTTCTCTTTATTGTGGTGTTTCCTCGCCGTGTGTGGGTTTGTACAGGTGGCTTGTCAAGGTTTCCTGGTTAGGGAAGCTTGTGTCGGTGTTCTGGTGGGTGGAGCTGTATTTCTTCTCTCTGGAGTGCAATGAAATGTCCAGTAATGAGTTATGAGATGTCTATAGTTTTGGGGTGACTTTGGGCAGCCTGTATCTTGAAGCTCAGGGCTGTGTTCCTTTGTTGCTGGAGAATTTGCTTGGTATGTCTTGCCCTGGAACTTATTGGTCCTTGTGTGGTGCTTGGTTTCAGTGTCGGTATGGAGGCATTTGATGAGCTCCTGTGAATGAATGTTCCTTGGAGTCAGGAGTTCCCTGGAGTCAGGGTTTGGACTTAAGTCTCCTGCTTCCGATTATCGGTCTTATTTTTACAGTAGTTTCAAAACTTCTCCTTCTATCATAGTGATGCTTTCTAAGGCCCACTTGACTTCACATTCCAGGATGTCTGGCTCTAGGTGAGTGATCACACCATCGTGATTATCTTGGTCATGAAGATCTTTTTTGTACAGTTCTTCTATGTATTCCTGCCACCTCTTCTTAATATCTTCTGCTTCTGTTAGTCAAGGCTATGGTTTTTCCAGTGGTCATGTATGGATGTGAGAGTTGGACTATAAAGAAAGTTGAGCACTGAAGAATTGATGCTTTTGAACTGTGGTGTTGGAGAAGACTCTTGAGAGTCCCTTGGACTGCAAGGAGATCCAACCAGTCCATCCTAAAGGAGATCAATCCTGGGTGTTCATTGGAAGGACTGATGTTGAAGCTGAAACTCCAATACTTTGGCCACCTGATGTGAAGAGCTGACTCTTTTGAAAAGACCTGGATGCTGGGAAAGATTGAGGGCAGGAGGAGAAGGGGACAACAGAGGATGGGATGGTTGGATGGTATCACCGACTCAATGGACATGAGTTTAGGTAAACTCCAGGAGTTGGTGATGGACAGAGAGGCCTGCATTGCTGAGGTTCATGGGGTTGCGAGGAGTCAGACATGACTGAGAGACTGAACTGAACTGAAATTAGTGTTTTTCTCCCTATTATAAATTGTAAAAGTTCTTTACATATTTTGGGTACAAGTCCTTCATCAAATGCATTTTTACATTTTATCTTTTTTTTTTTCTATTAGTGCTTTCTTTGTATACTGGGAAATCTTTTGTTCCTCCAATAATGCTGAAAAATTTCTGCTATACTTTTTTCAGAAAATTTATAGTTTCAGCTTTTAGCTTTAGGTCTTTGATCCATTTTGAGTTAATTTTTATATACGATATAAAGTAAAAGTCAAAGCTTATTTTTTGTCCAGAATTAGTATCCAGTTTTTACTGAATTTATTGAGAAAGTAAACCAGTCTCCTATTAAATTATATTTGTTCCTTTGTCAAAAATTAGTTTCATAGTCATTTCTATAATTTATTTTGTTCTATTTATTTGTATGTTTATTTTTATTCTAATACCAAAGTGACTTGATTAATATACTTTTATACCAAATCATGAAGCCAAGTAGTATAAATTCTCCCACTTTTTTCTTCCCTTTTCAAGTGTATTTTGACTGCTGTGAATTCTTTGAATTTTCATGTGAAGTTTAGAATCAAATTATCAGTTTATACAAAAATCTTGCTGAAATTATAATTTGGATTGTGTTGATTCTGTCAATCAATTTAGAGGAAAAGAAAGTCTTAACACTTTGGGATTTCCCAATTAATGAACATGACATGTCTGTCCTTTAACTTAGATCTTCTTTATTTCTTTTGATATGATTTTGTAGTTCTCAGGGTAGAACTTGAATATCTTTTGATAAAGTTATTCCTGATTTTTTATCCTTTTTGATGTTATCATAAGTGACATTCTGTTTAAATAGAATTTTCCAAGTACTAATATAGAGACATCAGGTGATTTGTATATTGACCTTGTATCATGCAACCATGCTGAATTAACTTATTAAATCTAATTGTTTATTTTTGCAGATTACTTAGTGTTATTTCTATAGATGATGATATCTACAAGCAGTGACAGTTTAACAACTTTTTTCCTATCTATGAGCCATTTATTTCTGTATCTTGCTCTACTCTACTGGTTATCACCTCCAGAGTACAATATTGAATATTAATGGGTAGAGTAGGAATTCTTGCTTTGTTCTTAATTTTAAGAAAAAGAGTATTTCATCAAGTATGGCATAAATTGCTGTTTTACTGTCAATTTTTCAGGCTACAGGAAGATTCTATATGTTACTAGTATGCTGAGATATTATTCATCAATATGCATTGAATTTTGTTACATTTCCTCTGTAACTGTTGAGGCTACTGTCTTGTATTTTAATAATATGATGGATTACCTTAGTTTTAATAACTTTACTTTGCATACTCCTGAAATAAATCTTTTTCAGTCATAACGTATTATTCTTTTTATATGTTCAGTTCAGTTCATTCACTCAGCCGTGTCCAATTCTTTGCAACGCTATGAACTGCAGCACTCGAAGCTTTCCTGTCCATCACCAGCTCCCAGAGTTTACCCAAACCCATGTCCATTGAGTCGGTGATGCCATCCAACCATCTCATCCTCTGTTATCCCCTTCTCCTTCTGCATTCAATCTTTCCCAGCATCAGGGTCTTTTCCAATGAATCAGCTCTTCACATGAGGTGGCCAAAGTATTGGAGTTTCAGCTTCAGCATCATTCCTTCCAATGAATATTAAGGAGTCATTTCCTTTAGGATGGACTGGTTGGATCTCCTTGCAGTCCGAGGGATTCTCAAGAGTCTTCTCTAATACCACAGTTCAAAAGCATCAATTATTTGGTGCTCAGCTTTCTTCGTAATTCAACTCTCACATCCATACATGACTACTGGAAAAATGATAGCCTTGACTAGACGGATCTTTGTTGACAAAGTATGAATACTATTTGCTAAGTTTTTGGAGAGTTTTTGCATTGATGTTCATGAGAGATATTGGCTGTGAATTTCATTTTTTAAATATCCTTTTCAGGTTTTGGTATGAGGGTTTTCCTGCACTCATAAAATTAGTTGAGATGCATCTCCTTCTTCTCTATTTTCTGAAAGAGTTTATTTTAAACTTAAGTATTTGATATGATTCACAGTGAAATATTCTGGACTTGGAGTTTTGGGGTCAAGTTATTTAATGATGAATTCAATTTCTTTAGTAGATATGGCTCTTGATATTTTCTAAGTATTTTGTGTTTTCTCCCTGTTTTGATTAATCTTTCCATGGTTCGTTAATTTTGTTAATACTTTCAAATATTCCACTGCTGATTTTGGTAACATTTTCTGTTGTTTCCTATTTCATTCATTCAATTCAGCTCATTATTTTTCTTCTTACTTTTTTCATACTGTGTTTCCTTGCCAGTTTTTTAAGGTAGAATCTTAAAAATAAGCATGAAGATCACTTAAATTTCCTTTTCTAAAATAAGTATATGAAGCAGGAGATGGCAAGAGTGAACGTTGACATTCTAAGAAATCAGCAAACTAAAATGGACTGGAATGGGTGAATTTAACTCAGATGACCATTATATCTACTACTGTGGACAGGAATCCCTCAGAAGAAATGGAGTAGCCATCATGGTCAACAAAAGAGTCCGAAATTCAGTACTTGGATGCAATCTCAAAAATGACAGAATGATCTCTGTTTGTTTGCAAGGCAAACCATTCAGTATCACAGTAATCCAAGCCTATGCCACAACCAGTAACGCTGAAGAACCTGAAGTTGAATGGTTCTATGAAGAACCGTTCTATCAAGACCTTTTAGAACTAACACCCCAAAAAGATGTCCTTTTCAACATAGGGGACTGGAATACAAAAGTAGGAAGTCAGGAAACACCTGGCTGCTACTGCTGCTAAGTCGCTTCAGTCATGTCTGACTCTGTGCGACCCCATAGATGGCAACCCAAAAGGCTCCCCCGTCCCTGGGATTCTCCAGGCAAGAACACTGGAGTGGGTTGCCATTTCCTTCTCCAATGCATGAAAGTGAAAAGTGAAAGTGAAGTCGCTGAGTCTTGTCTGACTCTTAGCAACTCCATGGACTGTGGCCCACCAGGATCCTCAGTCCATGGGGTTTTCCAGGCAAGAGTTCTGGAGTGGGGTGCCATCGCCTTCTATGAAACACCTGCAGTAACAGGCAAATTTGGCCTTGGAGTACAGAATGAAGCAGGGCAAAGGCTAATAGAGTTTTGCCAAGAGAATGCACTGGTCATAGCCAATACCCTCTTCCAACAACACAAGAGAAGACTCTATACATGGACATCATCAGATGGTCAACACCAAAATCAGATTGATTATATTCTTTGCAGCCAAAGATGGAGAAGCTCTATACAATCAGCAAAAACAAGACCGGGGGCTGACTGTGGCTCAGATCATGAACTCCTTATTGCCAAATTCAGACTTAAATTGAAGAAAGTAGGGAAAACCACTAGACCATTCAGGTATGACCTAAATCAAATCCCTTATGATTATACAGTGGAAGTGAGAAATAGATTTAAGGGACTAGATCTGATAGATAGAGTGCCTGATGAACTATGGATGGAGGTTCATGGACATTGTACAGGAGACAGGGATCAAGACCATCCCCATGGAAAAGAAATGCAAAAAGGCAAAATGGCTGTCTGGGGAGGACTTACAAATAACTGTGAAAAGAAGAGAAGCGAAAAGCAAAGGAGAAAAGGAAAGATATAAGCATCTGAATGCAGAGTTCCAAAGAATAGCAAGAAGAGATAAGAAAGCCTTCCTCAGATATCAATGCAAAGAAATAGAGGAAAACAACAGAGTGGGAAAGACTAGAGACCTCTTCAAGAAAATTAGAGATACCAAGGGAACATTTCATGCAAAGATGGCTCAATAAAGGACAGAAATGGTATGGACCTAACAGAAGCAGAAGATATTAAGAAGAGGTGGCAAGAATACACAGAAGAACTGTACAAAAAAGATCTTCATGACCCAGATAATCACGATGGTGTGATCACTCACCTAGAGCCAGACATCCTGGAATGTGAAGTCAAGTGGGCCTTAGAAAGCATCACTATGAACAAAGCTAGTGGAGGTGATGGAATTCCAGTTGAGCTATTTCAAATCCTGAAAGATGATGCTGTGAAAGTGCTGCATTCAATATGCCAGCAAATGTGGAAAACTCAGCAGTGGCCACAGGACTGGAAAAGGTCAGTTTTCATTCCAATCTCAAAGAAAGGCAATGCCAAAGAATGCTCAAACTACTGCACAATTGCACTCATCTCACACACTAGTAAAGTAATGCTCAACATTCTCCAAGCCAGGCTTCAGCAATATGTGAACCGTGAACTTCCAGATGTTCAAGTTGGTTTTAGAAAAGGCAGAGGAACCAGAGATCAAATTGCCAACATCCGCTAGATGATGGAAAAAGGAAGAAAGTTCCAGAAAAATATCTATTTCTGCTTTATTGACTATGCCAAAGCCTTTGACTGTGTGGATCACCACAAACTGTGAAAAATTCTGAAAGAGATGGAAATACCAGACCACCTGATCTGCCTCTTGAGAAATTTGTATGCAGGTCAGGAAGCAACAGTTAGAACTGGACACGGAACAACAGACTGGTTCCAAATAGGAAAAGGAGTACGTCAAGGCTGTATATTGTCACCCTGCTTATTTAACTTATACGCAGAGTACATCATGAGAAACACTGGACTGGAAGAAGCACAAGCTGGAATCAAGATTGCCGGGAGAAATATCAATAACCTGAGATATGCAGATGAAACCACCCTTATGGCAGAAAGTAAAGAGGAACTAAATGGCCTGTTGTAGAAAGTGAAAGAGGAGAGTGAAAAAGTTGGCTTAAAGCTCAACATTCAGAAAACTAAGATCATGGCATCTGGTCCCTTCACTTCATGGAAAATAGGTGGGGAAACAGTGGAAACAGTGTCAGAATTTTGAGGGCCTGCAGATGGTGATTGCAGCCATGAAATTAAAAGACGCTTACTCCTTGGAAGAAAAGTTGTGACCAAGCCAGACAGCATATTAAAAAGTAGAGACATTACTTTGCCAACAAAGGTCCATCTAGTCAAGGCTATGGTTTTTTCCAGTGGTCGTGTATGGATGTTAGAGTTGGACTGTGAAGAAAGATGAGTGCTGAAGAATTGATGCTTTTGAACTGTAGTATTAGAGAAGACTCTTGAGAGTCCCTTGGATTGCAAGGAGACCCAACCAGTCCATCCTAAAGGAGATCAGTCCTGGGTGTTCTTTGGAAGGACTGATGTTGAAGTTGAAACTCCAATACTTTGGCCACCTCATGCAAAGACTTAACTCATTGGAAAAGACCCTGATGCTGGGAGGGATTGGAGGCAAGAGGAGACGGGGATGACAGAGTATGAGATGGCTGGATGGCATTACTGACTTGATGGACATGAGTTTGGGTAAACTCCAGGAGTTGGTAATGGACAGGGAGGCCTGGCGTGCTGCGATTCATGGGGTTGCAAAGAGTCAGACACGACTCAGTGACTGAACTGAACTGAACTGTATAGTTATATCTCATAAATCTTGTTACTTTCCATTTCCATTAAATTTGATATATTTTCAAATGTTCCTTATGAGTTCTTCTTTGATCTTTGGAAGAAGTTTGTTATTTAACTGCCAGTCATTTGAACATTTTCTAGATACTTTATTGATTTCTCATTTATTCATTTTGGAATCAAAGAATGTATGAAGCATTATTTTAGGATTTGGCAAAGGGTCTGTTCAGGTGTACTTTCCTGGGCAACCTTCATATAGTTTCCCTCTCATGCACAGTCTAGCCTTTGCCTCAGAACTCAAGAGCGGAACCTTCCCTGCCCCCTCTCCTAACCTTCACAGAATTCTGGGCACTTTCTTTGTGCCTCTCCCTTCTCTGACGTTCTGCTCTGCAGATTCCAGCAGTTCACCTACTTTGAGCTGTGATCCATGCCTTCTAATCTGTGAAGGACCACAGTGCTCAGCTGAGACTATGGATCACTGAACTGTACTAGGGAATTGCCAAATGTCCCTATACAGAATTAGGTCAATTCTGGGGCTCACTTTGTGAGCTTCTCTTCTTTCAAGGATCACAATTTTATTCTGTCTGTAGATTAATATCTGAAAATAATTTCCTTATATATTTTGTTTCAGTTTTATCATTTATAGTGGGAGGACTAATTCATTTTTTTCCGTCATACC
Organism: Bos indicus x Bos taurus; assembly: GCF_003369695.1. Lineage (NCBI taxonomy): Eukaryota > Metazoa > Chordata > Mammalia > Artiodactyla > Bovidae > Bos > Bos indicus x Bos taurus. The sequence goes on along the minus strand of NC_040083.1, from coordinate 25,974,082 downwards.
TGGAAGTAGAAGTTCATTCCATGAGGTCTTGCATGCTGACAGGTTTTTTGTTTTTGTTTTTTTTGTTTGTTTGTTTTGTTTTTTTGAGTGTACCCTTTATATTGGAAAGTCAGTTTTGCTGGATGTAAAATCTTTGGCTCACAATTTCTGTACTTGAATATTCAGCTATGTTGCTCCATTTTCTTGTGGCATATAGTGTTGCCCTTGAAAAAAATCTGATTAAAATCTAGTTTTCTTTTCCATTTAAGTCAGAGATCAAAGGTGTACTTTCCTGGGCAACCTTCAGATAGTTTCCCTCTCATGCACAGTCTAGCCCCTGGCTGAGACTCAAGAGGGGAACCTTCTTTGATGGATTTTTTTTTTTTAAGTCCTGTAATTTTATTAGAATATGTCTTTGTTTTGGCCATTCTGGAGATTGATATTCTCCAATATGGGATTGATTGTTTCAATAAGAAGCTTCCATGCTGCTGCTGCTAAGTTGCTTTAGTTGTGTCCGACTCTGTGCGACCCCATAGACGGCAGCCCACCAGGCTCCCCCATCCCTGGGATTCTCCAGGCAAGAACACTGGAGTGGGTTGCCATTTCCTTCTCCAATGCATGAAAGTGAAAAGTGAAAGTGAAAGTGAAGTTACTCAGTTGTGTCTGACATGTTGCAACCCAATGGACTGCAGCCCCATGGACTGCAGCCTACCAGGCTCCTCCGTCCATGGGATTTTCCAGGCAAGGGTACTGGAGTGGGGTGCCATTGCCTTCTCCGGAGAAGCTTCCATATTTTCCTTTAATTTCAGGAACTTATTTAAAAAGTAAAGTTTTAGTATTTTTTTCCATTCTCTTGTAGTTTTATTTATGGACTCATTTTATCCACACTTTAAATTTTCTTTGTCTACCTTTAATATTTACCACTTGCTTTTGAAACCTTTTAATTTCTTCCTTCTTCATTTTTAATGTTTCTTGTTTTTCATCTTCTAATTGTATCAAACCAGTATCTTTTATGATCAAATGTTTGTGTTCCTCCTAATTTAGTTTCCTTTTGTAATATTTTCTTTTATTTCTAATTATTTTTTGAGGTAATAATTTCATTTCTTAGCTTTTCAAATTCTGATTTATGTTGTCATTTTTGTTTTGTAACCTCTTCTTAATGTGCTTTAGCCTAGTTACCTAGTTAGTTAAATAGAATGTTACAGTTTTAAAATGTTCTGTTGTGAATGTCTTTCAGGCATGTTTTCTTTGTCTACAGGAGTGTTACTCAGTTCTTTCATCCTTTTTTTGTTTTCAGTAATCTTGCATGGGAGTTGATCTCAGTGTTTTTATGTTACTCATTTTTATGCAAAATTTGTGTCTCTGAAATATCAGGACCATTAGGGTAGTTTTTCTAACTTCACAGAGCTCCATCTTGTATAGTATTTTCAGTTCAGTTCAGTTCAGTCGCTCAGTCATGTCCAGCTCTCTGCGACCCCATGAATCGCAGCATGCCAGGCCTCCCTGTCCATCATCAACTCCCGGAGTTCACTCAGATTCATGTCCATTGAGTCAGTGATGCCATCCAGCCATCTCATCCTCTGTCATTTTATATGCTATTAAAAATATGGCAAACATACAAATGAAAATACTGGATTTTTAATGAGACATCAGGGCTAGTGAAATTGATTTGGGAGTTATTTACATATAGAGATAACAGCTGAAATGTTTGGCATGGGTGAAATCTCCAAAGGAAAAAGTGAAGGAAAAGAACAAAGGTCCCAAAACAGGAAATGCTGAAAATCCACACTTTTGGGGAAGGAAAAAAACAAACAAACTTGAGAAAGAAAGAAAGTAGTCTTAGAATTAATGAGTGAAATGAGATGGTGCTTTGGGTGTTAAGAGAAGATTGTTACTAAAAGGACACAGCAGTGAGATTTAAAAAGACATGAAACAGTTTAATAAAATTAGGGCTGAGCATCCTTGATTAAAGTAGGTGAGAATAGTGGATGTGGAGCACTCTTTGGCAAGTTTAGGGTTGGCGAGAGCAAGGGAGGAGTTTTCTGTGAATGGTAGAGTTGTATAAAGTCTTTTATTCCAAGATCACTATAATTTGATTATGTCTGAAAGTTGAGAAAAGTCTGTGAAGACAGGAAAATTGAAGTTGCTAACAAGGGATGATAAATGAGATGCAAAGGAAGCATGAGGTAATTAAAGGAAATTTCTTCCTCTGAAATAGGAGGAAAAGAAGAAAAATACATAAGGGATAGATTTTCAGTTAAGAAGGCCAGTATACATATTGAAAGATGCCCAGTCTGAAACGATGAAAGATGAGAACTTGCTTCCTAAAGTTTCCTGACTCTGTTCCTCTCCTTCGCTTTTTCTTTACTCTTTGTTTGCATCATCTTTGTTTTCCTTTTCTTGCTCAGTTTTGATTCTGTTCCCAGCCATTTCTTTTCCACATGGGGCTCTTCCATAGAATAGAGTCCTGGCTCTGAAGTTTTGCACGTTGGAGGGGGCCAGCCTGCCCCACCCTGCCCTGGACCCCTTGTGATCCGTCCTTGTTGGTCACTCAGTCATATTCGGCTCTTTGCGACCCCATGGACTGGAACCCACCAGGCTCCTCTGTCCATGGGATTCTCCAGGCAAGAATATTGGAGTGGATTGCCATTCCATTCTATAGGGAATCTTCTCGACTCAGGGATCAAACCCGGGTCTCCTGCACGGCAGGCAGATTCTTTGCTGTCTGAGTTACCAGAGAAGCCCCATGGACTACTTGTACTCACCTATTATTTGATTGACCAAACTCTTCTCAGTTTCAGCTTCTGTTCTAAAATGGGCCTGCCATCTTTTATAGTAAACACCTGTTGGATATTTGAGGCTTCTTCTTTTCTCTGATGTTTCATATATATCCCGTTTTTTCTCTCTGTTATCCTTCACACTAATACCATGCCAATTTTTTTTTTTTTAACTATGGGTGGCTTGTCTGTTTGTAGTTGGGAACTCATGTGGGTACCTTTTCACCTAGTTTGTTGTATATGATGTCCATGTGATTTCTTTTCTTTCCTCTTCCTTACTTCCCTTTCTCCCTCTCTTCCTCCCTTCCATCCATCCATCCATCTTGACACATTGTCTTGTTAAGACTACCATGGTTTCTGCCATCTTGTTAGAATTCCTGTATAGTCCTTTTATTTAAAAATGAATCCTAACTGAAGTCAATTAAATGATAAATGCATTAAATGTGGACTGTGTTTCTTAGAAAACTTGAAAACCACTTGCCTTGCCTAGGTCGCACAGTCTTGTCAAAGTATCTGCTGGTTTAGCTACTCCTCAGGGCTTCTAGTCTGGTTCAGTGTAAGTCCTGGGAAGAAGGATCTCTCTGAACTTGGATATAAGGGCAGAGGATGGAGATCTAAGAGATGGTAGCGATGAGGCAAGTTAGACAGTTATTGTAGGTAGGAGAGAATGCATGTGCTGCGTTCAAGTGAGAAGGCATAGTTGAGCATCCACCTGGTTAGTAAATGAAAGAACTGTAGCCCTTAGTTCTTATGCTGCTCTGAAGAGCTGTACATCCTGAGTAGGTCAGGAATGAGGCGTCTTGTCTCACATTGATGTTTCTTCTGATAAGAAGGTTGATTCTATGTTCAAGTTAGATAGTGGTGATGAGAGAGCAGAAGAACAGAAATAAAATTTACTGTATGTAGCACAGGAACAGAGATTTTCATTTAACCTCAAAATACGTGGTAGTGTATTTTTATATTTCTCTTGGATTACTCATTGAGTGCCTTTTGGGAAAAATATTACTTAAAACATATCATTTAAAAAATATATATACTAGAGAAACTCCTCAGAATGATGCCAGTCTAAATCGTGATGAATATAATTTCCTACCTTCTAACTTAAATTGATCTTTTCATACATTTACATTTTTTAAGTGTTTATACTTTATCTGATACAGAGCTTTGAAATTTATTTATTTCTGAAAGTATTACTTATCAAGTGCCTGAGATAAAGGCATGGTATATCATGGTCTTTTTCCAACGTATCATATGCAATCATGGCACATCATAAGTACTTCAAAAAGTGTTCAAGATGGGAAGGGGGTATTGGTTCAGTTGGCTGTCATGTCTACATGAAAGAAACAGAATGGTTAATGCAAGAGTTAGAAGTGGGCAATGCCTTAGATGATGAATATGATTTTGACCAGCAGGATATGAAGGTGAGAAATGAGGAAAAATAGAATGGACCATTCAGTCAGAGGGCTTGCTTGAACAAAGGAAGGAAGGTAAAAACAAACAAAAACAAATAAACAAACAAAATATAGGGTGTACTCAGGCAACTCCAAATAGACCTATTTGGCTAGAATGCATCACATGCATAAGAAGGTTTTAAAAGCCTAAAAAGCTTATATATATTACCAAGGGATGAATGACAGGTAGAGGAATCTACATTTAATCTTTTTTTTTTTTTAATTTTATTTTATTTAACTTTACAATATTGTATTGGTTTTGCCATATATCGAAATGAATCCGCCACAGGTATACCTGTGTTCCCCATCCTGAACCCTCCTCCCTCCCCCCTCCCCATACCATCCCTCTGGGTCATCCCAGTGCACCAGCCCCAAGCATCCAGTATCATGCATCGAACCTGGACTGGCGACTCACTTCATGCATGATATTATACATATTTCAATGCCATTCTCCCAAATCATCCCACCCTCTCCCTCTCCCACAGAGTCCAAAAGACTGTTCTATACATCAGTGTCTCTTTTGCTGTCTCGTATACAGGGTTATTGTTACCATCTTTCTAAATTCCATATATATGCGTTAATATACGGTATTGGTGTTTTTCTTTCTGGCTTACTTCACTCTGTATAATAGGCTCCAGTTTCATCCACCTCATTAGAACTGATTCAAATGTATTCTTTTTAATGGCTGAGTAATTAATAAAGGAATCCTTAAAACGTGTTCAAATAATAGATTTATGTAATCAAAGCTAGATGATGACTCTCTGGAAAGGGTGAGTCAGAGACGGGAGAGTACAGAGGTAAAGGACCCACAGAGATGATCACTTTGGACTTGATTATAACAAAGTTGGGTGTTTTTGTTTAAATCTAAACTGATGCTCTTGACTCTTATAGTATTCTCCTCTCCTTATACATATATACACATGTCACTTTTATGTCTGTTTTCTGAAAAGTAGACTGTTGAGTGAGAAATGGTTCCTTTGTATTCCTGGGCCATTTCATAATAAGCAGAGATGCCAAAACTTTCTGGTATAAAGAGATCTTTAATGATATGTAACAAATTAGATTGTGAAAGGTCAGGAAAATATATTTTTTTTCATTGAGAATGAAAGACATCTGGACTTTTCATTGTATATATTTTACATGGTTAGGACTAGGCTAACTGATAATTTTAGGGGCAATTTGCAGTAAAACATAAGACTTTTAAGCTTGTTATATGCTACATATATTTTAAAAATCAGAGTTGGAGACTTACAACTATGTTCTCTTAAGAGATGTTAGTCTTTTCTAAGGATTTTAATGTCAAGAACAGAAACATATTTTAAGAAATAATCTCAGGTTGGCGTTATGAATTTCTAAAAACTAGATATAAGACCATCTTAGATTCCTATGGCAAGTAGGCATTCCAGGATTATATTCTCTGCTTGATCAACAGTTTGAAAGTGTGAGAATTGTATATTTTAGGCTTCCCAGCTGTATGTATCTATCACTGGAGGTTTCGAGTAACATCTGAGTGCCTCTTACAAAAAGAGTGACATTGTCTGCATCCTTTTTCTGGAAATTTAGATCCTTCAACCTATATTCCATGGAAACACGCTTAAGAATTTAACATCTGGAAGGGGCATAAGATATGTTCTTGGCCAGTTTTCTGAATGTATGCTTTGTGGAACATGAGTTCCTTAGATGGCCTGTAAATAAGGATTTCTGAGGGCACCTCTGTATCCTGCACCCCTCAGCCTGAAGATATATACATGAGTCTTAGCATATTGAAGGGTCTGGGATTTTCCTAGTGATGAAGGCAGTTTGGCTTTTTATAACCCAGAGATTCTCAAACTTACTTGATCATGTATATGTGTTTATGTGTGTGTATATGCACACATGTGTGCAAGCGTTCATTTGGTAAATTAACATCTTGTGTCACTCATGTTGTTTAGAATATACTTTGGGAAACGAATTGCTCCATCTCTTTATGGGAAACTGAAACCAAGGAAGGTTTATTTCTTTCTGCAGGTCACACAGCTCTTGGCAGAAATGTGAACCTATTTTTCAGTTCCCATATGGCCACTTCCATCTTCAGTGCTTGCGTGGCTCCATAGGTGATGAAGCACTGGTTTGTTGTAATTCTCCTCTTTCCTTGGTTACTAGAAACTTCCCTTCCACAATTAATTTTTCACTCAGATGAACTCAGAGATGAGCCACACCATCCTAATGACGAACTCTTTGGCTTAATTCTGCTCTGCTTAGTGCTGGAAACTGGAGTCCATCACCTCCGTTCTGAATTTTGCCCTGATCTTGCCTCTTCCCTGCTTCCTGTACCCACATATGACCACAGTCAAGGTTCTGGACTGCGCCTTTCATTGCTGAATGTAATTATTCATCCCTTGCAAGCTCCATTTGTGAACCACTAGTGCTAATTGCTTGCTTTTTCCTCCTGTTCCTGTTTGTCGTTTTATCACTTCCATGATGCTTCCAACTGAGGATAAACAGAGACAAAGTAAGGCAGATCAGACTCAAAAGAATGAGTTAGGGTTTACTTAGTACCTATGCTCCTAAGAACTTTCATTTGGGAGAAAGAGGTCAGGGTTGGAGGTTAAAAAACAAATAAATAAAAATAAAACCTTAAAAAGAATCCATGGGAGAGAGTAGAAAGAGAGATAAACAGTGAGCCAGAAACTCAGTTCTCTTGTAGGCTCTGAAGTGAAGTGAAGTGAAGTCGCTCAGTTGTGTCTGACTCTTTGCGACCCCATGGACTGTAGCCTTCCAGGCTCCTCAATCCACAGAATTCTCCAGGCAAGAACACTGGAGTGGGTTGCCATTTTTTCTCCAAGGGATCTTCCCGACCCAGGGATTGAACCTGGGTCTCCCACATTACAGACAGACGCTTTACTGTCTGAGCCACCACTAAATATGTGAATTTGTTCAAGACACTTAATCTCTCTGACCTGTTATCTCACCTGTAAAACAAATGAATTGGATTAAATGCTCTCTGATCTCCCTTCTAGCTCTAACTTCCTGTGAGTCTATGATCTTGGAGTGTTAATTGTCCATGTCTTGATCTCCATGGATAATCAAGATTTGGCTGCACTTGTTCAGACTGACAGCATCTTGATGGAATGGCCTGGAAAGAGAAGGAAAAGCAGAGGCTCTGTTCATGTTTTGACAACCTTCCAGCTACACATTTTATTTCATTTAATATCGCAGAGTTAAAATCACCTTACTGTTTGTGTTAAGAGTATTTTTAAGCCCGTTATTTCACAGGACACCACTTCTTAATTTTTGGAGAGTTCTGGGTGAGAAAGAAGAATATGGTACTTGAAAGAATGTCATTGTGTTGGAGAAATAACATAGCAACAAGAAAGCAAAAAGTAAACTGGTCTCCCAAAGAGCTCTTTGCAGACCTTACTTAAAATGCCAAATGCAATACAGGACATGGACTGTCTCCATGGGAAAGATGCTGTAGAAAGAGACAAGGATTAGAATGTATACATAGGCACGACTCTGTTTAAGTTATTGACTCCGTGTATGGCATAGCCATTTTTCCCTTTGGGAGAACCATACTGTCATATTAGTCAAGTAATCCTCCCTGGAGAGTAGAACAAAGAAACTCAGGCCCTCTGGACCATATCAGGGGTTCTAAAAATTAGGGAAGATCATCAAACAGATTAACTGCAGGACAGATTTAGTTAGAGCAGTTGCATGCTCTGTTCTATAACTGAACATATGCTCAATTCTGTGGTGTTGGTCTGGAGGTTCTTGACTTATTCTCCATACAGATACTTCTTTTTTAAATTGAAGTATAGTTGATTTACAGTGTTTCAGGTGTACAGCAGAGTGATTCAGTTGTGGCATTGTTGTTCTTCAGTTGCTCAGTTGTGTCCAACTCTTTGTGACCCCATGGACTGCATGCAGCATGCCAAGCTTTCCTGTCCTTCAGTGTCTTCCAAGTTTGCCCAAATTCATGTCCATTGAGTTGGTGATGACATCCAACCATCTCATCGTCTGCTGCCCTCTTATCCTTTTGCCTTCAATCTTCCCCAGTATCAAGATTCAGTTATACATATATACATACATACATACATGGCTCTTTTTCAAATTTGTTTCCATGACAAGTTATTGTAAGATATGTATAGAGTTCCCTGTGCTATACAGTAGGTCCTTGGGTTTTATTTTATGTACAGTAGTGGGTATCTGTTAATCCCAAATTCTCAATTATCCTTTCCCACCCCCTTTCCCCTTTGGTAACCATAAATTTTTTAGTATAATACTAGAAATTTCCTATCTTTGAACTCCTAGGACAACTCTCAACATCTCCTTTCTTTCCTGGGAGTTTTGTGCAGTGCTCATTCTAAGTTCTTCATGCTGTCCCTCGGTGGGCAGTGATGAGAAGGATGTGCTTTAAAGGGAGAGGAATCCCATTGCAGAAGGCTGAAGTCTCTCTGTAGCCCTCTTACTTTGCATCTAGTTCTCCCAGCTTCTCAATGAAAGCAGCTAACTCGGGGGGAGAGAGAGAGTGAGGTTTCCTTGAATAGACATTTGTTTGCACATACAATACTAAACTGGGATCGCTGGTCCATGCTGTTTTGCATCAGCAGATGCTTTAAGAATGCAGTGAAAACATCTTATAAAGTGAAAACCTATCATTTGTAAAGCAGCAAAGAGAGAGCTTTGTTTGCCCACACAGCATTTCTCAATGGAACCCCTGAGGCTATGAGTTTTTCAGGACAAGTTTCAACTCTGCTTCGTGCACACTGATTGTGCTAAGGAGAAAAGGCCCAAAGAAGCAGGGCATACTATTGTGAATCTTGTAAAGATTGCATGAGTTTAAGATCTCGGTCCATCTGGCTTTGAACCAGAGCCAATTCACAATTACCTGTGATCACAAAGACAGAATGTAGACAAATTAAAATGGAATCCACATAATCTCTTTCTGACATTGAAAACGCCACCCTCACCATCCCTTACTAAGTTATTTGCAACAGCAGCTTGCAAGTAGCAACAGTTATATATTTGAGTTTTGGAATGAGATTCTAGCCAACAAGGAAAATGGTCTAAGTTTAATAATAAGAATGGGCCTGCTGTCCAATCCAAACATAATCAGGCTGTATTTTGCCAGAGCCTTTTTTTTTTTTTAATTGGAGGATAATACTGTGCTGGTTTCTACCATAAAACAACATGAATTAGCCATAAGTAAACATATGCCCCCTCTCTCTTAAACCCCCCTCACACACACCCCCATCACATCCCACCCCTTTAGGGTGTTACAGACTATGGCATTGAGTGCCCAGTATTATACAGCAGCTTCCCATTAGCTGTCTATTTTACATATGGTAATGTATATGTTTCAGTGCTACCCTCCCAATTCAGCCCACCCTCTCCTTCCCCTGCTGTGTCCAAAAATCTGTTCTCTATGTCTGTGTGTCTATGTTACCCTACCAATAGGTCCATAGTACCATTTTTCTAGATTCCATATATATGCATTAATATATTTGTTCTTCTCTTTCTAACTTTCTTCACTCTGTATAACAGGCTTTAGGTTTGTCCACCTCACTAGAACTGATTCAAACTGATGCATTTTTATGCCTGAGTAATATACCATTGTATATACGTACCACTACTTGTTTATCCATTCATCTGTTGGTGAATGTCAAGGTTGCCTCCATGTCCTAGCTATTGTAAATAGTGCTGCAATGAACACTGGAGTACACGTATCTTTTTGAATTACGGTTTTCTCAGGGTATGTGCCCAGTAGGGGGATTGCTGAGTTATAAGATCATTTTATCCCTACGTTTTTAAGGAATCTCCTTACTATTCTCTATAGTGGCTGTATTAATTTACATTCCCACTAACAGTAAAAGAGGGTTCCCTTTTCTCCACACCCTCTCCAGCATTCATTGTTTTGATCATGGCCATTTTGACTAGTGTTAGGTGATACCTCATTGTACTTTTGATGTGCATTTCTTTAATAATGAGTAATGTTGAGAATCCTTTTATGTCTTTGCTGGTCATCTGTATGTCTTCCTTGGAGAAATGTCTGTTTAGGTCTTCTGCATATTTTTTGATTGGGTTATTTGTTTTTCTGGGATTGAGCTGCATGAGCTGCTTGTATATTTTGGAGATTACTCCTTTGTCAGTTTTTTTATTTGTACTTTTTTTCTCCCATTCTGAAGGTGCTTCTTTTCATTGCCAGGGCCATTTTTTAAAGGGAGAAAATTTTGAAAGTTACAGTATTACCCACATCAAAATTTTTTTGATTAGTTAACAAGAATAGACTGTGGATTGCATATGTTTAGGATTTTTTAATGCACCTTCTTCCAGTCATTTGGGAATATAATTTTTTCATGATTCTTTTGTATTCATTGTATTCCCTATTCTTCTAATCTCCTGTTCTTCTTTTATTAAGCCCACATCTAAACTTTTTTGTGTATCTGCAGCACCACACATGTCTGAGGGGCATAGAGAGGCTGGATTAGATACTTCAAGTGAAGATAAATATGTAAATTACTTTTCTGAGTTGGAGATAAAAACAATCCACATATAAGACTGTGATAGTTCTCAACGCCTCTCCTGATCTGTGAGTTAGATGGTTCTCAATCCAGCAGTTTTATATTGATTGTGTTCATGTATATAAATTTTGCAACCTTTAGCATTTTCACACAGATTTTAATTGTATTAATGCTGGAATTTACTTCTAGCTTCTGTAGTAGAAGCATTATGAAGCTAGCATGAAGCTAAAACAAAACCTCCTGTGTGGAAATGCATGGTGAGAGAAAATATCAAATAAGAACAATGTTTTGATGTCATGTTGCACACGGCAGTACTTCGTGCAAAAGGCGCCGAAACGTAGATGATTATGGGAATAACGTGATATTTACAGCTAAACTCTGGGACTTCAAAACAGAAGAAGATAGACTCAAAAAAAAAAAAAAAAAAAGACAAGAAAAAAAGAGTATTACTTTGGAGATTTGAAAATAATTTAAGTGAAAAAAATAAAACAAAAAGCAAAGACTCATTTCCTTGAGCTTTAGACCAGAGCAATGCATGTGCTTCACATGCTTCTCCCCCAAATGTTCAATCATCATTGTGAAGATGGGGTTGACTGCATACCTTAGGACTTTGACAAGAAGGCAGGTACAAAGCCCAGAATGGATTAGAAAGTTATGCCACCAGGTTTGAAGTGCTGAGCATGGAGTGAGTCTAGACCAGCTCAGCTCTTCACGTCCACAGTGCCAAGCCTCTAGTGCAGTTTCGTGCCACCACACTATTGCTGATTTCTAGTGGGCAAATAGAATAAAATGATGTATGAAATAACCTTATCTCTAAGAGTCAGACGCGACTGAGCAACTGAACTGAACTGAACTGAAAGCATATAGTGAGCAGCTTTATACTTCATGGTTTTAAAAAGTAGATTGTTATAGACTAGAGCAAAGGATTTGCAAAGCTAATTAATGCCACTTGGAAGAAAGAATCTGTAATGTTTGCATTCCTCCAAGGCCTAAGAATCTTAAATTTGACAGAAGTGGGCAAAAGCATTCTTAAATCCTTAAAAAACTCTCAAAGGCAAGAGTTTAAGAATTTTGGGAGGCCAAATCATGTGTGAAGTCACTTCAGTCATGTTTGACTCTTTGTGGCCCTATGGGCTATAGCCCACCAGGCTCCTCTGGCCATGGGATTCTCCAGGAAAGAACACTGGAGTGGGTTTCCATCGCCTCCTCCAAGGGATTTTCCTGACCTAGGGATCGAACCTGCGTCTCTTACGTCCCCTGCATTGGCAAGCGGATTCTTTACCCCTGCTGCTGATAAGCCGCTTCAGTCACCCCTAGCGCCTCCTGAATTTGTGTTTAGTAAATAAGTTTCAGAACACCTCAAGTTCCATTGCAGCTTCTTGTATTTTTTTTTTCAAACACTGCATCCTCAATATCAAAGATGGCACTTTTAGCTGTTTTTAATTTTACCCTTAGAATCTACTCAAATATTAGTAAGTGAAACTCAGTCATTGGGATGAATCATTTATCTCCTATCATGAACTTTGGATAAGAGGTTTATCTAATTTTTTTTCTTTTTTATGTGTGTGTGTGTGTGTGTGTGTGTGTATCTATATATATATATAGATATGTGAAACTCTTTTCAGTATTAAATATTGGACTTCCCTGGTGGTCCAGTGGTTAAGACTCTACCTTCCAATACAGAGGGTGTGTGTTCAATCCCTGGTCAAGGAACTAAGATCCCACATGCTGCGTGGTGCAGCCAAAAAGTAAAAAATAAAATAGATTAGGGTTACCCCAAAAGTAAAAGCAATAAAATAAAATAAATATTATAAAAATGCATTTGCCATTTAAATTCACAGGAATTTCCACATGAAAGCATTGGTGTGTATGGTGGAGAGAGGGTACATTCTACTGTTTGCCCTGATAGAGAAATTATCAGAAGTTTGGAGCCATAATGAGTTGATAGTCTTTAGTCAATCATGAAATCTTTACACAACCTATCATCAATTTCATAAAATAAAAAATGACTAAAAAGAATGTTTCATGAAAGATTTCTCAACTGCATGTGTACATACTAGAAGTTGAGGACTATTGAATACACATTTTAGAGAATAGATCTCTATCCGTCACCTAATTTCCAGTTTGTTGGAAGAAATAACTTCTCAGGAGACTATTCCTCTTTTGCATTCATATCTGCTTTTTCCTACATTTCTTGTACCCTCTTTTGTGTCACCTTTTCCCTAGAGTGACCCTGGTACTCTATATGGCACTGCCAGGGATCACTCAGAAACATTCAGCTGTTTTCTCCCCAGCAGGTCATCCAGAAAGAGTTTGGATTCTATACACATCAACCTGGGGCACAGTTGACTGCAGGCCTTCTTTGAATCATATGTTTGGCTATTTTGAGGATATTTTGAAGAATGTAGGTGCCCAGGCAATGAATCTCTCTCCTGCTCTCTATCATCCAACTTCAGAGTAGGACTCATGTGTTATTTCTTTCCTAAGCATGAATTTAAGACAGAGCCTTGTGATTTCTTGGCCGTGTCTTTGAAATTAGGGAAAAAAAAAGGGCATCCTTATCTCAGAATTTGGAGTCCCTGAAACAGATTCATGATATTACAATAGAACATATAGCCTCTTCAGGAGATTGGGCCTAGCATATACACACTATTCTACATAAAATAGATAAGCAGCAAAGACCTACTATATAACACAGGGAACTATACTCAATATTTTGTAATAACCTATAAGGGAAAAGAATCTGAAAAGGAATTTGTGTGTGTGTGTAATTGAATCACTGTGCTATACACCTGAAACTAACACAATATTATAAATCAACTATATTTCAATAAAAAAATAAATATTTTAAAAAGTGACACAAGCTACCAAGCATAAAATAGATGAACAACAAGGACATATTGCATAGCATGGGGAAATACAGCCATTATTTTGTAATGACTTTAAGTGGAGTATAATCTATAAAATTTTGAATTACTTTGCTGTATTCCTGAAGCTAATTTAATATTATATATCAACTATATTTCAATAAAACCATGAACAATAGTGTAAAAAAAAAAGAAATATATAGCCTAATTCTTAAGCACTGTGAATCTTGGCTCCCTCAGAATGCTTAGCTGTTGGCAGCATGATACCTCTCTTAAGTTGTACCAAGCCATGGCCCCCTGACACATACATGGAAGTGATTTATCATTACACTGGTAATGCCTCTTGCCCCTGCCAATAAAACCAGAGACCAGATAGAGTGACTGATGGATATCATACTTCCTTTCAACTTTTGCTGCTCTCTGCAAATTAATTTATTTCATGAAAGAAGAGAGAGTGACCTAGATGAAAGAAAGAGGGACTGCTCTTCACTTGCAGACACTCAAGGAAGCCAATGTCCTGATACTTCACCTCTTCCCACGAATCTGAATGCTTTTATGGCACCTTGAATGGTAAATCTTTTCTGAAAGTTTTCAGTTTACATCCAGATGCCTTGTCTTTATTCGTTAATGCTTTAACCTTCTTCTTTCCCTAAATTCTACTTTCAGTTACTCAGTTGTCCTTGAATTGCATTCTCCCCTCTGTTCCCCAAGGGCTCCACTTCTCTGAATATTTTCCACAGCCATTTATGTTTTGTTTCCAACCTAGACCTGAGAGCTATTGGCTATAGAGTGTCCTATTCTCAGCTCTCAAGAATCTTAAGGCTGATCAAGATTTATCCCTGGCCATTCATTCTTCTCCAGTTGACATCAATTCCAGGTTGGTCAGTGGATCATTGAGAAGGGCATGGTTCTGAGAGCCATGGCTCAGAGAATGGTATGGATAGGGAAGGTATAGGACTAGGGAGATTTAGAGAATCTCTGAGAATTCAGGTCACCAGGGTCTAGGACTAAAATCTAGATCCTTAGTTCAAGGGATAAAGCCTAAAGATAGATAATTTACTCTGACCTCCTTTCTTTGCATTATCCTTTGAAGCAGCCACAACTCCCAACTGGGACATCCTGAGCCAAAAGCTTTTATGGGTCCAGATTTGAGCCAGTCATCCATTGTATGTCTTTGCAGGAGAAATACTGGTGGGATGGAAATGTCAGTGGCTGTGTTTTAAATTTTTTTTTTTTTTTTTTGGTCTGTGCTGGCTCTTCGTTGCTGTCTGAGAGTTTTCTCTGGTTGCAGTGGGTGGGCATCTCATTGCAATGGCTTCTCTTGTTGCAGGACACAGGCTCTAGGGCTCAATAGCTGTGGTGCATGGGCTCAGTTGCTCTCTGGCATGTGGGATCTTCTAGGATCAGGAATCAAACGTCTGTATTCTGCATTAGCAGGTGGATTCTTTACCACTAGATCACCAGGGAAGCCCAGTGGCCGTGTTTTTTAATGGCAACCACAGAACTATAGCTCAGCCACGAGGACTTCCCAGGCGAAATAGAAATAGGCCCTTTATACTGACTAGGAAAAGCTACTGGTTTACACAAAAGTCACTTAGCTAGGACCCAGAACACAGTTTCTCTTTTGATCTTACTTTTGCTATGTCCACTTGTACGTGACAGTTAAGGGGCAAACTGAACTGGCTATACATGAACAGTGTAAGTTAACCCAAACCTTCCTTCACATCATATGCATCAGTTAACATAGGGGGATAGTAAAACTTAGTTTTGATCAACTTTGACAAATATAAGTGAAGCAAATACCCCTTTCATCTACTTCTGAATTATAATCTGGTTTTAGTTGGATGTCCAAAAGGTAGCAACAATTTCATTCTCTACAATGATGTTCTTCCCATGTATTTATTCTTCAGAGTGAAGTACAGAAATATGTTGCTTTAAGCTTCCCTTGCTAAAAATAGCAGCAAGAAAATTGACCTTTCTGCTTCTAAATAAGCAAAGAATTTTCTCCATCTGAGTTAGGTCAGGGCTGAGTTCTCATAAATGTTTATCTATACTATCTCCCCAATCATTATATGACAAGCATTATTTTATAAATCAAGAGCTTATACTCAAGTTATACACATTGAATTGTAATTTGTTTTAATATCAAAAACTGAAAATAATTTTTGTAGTGGGCAAAACCCCAGATGTGTTTTTATCAGTCTCTTTTTTCACTTAATGTCTAAAGCTTTATGTATTTAAGGAAAATTTTATCCATGTGTTTCTCATTTATTTACACTTAACTCATCAGCATATTTCATATGAGTTATTTGATGTCCAAGAAGTCTTTTAACCATTTTATGTGCCTATGAAATGGGAAGTTATTTTATGCCAAGAAAGTAAATTGCTCAAAGCCTATCACCACATTGCTAGTAAATATTTATCTCTGAAAGTTCATGATTGATTTAAAAATCTGAACAAGAAATTTCTGAATAGTTCTAGACTGATCAATATAAAGCATATCATTTTCTATAGGCAGTCTGTGTGTTCAGGGGCTTTTGTACTTAAATACAGCCTTTTTAATGAAAGAATTTGGGGTCAAGGACTTCATACGGGAATATGTGTCAAAGTGAAAGTGAAATCACTCAGTCATGTCCAGCTGTTTGCGACCCCATGGACTATAGCCCACCAGGCTCCTCCATCCATGGAATTTTCCAGGCAAGAGTACTGGAGTGGGATGCCATTTCCTTCTCCAGGGGATCTTCCCAACCTGGGGATCGAACCTGGGTCTCCTGCATTGCAGGCAGATGCTTTACCGTCTGAGCTACCAGGGAAGTACCAGATACAAAATATATGTTCAAGTCACTGACTCTGTCCATGCAACTCTTTGCTGGTATCATTGATGAACCCAGCTCACCAGTACTATTTTTCTTTTTCAATATGGTGTCTTAGTCTGTTCAGGCTGCCATCACAAAAATACCACAGACTGGGTGGCTTCCACAACAGAAATTTATTCCTCACGGTTCTGGAGGCTAGAACGTCCAAGATCAAGATATGGCAAGGTGGCTTTCTGGTGAGGATTTTTTCTGGCTTACAGACAGCTGTCTTCTCACTGTGTCTTCATATGGTGGAGAGAGAAAGAACAAGAGAGTCATAGAGCACTCTCTGGTATCTCTTCTCTTAAGGACATTAACCCTTTTGGATCAGAGCCCCTCATGTTTATGACCCCATTTAACTTTAGTTAACCTCCATAAAGGCCCTATCTCCAAATATAATTACATTGGGAGTTGGGACTTCAACATGTCAATTTGAGGCAGTGGGGGACCCAAACATTCAGTCCATAACAGTGGTCACCGATTAGAAAGAAACCTTTTCAGGCATCTCATCAGTGAATTTTGTATATGGTATTTCATAGGTGCCTCCTCTTCTGTGCCCTTTTAGCCTTCAATGTTACAGAGAAACAAGACTCTTTGAGAGTATTTATTTTATCATGTTGATGTAGTAGAGGTTTGTCCATTCATTCCACCCACCGAGTAGGCGCTCTTGGAGGATGGGTATTGTACATTTCTTGCAGTGGTCAGGCCAGTAAGCAAACTGGAGAGTGTAGGAGATGCTGTTGAGGTCCTACCATTCTTGTTTGGCCCACCTGAATTAACCCATGTGCAAGTGCAATGTGAAAGTACAGTGGATTTAATGTCCCCAGGGGGCCACATTTCATCCATAGGGATGAGGTGCTTCAGCTCCCACACCATCTAGTGTGATGGTCCTGAGATATTTTCCATATAATTTCTCAGAGAGATTTCAGGGGCATCAAGACCCAGTTGCCCTAAGCAGTCATCTGTTCATTAAAACAGCTATTGCTGGGTTTCTTTCCTTTATTGTCTCTCTTTGCCTTATCTGTTCTTTCTGAGCTCATCCCCCAAATAAACTACCTGCACCCAAGTTCTTGTCTCATGGTTTCTTTGACAGGGAGACCTAAGGTAAAGCGCACAGGAAACTGAGAGTTGCAATGTAGTGATATGAACTGTAACAGGAGTAGATACAATAAGAGGAGGCAGTGGCAGAACACAAACTAGATGTTTCTTTTGGTAGAGATTTGTGGGAAGTTTATAAGATCAAAGTCTGTATCCCTCCTTACAGTGTAAACCTACTGAAAGCAGAGGTAACATCTATTCACTGCTGTGTTTCTGAAGTCTAGAATAGGACCGGCATATAAGATCTTAACACATATTTGTTGAATGAATATTCCTTCTTTGACAGAAGGAACGCTGAGGTTTAGAAAGGTACAATCACTTAGGTCAGTCAATCAGTAATGATACTGAATTTCATGTGTTCTAATTCAGAGCTTTCCCTGCAACCAACTCTAAAAAGATAAACTACTAACTAAAAGGGTGATGATGATTAGGAAATGGGGCTTGTTGTTGTTCAGTTGCTCAGTCATGTCCAACTCTTTGCGACCCCGTGGACTGCCACACCCCATGCTTCTCTGTCCTTCACCATCTTCTGGAGCTTGCTCAAACTCATGCCCATTGAGTTGGTGATGCCATCCAACCATCTCATCCTCTGCCATCCCATTCTCCCCCTGTGCTCACTCTTTCCCAGCATCAGGGTCTTTTCTAATGAGTCAGCTCTTCACATAAGGTGGCCAAAGTATTGGAACTTCAGAAAGTGGGGTAGTATGTACTTAGTCTGAGTTCTGAAATCAGTGTAGACAGGCCTAATGAGGGCATCATAGAAGGATTTTCATTGGGGGCACTATCTGATTATCTCTTGGAAAGAAAATTCTTAAGTTTTCTCTTCTGCAATAAGGAGGATAGATGAAATTGAGCAAGACTGGAGATAGCAGAATGGGTTCCAGTTAGGTCCAGAAAAGGATTAATAGCATGGATGGTGAGATGTGTAGGTTGAGGTGGAAGGAAAGAGTCAAGGTCCATATCTTGGCATGAGCCAGATAGTGTCAATTCTTGAGACAGAGCAGGTGAGCAAATAGTATTATGAGAGTTAATAGATTCCCTGGTACCCATAAGGCCTCCAGGTAAAAATATCTGGGTTCTAGAGAGAGAGATTCTGGTTAGAAATATAGACTGGAGACATTACTGCCAGGCATCACAGGTGGTGATTTGAAGCCATGGGATTTACTGAAAGAAATAGTTAAGTAGTTCTTACTCTATACCAATCACTGTTCTGAGTACTTATGAATATTAACTGTGTATAATTATAAGCATACTTATTATTAAGAATATTAGATATGAAGTAGCTCTATTTATTAATACTTATCAATTAAGATACTAAATATTAACTTAGTATCTAACTCAACAACTTTATTAGGTTTGGTGATGAGGAAACTTGGCAGAGAGAAGTTAAATCACTTTCTCAAAGTTATACAGCCAGCGAGCAATGGATTTAGGATCAATCAGTTGAGTCAACAGAAAAGACAAGCATCATAACTGTAAAGAATTGATTGGGAACTAGTGATCCTTTAAGACCGGTGAGGACCATCAAGAGAAGTGAAAGAAGTATCAGGGAAAAGGAAGAAACTTAGGAGGGTTAGAATTAAAAGGAAGGCTTTCCTTGGGTCATGTGCCACTGAGAGATCAAATAACAAGAAGGCTGAAAGATGTCCATTGGATTGATTTCCTGTTGGAAAAAAGTCAGTTTTAATGAGATGATCCAGGTTGGCTATTCAAATCAAGTGTCTACCAGGGCTAGAAGCAGCAGCTATAGGTAAAGCTATAGAAGCCAAACAGCTTAACACAACTAGAAGAATCTATCCTAGAGAATGAATTTGACCTGACAAGTTTGTGCTGCAGATATTATCTGAGGAAATTTCAAATGAGCCATGCTTTCTAGAGACTACAGCTACCTACACTGATATCAGAATGGGCAAGTCTCAAAAAGCAATCACACTAAAAACAAAGGAAGGAAGGAGGAAGGAATGGAAACCTGAGTGAAAACCACAGTAAAATTTGAAAACTGAAGAGGTTACCCTATAGAGAATATTCTCAAAATCATTATTTCTGAGACTCAAATTCTTTGCTTTTCATATTGCTTATATATGAAGAAATAAGTGTTACATCAGCCTCTGGAGCTCAAAATATCAAGAATAAAAAGAAGATTCATGTTAAATCCCTTGCTGATGGATATTGGCAACCTCCAAGAAACACGTGGGAGAAAGTTCTCAAGCTTAGAGTACAAGGGGAATGACTTTTGCACATGCAGGAAAAAGCATGTCCAAAGACAGCGGTGAAGGCTGGAGGAACGTGGGAGTTGGAAATCAGTGCAGGCAGGCCTAATGAGGTGGAGACAATTCTTAACTCGGTCATGTTTTAAGGTAAGTCAAGAGTGTTTGGACCTAAGCTGCTGTGGTCAACTTTCTCCATGAGGGACTGTTGCTAATACCTGCAGTGATTTCATTAGATGTCAATGATAATTGAATCAATTTGAGGTGTTTGCCTGGAAGAGACGGCACTTTCCTTCTGACAAGCCAGGTTTTAAAAAACGAAGCTTTAGATCGGTCAGCTGAAATTGGTTTATGAATTGCTGGAAATCCCTAGACAGATTTCAATCAATTCAAAACATCACAGACAATCTTGTATTTGCAGTGGGCTTTGAGTTATTCATGAAATCCTATTGAACATCTTTTTTGCATTAATTTAGTGATATTTCTCACTGACGTCAAGGTGATGAAAAATCACACTAAACCTTACTTGGCTGACTGAAGCGAACTTGGAACCCCACCAGACATGCTGCAGGCAATTTCTGGAAGGCAGGCAGGGGGACCCGGCATACCTCAGAAACTAACTTAGAGATGAGCTTTTGTGAAGAGCGAGTCTACAATTATAGGAATAAAAGTCAAAAAAAATACTTAACTGCTGCCATCAGTTTCTGAAAAGTTCTAAAAATATGAAAAACATGCCCCAGAGGCTGAAGTAAGCAGAAGGAGGTATGCCTTAGAAGAAAAATTGGGTTTTATTTATTTACTAAACATTTTTATAGGTTTTACTGGGTTTCTAGCACTTTTCTAATGGCTTTATAAATCATAATTCATTAATGTTCTTGACAACCCTTAGGGGCTGGGTACTGGAATTATTCTCATTTTATATGCAGTGGTGATAGGACACAGAGAGGCTAAGTAGCATGCTCACGGCCACAACTTCCACTTAGAAGAGGGCAACAGAGGATGAGGTGGTTGGACGCATCACCGATTCAATGGACATGAACTTGGGCAAACTCCGGGAAATGGTGAGGAACAGGGGAGCCTGGTGTGCCAGAGTCCATGGGGTCTCCAAGAGTCAGACATGACTTGGCAACTGAACAACAGCAGGGTCACACAGCTGGGGCTGAGCTGAGATTTCGACTTAGGGATCCTGGCTCTAGAGTCCAGGCTTTTAAAAAAACTAATATCCACCATTTATTCACTTTTCCTTAGGTTTAAAAAATTTTTTTTTTTGCTGTGGTAAAATCCTATAATGTAAAGCATACTATTTTAACCATATTCAACGGGACAGTTCAGTGGCACTAAGGACATTCACATTGTTATGCAACTCTCACCATCATCCCTCTCCCGAATTTTTCTAAACTAAAACTCTGTCCCCATTAAAAACAAACTCTCCATTCCTCCTCTGTACCCCCTACCCGCCTCTGCCCCTGGCATCTACCACTGTACTTTCTGACTATGAATTTGGCTGTTCTAGGTACCTTGTGTAAGTGGAATCAAACAGTATTTGTCTGAACCTACTGTAAATTGGAATGCATTTTTAAGGTTAACTTAATAAATGTCCTATAAACAGAGTGTACCTTCTTTTTAGCCCCTGTGCTATTCAGTAGGTCCTCATTAGTTATCCCATGTTTTTAGCCACCATGCATGCTCCATGTCATAAAAGAAAGCAAAAGAATCAACACTTCCTTTCAAGAGTCTGTACCTATTATCTCCAATAAGACTCAGAATGACTTTCCCACATGGTAGCTTCTCCTTGGTTCCAGTTTTACTACATCGTGCCTTGTAAAACTGTCCTTTGGTTTCATGGAGCTAGCCATCTACCACATCATACTGGGATTGTTAGAGGAAGCAGAGACTCGACCCTGGTAACCTTACGGTGTGGGGTCATCTTGGTCTCCTTTTCTGTGCTGAGGTCTTCAGCATATGTTGAAAGATTGTAAATAGGAATAACTGCCACTGTATAAACTATGAACACAATAATTTCTGAACAATTTATGGACTACATGGTTCTCACAGATTGTCTTCAGACAACCAGTAGTTTCAAGAAGTTGTGAGAAGCAGAAAATGAGAGAGGAAAAGTGTGTAAATAGCTTCTGCAAAGAACTTTTCTCTTGAGACATACATTTTTGAGAACAAAATCACTATATTTGTACCAGTTATACTGAATATTTTGAAAAATTAGTGTTTTGTATGAACTTAAAAAGATATCTGCACCCAGAAGCATTATTTCCAAGAGCCAAGACCTGGAGATAACCTCCCCATTGATGAATGAATTGATAAAGAAGTTGTGGTATATGTGTACACAATAGAATATTACTCAGCCATTTTAAAAAAAGGAAATCCTAGGAACCCTATTGTTTGCAACAACATGGATAAAATTTGAGGGCATTATTGCTATCTGAAATGTCAGACAATGAAAAACCAATACAGTATGATCTCATTCACTCATGAATCTGAAACAATTCATAGAAAAAGAGATCAGACTTGTAGTAACCAGAAGTGGTTGTTGAAAGGTACAAGCTTCCAGTTACAAGATACATAACTCCTAGCAGTGTGATGAACAGTATAGTGATTATAGTTAATGCTGCTGGATGATATATAGGAAAGCTGTTAAACTAGGAGTTATAATCACAAGGAAGAAAAATGTTTTCCTTTTTTCTTCTTTCTTTTCTTTTTATTGTATCTATTTGAGAAAATGGATGTTAGTTGAAGCTTTTGTGGTAATCATTTCATAATATATGTAAAGCAAACTGTCATGCCTTATACAGTGGTGTATATCAGTTATTTCTCAAAAGTGGGAAAAAAAAAACTGACGTAAAGACTCTTGGTTCCTGGGTATTTTTGTACAGTATACCTTTCTATTTGATTGACACATTACTTGGATATAAGGTTCCTCATATGTTATCATGAAGTCTCAGTGTTGATTCTTTATAGCCACTAGAAGTTATCCCAAAAGTCTTGTGACTCATTATGGATGGACATGTATTTTACACTGTAAATATTTCATACAGTAGTCAAAACTATAAGCTGTTTTTATTAAAATATCCTATCTCTAGTCCACACTTCTCTCCTTAGACTCTAGTATCCCACTGTCTATTTAGTATATCCACTTGAATTTCTAACTGTATATCAAGTATATTCACTTGAATTTCTAATAATCTCAAATTTAAGATATCTAAAATGACATCCTTTTTACCCACAGCCTTCCCCATCTTAATTGAAGGGAATTCTGTTTTTCAAATTGCTAAAGTCTGAAACTTCAGAGGCACCTTGATCTCTTTTTTTTTCCCACCCCTAATTCAGTCCAGCAACGAAGTCTGGCTCTGCATTCAGAGCATGTCCAACATCACGTCGATCCTTATTTACCTCGTGCTCCCACCTGTTTTGATCCACCATCTTCTACTCAGAACAGTCTGCTAATGGTCTCTCTACTTCTCCTCTTATCCCTCTAGAGCAGCCAAAGCTATTGAGTAGAGACATGTTGACAAATGTCAGTACATCCTGTCATAGGGTCCCTTTCAGGGGGAAAGTCAAAGTCCTTTCGACAGCTCCTCTCCAGTCCTTTCCATTACCTCCTCTCCAGCTACTTCCATTCTAACTTCTCTGCCCCAGCCACCCTGGCTCACTGTTGCTTCTCATCTATCAGACCCAGTCCTGCCTTGGAGCCTTACTTTGGCTGTACCCATTGACTAGAAGACCCTTCACCCAGAAATCCCCATGGCAAATTCCTTCTGCTTTAAAAAAAAATCTTACCTAAACTGTCACTTCCGTAATGAGGTTTGACCAGACCATCTTATTTAAAATAGGTCTTCCGGTACTTCCACCTCTCTTTTCCCTTTTCTTCTGTCATAGCACTTGTCACCTAACAAATAGTGCTTGTTGCTGTTCAGTTGCTAAGTCATGTCCAACTCTTCGCAACCACATGGGCTATAACCCTCCAGGCTCCTCTGTCCATGAGGCTTTCCAGCAAGAATACATGAGTGGATTGCCATTGCCTTCTCCTAACAAACAGTAGAATTTACTTATTACAATTGATCATTTAGTGTCTGTCTCCTGTGACAACAAAGTAGATTCTTTTGGGAAGGAATCTTTGTCTGCTTTGGTCACTGGAAAATCTTGAGTGTCTAGAATAGCATCTGATACAGAGTAGATATTCAATCCAGAAAAACATCTATTTCTGGTTTATTGACTATGCCAATGCCTTTGACTGTGTGGATCACAATAAACTGTGGAAGAGATGGGAATACCAGACCACCTGACCTGCCTCTTGAGAAACCTGTATGCAGGTCAGGAAGCAACAGTTAGAACTGGACGTAGAACAACAGACTGGTTCCAAATAGGAAAAGGAGTCCGCCAAGGCTGTATATTGTCACCCTGCTTATTTAACTTATATGCAGAGTACATCATGAAAAATTCTGGGCTGGAGGAAGCACAAGCTGGAATCAAGATTGTCAGGAAAAATATCAATAACCTCAGATATGAAGATGACACCACACTTATGGCAGAAAGTGAAGAACTAAAGCCTCTTGATAAAGGTGGAAGAGGAGAGTCAAAAAGTTGGCTTAAAACTCAACATTCAGAAAACGAAGATCATGGCATCTAGTCCCATCACTTCATGGGAAATAGATGGGGAAACAGTGGAAACAGTGTCAGACTTTATTTTTTGGGGCTCCAAAATCACTGCAGATGGTGACCGCAGCCATGAAATTAAAAGACTCTTACTCCTTGGAAGGAAAGTTATGACAAACCTAGATAGCATATTAAAAAGCAGAGACATTACTTTGTCAATAAAGGTCCGTCTAGTCAAGGCTATGGTTTTTCCAGTGGTCATGTATGGATGTGAGAGTTGGACTGTGAAGAAGGCTGAGCGCCCAAGAATTGATGCTTTTGAACTGTGGTGTTGGAGAAGACTCTTGAGAGTCCCTTGGACTGCAAGGAGATCCAACCAGTCCATCCTAAAGGAGATCAGTCCTGGGTGTTCACTGGAAGGACTGATGTTGAAGCTGAAACTCCAATATTTTGGCCACCTGATGCAAAGAGCTGACTCATTTGAAAAGACCCTGATGCTGGGAAAGATTGAGGGCAGGAGGAGAAGGGGATGACAGAGGATGAGATGGTTGGATGGCATCACCAACTCAATGGACATGGATTTGGGTGAACTCTGGGAGTTGGTGATGGACAGGGAGGCCTGGTGTGCTGTGGTTCATGGGGTCACAAAGAGTCAGACACGACTGAGTGACTGAACTGAATAAATAAAAGAATTAATTAAAATGTGTATTACATTGGACCCCTCTAATGGAACCCTCCCTAGCTCCTTGCTTTCTCATTCCTCCACGGTTAACCACACAAGGGCTACACATTTATACTGTACGTTTTGCTTTAACACTTGACTATTTAAAGCTTTGCAGTCTTTAATCTTCCATTGAATGTACCTATTTTCAACACAGGCCTAAAAATAACATCCCCCATTTTAATTAAATCCATCATGAACGCATCATTATCTAAAACCCAAACTTGTAGAGAGAACATCTGGCTGGTATGGCTGGATTTTCTATCATGAGTTTGCTTCTAAGAGTTTGAAAAGGATCACTTGCCTCTTGATTAAAATATAAAAAAGAACTATTATTGCTATTTGAAAAACGAAAAAATGGAGAAGATGGGCAACAAGTCTTTTCACTCAATGATTCTTATTAAAGAACAGATTTGCTTCTTGCCTAAGGAGATGTACCCTGGAAACTGTGAAATCTCCTTCTATTTTGATTTAAGATGCTGAACAATAAACAGTCTTTGAAGCTTCCAGTATCCAAGGACACAGACCTAGTGTTTTCCACCTTGTTTGAATGTTCAGTTTAGGCAACACGTGGCAGCTGGACTCAATCCTGTCGTTAGGAACATCCCTAAATGAAAGTGCCCGGTCATTACTCATGATCTGATTGGTATGCTTAGAGCAATGGGCCAGCCAGCTTTCAGTCTGAGATCGCCTTTAATGCAGGAGAGAGAAAAAACTTTGGAACCAAGAGGCAGAAAACAAAGATAAACATAGAAACGGCATGGCCAAGTGTTAAAATCGCCAAATGCAGACGGGACAGTTTTGTCTTTCCCTACTCAGCAGTAAGGATTAGGTGGAACTTAAAAAGCATCAGTGTCATCTGCACTCTCAGTATGGCACAGAGGCAAGGTGATTGTTCACAAACCCCCTCTGAGCCTCTATGCCTTTATTAGACATTGTAGTTGATTTGAAGGTATTGATACCACTATTCCCAAGTTGTCTAGAATCTCTATATTTCTTTTCTTTTTAAAATTTTTATTTATTTTGGCTGCACTGAATCTTCATTGCTTTTGCTTGGGCTTTCTGTCTAGTTGTGGGGAGCAGGGGCTACTGCTTCTCATTGCAGTGGCTTTTCCTATTGCGGACCAGGCTCTAGGCATGGGCTTCAGTAGTTGCAGCACTCAGGCTCAATAGTTCTGGCTCGCAAGCCCTAGAGCATGTGGGCTTCAGTAGTTATGGTACACCGGCTCAGTAGCTGTAGCTCACAGGCTCTGGAGCACAGGCTCACTCATTGTGATGCACAGGCTTAGTTGTTCTGTAAGATAGTAAGGGGCTCCCCAGGTGGCGCTAGTGGTATAGAACCTGCCTACCAATGTAGGAGACATAAGAGACACGAGTTTGATCCCTGGGGTGGGAAGATCCTCTGGAGGAGAGCACGCCAGTCCACTCTAGTATTCTTGCCTGGAAAATCCCATGGACAGAAGAGCCTGGTGGGCTACAGTCCACAGGGTCACACAGAGTCGGAGATGACTGAGGTGACTTAGCACGCTTACACAGTAATAGTGAACCTTATGTATACATTTGCTTTTATTCCAGTGATCAATTTTTGTCATCCATGAAGCTCTTACTTTTGATGTAGACTGGACATTATTATTTGTACCTAAGAATTAGTTCTTGCCTCTCTGAATATCTTTAACATAAGATTGTAATGTAGCATGCCAAGGAAGGAAAATAGATAAGGTAAAGTGCTGCTTTCTACTACTGAAAGTCACTGTTTTCTTTCTGGAGGAGTCCACACCAGGCGCTGAACTGGGGAAATGTGCGGTGATAACATTGACGGGTGTGGAGTTTAGGGCATGTGTGCATGAGGGGGACTGGCTTCACTCTTCCCCTCTTCCATCACCACCCTATGAAGAGAGACAGAGATAAGACATCCTAAACCGTTTATACAGTATGTTCTTTCAACTGTGGGAAGTAAAAAAAAAAAAATCCTATTAGAAAAAATTCATGAGTTCTATGGAGATACAGACCAATTTTCTATGGATTCATTATTACATATATCATTTTTGCCCATATGTTTATCTGTCACTATGTACGTACTCCCAAACTTGGCAGCTTCAAACAACACACTTTTATGAACTCAGAGTTTCTGAGGGTCAAGAACCCGGGAGTAACTTAGCTGGGTGATTCTGGATCCGATTCTCTCTGAGGTTGGAGCCAAGATACGTGCTGGGGCTGTAGTAATCTGAAAACTTGACTGGGCTGAAGGATTGCCTTCCAAGTTCACTCACGTGGCTGTTGGCAGGAGATCTCAGCTCCTCACCACGTGGGCCTCTCCATAGAATAGTTTGTATCATGGCAGCTAGCTTCCCAGAGAGTGTGCAATTCAGAGAAGCATGCAGGAGAGCCCAAGATGGAAACTACAACTTCTCTATAACCTAATCTCAGAAGTAATGTACATCGGTTTGGCTCAGTTTTGTTGATGACACATCCGCTCTGATTTAAAACGGGAGGGGACACAGGAGATGTTAAGTCCCAGAGGCAGGGATCCTTGGGGAGCCATCTTGGAAGCTGGTGGCCACAACCATATTAAACTTTTTAAGAGAAACTTTTATTTCCTTTTTAGGAATAAGGCTATAGTTTTATAATAGTGTGAATTGAAAATAAAATGACAAAAGTTATATCTGAAAGGATGTATTCTTCATTAAACATCCTAATTTTATTTGTATATAGATACTGTTTGTGCACACAGACAAAAGCACACATATTAGCAATGCATGCTGTTGGTCCTTCCTAGACTTACTGAATCAGAATCTACATTTTAACCAAACCCTCAGGAATTCCCTGGTGGCTCAGAAGGTAAAGCATCTGTCTACAATGCGAGAGACCTGGGTTCGATCCCTGGGTTGGGAAGATTCCCTGGAGAAGGAAATGGCAATCCACTCCAGTACTCTTGCCTTGAAAATCCTGTGGATGGAGGAGCTTGGTTCAGGCTACTGTCCATGGGGTTGCAAAGAGTCGGGCATGACTGAGCGACTTCACTTTCTTTCTTTCTTTCTCTTTCAGATAATTCATAAGCACGTTAAGTTTGGGAAACACTGGTGTAAGATATATTGATATTTGTACTTTTTCAATCATAAAACCTGATATATCTTGAAAATTAATAATGGAACAAAGCTAACAAAATTAGCTATAAAATTAATGTTTGATACTAAAGTTCTCTAGTTTTTCTGCCCCTCCCCCAACCCTGACTCCTTTCCTGTACACACTACAGGAAAACACAGTCTGGCTTTCAAGAATATGGAAGTCAACCAAAGCCTTTCTTTTTTTCTTCTCCTCCTTACAAGAAAATAGGTGGAGTACTGCAATGACATTTCAAAAAACCGTGTTTTGAGATAAGGTTTATTTTTATTGATGACAGATGGGAATAGACTTGCAAAGGATACAGTTGGCTCTAGGAAAAAGAAATAGTTTTGAAAATCATCAACTGGCATTTGCAAAATGTCATCAGGGACTTTCTTTTCCCCATGCTAAAAACAAATACAGACAATTCTACATAAAGAGAAAGCTTGTGTATGAAATTTGGCCATGAGTTTGAAATGATTCCATTTTTAGAAGACAACTTGAAGTACCATGATAGTTTTGCATACAAAAAACTCAAACTAATTTGTTTTTGTGGTATTAATGAATTGGTATTGGTTTTGTTGGCACAGGGATTAATACCTACCCACTATTTCAGCACAGGGTCAATCCCTACAGTGGAGACCTTGAAGTAAAAGCAATTGTACAACCTTCAGCTTATTAAACAAACCACTAAAATGTATTTTTCTCTGTTTACAAAAGTAATGCAAACTCATTGTAGACCATTTGAGAAATATCAAAAAGCTATAAGGAAATATAAGTTATTTACAATCCCACTGAAAGATAGCTACTTTAGAAAAAGATAACTTCTATTAATATTTTGACCTATTCCCTAAGGTCTATGTGCCTCATATATATGTATAATGTATGGATGACATACACACACATCACACAACAGGGAAATATGTAAGACATGCTATGAGGAAAAAACTGAAAATGATAGTACATTTTTACAGTGTAGACAGAATTTCTGAAACTGTGACAAGTTTCTGGGTGATCATTTCCTGCCATCTGTACCTTACCAAATTGATTTTGTACACAGTGTTTGTAACCATCACCCCTCTTAGAACTTTCTAGAACATTTTTATCACCTCAGAAAGAAACCCCATACCAATTATTAGTCACTCTGCATTTCTTCCTCCCCTAACCCTAAGTAACCATTATCCTGCCATGTAATTCTATGGGTTTGCCTATTCTGACCATTTCATATTAGCAGAATGATACGATTCGTGGTCTTTGTCAGCTTCCTTTCACTTTAGCATAATGTTTTCCAGGTTTATCCATATTATGCCATGTATCAGTACTTCTGTTTTTATGGCTGGATAGCATACTGTTATGTGGATATTTTGTGTATCCATTCATGGGTTCATGGACATATGGGTTGTTTCTACTTTTTAGCTATTATAAATAATAATGCTATGAATAGTTACGTGCAAGGTTTGATATGGACATAGGTTTTTATTTCTTTTATGTATATACCTAGAAGTGTAATTACTGCCACATTATTGTCTGTCGTTTTAATTTTAGCCATTCTACTGGGTATGAAGTGGTATCTCATTGTGGTTTTGGTTTGCATTTTCCTAATGACTAATGTACGGAGAAGGCAATGGCACCCCACTCCAGTACTCTTGCCTGGCAAATCCCATGGACGGAGGAGCCTGGTGGGCTGCAGTCCATGGGGTCGCTGAGGGTCGGACACGACTGAGCGACTTCACTTTCACTTTTCACTTTCATGCATTGGAGAAGAAAATGGCAATGCACTCCAGTGTTCTTGCCTGGAGAATCCCAGGGACGGGGGAGCCTGGTGGGCTGCCGTCTCTGGGGTCGCACAGAGTCGGACACGACTGAAGCGACTCAGCAGCAGTGACTAATGTTGAGCATCTTTTCTTGTGTTTATGGACCATTTGTATATTTTCATTGGAAAAAATGTCCACTCAAATCTTTTGTCCATCTTTATTTGCCTTTTGATTATTAAGTTGTAATACTTAAAAAATATAAGTTATATAGATTATATGGATAATGGGCCCTTTTCAGATATATGATTTGTAAATATTTTTTTATTCTATGGGTTGTGCTTTCACATTGTTGGCAATGTCCTCTATACAAACATTTTTAATTTTTATGAAGTCCAGTTGAATACACCTGACATATGTGATACAGTATGTGGAGGACACATATATATATACACACACATAAATATACACAAAATTAAGGTCATACTTGAACAGGCCTTTAAAAATAGTAATTATATAAAGAGAATTTCTGGGTGCTTAGAAACACTTCAGAGAAAAAAAAAAGGAAAACCTTTTAAGGCAAGACATACTGACCCCTTTGCAATGCAAAAGTCAATGCAGTAAGTATAAACATTTCCTAGTGGCTTCAAAAAAAATAGTTTTCTGGTCCTAAGTTCTCTCCTTAAATATTTTCTTCTTTGAATATATTATGGAGAATTCGTAATGTCTAATGCCAGAAACTGTTGACTGCAAGATAGGAAATAGAACTTTCTTCTTCCTTGTGAATCTCTTAGAGGGACTCGTTCACCAAGTTTGGTATTGAAAAGAAAATTATTTCACATTTTTAGAGCAGGTTCCTTTTCTTGTTAAAAAAAAATTAATGGGAAGTACAACTTTAGTATTTCTTTGATTGCTTGTATTTTTGTTGTCATGTTTAAGTCATTGCCTCGTGCAGGGTCATGAAGATTTATACCTATGTCTGCTTCCAAGAGTTTTATAGTTTAGGTCTTTGATCCATTTTGAGTTAAATTTTCTACATGATAAGGTAGGAATCCAAGTTCATTCTTTTGCATATGAATATCCAATTGCTTCTTGCTGCTGCTGCTGCTAAGTCGCTTCAGTCGTGTCCAACTCTGTGCAACCCCACAGATGGCAGCCCACCAGGCTCTGCCATCCCTGGGATTCTCCAGGCAAGAACACTGGAGTGGGTTGCCATTTCCTTCTCCAATGCATGAAAGTGAAAACTGAAAGTGAAGTAGTCAGTCGTGTCCGACTCTTCGAGATCCCATGGACTTCAGCCTACCAGGCTCCTCTGTCCATGGGATTTTCCAGGCAAGAGTACTGGAGTGGGGTGCCATTGCCTTCTCCAGCTTCTTACCCTCATTTAATTGTTGTAGCACCTTTGTTGAAAAGCAATTGTCCATCAATGTAAAAGGCTTTTCTCTATGGAATTTTTTCTCTACCCTGTTGCCAGTGATTATTCTAAATTGTAGATTTGATCATGTTTTTCTGCTTCTAAAATATCTTCAGGGGCTTCCATGGATTATAAGTGTTAGTTTCTCAGTCATGTCTGACTCTTTGCAATCCCATGGACTATAGCCCACCAGGCTCCTGTGTCCATGGAATTCTCCAGGCAAAAATACTGGATGGGTTGCCATTCCCTTCTCCCGGGAATTTCCCAACATAGGTATCGAACCCAGATCTCCTGTATTGCAGGCAGATTCTTTACCATTTGAGCCACCATATGAATTATAAGAAAAACATTAAATCTGGCCATGTGCAGCATGCTAGAAAGGTCAGGAGCTATGAATGAGGCACAGTTTTACCCCTTCCTCTGCCTTTTATTAAAAGTGTGACCTGGGACAAATTACTTAGTTGCAACTGGAGTGTGAACCTCACGCTGGCAGGGACCAGGTGAGCCTGATTTGCTCACCACCAAAGTCCAGCACCGTCAAAGATCGCAGTACAACAGATTCGGAAAATATTTGTTGAATGGTGAATGAATCTGTTTCCTCATCTACAACATGAAGATAATTATAACTATTTCATAAGGTTCTGGTCAATGTTTCAGCATTACCTTCCTCCTAGAAGCACCTCTGGTGCTTTCCAGATGGGACTCAAAACTTTTCTATATGCTTCCAAAGCTCCTTTGACATCATCTTTATCACATTGTAACATCTGTTTCCTTGACTGTCTCCACTATTTATTGCTGTGTCTACCACACACAGCAGAGTACCCACCATTTGTAGCAGGCATTCAGTAAACACTTGGGGAACGAAATCAGCTGATGGTTTTTGAGCCTGTGGAGACAAAAACTATTTCAAGCTATTATTATAATATTTGAGAAAACTTAAAGTGACAGCAGTTTGGCAGAGTAATATAGAAATGGAAGAAGATTGGGTGAACTCATGATTTGGTCAAATCTAATAGTAAGCAGCTATCCAAACAATTCCACATAGGTTTTAATGAGTTATCTGTGAGTCCTTGAGAAATGTGTCTA
The DNA here is from genome assembly GCF_003369695.1 of Bos indicus x Bos taurus. Lineage (NCBI taxonomy): Eukaryota > Metazoa > Chordata > Mammalia > Artiodactyla > Bovidae > Bos > Bos indicus x Bos taurus. Next base: position 25,941,666 of record NC_040083.1, on the reverse strand, counting down.
TAGTTAGGCTCTAGATGTAAACACAGCGTGATGAGAACCCAGATTGCAACAAATAGTTGCAGTGTGGGAAGAGACGGGGAGTTTCCTACGTGAGTTATTTCGGTTATGCACAGCAAAGTGCATGATCGCAACCAGTGTGCCTTTGCCAACCTGGGTGGGGAAGAAGTGTCGATGTTGACCTTCTAAGCTGTGTGTCCACCAGAATGTAGGGCAGTGAGCAGGGAGGCATCTACAGGTTGTAAAGAGAGCATTTTAGTGGGTAACCAGGACACATTGTTAATAATGTGTGACACATGGCACAGTGGTAAGGGTGTCGTCCAGGCAGAGCGAGCTAGTAGGAAAGCATCAAGACACAGCAAGACCATCAAAACCTGAAGAGAAGCCCCTATGGATAATGGGGATGATACAGACCTTCCCCAATCAACAGAAATTGATAAGAGGCCAGAAATTCAGATGAGCCTTTACTGGGGCCCCTGCTGCAGCAGGAGGGAGCAAAAATAAATAACAGGTTCCCTTGCTTACTCCCTGAGTGGGCAGAGGGGTGAGTTGGTTCTTTATATGGTGTGAAGGTAGGGGTGTGTCCCAGGGATCAGGCTGGAAGGTGGCTTAGGCGGTTTGCTACCCCTTTCGTGGTGGTAAGTGCAGGGACGTGTGTAGTATCCTGCTTTTGCTCATGACACCCTGGTTTTGCTCCTGGCTCTTCAGAAGTGGCAATGGATTTCTTTGGTCTTTTTGTATCTTGTTGTCCATAATCTAGCCCAGTTGCTTATGCATGTAGTCATTTTTAGTTCCTTATACTTTCTTTGTATTTTGTTGCTTGAGGTGACATTTGTCCAGGTGTAAGTACTGCCACAAAGGGTCCCAGGTCCCAGTCTGTCTCAGAAAGAGTGGGTGATTAAACTATTTTCCTTCATAGCATAAGCTAATCCCTTCATGATCTACTGTCTAGGCCACCAGATGGATTGTACTGGACTGCAGACAGCCTTTTTTGATGTAATTGCAATGTAAAATGGGTGTGCGTATATATGAGTGGAGTGGGAGTGGGTTGAGAAAAAAATGAAAGAGGATTTTTAACTAATGGAGTGTGTGGATGTGTGTGGGATGCATCCACAGGCATGTGCAAAAACGTGTGCATGCACACTTGAACATGCATGTGTGTGTGCACACGCGTGCACGCGCACACACACACACTTTAATAAAAGGAGAATGCCTCTTCACCAGAGCCAAAGTATTCCTCTAGCTTGGTAGGCTTGAAAAGTAATACATCAGTTTAGGCATTTCGCATGCTGCATATGGAAGAAAATTTTCATGTTTTGTCATCCTTCTTTTAAGGAGTCCTTGCTGTCAGCGCAGAGGTTAGTGACCTTGGGACTGGGTGGAGAGAGAAGAGAGGTGTGTGTCAGTTTTGATCAATACACAGAGTGGACATGGTCACCAGAAACTCACCACCTTCCTGTAATGGCTGTTTACAGCAAAGCCTCCAAAGCCCACATCATCTGATTTTTTCCCCCCTTCACACAGCAGGAATCTTACATCTGTTTCCTTCATGTTTCTATGGCAATAGTGTGGCAGTACAAGATACGAACGTTGGACTTTTATTTTTGTTTAGAAACGCATGTGCAAACATATTAGGGCTTTAGTAAATGACCGATTTTAGATGTTTTTTTGTGAAGAGATTACAAGTTATCCAATGGTTGCTGAGTTTTACATACCTTGTTGGTCTACAAAGTGGTCACAAAAAGTTGCCAGGTGGTTTGTGTCATGGGAGAGTTTGAGATAGGTAGAAAGACATCTAAGCCTATAAAGTCTCAAATACAATTTAAATTTGGGGAGAGTTCTATTAGACTATGATTCTAGTAGGATGTGATCATAGAAAATCAGAAAAGTACTTTCTGTTTCTACTTAAGCTATTGATGTCCTCGCAGGGTAATGAGATTTGCATTTATAAACATGGCAGTAATGATAGTATTTCTAGAAGTCTTCTGTTTTGGTAGAAACAGCCTCAAGTTGTACAATTTGAACTAAAATATTGAGCATGGTACATCAATCACTGTCTATAATGAAATAGGGCATCACTAGGATTCCACAAATTCAGCACTTCAACTATAAACAGAAATTAAGGATGTCTCTCTCTTTCCCCCACTGCCTTGTCCTCCACCCCAATTCCTATTCTTGCTTTTCTATACTTCCCCAGCACATAAATAAGTAGGTATTTAGGCTACAGAATAACCCTAACATATAGATAACCATAACAACTAATAGCAGAAGGTAAGGATAGGAGACTTTTGTGGAACTTATTAAAAGAAGAAGCCATATTTTGCATTCATTCTAATAAAAACATGGAGACAATTTATGAAGTCTTTTATAAAACTGACCACAAATACATTAAGCTTATAAGTATATCTCCTGTTTGTTTTATCCAAATTATGTGCAGAAATTTCTCATTTTAATAATACATTATTTCACCAGTGGTATAATCTGTTTTATATCTATGTATGGGGGAAAATAAACTCTGGTCAGCCTAGCATAACATTATGATGAAAGGAGACAAAAGACCCACCTGCTAAATATATCTTTCCCTCTGAAAACCAGCAGTTCTTGCTGGCGTTAAATTGTGAAATCCTAAAAGCCTCTTGTAAGCAAATGCATTTTTCAGGAAGTTCTCATTATCTTATTATCACAGAGATGAGATGCAGAATCAGAGACTGATAGAGCTGGAGACGGGATTGCAAGCATTTTGGGACTGAATCCTTTTTAAAGACGAGAGCACTGCAGTCCAGAGGGGAACAAGGGCTTGTCCTAGGCCACATGCTTTGGTGGAGCAAAGTTGGGACTGGACACAAAGTTCTCAAAAGAACACAAGGTACTCAGAACAAACTTTATCTTTTTGCCTTATTTATTTCCTCATTATCTTTCCAGTCTCATTTCTTTTCTTTAGGTGCATATCTTTCTTCTGTATCAATATGTAGATGAGTAAAGGGTCCATAAGGAATGGGATGTTTCATAAATTTTATATTTTATATAGTTAATAATATTTATAATAACAAAATATTAAGCATATTATAAACAGGTATCCATTCTTTTGGATGAACATAAAATGCCAGCTTTTTATGAAAAAGATGGATGCCTATTGAATTCCTTTCAACTCTGAGATTCTGTAATTCTGAATCAGAACTTGCAAAATGGCTAAAGTAGAGATTGTTAGTTGGTGTGTGCTTCCCAGCCCACAGGTAGTATTTTGAAGAAATCTTTCCTGTTTCTCAGGGAAACAAGAAGAGGAAGGAAATGTTGATCTAGGGAGATGTATCCAGTAACTGGTCTTGTCCACATTTCTTTCTTGGAATTGCCCATTGTCACTCCATGTTGGCATCTTTAGGTCCTGCCCTCAGGGGTCTTTGGCAACAATGTGTGCCTGCAGGCACCCACATCCCACCACAGGGCACTGGCTCAGAGAGAGAAGAATGCGGGGCCCTGTCTCCTGTGCAACTTCCAGCCTCCCGCTAACTTCTCGCCATCACAACAGTCTGTGGTTTCTCTCTCTCTTTGTCCTGCAGGCCTGCCCCAGCTGTATCTTTACCCGGTATCACCTTTTCTGGAAGGCAGGAAGCACCATAGTCATCACATGGCTTTTGCTTGCTGGATATCTTCTTGAAATGGAGAAAGAAAATATTTCAGTTGATTTTGAATTTATTTTTGTGTAAGGTATTAGAGGATGTTCTAATTTCTTTCTTTTACTTTTAGCTGTCCAATTTTTCCAGCACCACTTATTGAAGAGACTATCTTTTCTCCATTGTATATTCCTTCCTCCATTGTCACAGATTAATTGATCATAGACACCTGGGTCTACTTCTGAGCTTTCTATTTTATGCCATTATTCTTTCTGGTTTTGTGCCAGTACCATACTGTTTTGATAGCTGTAGCTTTGTAATATAATCTGAAGTCAAGGAGCTATATTCCTCCAGTTCTGTTTTTCTTTCTCAAGATTGCTTGGTTATTTGGGATCTTTTGTGTTTCATATAACTTGAAAACATTTTTTGTTGTAGTTCTGTGAAAAATGCCATTGGTAATTTGATTATCAATTCAATGCAAGGGATTGCATTCAATCTATAGATTGCATTGGGTGGTGATGGTGGTGGTGGTAATTTAATTTTTAAGTTGTATCCAGGTCTTGCGAACCCATGGACTATAGCCCACCAGGCTCCTTGATCCATGGGATTTCCCAGGCAAGAATACTGGAGTCGGTTGCCATTTCCATCTCCAAGGGATCTTCCCCACCCTGGGATCAAACTCACCTCTCCTGCATTGCAGACAGATTCTTTATCACGAAACCACCAAGGATGCTTGCCTTGGGTAGTATAGTCATTTTAACAGTATTAATTCTTCTAATCCAAGAACATGAAATAGCTTTCTGTTTGTGTCATCTTCGATTTCTTTTGTCAGCATCTTATAGTTTTTTGGAATACAGCTCTTTTGCCTCCTTTGGTAGTTTTATCCCTAGGTATTTTGAAAATAACATATTTTAAATCAATTATATTTCAATTAAAATGAATATTAAAAAATAAAAATAAAATATTTTAAGAGTTAAACATAAATTATTATTTCACATGTGCTACTACTACATTCTCTTATTTTGCAGCTTCCATTTCCTTAATCCTTTTAACCAGTTGTTATGATGACATTTCTTTTGACAGTCTGACCAGTTGTATATACATGTTTGTCATGTCTTCTTGGAATGAATCAGGCTGGAATAGAGTGTTCATTTCATTGGCAAATGAGGGTAAAGACTTCAATAGGCCTGATTGCATGATTTCCTCTGTTTCATTAGTTATCATTACAAAGAGAGGCTAGCAAGTTTTTTTATTGACACTGATGAAGTCTTTTAGATGGACAGGAAAGCATTTAGTGAAAATTAGGAATACAGACTACTAAATATGATATGAAGTGAAAGTGAAAGTCGCTCAGTCGTGTCTGACTCTTTGTGACCCAATGGACTATACACTCCATGGAATTCTCTAGGCCAGAATGCTAGAGTGGAGCACCTTTCCCTTCTCCAGGGGATCTTCCCAACCCAGGGATCGAAACCAGGTCTCCTGCATTGCAGGGGAATTTTTTTTCCAGCTGAGCCACAAAGGAAGCCCTAAATATGATGTAAAACCCAACATTTTCACTGGACACATAAGGAAAACTTTTTTTCCCTTAACAGGTGGTAGTCTGCTCCAGCATCTGTAGGATCCAATGAATAATCAGTCTCTGTCACAGCCTTAGGATATCAGTAGAGGCAGCAAAGGTGAGGGCAGGCCCCCTGTGGTTTGGTAACGTATGTCTCTATCATCAACTTTTCTGGACTTTCTGAAAAGTGGTTGCCATTCCTGGTTCCTGGTTTTAATCAGTTCCATCAGAAACTGAAGGCTGGGTGGCCTGAAAGCCTCAAGAGCACGTTAAGAAATGAAAGAAAGATATAACCCAAGATATAGCCCAAGACATAACCAATCGTAGGAGTAGGAAATGTCTTAGAGAGTTTGATTTGGTACCTTGCTATCGCTGAGAAAGGGCGTGTTTGACTCTAAATCCTGTGTTCTACCTACAACATCTTTGTATCTTAAGTCTTGGTGTCACTGATTATCTTTGGGTCTTAATTATTTTGACTAAGCTATTTAAGGAAATTTTGATAAATTATTTTAACTTTTCTCACCACATTTTATGGTGCCATAGGACATTTGGGGATTCTCTGGGAATAACACCCAGTTATACCAATATTTCTATAGGAAATTTGTCTCTGAATAATAATATTTTAAGTACAGCTGAAATCTCCAAAGACATGGCCATAGCATTACTGTAGTAAAGATTGTGTGTGTGCTGAGGGATCCTGTGGCAGAGGGGTAGTTACTGTTTTTGAAGGTTTTGGTTTTTTTTTTTTTTTGAGAAGGGCAATGCCATGTGATGCAGGCATCGAGTGACTCGGAGGGTTTGTAGAAATGACTCAGAGGGTTTGTAGAAATGAGGCAGAAGGGTCTTATCTGAGCTTTCACTTTGACCTTCCTAGTTCACACTTTTTTGAAATTCTGTCACCTGCGTCCTAATCAACTTCCCTCTAAGGTCTCTCATTTCTTCTAATTCCTCACTGGACCATGTGGGAGACAGCCATTCTTTAGAGTAAGGAAATGGCAACCCACTCCAGTGTTATTGCCTGGAGAATCCCAGGGATGGGGGAGCCTGGTGGGCTGCCGTCTATGGGGTCGCACAGAGTCGGACACGACTGAAGCGACTTAGCAGCAGCAGCACCTCCTTCATGCTTTCCTTCAATCATCTTTCACAAGGAGTTCATGTTTTTACCAAATTTGGGATGATCCCTCCTGGATAAATAAAATGAAGGGGAAAGGGTTGAGATTCAAAAAGCCTCATTCACTCCTGGGTGATCTTGTCTGAGCCACTCCCCTTCCCTAAGACTTGGTGTTGCCATCTGTGAAAAGAACAGAATGGGATCAGATGATCTTAGTAAGTTCTTCAGAAGGAAGAACCAAGAGTTCTGTTTGGCAACATTAGTGATAACTTATGAATTTATAGAATCATTGCTGATTTCACTCAAGCTCTGATCTGCATTTCCGTCTACTAAAGATCAGTCATTTCTCTTCATCTGCACTTAAAAAAAAAACCATCATGACATCTGGTCCCATCACTTCATGGCAAATAGATGGGGAAAAGTGGAGGCAGTGACAGATTTTCTTTCCTGGGCTCCAAAATCACTTTACAGTGACAGCAGCCATGGAATTAAAAGATCTTTGCTCCTTAGAAGGAAAGCTATGACAAATCTAGACAGTGTATTAAAAGGCAGAGGCATTACTTTGTCAACAAAGGTCTGTATAGTCAAAGCTGTGGTTTTTCCGGTAGTCATGTATGGATGTGAGAGTTGGACCATGAAGAAGGCTGAGTGCTGAAGACTTGATGCTTTCAAATTGTGGTGTTAGAGAAGACTCTTGAGAGCCCCTTGGACTGCAAGGAGGTCACCCCAGTCAATTCTAAAGGAAATCAACCCTGAATATTCATTTGTAGGACTGATACTGAAGCTGAAACTCCAATATTTTGGTTACCTGATATGAACAGCAGACTCATTGAAAAAAAGCCCTGATGGTGGGAAGCATCGAAGACAAAAGAGAATGGGACAATTAAGGAGTAGATCATTAGATAGCATCACTGACTCAGTGGACATGAATTTGAGCAAACTCCAGGAGACAGCTGAGGACAGAGGAGCCTGGCGTGCTGCAGTCCATGGGATTGCAAAGAGACGGACACAACTTAGCAACTGATCAACATGACAACTTCCAGTCCTAAAATGCAAAATGTCCATGATTGCAATATGATCTTCCCCACCTAACAAGATATCCTGCTTCACTCCCAATTTTCTAAAAATGCTGTCCCTAGGCACCAGGCCAAACTCCCCATGGTCTTTTTTGATCTGTCTTTTATCACCTGCATTCTTTCAGTCACCCTTACTGCCATATTTTTAATTTTAAACGACCCTATATGTTTATTTTTTCCTGTCTATTCTGTGTATGTGTTAAAATATAACACAAATTTATTATTTTAGCCCTTTTTTAAGTATATGATTCAATGGGATTAAGTACATCCACATTGTCTACAACCATCACCACTGTTTATCTCCAAAACATTTCCATCATCCCGAACTGGAACTCTGTATCAATTGAAGAGTATCTTCATGTCTACTCTGAATGGCATATCAGAATATCTTAGAATGAAATAAAGTGAAAGTGTTAGTCAATCAGTCATGTCCGACTCTTTGAGACCCCATGGACTGTCCATGGAATTCTCCAGGCGAGAATACTGGAATGGGTTGCCATTCCCTTTTCCAGGAGATCTTCCTGACTCAGGGATTGAACCCGGATTTTCTGCATTGCAAGCAGATTCTTTACCATCTGAGCTGCCAAGGAAGCCCATCTTAGAATATCAGAGCTAAATAAATTCTTCAAGATCATCTGCTACAACCCTTTGACAGCTTATATAAGGCAACTGTAGCCCAGATGGATTAAACCATGTACTCAGCTGGCCTTCATTCTGCTGCTGCTGCTGCTGCTGCTGCTAAGTTGCTTTAGTAGTGTCCGACTCTGTGCGACCCCATAGACAGCAGCCCATCACGTTCCTCTGTCCCTGGGATTCTCCAGGCAAGAACACTGGAGTGGGTTGCCATTTCCTTCTCCAATACATGAAAGTGAAAGTGAAAGTGAAGTCACCTAGTCGTGTTGGACTCTTCATGGGGTCATGGTCTGTAGCCCACCAGGCTCCTCCATCCATAGGGTTTTCCAGGCAAGAGTACTGGAGTGGGTTGCCATTTCCTTCTCCAACTACCACTCTTATATTCATTATACCTTCTTAGATAATTTCTTTGCCTCTGGCAACTCCAAATTCCCATGCATCATGTACATTACTTTGAACTGAATCAACTGTACTCTTTTTTTTTTTTCCTGTCACTCAGAAACTATAAGGCTCACAGTCCCATCTGCCACAAACTCCAATTTCCCACCATTTTTGTTGCATATCCTGTACCATGTCAGGTTGGTGGCCTGCCCGCTGCCACCCTCAGCACACACAAATATACATTCTTTTTTTGTGGTAGTTGTATTTATTTTCTGTCCTTCTGAGATTCAAACAGGTTCAAGAACGTGTCCAATATTACAGAGCTAGGATTCAGATTCTTTCCAGGGGTTGGGGAGGAGGTGGGCGTGTGTAGCTGGTACCTCCTCTGGTGCAGTGAGGTGATCATGGAGATCAGTGTTGAGGGGCCACCTCAGTCTGCTTCATTCCAGTTGGCCAGGCCAGCTGTGGCCAATGCTCTTTATCTTCTGCCTTAACAATGACTGCCAGCATTATTGAGCTGTGTTGGCCTAGGTCTGTGCTAACCCTTTTCATAAAATATTTAATTGAATTCTCATATTTATCTGCTTTTTACCAATCCAAGAACCAAGTACTAGAATAGAGATTTCCAATCTGGCTACACATTAAAATCATCTGGGGTGCTATTAAAAATGACTGAAATTTAGGCTTTACTCCTAGAGCTTTTCATCCCATTGGTCTGGGATGTGACCCCAAAGCAGTGTAACTTGTTCAAAGTCATGCAGCCAGTAAATGGTGGAACCTACATTCAAACCTAGCCTTCCATGTCTTTGGAACCCGGACTATTTTTAACCCAGTGTTCTCAATCCTAGCTATGATCAGAATCACCTATAAATCTGTAAACAATGTACATCAGGGAGGTTATGATGGAGCTAGGGTAAGAGATGCCTATAATAATAATTTTTTAAAAAAAGCAAATAAGCAAATAAATGATTCCAGTAGTCAACTAGAATTGAGAACATAGCCCATAGCCACAATGTATTATTACATCTCTTTGGATCTGATTCAACAAATGCATAACTTCTTCATCTATTAATAAAAAGGCATTCACGGGCAAGGTGGCACATTGGGAAGTGTTGGGAGAAGATGGAATAACAGTAACAATATTGTATTATTGAATATTAAGGAATGAAAATGGGGCATGTAATTCTTTAAGTAACCTACATTTGCAAGCCATTATTTGAAATAAACTCCCATTAAACCAGATCTTTGCAAGCCTAATTTGGCACAGTGCAATTCTGATCATTTAATAGGAACTCCACATGTGGAAATAAGTATCCATAGTTAAAGGAAATAGGACTCTGGCTTGAAAGGTTTTAGTGTAAAGATTTGTGCGTCCTCTGAATGCAAGAATTGACAGAGATATCCAGTGTGCTGCTACTTATTTTAATTTCTACAAGAGCTTGTGTGTTGTTGCTGCATGGCATGGGTACCATTTGATTATTAATATCATTAAGCTGATGTCTTGGGAGCACACCCATTATCCTATTTTGGCTTCAGATTTAATTCTGGTTATTGACAAATGGTGGAATGGAGCTTAGATGAACTTTGCTGCAAGAAAGAGGCCCTCAGAGTATAATGTCTCTCAGAGCCCTGTAAAAAGTACAGTTATATAATTTGTTGAGATGAGTTAAGTGCTAATCATCCTAATGTTTGACATTTACAGATTGTTCCCATAGTACTAAACATTTCACTTAAGCACACATTTGACACTGAAGAAATACTGTTCTGTGTAATGTACTCAAAACTTGCCAGTGGGTGTGGTGGTTTTGTCCTTAAAGTAAGCAAACAGCCTGAGTTTTACCAAAGTCATTATAGAATACAGGGAAATGAATCCACTGGAGAAATGAAGCCCAGGCTTCTGAAATGATTCTTTGATCTTCAAAATAGGAAACAGAATGGCAGAGTAACTATCGGGGAGACAGACAGCTCTTTGAGAAGTGACAGCAAAACCATCGGCCAACATGGGGAGATTTACAGCTAGGATGACTAAAAATCCATAAGCATATCTTCAAACACTGTAGGAAATGCATTATCGATACAGATCTGCAGTGATATTCCATCTAGTTAATTACACTGGTCTCTTCGCTTAAGGAAAATCCGTGACTGGACAAAGGAAGCCATGTTGTTCTTGCTTTACCTTCTGTCATCCTGGTAAACCCTGGGTTTCACCTGTGGCACATTTGACCTCTATTTATTGCCTGGTTAAATGAGATATTTCAATACTGCTGCTTATAAACATCTGACTTAAAACTGACCTGCATGTTCAATTCCATGTATGAAATCTGCTCTGGTTCAGTGAGGAAGTAAAACAGTTGTTGTTGCTTAGTCGCTGAGTTGTGTCTGACACTTTTGTGACCCCATGGACTGTAGCACGCCAGGCTTCTCTGTCCGTGGTATTCTCCAGGCAAGAATACTGGAGTGGGTTGCCATTTCCTTCTCCAGGGGATCTTCCTGACTGAGGGATCAAATCCTCATCTCTTGCTTGGCAGGCAGATTCTTTACCACTGAGCCACTTGGGAAGCCCAAGAAAACCAATGCATGAGGGAAATAAGTCGGAACTGAATGGTAATAGACCACGTTATACAAATTATACATTCAAATCACATTTTCAAGGAAAACCTTCAACATAAACACAGTATTTAATAAGATTCATGTGATTATCAGGAAAGCAACTATTGAAGAACATATCAGAAACTCAAATTTTAAATGCCTTTGAAAAAAGCTATTTACTATGAACTGTGTTGCAGGAAAGGAAGGAGGGTAGCACTCAGCAGTAAGAATATCATTAAAACAATTGTTATCACTGTTCAGTCACCAAGTCGTGCCTGACTCTTCCCGACCCCATGGACTGCACCACACCAGGCTTCCCTGTCCCTTACTATCTCCCAGAGTTTGCTCAGGTTCATGTCCATTGAATCAGTGATGCCATCCAACCATCTCATCCTCTGCCACCCTCTTTCCCTTTCATCTTTCCCAGCATCAGGGTCTTTTCCAATGAGTCAGCTCTCTGCATCAGGTGGCCAAAGTACTGGAGCTTCAGCTTCAGTGTTGGTCCTTTCAAAGAGTATTCAGGATTGATTTCCTTTAGGACTGACTGGTTTGATCTCCTTGCAGTCCAAGGGACTCTCAAGAGTCTTCTCCAAGTCCACAATTCAGAACATCAGTTCTTCAGTGCGCATCCTTCTTTATGGTCCAACTCTCACATTCATACGTGACTACTGGGAAAACCATAGCTTTGACTATACAGACCTTTGTTGGCAAAGTAATGTCTCTGATTTTTAATGCATTGTCTAGATTTGTCACAGCTTTCCTTCTAAGGAGCAAGCGTCTTTTAATTTCAGGGCTGCAGTCACAGTCTGCAGTGATTTTGTAGCCCAGGAAGATAAAATCTGTCAGTACTTCCACTTTCCCCCCATCTATTTGCCATTAAGTGATGGGACCGGATGTTATGATCTTGGTTTTTTGAATGTTGAGTTTAAAGCCAACTTTTTCACTCTCCTCTTCCACCCTCATCAAGAAGCTCTTTAGTTCCTCTTTGCTTTCGTGGTGTCATCTGCATATCTGAGGGTATCGATATTTCTCCCTGGAATCTTGATTCCAGCTTATGCTTCATCCAGCCCAGCGTTTCGTATAATGTACTCTGAATGGAAGTTAAATAAGAGTGACAACACACAACCTTGTGGTACTCCTTTCCCAAATTGGAACCAGTCTATTGTTCCATGCCCAGTTCTAGCTGCTGCTTCTTGACCTGTATACAGGTTTCTCAGGAGGCAGGTAAGGTGGTCTGGTATTCCCTTTTCTTTAAGAATTCTCCACAGTTTATTGTGATCCACACAGTCATAGGCTTTAGGGTAGTCAGTGAAGCAGGTGATTTTTCTGAAATATGTCATATTACTCAGCCATAAGAAAGAACTAAATACATGACATATGAACTTCCCTGGTGGCTCAGACAGTAAACATTCTGCCTGCAATGTAGGAGGCCAGGCTTTGATGTGTGGGTCAGGGAGATCCCTGGAGAAGGAAATGGCAACCCACTCCAATATTCTTCCCTGGAGAATTCCATGGACAGAGGAGCCTGGTGGGCTACAGTCCATGAAGTCACAAAGTGTCAGACACAATTGAGAAACTAACACTTTCACTGTTCACTTTAATATGACATATACACACTACTATATATAAAATAGATAACTAATAAGGACCTTTGTATAGCACAGGAAACTCTACTAAGTACTCTGTAATGACCTATATTGGAAAAGAGTCTAAAAAAGAATGGATATATGTAGGTGGTGCTAATGGTAAAGAACCCACCTGCCAATGCAGGAGACAAAAGAGACACGGGTTCAATCTCTGGGTTGGTAAGATCCCCTGGAGAAGGGCATGGCAATCCACTCCAGTATTCTTGCCTGGAGAATCCCATGGACAGAGGATCTTAGCAGACTATGATCCATGGGGTCAAAAAGAGTTAGACACATAACTGATTCACTTTCCTATACAGCTGAAACTAACACAACATTGTAAATCAATTATACTCCAATAAATTTTTTGTGAAAAACAAAAGGTATGTTGGTATTAGGGGTATAGTGTGAATTCTGAAAACAGCTCCTGACATAATGTGTTGGGAGAGACAGATCAGTCAACTGGAAGGCACAGGTGCTTAATTACAGGTGGACAAAAGAATTGCCCCAATATGGCGCCAGGGGAGAGAAGAACTACCTCTGTTTGAGGAAATCAGTTAAGGCTTCGCAGAGGGGATATCAATTAAGTGGAACTTTGCATTGTCTCTACAAAAGAGAAAAAGTGAGGGGAAGGCATTCCAAGAAGGAGACTCTGAGATCAAAGGCTCTGTAGCCAGAAATCAGATATTTGGGCTACAACCAGAAGTTGTAGTATAGTTTGTGTCATATACCATGGCAAGAAGTGAAAATGTGCAGTAATTGACAGCTATTGACATATTTAAACAGTCGAGTGAAAGAGAAGGGCTGCATTTGAAACAGATTCAGGTGGCTTGGAGAAAGGGAGATGGAGTCTGGTCAGGAAGCTTAGTAATACTGGGATGAAATAGCAAAAGCTCTAATTGAGGCAAAGTGAGTGAATGTGAAAAAGAAATGAAAAAAGCAAAATGGCTGTCTGGGGAGGCCTTACAAATAGCTGTGAAAAGAAGAGAAGTGAAAAACAAAGGAGAAAAGGAAAGATATAAGCATCTGAATGCAGAGTTCCAAGAATAGCAAGAAGAGATAAGAAAGCCTTCCTCAGCGATCAATGCAAAGAAATAGAGGAAAACAACAGAATGGGAAAGACTAGAGATTTCTTCAAGAAAATCAGAGATACCAAGGGAACATTTCATGCAAAGATGGGCTCGATAAAGGACAGAAACGGTATGGACCTAACAGAAGCAGAAGATATTAAAAAGAGGTGGCAAGAATAAACAGAAAAACTGTACAAAAAAGATCTTCACGACCCAGATAATCATGATGGTGTGATCACTGACCTAGAGCCAGACATCCTGGAATGTGAAGTCAAGTGGGCCTTAGAAAGCATCATTACGAACAAAGCTAGTGGAGGTGATAGAATTCCAGTTGAGCTATTTCAAATCCTGAAAGATGATGCTGTGAAAGTGCTGCACTCAATATGCCAGCAAATTGGGAAAACTCAGCAGTGGCTACAGGACTGGAAAAGGTCAGTTTTCATTCCAATCCCAAAGTAAGGCAATGTCAAAGAATGCTCAAACTCCCACACAATTGCACTCATCTCACATGCTAGTAAAGTAATGCTCAAAATTCTCCAAGCCAGGCTTCAGCAGTACGTGAACTATGAACTTCCAGATGTTCAAGCTGGTTTTAGAAAAGGTAGAGGAACCAGAGATAAAATTGCCAACATTCACTGGGTCGTGGAAAAAGGAAGAGAGTTCCAGAAAAACATCTATTTCTGATTTATTGACTGTGCCAAAGACTTTGACTGTGTGAATCACAATAAACTGTGGAAAATTCTGAAAGAGATGGGAATACCAGACCTCCTGACCTGCCTCTTGAGAAACTTATATGCAGATCAGGAAGCAACAGTTAGAACTGGACATGGAACAACAGACTGGTTCCAAATAGGAAAAGGAGTACATCAGGCTGTATATTGTCACCCTGCTTATTTAACTTCTATACAGAATACATCATGAGAAATGCTGGGCTGGAAGAAGCACAAGCTGGAATCAAGATTGCTGGGAGGAATATCAATAACCTGAGATATGCAGATGAAACCACCCTTATGGCAGAAAGTGAAGAGGAACTAAAAAGCCTGTTGTTGAAAGTGAAAGAGGATAGTGAAAACGTTGGCTTAAAGCTCAACATTCAGAAAACGAAGATCATGGCATCTGGTCCCATCACTTCATGGGAAATAGATGGGGAAACAGTGGGAACAGTGTCAGACTTTATTTTGGGGGGCTTCCAAAATCACTGCAGATGGTGACTGCAGCCATGAAATTAAAAGATGCTTACTCCTTAGAAGGAAAGTCATGGCCAACCTAGATAGCATATTCAAAAGCAGAGACATTACTTTGCCAACAAAGGTCTGTCTAGTCAAGGCTATGGTTTTTCCAGTGGTCATGTATGGATGTGAAAGTTGAACTGTGAAGAAAGCTGAGTGCCAAAGAGTTGATGCTTTTGAACTGTGGTGTTGGAAAAGACTCTTGAGAGTCCCTTGGACTGCAAGAAGATCCAACCAGTCCATCCTAAAGGAGATCAGTCCTAGGTGTACTTTGGAAGGACTGATGTTGAAGCTGAAACTTCAATACTTTGGCCACCTCATGCGAAGAGTTGACTCATTGGAAAAGACTCTGATGCTGGGAGGGATTGGGGGCAGGAGGAGAAGGGGACGACAGAGGATAAGATGTTTGGATGGCATCACCGACTCGATGGACATGAGTTTGAGCGAACTGCAGGAGTTGGTGATGGACAGGGAGGCCTGGCGTGCTGCAATATATGGGGTCGCATAGAATTGGACATGACTGAGCTACTAAACTGAACTGAGCTGAGTGAATGTGGAGGGAAGGGGAGGGGTTAATGCAAAATGCCTGTGACAACCTCCAAAGAAAAGGAGAACTTACTTTGTGGGGTTGAGATGGGGGAGGCTGGTTAGAGATGGGTCAGGGAGGAGGCTCCGATTTCTATAGGCGATGATGGTATCCCAGGTCTGGGAAAATATCTGTTGTTGCTGGAGAAACTGTCTAATCCTAAATTTTCTTTCTATTTTTTTGGCAGAGTCCGTCATTTTAAATAAAAAATAAATTAATGTAAATTTGAAGACAAGTGAAAAAAGAAAGACTTTTATTATTGAGATAATTATAATATTTATAGAAAAAGCTTCCCTTTTGGCTCAGATGATAAAGAATCTGCCTGCAATTCAGGAGACCTGGGTTCGATCCCTAAGTTGAAAAGATCCCTGGGGGAGGACATGGCAACCCACTCCAATATTCTTGCCTGGAGAATCCACATGTACAGAGGAACCTGGTTGGTTATGGTCCATGGAGTCTCTCACAACTGAGCTACTAGAGTGACTAAAGCACAATAGAAAGAGAAGTGTGGGTCTTTATGGCTTTATTCGTGCTAAATTGGGACTGTTTGAAGCGTTGGGCCACAGTCATCTTTGAAAGAGACATGGGGGAAAGAAAGACAATGGGATCTTTAAAAAGAAAACTGTTTTTTTGTGTTTTTTTTTTTAACTCTTTTCTGATAGACTATTATTGAAAGTCCAAACTCCATCAGTCCCACTGGTCAAACTTAAATTTCTTGACATGTAAGTCTTTCTGTAGTTGCTTTCTAGTAATAAAGTGAGTGACGGAATTTTTAAGAAAACATTTTATGGCTCTGCATTAGATGAATTTTTCCATCAGGATATATATAATGACTTTGGAGCAAGCTAAAACAATGTATAAAATAAAACTCTGTGGAACAAAAAATAATTATAAAGAATCCCCACCCGAAATGCTGGAATGCCTATAATGGTAGAATTCTGTGTTGTATTTCACAATCTGTTTAATAATTAAAGGTCCCTTTTAGTAACCAGAAGTTGCCTTTTCAAACACATTATTCTAGGGTGCTAATAATTCCATTGGTAGACAGCAATAACTTTTTCCCAAGGGAGAGAAATATTCAAAAGGGAGGCACCCTTGGCCTAAGATTCAGTCAAGTAAATGCAGATAGGAGGATGGTTCTGGTTGGAGGGAGGGTTTCTTGAAGTAAGGTTCACCTTCTGGAAAGCTGGACCAAGAACCAAGAAGTCCGGACAGACACAAGTTTTGGCTCTGGGTTTTGAAATCCTGCAGAGTTAAGTGTGGGCCCCTGTTGTGCCACATGCTGGCTGTGCGTTCTCAGGCAACAAACTTCAGTGTTTGGACCTCGTTTTCCTTCTCTGTTAGATACGGGTGATAAAATTTGCCTAATGGGAATACTGTCAAAACTAATTACATGAGGTAACCTGTCCCCATTGCTTTGTTAAGTTGGAAAGTCTGGTATAGTTGTAATTATTATAGTTTTAGAACTTTCTCAAGATAAAGCTGAGTTGTGTTTATGTATGTATCTTGCAGTGTTTTTCTAGATTGTTATCTCCCTCAATATGTCTTCTTTATCCACATCACCGGCTGTGAACACATTTAAGGCTGGGTGTGCTAAGTTTAGGGAACAATGAACATGAGAAAGCTCTAGGTTTGTTTAATTTGGTTTTCCAAATGAGTTGCTTGCAATTTTTGACACAATGTGGAGCCTCCCGTTCTAAAACTGGTGCGCCACGATGGGATCTGGGCTACTGAGATGAACCATAGCTTCTGCTATGCTGTTCTACCTGTGGAAAATCAGCTTTGAGAACAAGTTTTCTTGTATTGTAACTGTTCTCAAAATACCTGGATGAGGAAGGAAGCACTGAAGAGACATAGCAAGTCAGTTCTAGGAGTCCCAGAGAAAATAAGGAGGGTGGAGTGTGCTTTTTGTAGCATATTTATGAACTCCTGCTGGAACATTCACGTTTCAGTGAGATGATTTAGTTTAAGGTAGACCTTATCCAGAGTGGTTAAAGTGTCAAGACCTAAATAACATTGCCTTGGATGGATTATACCATCATCATGAGCCTTTTAGGGTGTGTGTAACTGAGTACATGTGAGTGTGTATATGTGCATATACAGGGAAGACTAAGAAGACATTAATGAGAAAACATCTAGAGACACGGGTCCTACCTACTCTGATATCTGTCCCTAAAAAACTATTAAGTTGGTGCAAAAGTAATTGCAGTTTTGCATTATTGAATTTTGCCATTTGATATTGGAATGCATTCTTCAATAAATGTGGTTATATTATTTTAATGTGCATTTTTTACTTTAATTTTTTTTTTTGCTAATGACTTGTTACTTACTATTTAATTTGTATTTATTTTAAACTAGGGAAATTATTCCCTGGTGGGTCAAAGGTAAAGCATCTGCCTGCAATGTGGGAGACCCGGGTTCAATCCCTGGGTCGGGAATATCCCCTGGAGAAGGAAATGCCAACCCACTCCAGTACTCTTGCCTGAAAAATCACATGGACAGAGGAGCCTCGTAGGCTACAGTCCATGGGGTTGCAGAGTCAGACACAACCGAGCGACTTCACTTCAGGGAAATGATGTTAGACAAAAAGCAAATTTGAGTGATTTTCTTTTTTTTTTCTTTTATTATTATTATTATTTTTACTTTACAATATTGTATTGGTTTTGCCATACATCAAAACGCATCCACCACGGGTGTACATGTGTTCCCCATCCTGAACCCCTCTTCCACCTCCCTCCCCATACCATCCCTGTGGGTTATCCCAGTGTACCAGCCCCAGGCTTCCTGAATCCTGCATCGAACCTGGACTGGCGATTCGTTTCTTATATGATATTATACATGTTTTAATGCCATTCTCCCAAATCATCCCCGCCCCCATCTCCCATAGAGTCCAAAAGACTGTTCTATACATCTGTGTCTCTTTTGCTGTCTCGCATACAGGGTTATTGTTACCATCTTTCTAAATTCCATATATATGCATTAGTATACTGTATTGGTGTTTTTCTTTCTGGCTTACTTCACTCTGTATAATAGGCTCCAGTTTCATCCACCTCCTTAGAACTGATTCAAACGTGTTCTTTTTAATGGCTGAGTAATAATCCATTGTGTATATATACCACAGCTTTCTTATCCATTCATCTGCTGATGGACATCTAGGTTGCTTCCATGTCCTGGCTATTATAAACAGTGCTGCGATGAACATTGGGGTACACGTGTCTCTTTCAATTCTGGTTTCCTTGGTGTGTATGCCCAGGAGTGGGATTACTGGGTCATAAGGCAGTTCTATTTCCAGTTTTTTAAGGAATCTCCACACTGTTCTCCATAGTGGCTGTACTAGTTTGCATTCCCACCAACAGTGTAAGAGGGTTTCCTTTTCTCCACACCCTCTCCAGCATTGATTGCTTGTACACTTTTGGATTGCAGCCATTCTGACTGGCGTGAAATGGTACCTCATAGTGGTTTTGATTTGCATTTCTCTGATAATGAGTGATGTTGAGCATCTTTTCATCTGTTTGTTAGCTATCTGTATGTCTTCTTTGGAGAAATGTCTATTTAGTTCTTTGGCCCAATTTTTGATTGGGTCGTTTATTTTTCTGGAATTGAGCTGTAGGAGTTGCTTGTATGTTTTTGAGATGAGTTGTTTGTCAGTTGCTTCATTTGCTATTATTTTCTCCCATTCTGAAGGCTGTCTTTTCACCTTGCTAATAGTTTCCTTTGTTGTGCAGAAGCTTTTAATTTTAATTAGATCCCATTTGTTTATTTTTGCTTTTATTTCCAATATTCTGGGAGGTGGGTCATAGAGGATCCTGCTGTGATGTATGTCGGAGAGTGTTTTGCCTATGTTCTCCTCTAGGAGTTTTATAGTTTCTGGTCTTATGTTTAGATCTTTAATCCATTTTGAGTTTATTTTTGTGCATGGTGTTAGAAAGTGTTCTAGTTTCATTCTTGAGTGATTTTCTTACTTGAGTTTAAAGTGTGTCATAAAGCAGTGGAGACAATTTGCAACATCAACAAGGCATTTACCCCAGGGACTGCTAGCAAACGTACAGTGTGGTGGTGGTTCAAGAGTTTTGCAAGGCGGATGAGAGCCTTGAAGATGAGGAACACAATGGCCAACCATCGGAAATTGACAATGGCCAATTGAGAGTAATCATCGAAGCTGATCCTCTTACAACTACACGAGAAGTTGCTAAAGAACTCAACGTCGATCATTCTGTGGTTGTTTGGCATTAGATGCAAATTTGGAAAGGTGAAAAACCTTGATAAGTGGGTGCATCGTGAGCTGACTGCAAATAAAAAAAAAAATTGTTTTGAAGAGTTGTCCTCTTATTTTATGCAACAACAGTGAACCATTTTTCAACAGGATTGTGACATGTGATGAAAAGTTGATTTTTATATGACAACCAGCAATGACCAGCTCAGTGGTTGGACCGAGAAGAAACTCCAAAGCACTTCCCAAAGTCAAACTTGCACCAAAATAAGGTCCATGGTCACTGTTTCAGGGTCTGCTGCCTGTCTGACACACTACAGCTTTCTGAGTGCCAGTGAAATCATTACATCTGAAAAATATGCTCAGCAAATTGATGAGATACACTGAAAACTGCAATGCCTGCAAGCTGGCATTGCTCAACAAATTGGCCAATTCTTCTCCATGACTGTGCCAACTGCACGTCACACAACCAACACTTCAAAAGTTGGACAAGTTGGGTACGAAGTTTTGTCTCATCCACCATATTCGCCTGACCTCTTGCCAATAGACTACCACTTCTTCAAGCATTTTGACAACTTTTTGCAGGGAAAATGCTTCCACAACCAGACGGAGGCAGGAAATGCTTCACAAGAGTTCGTTGAATCCTGAAGCATGGATTTTTATGCTACAGGAATGAACTTATTTCTCATTGGCAAAAATGTATTGCTTGTAATGTTTCCTATTTTGATGAATAAAGATGTGTTTGAGCCTGGTTATAATGATTTAAAATTCATGGTCCCAAACTGCAATTACATTTGCAACAACCTTATATGAAACTGTGGCGGAAATCATCTCACCTATCTGAATCTCATTACTTTCCCTTGGAAGAAAACGGGCAGAATACCACACTCTAACATTCTATGGTCTTGTGACCAACCAACTCACCGGCTGACTTAACAGACCTTGGACTTTATAGTATTTTCATTTTAGGTGCAGTGTTGAAAGGGCAAGCTTTTGTCAGCCTGGTTTCTGTGTTCAATGTTGAGGCAGCATATTCTATTCCCTAAGTAAGTATTAGATTCTGTCCTTTGTCTCCCAAGGCAACAGAAGGCACCTGGGACAGACTTAAGGGCCCTGAGGCTAAAGCAATTGAAACAAACACCAGTTCCCACTATTGGAGAAAATGATAGACCTCTCTCTCCTCTCCATGTAGCCAGCTAGAGGCAGCATTGTGGTGCCCAGCAACCCAACTACACAGGTGTGATCAATGCCTCCTCCAGGTAGCCCTCCGTCTCCATGTTGGTGACCTTCCCTGGTGGACACACCTCTCACTGGATTGGAAAAGTAATTCTTGTCCTGGCTATTGTTGGCAAATGCCTCATGATAGCTGCCAAAAGCATATTCCACACATCAGACATCTCTGTCAACTTTTGTTACTGTCACTATCTCCTGTAGGTGTTATTGAGCAAGGACCTACTCCTACTTCAAACTTAGGGGATTGGGAAGATTCTTTATCCCCACAAATGGCTATGCAGCTACAGGCAAGTGTCTTAACCTTTCTGAGTAGCCATCTTCTATTTAGGAAAGAGGATAGTAGTACTTCTCAGGGCCTTGGCTGGGTTTAACTGAAACAATGCATTGATGTCACCCAGCTTGGCTCCTGACACAGAGTAAGCAAATTCAGTAAGTAGCTTACTTTGTTGGGTAGAGGACGCAGAGAACTATTCGTATAGCTCTAGGACCAAGGGTTCCAGGGCTGCAGCTTCTTTTTCCCTGCCTGTAGTGTCTTCCACAGTGGAGTTATGGAATGAATCTGGAGAGGACCATTGCTTCTGCTCCCTGCTCTACACACACACCTCACTGAAAACACGAAGACGTTGGATGCCAAACATCACCCATGTTTCTTGTCTCCAATATGATTTCTTGAAGTTTCTTGATGTCTTTGTCTTTGCTTCCAAAGGACAAAGAAGCATTGAGTAGGTCAGGAAACAGTGAAATTGATCTAGGCTCTTTTACCCTAATTATATATGCTTTGTTTTCTTTAAAACTTAAAAAAAAAAAAAAAAAGCAGAAATTCTTTTGTCTCTAACTCGCATTTCCCCTCTTTGATGAGCAAGGAGGGTGTGTGTTCCAAGTCCTCACTGTAGAACTGAGGAGAATGCTCTGGTGAGAGTTTTAAACCTCTGGTCTCTAAGCTGAAATGTGTCTGAAAGGATGAATGTGGCCCTTAGAATAGACCTCCTGTGCTGTGTTCTCTCTAGGCTGGAACTGCAGTGATTTTCACGGTGGGAGCAAACCTATGGTGAAATCTCAGGATGGCCTTATTATGGAATGTAACTCTCCTTCCTCTTCTAGACTGAAGCTAGAGTTAAGATGTTGTCTTATAGCACAGCACAGCCCTCATACTAGCAGACTGCTAGAGTTGTTTTCTGCCCTACTTGCTGCTGATAGAACCGTAATCCAGGGTGTTAACAAATGGCCCAACCCTAGTTAACTTCTTTTGCACTGGTTCTTTATATAACCTTGAGAAGCAGGTTGGATCCTCAAGCGTGGTTCTGAGAAACCTATTCATCACAGTTGTTTGGTGGGGGATTGAGTTGCGAGCAGGTGGAGGAAGTACTAAGTTAGAAGGCCAAGCTGGTAATGCTTGTGAGGCTGCATGCACATTTATCTTGGTTATGATTTTTTTTAAAAGTAAATAACAAACTGGTGTGACTTGCTTTTGGCTCCTCCTGACTAAATAGGTATGTTTTTATGTGAAAGTTTTGTTTTTTTCTCCCATGATTTGAAGAGTGAATGGCTTCCCAAACATTCAAAAGAAAAGCATGACTCAAGAGGAAGAGGAGAGGATTGAGGATTGGGAATTATGGGTTGTGTTTAGTCTCACTATTGATTTAACCTCTGAGAAAGTTACTTAACCTCTTGTTCTCAAGAACTCTTCTCCACCTCTTGTATAATAATTCTTGACTAACAGATGTTTTAACAACAACATTAAAAAAAATTGGCAAGGCAGTCGGCTGACTTCAAATCGATTGGCCCTTTCCACAGGCACAGCTCAGAACCATCAGACTTTAAAAGTAATGTCATGACAAGACTCAGAGCTGATGCTGGTATTTTCCAACTTTCTCTATAAAATCTGTGCTGATTTGTAGTACATAATGCTTCCTTTTCAAAAACCATGAGCATCAGGAGTGCACTTATATTTTGTTGTAACATGTCCCTTCTTCCGGGGCTTCCCTGGTGGCTCAGACAGTAAAGAATCCATCTGTAATGCAGGAGATCAAGTTTCATATCTGGATCACGAAGATCCCATGGAGAAAAGAACAGCTACCCTCTCCAGTATTCTTGCCTCGAGAATTCATGAACAGAGGAGCCTGGTGGGTACAGTCCATGGTGTCACAAAGAGTCATACAAGACAGAGCGACTAACACATGATGTGACATGTCCCTTCTTCCTCAGTCTCCTATGAGGCAAGCAATAATAGGAAAGATTTCACGAGTGGCCTTCTGTGTGCCAAGAGTCCCTCTAATGGCATTATATTCAGAAACCCATCCCAGCTTCATAAATGGCCTATAAAGTAGGCGGGGCTGAGGAAACTGAGACACAGAAGAGAAGTGATTTGCTAACGTTCCTCAGCTAGCGAGATGAAGTCTAGAATCTGAAACAAGAAAGTATGGAATCTATACACTCATCTGTGATACTGTACTGGCTCTTTAAAAAGAGAGTGGCCTTCAACAGGAAGTCACAACAGGGTCACATCACAAAGCCACCCTCCTAGCAAGTGACCAAGGCCATTGTACATGCTATAGTTAGTATATAAAAGGGTGAAAAATTATAGACTTCAGAATGAG
This sequence comes from Bos indicus x Bos taurus, assembly GCF_003369695.1. Lineage (NCBI taxonomy): Eukaryota > Metazoa > Chordata > Mammalia > Artiodactyla > Bovidae > Bos > Bos indicus x Bos taurus. Next base: position 25,918,157 of record NC_040083.1, on the reverse strand, counting down.
GTAGGCGTGGGTTCAAATCCTGCCCCAGCCAGTTTTTACCCTGATCTTTCTGAACATTTGGAGAAGGAAATGGCAACCCACTCCAAGTGTTCTTGCCTGGAAAATCCCATGGACGGAGGAACCTGGTAGGCTACAGTCAATGGGGTTGCAGAGAGTCGGACACGACTGAGCAACTTCACGTTAACTTTCACCTTCTGAGCATCAGTTTTCTAGTCTATAAAATTGGGTGAATAATGTCTACTTTTGGTATGATTTTGAAGACTACATGAGCTGGGGTAAAAAAGGAATGGTTTGGGTTCTGGAGTCCAGGAGAACTCAGTAAATACTGGCTGGAATGAGAATGATGATGGTATGCAGAGTAGGATCAGATCAGATCAGATCAGTCGCTCAGTCGTGCCCAACTCTTTGCGACCCCATGAATTGCAGCACGTCAGGCCTCCCTGTCCATCACCAACTCCTGGAGTTCACCCAGACTCACGTCCATCGAGTCAGTGATGCCATCCAGCCATCTCATCTTCTGTCGTCCCCTTCTCCTCTTGCCCCCAATCCCTCCCAGCATCAGAGTCTTTTCCAATGAGTCAACTCTTCGCATGAGGTGGCCAAAGTACTGGAGTTTCAGCTTTAGCATCATTCTTTCCAAAGAAATCCCAGGGCTGATCTCCTTCAGAATGGACTGGTTGGATCTCCTTGCAGTCCAAGGGACTCTCAAGAGTCCTCAAACACCACAGTTCAAAAGCATCAATTCTTCAGTGCTCAGTCTTCTTCACAGTCCAACTCTCACATCCATATATGACCACAGGAAAAACCATAGCCTTGAGTAGACGGACCTTTGTTGGCAAAGTAATGTCTCTGCTTTTGAATATGCTATCTAGGTTGGTCATAACTTTCCTTCCAAGGAGTAAGCGTCTTTTAATTTCATGGCTGCAATCACCATCTGTAGTGATTTTGGAGCCCCCCAAAATAAAGTCTGACACTGTTCCCACTGTTTCCCCATCTATTTCCCATGAAGTGATGGGACCAGATGCCATGATCTTCATTTTCTGAATGTTGAGCTTTAAGCCAACTTTTTCACTCTACACTTTCACTTTCATCAAGAGGCTTTTGAGTTCCTCTTCACTTTCTGCCATAAGGGTGGTGTCGTCTGCATATCTGAGGTTATTGATATTTCTCCTGGCAATCTTGATTCCAGCTTGTGTTTCTTCCAGTCCAGCGTTTCTCATGATGTACTCTGCATATAAGTTAAATAAACAGGGTGACAATATACAGCCTTGACGAACACCTTTTCCTATTTAGAACCAGTCTGTTGTTCCATGTCCAGTTCTGTTGCTTCCTGACCTGCATACAGATTTCTCAAGAGGCAGATCACGTGGTCTGGTATTCCCATCTCTTTGAGAATTTTCCACAATTTATTGTGATCCACACAGTCAAAGGCTTTGGCATAGTCAATAAAGCAGAAATAGACACTTTTCTGGAACTCTCTTGCTTTGTCCATGATCCAGTGAATGTTGGCAGTTTGATCTCTGGTTCCTCTGCCTTTTCTAAAACCAGCTTGAACATCAGGAAGTTCATGGTTCACATATTGCTGAAGCCTGGCTTGGAGAATTTTGAGCATTACTTTACTAGCGTGTGATATGAGTGCAATTGTGTGGTAGTTTGAGCATTCTTTGGCATTGCCTTTCTTTGAGATTGGAATGAAAACTGACCTTTTCCAGTCCTGTGGCCACTGCTGAGTTTTCCACATTTGCTGGCATATTGAGTGCAGCACTTTGACAGCATCATCTTTCAGGATTTGAAATAGCTCAACTGGAATTCTATCACCTCCACTAGCTTTGTTCGTAATGATGCTTTCTAAGGCCCACTTGACTTCACATTCCAGGATGTCTGGCTCTAGGTCAGTGATCACACTATCGTGATTATCTGGGTCGTGAAGATCTTTTTTGTACAGTTCTTCTGTGTATTCTTGCCATTTCTTCTTAATATCTTCTGCTTCTGTTAGGTCCATACCATTTCTGTCCTTTATCAAGCTCATCTTTGCGTGAAATGTTCCTTTGGTATCTCTGATTTTCTTGAAGAGATCCCTAGTCTTTCCCATTCTGTTGTTTTCCTCTATTTCTTTGCATTGATTGCTGAAGAAGGCTCTCTTATCTCTTCTTGCTATTCTTTGGAACTCTGCATTCAGATGCTTATATCCTTCCTTTTCGCCTTTGCTTTTCGCTTCTCTTCTTTTCACAGTCTCACTTTAATCTGGACTAGCTAGAACAGAGCCTGATAAAGTAGAGCTGATTGAAGCTGATCAAGCTTGCAATTACAGGGATTAACCACCATGCCCTCTCCACTGCCATCTAGGAGAATGGAGCCAGAGTCATAGGACACACTTATCATCGTAATACTCATATTTGGCATGTTCCCTATAAGGGGAGTGCTTCGAGTGACCCCCCTGGGGCCCCCAAAGCAAGTTTTCTTCTCCTTTACTTAGCAATTACTTATAGCTCAGGCCAGCTGGCTCTAATGGAAGGATTTTTTGTTTGTTTGTTTGTTTCTTTTAGTTAATTTAGTTTTTATAATTGGGGGCTAATTACTTTACAATATTGTGGGGGTTTTTGCTATACATTGACATCAATCAGCCACAGATATACATGAAAAGATTTTAAAGAGCCAGTTTGCAGTTTCTCTTCAACCTGAGTCCATCTTCCTTTCCCACAGTCAGTAGCTTTCACTTTATTTTTTATGGTGGTGGTGGGGGAGGTAAGGGCTGGGGAAGGAGGACTGGGTTGCTTAGCAGCGAATCTCAGAGCTGCCCTCAGCCTTTGTGTTTTTTCAAACCCTGGATTTTGTCACTCTGTCCAATGGAATCATATTGGCGTTCTCCCTTGTCCAAAGCCCATGGGTCAAGTGGAGGCGTGTGCATGCTTTATAGAAGGGATCCCCATTCCTGCCTGGAGGATGTTTGCTGCTGGCTTTATTTAACAGACACTTCATGCTGCAAATTCTCCAGTGCAAATCACCTTTTGTTTCTTTTATCCCTGGCAATAATGAAGGGCTGAACTGAAGCTTCAGTAATTCTTTCAGTGAATCCATGAAGCCGACTCTTTCATTATGGATGTTAGAGGAATGAAAATAACCCACACAAAGCCATGTTTCCTTCACAAAGTTTTAAAAGAAGCGAGGGAACTGCCAATGAGGGAACAGTTAATTTTGTTTCTGTAGGAAAATGGGGAGGGGCGGATGAAATATGTTTCTGGACTTTCAGAAAGATTTCTGGTGGGAACATTTAACAGCTGAGTAAAACATTCCCTGGGGAAAGACCGTGCTATTTGGATCTGTGTTCTTCCTGCCTTTGAAAGCTAGAACTTATGACAGAGACAAATTTTGAGAATGGTGTTTCTGTAAAGGCTGTGGAAGCCACTTAACATGTCATAATATTGTCTATTTCTTTATGGCTGAACCTATGCAAGTTGGCTATTTAAACCACCTTTCTCCTATTTCAATGCCCCTTTCATATTTTCTACTGTTTTCTTACTCCTAGAGTGCTTTACCATTATTTAGTTTATTTTTAGTTGAATAAAAACCTAATTTTTCTTGGTTATCTATTATATATATAGTAGTGTGCATAAAATAGATAACTAACAAGGACCTACTGTATAGCACAGGGAACTATACTTAATTCTTTGTAATAACCTATATGGGAAAAGAGTCTGAAAAAGTAATATGTTTATTTAAAAAAGTAAATGTATATATGTATATGTAACTGAATCACTTTGTCTTAAACCTAAAGCTCATACAACATTATAAATCAAATCTACTTCAATTTTTAAAATCTAAAGAAAAAAGCAGCAAAAACTCTTGCCAACTTACATGGTTTTTTAGAAGCAGAGAATTTAAAAACTTTCAGTTGAATGAGAGAATTAAGATTTACAGAAATGGAATGCCTGGCACAGAATCACCTAACCTGAACTGGTACCTCAACATCTTTCATTTAGTCAGTGTTCCTTTCATGATACCAGGCTGAGGATGTTCTCTTTGATTAAAAACACAGGGGCTTTGGTGGTGGTACAGGGAAACGAACTGTGTGCCTCAGTAAAATGGCAAAAGATATGCCCCTGCTAGTATCTGGAGCTGTCAAAATGTCAGCAGGCAGGCCTAAGGAAGTAGCAAACCCATGGGAAATAGAGTCCCCACAGAGACTGTGAGCACTGCTGTTTGAGTTGGGGAGGAGAGGAGCCTCATTGTGGCTGAGGGTCTGCAATGCTATGTATGCTATTTAGGTGTAACCCAGGAATTCTAACTAAAGAAGTGAAACCAGTCTGAGTGGTATGCATGTGTTAAAAGTAGACTGCTGAAGACAGAAAAGATGCCAGAAGCCAACAGAGAGAAACCATAAAGGTGTAGTAGTATCAAGAGTGGAGAAGGCACTGGCGACCCACTCCGGTACTCTTGCCTGGAAACTCCCATGGACGGAGGAGCCTGGTAGGCTGCAGTCCATGGGGTCGCAAAGAGTCAGACGTGACTGAGCGACTTCACTTTCACTTTTCACTTTCATGCATTGGAGAAGGATTGGCAACCCACTCCAGTGTTCTTGCCTGGAGAGTCCCAGGGACAGGGGAGCCTGGTGGGCTGCCGTCTATAGGGTCACACAGAGTCGGACACAACTGACGTGACTTAGCAGCAGCAGTATCAAGAGTTGAACCTTCTTGAATAAGGCTCCGTAGATACCGAACACCAATCGATGACCGCCGTTTGTTTTCAGTTCTCTGAGGACTGTGCAGTAGTTTACTTTAGTCGTCACTGCATCTGCTGAGCCCGTTGCTTTGTAAATGGCTCATGTTAATGACTCCTAATACTTTACAGACTCAAAAGCATGTTAATCATCAGGTTGGTTTTATTTATTAATTCATCATATAACCTACAACATCCATTTATTCTTCTGATATTACATTTCACCATTAGGATACTGGAACAATTGGATGTCCACATGGACTTCCCAGGTGGCGCCAGTGGTAAAGAACCCACCTGCCACTGCAGGAGACATAAGAGATGCGTGTTTGATCCCTGAGTCAGGAAGATCCCCTGGAGGAGGAAATGGCAACCCAATTCAGTATTCTTGCCTGGAGAATCCCATGGACAGAGGAGCCTGGCAGGCTATGGTCCATAGTATCACAAAGAGTTGAACACAGCTAAAACAACTTGACATGCATGCAAAGTAAAATGACCCCAGACACCATACATCTTTTGCAAAAATTAAATACAAAATGAATCATGGGCAAATATAAAATACAAGAGCCTACAACTTCTAGATTAAAACAGACAAGAAAGTCTCGTGACCTTGTGTTTGATAATAATTTTATAGATATAACACAAAAAAGAAAGAAAAAGTTGATAAGTTAGCCTTTATTAAAATGAAAAACTTCAGATCTATAAAAGAAACTCCTAAGAGGAAGCAACCTGAATGTCCACTGACAGAGGAATGGATAAATAAGATGTAATATGTGTGTGTGTGTGTGTGTGTGTCACAAATCACTGTGCTGTATATAAGAAACTAACATATTGTAGATCAACTATACTTCAGCTTTTAAAAAAGCCAAAAAATGGGCAAAAATTTTCAGAACACATATCTGATAAAGAACTTATGTCTAAAACATGCAAAGAGTGCATAAAACTTAAATAGTCATCTTCCCAACCTGGATCTCTTGCATTGCAGGTAGATTCTTTACCATCTGAGCTACCAGAGAAGCCCTAATAAGAAAACAAATAGATGGACAAAGAGTTCTGAATAGACAACTTACCAAAGAAGATATGCATAAGGCAGATAACCGTATTAAAAGACGTTCTATATTGTCATCAGCAAAAGACACACTAAAGCCAATGTTAACCACTACATACTTGTTTTGTTTATGTTCAGTCGCCAAGTCATGTCTGACTCTTTGTATGGATTGCAGCATACCAGGCTCCTCTGCCCTCCGCTGTCTCTGGAGTTTGCTCAGATTCATGCCCATTGAGTCAGTGATGCTATCTAACCATCTCATCCTCTGCTGTTCCTTCTCCTTTTGCCTTCAGTCTTTCACAGCATCAGGATCTTTTCCAATGAGCTAGCTCTTTGCACCAGGTGGCCAAAGTATTGGTGCTTCAGCTTCAGCATCAGTCCTTTTAATGAGTATTAAGGGTTGATTTCCTTTAGGATTGACTGGTTTGATCTCCTTGAAGTCCAAGGGTCTCTCAAGAGTCTCTCAATTCTTCAGCGCTAAGCCTTTTTTATGGTCTAACTCTCACATCCATACATGACTGCTGGAAAAACCATAGCTTTGACTATACGGACCTTTGTAAGCAAAGTGAAGTCTATGCTTTTAAACATGCTGTCTAGATTTATCATAGCTTTCCTTCCAGGATCAAACATCTTCTAATTTCATGGCTGCAGTCACTGTCAAAGTGATTTTGGAGCCCAAGAAAGTAAAGTCTGTCACTATTTCCATTGTCTCCCCATCTATTTGCCGTGAAGTTATGGCACTGGATGCCACAATCTATTTTTTGAATATTGAGTTTTAAGCCATCTTTTTCACTCTCCTCTTTCACCTTCTTCAAGAGGCTCTTTGGTTCCTATTCACATTCTGCCAGAAGGGTGGTGTCATCTGCATATCTGAGGTTATTGATATTTCTCCCAGCAATCTTGATTCCAACTTGTGCTTCCTCCAGTGCAACATTTCTCATGATGTGCTCTGCATATAAGTGAAATCAGCAGGGTGAAAATATAGAGCCTTGACATACTCCTTCTCAATTTGGAGCCAGTACATTGCTCCATGTCCAGTTCTAACTGTTACTTCTTGACCTTCATACAGGTTTCTATATAAAATACAAAATTTATTGTGTAGCTTTTTATGATGATAAAGAAAATTCATTCTAGTCCACAGCTCTAAGAGATTAACACCTCCCCCATTCCCCATTTCTCCTTTTAGATTCTCTTTGAGGGTAAGGATCTTTGAGTTATTTGCAGCTTGTAGCACACTGTTCTTCATATACTTATGTGCTCAGGAATATTTATTTAAGTAAATATTGCTTTGGTCAAAAATTGTTTTGTTTTTTCTGTAGCATTGTATGGAAAAACCCCAGTGAATTTTTGACCAACCCCATATTATGCCTTAATTTCTAAGAAAACATAGTCCTAAATTCAAATCTCAGCTCTACTACTGGGCAATGTATATAACCCCTCTGACAGATTCAACTATTGAATAAAAATAATAGCACTTAATTTGTCTTGCTGTTTTGTGAAGATTTGAAAAAGGTCTTAGAATAATTTAGACCAGTTCCTAAGTTAGGAGTCCAATAAATGGTCTTGAAGAAAGTAATGGCTGTATATATTGGTAGAAGGAGATTGGCAGAATATTTCAATTAATCAGGAAGAGAAAGGTTCAGTAACCAGAATGAGAAAGATGGTGGGTTGTATGGTGTTGAGGGGGGTGACTCATCTTTCAGCACCTATTGAGCATAATCTTGGTTTCCATCAGACTATTGGTTGCTTGGGACAAGTTGCAGCCAGTCTACCTGCATTATTGTAGAAGGACCATAATTGTTGGGAATTCCCTCTTCCTAGGTGTTGTTGACACTGGCAACGATACCTGAGAAGTAGACATACATGACCTTTTATGGGTCTTATTTTCACCGCCACCCAACAAGTGGAGTAGGACTTTATATAGAGAGTTTTGCAAATAGAATGGAGGCTCATTGCTATTTATTGATTGATCCATCCCTATGATTGTTTTAAAAGACCAAGATAACCCAAGAAATTGTTATTTAGACACTATTCCATTCTTCAGTGGGGCTTCAGGGATATACATTAGCAAGCTTGAGAGTGAACATGAGTGGTTTGTAGATCTCAGGACACATGTCATTATACTTGGAGAGAACATTCTATTCCACTATTTTCTACAGATCCAAGGCAAGGAGCTTGTATCCCCATGTAGCAAACATCACTGTGTTTTGGGCATTTTGACATTTTGCTACTACTATAGTTTAAGGAAATAGAAATTAAAACCAGTGAAGTACACCTTCCTACTATGGTGTCTACCATTCTGTCTCTCCTACTAGACTGTGAGATCGTGAACAGGAGCCGTATTTATTTCTGAGTCCACCTCCTTCAGCACCGAGCACAGTTCTTACAACATCAGATCAGATCAGATCAGTCGCTCAGTCGTGTCCAACTCTTTGCGACCCCATGAATCGCAGTACGCCAGGCCTCCCTGTCCATCACCAACATAGCAGAGGCTAAAATAATATTTGTTGAAATAAAACAAGGTAATAAAGGACCAAACGCTTTTTCACAAATATAAAGAAGGCTTACAATCCTTAGAAACATAGCAATGTTTTAACAATGGGAAACATAACAGACTTTTAGAGTTTAAAAAATTTAGTTTTAGGAGTATATGAAGTGGGCTTTTTGATACCAAAGGAAAGAAAGCTCAGATTTTTTTCATGTCTACATAGTATAAATAAATGGAACATCCTATTTTCAGTGTGAGTTTGGAAAAGAATGTTTATTTAACATTCAGTCACCTAAACTTCACTGACAGAACAGAAAGATGACTAACAGGGTACAGGAATTTATTTGGTATCTAAAACAGAAATGTCTCTTAAAGTCAAGATCAAATATTAAAGTTGAGTGAAATGGGAATCTGCAAAAATATAATTAAAATATGCAACATTTATAAAGAAGTAAGCAAAACATTGAGGGTATCCTTGAGTTGTGTCTAGGAAAGACAAGAAGGACAAATTATAACATTCTAAGAAATCTTGCCTTTAATAAGTAAATAAATGTTGAATTAATTTTATTGTTTCTGCTTTTTCCAGTGAATGGATAGCAGTTGATAATTAGGTTCCAGGCAATGAGGCTTTAAAAATTAATAAGCAGGACCCTTAAATGACTCATTCATTAATCCTTCATTATTATCCATGTTATAATGGATAACACATTTAACACATTTAGTAATATGCTAGAGAGGCACATTTAAATGCAAGAGTTTGGTGAAGCAATTTTCAAAACATGAAAACATTTTTATTAGCGATAAATTTGTCTAAATTTCAGTTTAGAAGATAGGGTCCAAATCTACATACAATATGAGTTTACCTTTTAGATATTTTTCCTCATCTACTCCTGCTTTAGTATTTGCTTTAACCTCTAAAAGGAAAGAGCTTCCCTGGTGGCTCAGATAGTAAAGAATCCACCTGCAATGGAGGTGACCCAGATTCGATCTATGGGTCAAGAGGATCACCTAGAGAAGGGAATGGCTGTGCACTCCAGTATTCTTGCCTGGAGATCCCATGGACAGAGAAACCTGTTGGCTGACAGTCCATGAGGTCACAAAGTGTCAGACACGACTGAGCAACTAACACTTCACTTCTAAAAGGAAAAGTATTCTATACTCATCTCACTGGGGCTTTTGTTTTATGTTTATTAAGCAACATGTTTCCTTCCCCTTGGAAGTATTTAAGAGGCAATGGGACTCTTTAATCTGGTGCTCTAGATAAATAGGCTGAGTACTGATTCACCAAACTTCAGAGACTAACTCCTCTGGGCCAGGATATTCTGCTAGGTGAGGACCTTGAAATGAACCAAAATTTTCTCTCAGGAAGTTCATTGTCTGGTATGAAGACAAACTTGCCAAGATAGAATTGAGTTCAGTAAGACTGAACCAGTAGATTTCTATAGGTGGGCATGCAAAGCAGGTAGAACTGAAGGTGTGCAGGCAAAAGGAGCTGATGGTTACAGTGTATCTGGATAGCCACTGGCTATTCAGTGTTGCTGGAGCATTAAAAACAAGAAATAAAGGATTGGATAAGAGGCTGCAGGGAAAAGTAGAGGGCAAAAGAAGGCTTTGGGGGGCTTTAAAAGGAGATTGGTTTATAATCTGTAGAATCTTGCTACTGAAAGTGAATGCTTGACCACAGCATCAGCATTATCAGGTTAAATGTTTCCACTGATTGCTGAACATCTATTCTGTGTCTACTATTATACAGGAGGTGCTAAATGATAGCAGACATAATAGAAATAACTTAAGCTCACAGACTCTCAGAATTCATCTTAGTGCTTTCTTCAAATCCTGAGTGGAAGCTTACAGTGCCAGAGTCTTCATTACCTACTAAATAGACAATTTCATCTTGAAGATACCATATTTAATTGTTTGAAAGTCTATTTTATCAGGATAAGTTATGGCTAAATTTCACTTTCCCAAACCTAGATGTGCCAAATTTTATTTTCATTCAATTCAAGAAACACTGTGCCCTTACTAAGTTTAAGGTGTTATTCTTGGCCTTCCAGGATGATCAGTAGGTCAGGGTCTCTGACCTTGATATCCTTACAGAGGTAAGACAAGTTCCCAAATGACCAAAAGAGAGATAAATATGTACCATTAAAGAAGTAATAATATGCTGTGGGTTTTTTGGGTTTTGTTTAAAAATGAGGTGCCGGGACTCATATCTCAATACATTATGACATGTGTCTCCTACACCCCCTCCCCAATCCTGTTTATATTGGAATGTCCACATGTTTTTCCAGCCAAGTGAGTCAGTGGAGATGGAAATATTAATTTATTTGACTGGACGTACTCTGATAGCTTCCCTGGTGGCTCAGACAGTAAAGAGTTTGCCTGCAATGCAGGAGACCCAGGTTTGATCCCTGGGTCGGGAAGATCCCCTAGAGCAGGGAATGGCTGCCCATTCTAGTATTCTTGCCTGGGGAATTCCATGGGCAGAGGAGCCTGCTGGGCTATGGTCCGTGGGGTCACAAAGAGTCAGACATGACTACGTAACTGACATGTTCACTCTGATAGCTTACACTGCCAAAAAGCTCTCTGGTTGTAATGATACTACCAATCTCTGTATGGCACTTGAGTTTACAAATCACTTATGTTAACTCATGTAATCATTGTGATGTCTATGTAAGGTAAGTAGTAATGTTCTCTCTCATTTACATATAAAGGACCTAAAACTCAGCTTACATAATTTAGCCAAATCAAACAGCTATAAAGTGAAGAGCTAAGACATCCAGGTCCCATGCCTCCAGATCTCAATTGGAAGAGCAAGACCTCAATGGATGCCAAAGAGGAGAAATTATACATGCTTAGAGGGAAAGGGGGGAGAAGGCAATGGCAACCCACTCCAGTGTTCTTGCCTGGAGAATCCCAGGGATGGGGGAGCCTGGTGGGCTGCTGTCTATGGGGTCCCACAGTGTCGGACACGACTGAAGTGACTCAGCAGCAGCAGCAGCAGAGGGGATAGGGAAAATGTAGAGAAAAAGCAGCCTTTAAGGATCGATGCAATTTCAGTACAAGGAGATGGAAGGAGGGCTTTCAGACCGTTGTTGCTCTTCAGTTACTCAGTCACTCTGTCATGTCTGACTTTTTGTGACCCCATGGACTGCAGCACACCAGGCTTCCAGTCCTTCTCCATCTCCTGCAGTTTGCTCAAACGCATGTTCATTGAATCAGTGATGCCATCCAACCATCTCGTCCTCTGTCATCCCCTTATCCCCCTTCCCTCAATCTATCCCAGCATCAAGGTCTTTTCCAATGAGTCCACGCTTTGCATCAGGTGGTCAAAGTATTGGAGCTTCTGCTTCAGCATCAGCCCTTCCAGTGAATATTCAGGACTGATTTCTTTTAGGATTGACTGGTTTGATCTCCTTGCAGTCCAAGGGACTCTTAAGAGTCTTCTATAATACCACGGTTCAAAGGCATCGATTCTTCAACACTCAGTCAGTCCTGTTTATGATCCAACCCCCACATCCATACATGACTACTGGAAAAACCATAGCTTTGACTATATGGACCTTTGCAAGCAAAGTAATGTCTCTGCTTTTAAAATACAGTAAGTTTGTCATAGCTTTCCTTTCAACAGCAAGCATCTTTTAATTTCATGGTTGAAGTCACCATCTACAGTGATTCTGGATCCCAAGAAAATAAAGTCTGCCATTGTTTCCATTGTCTCCCCATCTGTTTGCCATGAAGTAATGGGACCAGATGCCATGATCTTAGTTTTCTGAATGTTGAGTTTTAAACCAACTTTTTCACTCTCCTCTTTCACCTTCATCAAGAGGCTCTTTAGTTCCTCTTTTTTTCCTGCCAGAAGGGTGGTGTCATCTGCATATCTGAGGTTATTGATATTTCTCCCGGCAATCTTGATTCCAATTTGTGCTTCATCCAGCCCAGCATTTCGCATGATGTACTCTGCATATAAGTGAAATGAGCAGGGTGACAATACACAGCCTTGACATTCTCCTTTCCCAATTTGGAGCCAGTCCGTTGTTCCGTGTCCAGTTCTAACTGTTGCTTCTTGACCTGCAAACAAGTTTCACAGGAGGCAGGTAAGGTGGTCTAGTATTCCCATCTCTTTAAGAATTTTCCAGTTTGTCGTGATTCACACAATGAAAGGCTTTAGGGTGGTCAGTGAAGCAGAGGTAGGTGGGGCATGGCACAGTTCAAATTGTAGATGCAGGAAATGCAGGACTTGCTCACTTAAGAGTCATGGTTCCATCAATGGGTTTGGGAATCATCTGTCCAGAACAGAGAGCTGACTCTCTGAGGGCTAATAAAAATCCCAGGGTAAGAAACCAAAGAGAAGAAAAGATGCTTGTGGGCAGAGCCCTGGGGTTACCTATGGTTAGTGGGTGGAAGGTGAAGGAGAAACTGCCAAATAAGAAACCAAAGGAATGGCCAAAGGGTTAGTATCATTCAAAATTATTGTAGAAAACAAGAGGGAAAGACTTTTAAGAGAACATATGATCATTAGGGATGACGACTGAGGACAGATGGATGAAAACCCAGCTTTGACAATCTTTGAGAGAAAAGAGCAGTTACTACAGAAGTCAGAATGTAAGGAGCAGGTAGGTGAGAAGGAAGAGAACATCAGGAAGGGGGAGAGAAGGACTGAGGCAAGTAAGATACTTTTCTCTCTGAAGGGGACCGTCACATCTTAAAGACAGTTTGGGAATCATCTGTCCAGAACAGAGAACTGACTCTCTGAGGGCTAATAAAAATCCCAGGGTAAGAAACCAAAGAAAAGATGCTCCCTCCCATCTTCCTCCCCATCCCACCCTTCTAGATTGTCACAGACCCCCTGTTTGACTTCCCTGAGTCATAGAACAAATTCTCATTGGCCATCTATCTTACATATGGTATTGTAAGTTTCCATGCTACTCTCTCCATACATCTCACCCTCACCCTCCTCCCCTCCCCACCATGTCCATAGGTCTGTTCTCTGTGTCTATTTCTCTATTGCTGCCCTGAAAATAAATTCATCAGTACCTTCTTTTTAGATTCCATATTTGTGCGTCAGTGTACAATATTTATATTTCTCTTTCTGACTTAGTTCACTCTGTATAATAGGCTCTAGGTCAGTCCACCTTATTAGAACTGACTCAAATGCATTCCTTTTTATAGATGAGTAGTATTCCATTGTCAGAGAAGGCAATGGCACCCCTCTCCAGTACTCTTGCCTGGAAAATCCCATGGATGGAGGAGTCTGGTGGGCTGCAGTCCATGGGGTCGCTAAGAGTCAGACACGACTGAGTGACTTCACTTTCACTTTTCACTTTCATGCTTCGGAGAAGGAAATGGCAACCCACTCCAGTGTTCTTGCCTGGAGAATCCCAGGGACGGGGGAGCCTGGTGGGCTGCCGTCTCTGGGGTCGCACAGAGGTCGGACACTACTGAAGCGACTTAGCAGCAGTAGCAGCAGCAGTATTCCATTGTATGTGTGTACCACAGCTTCTTTATGTCAAGAAAAATACTCTTAATTAATTCAGCTGATTATCATGGGCTTTCTAGATACTCTGAGTCATATTTTCTTTCTATAGGAATTGTTGATTTATCAGTTGTCTTTCTTTTCAAAAAAATTATTTATTTACATACACTGGGTCAGGATCTTCAGCTTTTGCTATGTCATGCATGATCTTTCAGTTGCGATGTTCAAGCTCTTAGTTGCAGCATGTGGGATCCAGTTCCCAATCACGGACTGAACCCAGGCCCCCTGCACAGGGAGCATAGATTCTTAGCCACTGGACCAGGGAAGTCCATCTGTTGTCTCTCTTAATGTTTGGGATCTAATAACTGACTCTAAATGGTCAGTTGAACATGGAGTGGAAGACAGTTCTCTTGCCTTTTGTTTCCTATACTGTATTTTTAACCACAGTCTCGTTTAAATGTGCCACATTTCACTGTTGATTGATGAGCTTGCAGTCAGTTATGATTCCATGTCATCCACATCCTGTACTTGCCAACTACTGGGGGAGACAACCCAAACAGGAGAGAGGGACTCTGGAGCCATGGGGTGGAGAGGGCGCAGGACTGGCATCCAGAAATTTACATTTTAGTCTGGATTTTGACACATGAAATATATGCTCTTGGGAAAGTCAGTTTCTCTCTGGGCTCCAGAGGGAGCTAAATTGGATGATTTCTAAGCCTTTTTCAAGCTCTAAAAATTCTGAAATTAGTAACTAGTAACAAAAAAAGACCTTCTTAGTTTAGTACTCAGGTAATTATAGACCTAATTCTGTTCCAGGCACTGCTGGGATTTTAGAATGCAGTGACACCCAAGACAGGTGGTTCTCATCCATGGAGAGTATAGTCTCACGGTGATGTTTTGAGGCTAAAAAGTACTCAGTCAAATGCAGGCAAGAATGGAAAGGATTCACATGAATATCATTAGCTTATATGACATATATGGTTTACTTGTACCCTACCTTTCACTGTAGGCTTTTCAGGTCTTTGCAAGTCCTTCTTCTCTTTCTTTTGGGCTGCTTCCATATGTGCTGTGCCTACAACTAAGCCCTGATAACTACCTCTCCTGTTCCAGCAGGGCTTCCTTGGTGGCTCAGATGGTATAGAATCTGCCTACAGTGCGGGGGACCTGGGTTCGATCCCCAGGTTGGGAAGATTCCCTGAAGCAGGGAATGGCTACCAACTCCAGTATTCTTGCCTGGAGAATTCCATGGGCTGAGGAGCCTGGCAGAGTACAGTCCATGGGGTCACAAAGAGCTGGACATGACTGTACAACTTTGGCTTCACTTCACTTCCTGTTCCAGCCCTTATGGTGATGTTCACTGCCAAGGCCTCCGTGCCCGTGAGGTTGGAAGCACCATGTGGCTGCCTGCAGTGTTTTTACCACTTCTGCCACAGCCCCTCCTTTCCTCCTGGCTCTCCCTGCCCCCTCTTGGTGCTCTTGTGTCCCCTGGTACAGTCATTGTCCTTGCTGGGCACTCTTGCTAGTCCATGTAACTGATGCTCAAAATCTTGAGGAACCAGAGCTTCCACCTGGTGAAATGCTTGGCTTCCATGCTCGAGGAGTTTTAACACCACACTATTTTTGCTTTTCACTTACAGACTCCCTCCACCGAGTGACATGTTAGTAGGAATCACTACGCCGAGTGTGTGCATGCATGTGAAGTTGCTTCAGTTGTGTTCAACTCTTTGCGACCCTGTGGACTGCAGCTTGCTAGGCTTTTCTGTACATGGGATTCTCCAGGCAAGAATATTGGAGTGGGTTGCCATGCCCTCCTCCAAGGGATCTTCTCAACCCAGGAATCAAGCCTTCATTTCTTATGTCTCCTGCATTAGCAGGCATGTTCTTTACCACTAACTCTACCTGAGTGTAGGGTACATCTTCATTTCTTTGATATCCAAGGCTCTGGGACCTAGACCAACCAAGCTGGGATGAACTCTCTCTCAGGAGGTTCCTCCATCCCTCATATAGGGAGACCCATCATCTATCAGACATGCCTTGGTCTTACAATTTAGGGTCACATTGGCATCTCAGCTACTCACAGAAACTCACCCGCATTTACATTCATATGTAAATAAAGATACATGTGCCTATCAAGTGCTTTCATTTCCTTACAAAGATCATGCTTCTTGAATAGGAGGAAAATATTAATATTCATATAAAGCAATGACAAAGTCATAATACACAAATATGTTCAGAATTCCAATTCTCTTTCCCCAAGAAGTACATGGACTGAATTTCAGAAATAACTTGGGAGTTGAGAGATAAGATTTTTAAGGAACCAAGTGCCATTGGTGTGAAATATATTGAGAAGACAGAAATTGGTGAAGAGGAAAGAGTGGACATTTAAGAATGCTTGCAATGCATTAAGTGTCAACCTTCCCATTTCTTGGGTATTTTCTTAAGATACGGAGTAAATATTTGAAGTTCTTTCAGTTACATATATGATATAAATACTGATATACATTTCTCCCATTTTTAAAGTTTGCATTATTTAGACACTGGGCCATGGGGAGGTGTGTGTAGTGGGAGTAGGGTGTGGCGAACTCAAATATATCTGAGTTACCTTAATGATGCTATTAAAGCACTATCCAGAGAATTGTGCTTTGAATATTTTATAAAGGGGAATAAATTTGCATGGCTCAAGCTTTTCTTTTTTTTTAAATTTTTTCCTTGAAATATTGACACATGTTGGTGAGACTTCCAGCCAGGGATAAGAGCAGACTCAAAAGTTTGTGAAATAACAAAAGCTAGCTTGCCCACAAAATAACTTATTACCTGGATCCTTTTGTGTGTGTTAATAATTGAAGTCATTGAGCCACCTGTGGGTGTCTGATGTACATCTGCATTTCAGGGCTGAGGGAAGAAGAATGCTGGAAAAACAGTGAACTTCTAGCCAGGTAAAGACATTCTGGGTAAGGATCATGGGTCAAAATCAGAGCTCTTACTCATCCACCAGTTCTGATCCTTATTACTCAGTTTTTTAGAGAAGGAACTGAGCCTTCAGTTAAAGAAAGCAGAGAGACGTGTTCTCAGTATTTCTTTGCCATCATGGAGTCTGGGTGGCCTTCTTGATACAGATGGGGTGGTGAATTGAAAGCATTAGGTCCAGCTCAGTAGTACCTGGGTCAAAAGAAGAAGAGAAGCTATGTTAGTTTAGGCCCAGGGCAGGTGCCAACACAGGATGAGAAAGCAAGAGATTATTGGTAATATAGGTGAAGAGGCAGAGGAAGTCAGAAAAGCCAGCAGCCTGTAACTTGGGCTATCCCAGCGAAGGAGAAACAAGACACACAGGTTGGATAGGAAGAGTTTAGGACCATGGTGCAATGCTAAGAAAGGTTTGGCCAGATTACGGGGGAGTAGGAGGGGCGGGGTCTAGAGCTGATGTAAAGTAGGCGAGAGAGAGAGAGACATCAGATCAGATCAGATCAGATCAGTCGCTCAGTCGTGTCCAACTCTTTGCGACCCCATGAATCGCAGCACGCCAGGCCTCCCTGTCCATCACCAACTCCCGGAGTTCACCCAGACTCACATCCATCGAGTCAGTGATGCCATCCAGCCATCTCATCCTCTGTCGTCCCCTTTTCCTCCTGCCCCCAATCCCTCCCAGCATCAGAGTCTTTTCCAATGAGTCAACTCTTCACATGAGGTGGCCAAAGTACTGGGGTTTCAGCTTTAGCATCATTCCTTGCAAAGAAATCCCAGGGCTGATCTCCTTCAGAATGGACTGGTTGGATCTCCTTGCAGTCCAAGGGACTCTCAAGAGTCTTGTCCAACACCACAGTTCAAAAGCATCAATTCTTCAGTGCTCAGTCTTCTTCACAGTCCAACTCTCACATCCATACATGACCACAAGAAAAACCATAGCCTTGACTAGACGAACCTTTGTTGGCAAAGTAATGTCTCTGCTTTTGAATATGCTATCTGGTTGGTCATAACTTTCCTTCCAAGGAGTAAGCGTCTTTTAATTTCATGGCTGCAGTCATCATCTGTAGTGATTTTGGAGCCCAGAAAAATAAAGTCTGACACTGTTTCCACTGTTTCCCCATCTATTTCCCATGAAGTGGTGGGACCAGATGCCATGATCTTCATTTTCTGAATGTTGAGCTTTAAGCCAACTTTTCAACTCTCCACTTTCACTTTCATCAAGAGGCTTTTGAGTTCCTCTTCACTTTCTGCCATAAGGGTGGTATCATCTGCATATCTGAGGTTATTGATATTTCTCCCGGCAATCTTGATTCCAGCTTGTGTTTCTTCCAGTCCAGCGTTTCTCATGATGTACTCTGCATATAAGTTAAATAAACAGGGTGACAATATACAGCCTTGACGAACTCCTTTTCCTATTTGGAACCAATCTGTTGTTCCATGTCTAGCTCTAACTGTTGCTTCCTGACCTGCATACAAATTTCTCAAGAGGCAGATCACGTGGTCTGGTATTCCCATCTCTTTCAGAATTTTCCACAGTTTATTGTGATCCACACAGTCAAAGGCTTTGGCATAGTCAATAAAGCAGAAATAGATGCTTTTCTGGAACTCCCTTGCTTTGTCCATGATCCAGCGGATGTTGGCAATTTGATCTCTGGTTCCTCTGCCTTTTCTAAAACCAGCTTCAACATCTGGAAGTTCACGACTCACATATTGCTGAAGCCTGGCTTGGAGAATTTTGAACATTACTTTACTAGCGTGTGAGATGAGTGTAATTGTGGAGTAGTTTGAGCATTCTTTGGCATTGCCTTTCTTTGGGATTGGAATGAAAACTGACCTTTTCCAGTCCTGTGGCCACTGCTGAGTTTTCCACATTTGCTGGCATATTGAGTGCACCACTTTCACAGCATCATCTTTCAGGATTTGGAATAGTTCAACTGGAATTCCATCACCTCCACTAGCTTTGTTCGTAGTGATACTTTCTAAGGCCCACTTGACTTCACATTCCAGGATGTCTGGCTCTAGGTGAGTGATCACACCATTGTGATTATCTGGGTCGTGAAGATCTTTTTTGTACAGTTCTTCTGTGTTTTCTTGCCACCTCTTCTTAATATCTTCTGCTTCTGTTAGGTCCATACCATTTCTGTCCTTTATCGAGCTCATCTTTGCATGAAATGTTCCTTTGGTATCTCTGATTTTCTTGAAGAGATCCCTAGTCTTTCCCATTCTGTTGTTTTCCTCTATTTCTTTGCATTGATCGCTGAAGAAGGCTTTCTTATCTCTTCTTGCTCTTCTTTGGAACTCTGCATTCAGATGCTTATGTCTTTCTTTTTCTCCTTTGCTTTTCACTTCTCTTCTTTTCACAGCTATTTGTAAGGCCTCCCCAGACAGCCATTTTGCTTTTTTGCATTTCTTTTCTATGGGAATGGTCTTGATCTCTGTCTCCTGTACAATGTAACTAACCTCATTCCATAGTTCATCAGGCACTCTGTCTATCAGATCTAGGCCCTTAAATCTATTTCTCACTTCCCCTGTATAATCATAAGGGATTTGATTTAGGTCATACCTGAATGGTCTAGTGGTTTTCCCTACTTTCTTCAATTTAAGTCTGAATTTGGCAATAAGGAGTTCATGGTCTGAGCCACAGTCAGCTCCTGTTCTTGTTTTTGCTGACTGTATAGAGCTTCTCCATCTTTGGCTGCAAAGAATATAATCAGTCTATTTCGGTGTTGACCATCGGGTGATGTCCACGTATAGAGTCTTCTCTTGTGTTGTTGGAAGAGGGTGTTTGTTATGACTAGTGCATTTTCTTGGCAAAACTCTATTAGTCTTTGCCCTGCTTCATTGCGTATTCCAAGGCCAAATTTGCCTGTTACTCCAGGTGTTTCTTGACTTCCTACTTTTGCATTCCAGTCCCCTATAATGAAAAGGAGAGAGAGAGACATCTTGCCCTAATTAATATCTCCATCTTGATTCCGAATGTGAGTGGTACTCTGACTATAAGTTCCCCTTAGGCAAGCAACTCTTTCAGAAAACCTGGTAATGATGTTGACCTATATGTACATTTACTAAGAAAACAGTGAGAAAAGTTGATTTCTACCACTGCATGTGTCTATACACACCTTTATGTTCTTCCTTTTTTTTTTTTTCAATTCTCCTCCAGCTGCTCAATTCTGTCCCTTAGTTCTTGGCAGTAGTGAGGGTTTCATTTAAATGTCAAATTGAATGCATACACACACACACACACACACACACACACACGTGCACACTTTGAAAACTATGTGTGTTTCTCCTTGTCTTTAGGAGATGTGATACTTATGTGCCCACCCACCTAGGCATAGAGCACAGAAGATTCCGCCTTTTCTGTTTCTGTTTTCTTTTGTTATCTAAGTGTAGATCTGAGTCATGACTTTCATCAGTATTCTGAAGCCGATTGACTTTTGAATTCTGGAAATTGAACTCTGTTCCCCTTTTGAGAAGAATGGAATAGAATGAAATCAGGGAGAAGAGAGTTGGCTTTATATTTGAGGGAAGTTATTTGAGTTTCTTAAGTTATTTGGCTGTTTTTCCATCTTACGTATGCCAAAGGAGATATCTGAAAACCCACATATTTTCTCTTCCCTGTACTTAGGAAGGCAATTTATGTTCCTCATCTGAAAAGATAAGAGCCTGGTGAAGATGCTCTCTAAAATTCTCAGCACTTTTGTTTTAGCGCCCATGTTTCTCACAAGGGATAGAAATGCACAGCTTAGCTACAGATCAAGCCTGTATTGTACAATGCGTCGCCTCAGATGGGATTCCTTCTGTTAGCTTTACTTTTTCTTTTCCCACTAGTACTGTGAAGGTAAACTTCTCCACATTGTTCATTTTGAAAATTTTATTTTTTAAAAGAATCAGTGGCTCGTCGAGATCGATATCCATCTCCTTTAAAGATAAAGTAGACTATTTTTTAAGGATAACTTCTCCCCTTCTGTAAAGATTTGCTAGTGTAATAGAGTTTCTTTTCATTGACATTCTGGGACAGATCTTTAAATTCAACTACATCTGGTCACCTTGCCTCAAACCATATTATAGCTATTTCTCTAAATCAGATCTGAACTAAGTAGGAACATCTGTACCAAGAATTATGAGGCTCAGTTGAACATTTTGGACCAACATGTCCCATCTCACTTCTTTCTGCTTTGCTTTGCTTGCTGCTAAGTCACTTCAGTCGTATCTGACTCTGTGTGATCCCATAGACCGCAGCCCACCAGGCTCCCCCGTCCCTGGGATTCTCCAGGCAAGAACACTGGAGTGGGTTGCCATTGCCTTCTCCAATGCATGAAAGTGAAAAGTGAAAGGGAAGTCGCTCAGTCGCGTCCGACTCTTCACGACCCCATGGACTGGAGCCTATAAGGCTCCTCCATCCTTGGGATTTTCCAGGCAAGAGTACTGGAATGGGGTGCCATCGCCTTCTCTGTCTTTCTGCTTTAACCTTTCAGCAATTATCTTAACAATCCTTAGAAATAATAATTAAAGTTGGTCGAAGAACAAACAGAATCCTGAGATGATTATTAAGTTCCAAACACCAGGTATCTAAATGTCAGTGGCTTAAATATGGCTATAAGAATGTTTTTATTAACTTCCCTCACCCATCTTCTCAGGATCATGTTTACCCCTTCCTTTGGGGGAGTATAATTCTGCTAATCAGCTTGCATAGTTGGCAGCCCTTAACTGGGACACCTGAAGCTACTTCAAGAATCTATTGCTTTTCCTAGACAAACTGTCTGTACAAGTAAGTATGAATAGAGGTCTAGGGGGCTTCACAGAGTCTCTGTTTAAAAAGATTTAGTCACCACCCCCCCCAACCTGACAACCGAAAATACTTTCAAAGATAAAGAGATGATTTTAAGAGTGGACCTTTTCAACAATGAAGGCAGTTTCTTCATTGGCACTGCCTCCCTGCTCTTTGTACAAATTCGTGAATGTATGCAGGCAGAATTGCTGAGCTCAAGCATGATAAGCTTGTGGAGCCTCTTCAATTGGGTGACTCTGAGTTTGGAGACAATTATAAATATTTTGTTGCATTGTTCTCATAAACCTCTGAAATACTTTTTCTGCATTTTAATGAGGAAATGTCTTTAGTAAGATTCTATGCTCATAATGTTTTCCTATCCTTGACATTTGAATTACTCTTCACTCATTTCCCCATCTTACTGTGTTACAATATTCCAACCAGGCAAGAGGTTAGTGGGGTTAATGGAAAGGAGCCACTGAGAGTAGATTGCATTTTTTCCCTATAGCATTTGAATCTATTAGAGTAGTCCTGCCAGAGACAGGCTGTAAAATGATTGATTTCCTTCCAAAAACCAGGACCCTTTTTTATTGCCATGTAGAATTTACTAAACTCAGTTTGTTTCCAAACCTGATCTTTAACCAAGTTGGAGAGATCTATACTTTTATTTTAAATCTACTTAATTGATTTAATCCTGAAGTTTCACCTGGGACTATTTTAACTTTTGGTCTAAGCTAACTATATCAATATTTTAAGGGCTAGTGATAGGATATTCATTCTTTGGCTCAGTTTTCTTCAAACCAGAAGTTACTTATGCTTTCACTTTGGGAACATGTTTTCTCTTTCTTCCCTTGGCCTCTGAGGAGCTTTGAGGAGTTTTGAGGATCCGATGGTAATGATACTGGGTTGCACAGCTACACTGGGGACATTTGATTGAGTCAGTATAAGGTTTCACTGGGGGCTTCCCTGGTGGCTCAGACAGTAGAGAATCTGCCTGCAATGCAGGAGACCTGGGTTTCATCCCTGGGTCAGGAAGAGTCCCTAGAGAAGGGAATCCCCTGGAGATCCCCTAGAGAAGGCTATCCACTCCAGTATTCTTGCCTGGAAAATTCCATGGACAGAGTCTGGTAGGCTACAGTCCATGGGGTCACAAAGAGTTGGACACAACTGAGCGAATTTCATTTTTTCACTTCAAGGTCTCATTATTTCTCCCTGTTACTTAGCAGCAACTCTCAGAACTGGAGCTAGAGATTTTTTTGGCTCCAAGGAAAGTATCTATACAGTTATTCATTCAATAAACACTTCAGTGTCCCCTTTGTGCCAAGAACTCATAAGCCTGACCCAATCGTTTCACTACCCACTGGTTTTTAAATATAGGTGTGTATTCAGATAACACAGTGACCGGCTACTTAAGCTGTTTAAATTGTTATTCTAATCTGGTCAGAATTTACAGCTTCACTATCTTAATTCTTAGTAAACTGTGAACCAAAATATGGGCATAAATATACTTTACAGAATCCTTTTGGTAGGAAAATAGATTTAACTGTGTGGTTTTCAGTGCTGCACTTTGTAAGTAATACAGAAACCTGAATCCTACCCATGGGACAAAAGTTTGGCTACGTTTAAGTTTTCACAGAAAAACTAAATGAAGAAAGACGAACAATAAAATGATAATGTGAGGGCATGTTTGTATGTTTAAACTTCTATTATTTCTACATCCTTTTCTCTCAGCCTGTTAGTAAATGGCTGTGTCTCCTGGAGTTATGAGAACATTATAGCCACTTAAAACTTCTGGCCTTAATCCACTCCCGTCATCAACATTACAATTTCTATAGAAATGATGACTCTTCCTGAATGATGTAGAGGTAAACCAGTTGTTGTGTATTTTAACTTTCCAAATTCTAGTCACAATTCATAGGGAAAACTTGTAAGAAGTAGGAAATTCTAAGGGGGTGGGGAGAGGTAATCTTTTCTTACTACAAGCATGTGAACGGTGAACAGACAAGTCAGAATACTAATCAGTGTTCTCTGGATCCACTGAAAGGAGAGGCAAGCCAAGGGGGGTGTTTGCTGCTGGATTACGATGGAAGCAAGCTTTAAATAGAAGACAAAGTTATCATAGATATAGTTTCTAACTGTGTCCAAAAGCCAATTGCAAACACTTTTCTTACTATTCAGTGACTTCTGTTTCCAACTACCTTTACCTCCTTTTTCCCTCTAATGGGATAGAGAGAGTTAGTTGGAAACATCCTTGTTCCCTGTATTTACCTATGTCCCTCCCTAAAATCTCTGCATGGTTGATGGCTCAGCCCCATTAGAGAGAACATATACCACAACAATAAATTGTTTCCATGCTTTCCTGGATCTAATGAGATTCTATTCTGGGAGCTGGTATGTCTACATTCCTGGATTCTCTAAGGAGTACTTTGGTGTGCCAACGAGTAGAAAGAGGAGTCCATGAAGAAGGAAATCAGACTGCAATTGGAGAAGCAGTCTTCATCATAGGGTACAAATTCAAGCACATAGCAATCTTCATGCTGTCTGAGGAACAGTCCTTATGAGTCTAGAAATCCTATAGAAACAGATAGGCATGATTATTTGTTATAGGTATGAATATTAGTAATGATTGTTTCTTGCCTTATTTATCTAGGTGAATAACAAAGTGAGAATCTTGCAGAGTCTTGAGTTTTAAGAGACATTGTCTCTGGTCGCTAGTCCTAACATAGCCACTGGCAATGAAAATTCTTCTACTTCTCACATTTCTGTTTTTCCATCTGTGAAAGTAACACTTCTGAACCATAACATGCTATAGGATGCCAGTTTTGAAGCATTTTATGATATGCTAACTACCTTATATCGGAGAAGGCAATGGCACCCCACTCCAGTACTCTTGCCTGGAAAATCCCATGGATGGAGGAGCCTGGTGGGCTGCAGTCCATGGGGTCGCCAAGAGTCGGACACGACTGAGCGACTTCACTTTCACTTCTCACTTTCATGCATTGGAGAAGGAAATGGCAACCCACTCCAGTGTTCTTGCCTGGAGAATCCCAGGGACAGGGGAGCCTGGTGGGCTGCCATCTATGGGGTCACACAGAGTCGGACACGACTGAAGCAACTTAGCAGCAGTAGCAGCAGCAACTACCTTATAAGTGCAAGGGAAATTTTGACATATCGAATGTGAAGTATTTTCAAAACCCAAAATCAAGAAACCTGGTCTGACCATCAGAAATAGACTTCTGAAGTCTCAGTTATCCTGGGAATTTTCAAGTTTCATTCAACATTAGCTGAGTTCAGGGGCTGGGATTGATAGGCCAATCAGCCACGTTCTCTGTTCTCAAGGAACTATTTGTCATAAGTTGGTTGTAGTGCTGTCAGCAGTAAATTTTCATAGAAGCCAATAAAAGGAAGCCTAAATATGATGAAAATCAGTAATAATTTTGGGTTCTCCTTGTTGACATTTTCTGTTGGCATAAATGGGCCATTTGAGATGGACCCATGTTCCATGTTAAGAATCAGTGCTCCCAAGGGTCATATCTTCTCATTCTCCATACTTTTTCTTGGCAAGCTCATTCATGCCAAGTATCATCTCCTCCCCACAT
Organism: Bos indicus x Bos taurus; assembly: GCF_003369695.1. NCBI lineage: Eukaryota > Metazoa > Chordata > Mammalia > Artiodactyla > Bovidae > Bos > Bos indicus x Bos taurus. Next base: position 25,893,098 of record NC_040083.1, on the reverse strand, counting down.
GATGCCAACCCCTACATATCATCTCCAGACAAATTTCTTTCTGAGGACCGAAGCTCTGCTTTCTTTGCCCAAATCACCTCATTCTCCACTTCTCTGGAATAAAATTCCGATCTAACCCATGTGCTTGTTTCTCTTCCTCTATTTTCTATTTTGTTGAAAGTGCTACTATCCACTGTGCTCTTCTGCTCAAATTCAGACAGAAAATGTGGATGTAACCTGAGACTTGTGTTGTGCATTCAGTTAGCCACCAAATCTTGATATTTCCCTTCCCCACCAGCCCCTTGTTGTTGTTATTTAGTTGCTAAGCCATGTCCAATTCTTTTGTGACCCCATGGGCTGTAGCCTGCCAGGCTCCTCTGTCCATGGGATTTCCCAGGGAAGAATACTGGAGTGGGTTGCCATTTCCTTCTCCAGGGGATCTTCCCAACCCAGGGATCAAACCCACGTCTCCTGCATTGACAATCAAATTCTTTACCACTGAGCCACCAGGGTCTTCATTAATTCTCATCTAAATAATTGCAGTAATCTGAAACTTTTTACCTCATCTCCAGTCTTACTTCCTTAGGACCACCTGCACACACCTCTAAACTTATAAGTCCACTTCTGAGACACTGGCTGCTTGATTCATGATTCGTGTACCACTGTACACATTCTGTTCCAATCCAATTTTTCATTGTGTAGTTAAGGTAGATTAACCCCTAGTAAGGAATAGTGGTTCAAACACAGTAGAGTGTTAGCTATTTTTTTGCACTTTTTATTGAAGTATAGTTGATCTTATAATATGGTAAGTCCCCTACATGCTATGGTAAGTTCCCTACATGCTAACCTTGAAAATGCAGACTTTCAAAGAGTGTGCATACCATCACCATCAGGCTCCATCAACCTCAGGCATTAGTGAAACTGCAGTCTGCCCCGTCTCCTGTTGCTGATGATCCTTCAGCTCTTCCATCTGCCACCTCCTCTGCCTCCTCCAGTCAGTAACTCTTCTTGCCTGTTCACTCGATGCCAGCCCCTATATGCCAACTGTCGTACTATACTACTGTACTTTTCAAGGTATTGTGCTGTAAGATTAAAAATGTCGTCTTTATTCTTTGTATGTGTTTGGTTTTTTTGTGTTTTTGTGTGAAAAGTATAAACCTATTATTGTATAGTAATACAGTCTAGTCAGTTGTGTTAGTTAGATACTTAGGCTAACTTTGTTTTATTTATTTGTTTGATTTATGAAGAAAGAAAACTTACAAAAGTACTCTCGGAACAGAACTCATTCATATGATGAGGACTTACTGTATTAGTTTTGGGTGTACACATAGCGTTTCAATACTTACAGAGACTATACTCCATTTAAGTTACTATAAAGTAATGGCTGTATTTCTCTATGCCATACAATCCACCCACCCTTGTGGTTTATTTATTTTACATGTAGTGGTTTGTATCTTTTAGTTTTCTATCCTTATTTTCCCTCCATTCCTCTTCCCTCTCACGTTACAATATTAGGTAGTGAACAGGTCATGGGTTCGCTTCTTGCATGAAGTTGTTCAGCTAATGGAACCTCAGTGACCTTTAATAAGGGACTCCAAGATTTTCCTGAGGCTCTCTTCATTCTAAACAGACTTGAGGCAAAAGAGCATGGAGGAGGGTAATAGGGAGATTTTTATGGGCCTGGTGGTATCACCCATCACTTCCACTAGCTAAAACTCAGTCTCAATCACCTTATCTGCAAAGAAAGCTTGGAAATTATACTCTAGACATGTGCAAAGATGATGAGAAGATGGTGGCTTTTGGGACCATCTACTCATCTCTACCACATCCGTGTACTCATTAGATAGCTATGCCCTGTAAGGAGGAAATATGTGTTGGGACCATCTGCTCATCTCTACCACATCCGTGTACTCATTAGATAGCTATGCCCTGTAAGGAGGAAATATGTGCTATAGTGGAGCTCTTGACACAAGTTAATTCCTGAATAAATGTGTGTACACATGAATGAATGAAAGCATCAGTAAGATAAAGGACTACTCTGGATTTAAATAAGCTAAAAATCTGCTTGAAATAGAAGTATAAAATGTATATGTTTATATATCTTTATATATTTATATATCTCCTTTATCTTTATATATATTATATATTATATCATATATATTATATATATATATATAATTATATTATATATAATATTGTCCATAGTTAATAGAGATTTTCAAAACCACATAATGTTGACCAAGTTAATTTGGGTAGTTTAAATTGTTTAATTACTAATAGCATTCATGAATAGAAATTAAAAACAGATATGCACATGATATCTGTAGGGGGAAAATGGTTATAATTACATTCATCTAACATATATTCTTATCTTTTTCCAGGATTAAATTGAATTTTAGCTTAATGAATTCCTTCTGCCCTAGTATCACATAATAGTATTTGATGGTTGAGCATTTGGTGAGAATTGTATGACTTATAAAGTGTCAACATTCTTGGGAAAAATAAACAGGCAGAGATGCTTTCTAAAACAAATACACAGTTATGATTGAGAATTAAAGTATAAACCAAATGGACAAGTTGTTTGCTGATTGTCTTTCATTTTTGTAGTATTGAATATTCAGTCTTTTTATCTGACATCTCACTGTCTCTTTGGAGGATATTTGAGTCATTTCTGTTTATTTCTTTAATCAGTTTAATGAAAGAAACATGTCTTACACAGGCAAAAAAATTCTCGCAAAGAAAGTGTGAAGTTTATTCATCTTCTCTGATTGTAGCTTTTAAGAACTATAGCACTGCATGACTACAGATGGTCACCATTTTGAATAATAAGTTAAATTCTAAATAGCCTATGATATTTGGAGAAAAGATTCGTAAAATATGAGGTTCACTGGTGATCAGCATATATTAGTCTTTTTGAAAACAAGAAAGTCAACACACATCAATTCTAGTTTACTTTAAATTTGAATCTTGATCTTTTCCAAAAAGGGAGTTGCACAAGTGCAGCCAACCCATATCTAGAACTTGAACAGCTGTGAGTGATCCTGAACACGAAGACATGAATTTGGATTATACCCAACAGTAGCTGGGTTATCCTGCAAGCTTCTGAGCAGGGAAATTACATAGTCAAGATGGGTTTTTGAAGTGTATTTAACTTGTAGAGTCAAGAAATGGTTGACCCTGATGGGAAAAGAACGAAGAGAAATTAATTTTAAATGTAACAGGTATTAGGTTAGCCAGATGGATACATTTCCAAGGACCAGTCTTTTAGATTCTACCTCTACTTGTATCATACTGGTTAATTCTTACGAAACAGTCTAGGAGAGGAAATGAGATAACCTCTCGTTGCACCCTGCCTCTTGATAATTCTATCAGATTTCTCTTGCCGCCATAATGAATTACCACAGACTTGATTGCTGAAAACAACGCAGAAGTATTACCTCATGATTTCTGCAGGTCAGAAGTCTAGCAAGGCATGAATGACTGAATTCTCTGCTTAGAGTCTCACTGGGCTAAAATCAAAGTGTTGGCCAAAAATTTATTTCTCCAGGTCAAGGATCCTCTTCCAAGCTCCTTCATAGTTGGCAGAACTCATTTTCTTTTCACGCTTCCCTCATGGCCCCCTCCATCTTCAAGCCAGCATTGGCTTATCACCCTTTGAATCTCCCTGACTTCCTCTTCTGCCCTCAGTCCAGAGAAAGCTCTGTTTTTAGCAAAGAGTCGGACACGACTGAGTGACTGAACTGAACTGAACTGAACTGATGATTGTACTGGGCCCATCTGGAAAATCTAAGATACTAACCCTACCTTGAAGTTGACAAACGTAATTTTATCTGTAAGTCCCTTTGTCATGTTAAGCAGTGTATTCACAGAGATGACACAAGGGAGGGAGGGGCCCAAGATTCTGTCCACCACAGTGATACTGACTGTACTGTGTGATAACAGAAGCCATTTACATATAAAGTATAGAAAACATTATACTACCCAAAAGACTGCAGGTTTAAAATTATTTTAATTTATTATGAACTATTGCAGACATTCAGGAAGGATATGAAATTAATATGATGAACACCCATATATTCCTTACAAATATTGCCAATGCCATGAAAAGGTATAAAAGTTAAAATAATATGAAAATAATATGGAGATAGTTTAACAGTTATCTATAGATATTATGAATGTGGTCTAAGAGCTTTATGTATGTTAAAAGGTTAGATTTTTATTTGTTCCTTGTGCTTTCAATGGTAATAGTGGCTCTTACTTTAAAATTTAGATTGTTGTGTTTAATTTCTGCTGTACATCACAGTGACTATTATATATATTCTTTTTTATGTCCTTTTCCATTATAGTTTATTGTAGGATATTGAATATAGTTCCCCATGCTATACAGTAGGGCCTTGTTGTTTATCCATCCTATACATAATAGTTCGCATCTGCTAATCCCAATCTCCCAATCCTTCTTTTCCCTACCCACCTTCCCCTTGGCAGCCGTTAAGTCTGTTCTCTCTATATGTATGAATGTGTTTCTGTTTCATAGATATGCTCATTTGTGTGGTATTTAAATTCCACATATAAGTGATATTCTATGGTATTTGTGTTTCTGACTAACTTCACTTAGTATGATAATCTCCAAGGTCCGTCCATGTTGTTCCAAATGGCACTAATGGCTGTTCTTTATTAAAACCTTACTATATGCAAGTCCTTGTACAAAGTACTTAACATATATTATCTCCTGTCCTCTCAGTGATCCAGTAATATGATATCTTTCCAGTTTTGTGATGAGTAAACTGAGGCTCAGAAACAGAGATGGTAGGAGGCCTGGGTGAATAGATACCAGTCCTTGAATTTCTAGAAGTTACTTAACAATTTGTCCTTCACCAGAGGAGGTTTGAGTAACTCAGTAGTAAAATGAGATAGTGAACACAAAAGGGTTTTAGATTCAGCCTTGTATTTGAGTGCTGGTGTCAGCACTTACCAAATTGGCAAACTCCTAAAACCCTTTTGCCTCCAGTTCCTAATTTGTAAAGCGTGGCTAATAACAGACACCTCCTGGGGCTGGTGCCAGATAACACGTGTAAAGAACCTGGTATGTGATAAGCTCTAGATAAAAATTCTCCAGTGCCTCCCACCAGAGTAGCTAAATGCATCTGGTTCTATTAAGTCCTGGAATAATTCAGGAAGTCTGATGTGGGTGCAGGCCAGCTGCTATACCCCTGCCAGTTGTTTGCAGGACATCAGGATCTACCTAGACGCTCAGAGAAGACTAGGGATGGATCCCTGTGGGTACAAGACCCCTATTGTGAGGCATACAGATGGATATTCCAATGGACTAAATCTAGGAGCCTGACTATGCTTGACTTGGCCTCAAAGATAACTTAAAATCACTAAATTTTGACATTGTACGCCAGTCAATTAAGATGTGCCAACTTAGCAGGAGACTTTCCTGGCATCCATCCCACGAGCCACATGCCAGAATGTTCTAGTGGCTCTCACATGAATATGTATTTTTGTGCATCGTTTCTGATTGCCCTAATCAGACTTGAAATGAATCCAAGAGGTTAATTTCTCAGTGCCCCTCCCTCTGGGCTCAATCTGAAGGCTTAATTCGGCTCTCTTATCTCTCTAGGTATGTGGAGACCAAAGCCAAGGGGCTGTTTTCCTAAGGGAATTTACACTGATTCGAAGAGAGAGTCTACATGAAGATTTCCTGTCTGACCTCTTGAATAGTCACAAAACTGAAGACCCGGTACAGTGCCTCTTCTATTTATTCTTAGAAGCACAAAAGTTCAGTTGCTAATTCTGCCTCGTGGTGGTGGTTGATTTTCGCAAATCTAAAGAGGTTTGGATGGTATTTTCTCATATCCGTTGGCAGGGGAGGGAGACAGAGTGACAGGGGAGTGGACAGACTGCCTGGGGTAACTTTCTCACTTTTCCTGTGTCTGATGACCTTCAAACATTTTACTGGAATGGTGAAGTTTGTATGGGGCAGCATGTAGAGGAGTCACATGAAAATAACTGATGTTTTGCCAGTGAGTCTGAACTTGAAATGATTTAAATGAGTAAAGACAAAAAAGAAATTGATATGTAAAGCCCAAATTGTGGTATGGGTCAGTAGCAATGCCACCATCTTCCAATCCTGGCTTCTTTGTGGATATCTTTACTTCAAAGTGTTAGTTGTATTTATTTTATGAAAATTTGTTTCGTCTGTTGGTGGTTTGGGGAGAAAAATGAAAGTCTTAAAAAATGAGCTCTCAAAGGAAAGCAAGGGATAGAGTTGACTGGAGATGTCACGATGTAAATTCCTCTCTTTTTGCAAATCAAGCCGTGATTTGTAAGTTGTACTTGGGGTGAGAATGGGATAGATAACTTCTAAAAGTTCAAAATGTGGCTCTTCGTGGTGATGACCTTGTACTCAGAAGTATATTAAAATTAGAGGATGATGTATGAACAATAAGTCAGTGGATTTCTTGTCCAGTCATAAAATGGTAGGATCCCAGAAGATAATGTGTAAGAATACCTCCAAAAAAATTACACCTCCTCTACCCTGTGTTCTTATGGTCCTCTCTCAAGAAGGTGTTTTGGCATATATATCTCATCAACTTCTCTCCTAGACACCGAGTAGATTAAATCTCCCAGTGGTCACTCACAGGCCATCTTTACTGTTTTTGTCATGTCCACCTTCTCTGTGATGGACATTTACATTCTTTTCAAAGTTTGTGCCCAAGCTGTTAGCTACCAGGGTTCTTGGCCTCCTTAATCAATAGAAATTGATCAGAGTCTGAACAAGAAATTCAGGCAAGGCTTTAATGGGGCCCTTGCTGTAGCAAGGGGGAATGGGAACAAGCAACAGTTTCCCTTGCTGGCTTGCTCACTGGGACGGGGGCGGGGCACGAGCTGGTCCCTTATGTAGGGTAAGGGACCGGGTGTGTCCAGGGGTTGGACCCGAGGAGTGTCCTCGGTAGTTTCCCTACCCCTTAGCTGCTAGTGTGTGCAGGGGACATGCGCAGTAACCTGCTCGTGTTCCCGAACCCCTGCTTTTGCTCCCGGCTCCTCAGAAGGGGGAAGTTGAGCTTTTTGGTCTCTTTGTTTCTTGTCCAGATTTGCTCCAATTGTGCATGTATGTTAGTTATTTTCAGTCCCTTATAGTTTGTTTGCATTTTGTTGCTCTAGGAGACTTTTGTCCAGGTACGAGCATTGCAGCAAAGGGTCCTAGGTCCCAGCCTCTCTCAGAGTGGGCAGGAATGGTACTGAAATTTCCCAAGTGTACTGTCATTTATTTTCAAATGCTTCATATAATCTATTTTATTTACATATGTATATTAAACTCTGCAAATGCAGAGGCTGCCTTTTGAACTTTAACTGTTTGCTCAAAGCTTTCTTGGTGATCTACTATGGGACACACACACTGCCAGCAAAATTTTATGATTTCTTTAATGAATGTTATCTTGTAATTACATTTTAATTTTGTCCCATTTGATGTCATTCAGTGTCTAAAGTAGTTAGCTCATTTTGGACTTGGTTTATGCAAAAGTCCTAGAAAGTGCTGCTATGTGGATACTCTATGCAAACTTCCTGTGTAAGTCTAATTATTACATAATTTATACCATAAAGGAAATTGAATAATATGAGCTAATTATGAACATAATGGAATTATCTAAGTGGTGCCACTAAAAACAATGTTTGTCATTTGGCAAGCATTGAAGCTGTCCCAAACATTATTATTACATAGTATTACATTGATCTGACCTGCCTCTTGAGAAACCTATATGCAGGTCAGGAAGCAACAGTTAGAACTGGACATGGAACAACAGACTGGTTCCAAATAGGAAAAGGAGTATGTCAAGGCTGTATATTGTCACCCTGCTTATTTAACTTCTATGCAGAGTACATCATGAGAAATGCTGGGCTGGAAGAAGCACAAGCTGGAATCAAGATTGCTGGGAGAAATATCAATAACCTCAGATATGCAGATGACACCACCCTTATGGCAGAAAGTGAAGAGGAACTAAAAAGCCTCTTGATGAAAGTGAAAGAGGAGAGTCAAAAAGTTGGCTTAAAGCGCAACATTCAGGAAACTAAGATCGTGGCATCTGGTCCCATCATTTCATGGCAAATAGATGGGGAAACAGTGGAAACAGTGTCAGACTTTATTTTGGGGGGCTCCAAAATCACTGCAGATGGTGATTGCAGCCATGAAATTAAAAGATGCTTACTCCTTGGAAGGAAAGTTATGACCAATCTAGACAGCATATTGAAAAGCAGAGAGATTACTTTGCCAAAAAAGGTTCATCTAGTCAAGGCTATGGTTTTTCCAGTGGTCATGTATGGATGTGAGAGTTGGACTCTGAAGAAAGCTGAGCGCCAAAGAATTGATACTTTTGAACTGTGGTATTGGAGAAGACTCTTGAGAGTCCCTTGGACTGCAAGGAGATCCACCAGTCCATCCTAAAGGAGATCAGCCCTGGGTGTTTTTTGGAAGGAATGGTGCTAAAGCTGAAACTCCAGTACTTTGGCCACCTCATGCGAAGAGTTGACTCATTGGAAAAGACTCTGATGCTGGGAGGGATTGGGGGCAGGAGGAAAGGGGGACAACAGAGGGTGAGATGGCTGGATGGCATCACTGACTCAATGGACGTGAGTCGGAGTGAACTCCAGGAGTTGGTGATGGACAGGGAGGCCTGGCGTGCTGGGATTCATGGGGTCGCAAAGAGTTGGACACAACTGAGCTACTGAACTGAACTGAACTGAAAACTGCGTGCTGCCAAATTTCCTCAAATTTACTGAGGTCACAAGTAGTTGAGTGGGTAGAAGCATTTAAGCTGAAAGAGAAATTACTGACCAACACAAATGATCAGAACTGGAGTTGTACAAGAACATGTGAGGGAAAAGGAAAAGGCAAAGCTTCCTGAATACCAGAAGCTACTTCAGCCTCCTAAAAAGTTTATGAAATTCTAACAATTTCTTCAGAGGGTGTGTCTCTCTGAGAACTTCATTTGGCCCACAGGCTATAAAACTTTTAAAGTGTCACTTTATTTTCCAAATAGACATGGAAAGATGAATCACCATAATCTCTGTGTTTGTTTAAAGGGAAGAGTTCAAACATGAGTTGTTACTTGTACTTGTAGCCAGAAAAGTGAAACTCCTTTTGTGCCTCTTTTATATGAGTTTCTGCTCATTGGAAGGAAGGAAAATGGGAGAGTCATGAACAGGACAGCTTCCTGGGTCACCAAAACCACTTCACAAAGGCAGTGGGTGAGAGAGAAAAAGTGGTTTCACAACATAATCTGTTTGTACAATTCTGTTTTCAGGTAAATCCTCCCTAGTAACCCATTGACATTTATACACTTATTTTATCTTTCCTGCTAGGTTAGTATTTCTGTTCCTTGCGGCCAGGACCCATGTAGATTCTCACCTTCTTGGGATGTCCCCAGCTCTTGTATATGATAAGTGATATGATAAATTAGTTGTGTTAAGTATTTGTTGATGGAAAAAAAACACCACTACCATTCCCTATTGCCCTGTGGTTAACATTTTTATATCAAAAACACTGTAAGAATTCTATCACAGAATACACGTGAAAAAAGCTTTATACATGAAAATCTTTCTAAATGCAAAGTGATTATTGTTAAAATGGTATGAAAGATTTCAGTTTTTAATGAGGTGATGAAAAACTGTTTGGAATTATCTTCCATGTGGTCCTTTCAAGCCATTGTATGGGTTTATAATAAAGAATGTGAATTTGAGGATGTTTGCCTACTAGACTTTATAGTTGTGGAAGTAACAAATGTATCCCCAATATGTCTAACATTTTGGAAGTAGAATTAACTGTGCCAAACAGCTTGTCATACTTCTGGGTAAAATTATTCCCATCTTTTTTAGGTCTGTAATTTTTCTTTGTTCATACTATTTCTTTACCCTTTCAAATAACTTTTGAAAACCAGAACAGCCTCACTTACCACTTGTTTGTGGAACTCTTTCACGTAAAAGCCTAATTTTGGGGGGTCACTTTTTGACTTTTAAGTGACACTTTGTCAATTCCTCCTCAACTAGGGCTTTTGTCATGAGTTTATTTTCACGTTGCATTCGAAAAACTTTTCTGTTAGCTTTCTGTAAGAGGGTGAATTCCATTCACCACCCTTGGAAAAGCAATATAAGTGAGGCGTTCTTCTAGAATCCATGGCAGGTGACCAAACTTCTAATCTTAGCCTGAAAGTCTGAGTGTATGTGATTTGTGTTGTATGCAGAAAGAGCTTGTTTGTCAAAGGCTGTTAGTCATTATCAGAATAGTCAAGATACAGATCGTATAGGTTTGCATTGTCAGCTGTATACAACAAAGTCAGGATACAAATTAACATGAAATTCACTACAGAATGAAATTTTCTTCAGTATGTAGTCAGTGCAAACATTGCTTGCTTGTAGATCTGTAGTTCACAGAACGTTATTTAAGCCGCTGCTCTCCCTTGGTATAGAAGAAAAGTTATTTAAATAATTTATTATAAAATAAATCATAATGTATTCCAATTGAGGATACCATGTTCCTTTTCATGACTGGTAAAATAGAGGTGTCATTTGTAGAATAGAGGTGAACTTTCAAGAGACGATTTAGAGAAACTCCTATCTTTAAAGACTGTGTGAAAAGATGGAGATTGTTTTTAAGGTCATGTCAGTAATTTTCTGAAGCTCAACTAAAACCACAAAAAAAAGCAGTTTATTTAAAAACAGTTCTGCTTTAATTTAACTTATTTCTTCTTCCTCACTTGGGAAGACTGGCTGGGGAAGGGAGTGTAGGAGCACAAGTTTCATTTCTATGAACTAAAAAATTAGTTCAACACTTAGATAAAATGGCCTATAATTATTCCCATATGTTCTCAAGGTGTTTACCAGCCTCTTTTTCAACTCTGCCAAGGGAGAGGAAACATGAGAATTCAACTGCTAAGGTCTGACGATAATAATTTCTTAATTATATTTCTAAGCTGGCTACTATTTCAGAGTATTTAGTGGACATAAATTCCAGGAAGTAGAAATATGTCAAGAGCAAGCAAGTTACTAAGAGTGACTCACTTTATTGCTCTCTGTTGAGCGTCTTCTCACCTGCATTCATTCAGCACAGTCTTACCTTTTCTCCAAACAAAAGTTTGATCTATTTGTCCCCTTGCACATGTGCTCAAAACTCCTTGTGCTCAAAGTTACTTCTGGCTTCATAAAGCCTTGTATTTAGTGACCACCATAGTTTTTTCTTAACTAATTATATGGAAAGGAGAAATGTGCAGTGGTATTGAAGGAGCCAGATGGTTTGAAAGTGGAAGTATATTCTAATCCCATCTTTGATGTTTGTGTCATGCTTATAGGTATTATTTGAACTGGCTACCAAAATTCCTTCTTGGGAAAATATGCTGAGATAGAAAGATTGGATTTAGTTTTAGTACCTTTGCTACTTTGAGTTATGTAATAAGACATCACAAAAGAAAAATCACAACACCCTGCAAAGTATGTGTAATATGTCACTGTGTAAGGGTTTTAAATGGTTTTATTTGCCAGTGTTTGCAGGACTTCTCTGATTCATTATGACTCTTCCTGTCATGAACTATTAAAAATACTTAAGGTTCTCCATATGAATATTTTACATAACTGCACATTTTCTGATTTTTTTTGTATTCTAAACTAATAACCTATGATATTTCTACATTTTCTATGAAAAAGAGAAAGCTTACAGAAGACCAAATGCACACCAAACACTTTACTAAGGTATTGATAACAGATTCCTCAGAACAACTCAAGAGAGGGAACAGTAGCTCCATCTTACAGTAGTAATAACCAATCAGGAATGTAATTCTTGAAAGATACTACTTATACTTGTAATAAAACTCTAAGAACTGAAATAGGTACAAAATATGAATAAGAGTATCAATGAATAACTCAATGATAAACAGTTCATTTGTAGCATGTTCTTTCCTAGTATATAGACAAAGCCAATGAAACCAATAATTGATTGTATCCAAAGGCAAAACAATTTAAATAAGAAAAAAGAGGGAGAGGGAGAAAAAAATAAATAACACTGGTTGTCTGCAATAGCAAGCTGGGCTTTTCATTTCTTGCTGATTAGCTGGCAGCTACCAAGGAGGCCATAAGAGTGGTGTCATCTGCATATCTGAGGTTATTGATATTTCTCCCAGAAATCTTGATTCCAGCTTGTGCTTCTTCCAGCCCAGCGTTTCTCATGATGTATTCTGAATATAAGTTAAATAAGCAGGGTGACAATATACAGCCTTGACGTACTCCTTTTCCTATTTGTAACCAATCTGTTGTTCCATGTCCAGTTCTAACTGTTGCTTCCTGACCTGCATATAGGTTTCTCAAGAGGCAGGTCAGGTGGTCTGGGATTCCCATCTCTTTCAGAATTTTCCACAGTTTATTGTGATCCACACAGTCAAAGGCTTTGGCATAGTCAATAAAGCAGAAATAGATGTTTTTCTGGAACTCTCTTGCTTTTTCCATGATCCAGCGGATGTTGGCAATTTGATCTCTGGTTCCTCTGCCTTTCCTAAAACCAAAGTAGAGGAACTAAAAGCCTCTTGATGAAAGTGAAAGAGGAGAGTGAAAAAGTTGGCTTAAAGCTCAACATTCAGAAAACGAAGATCGTGGCATCTGGTCCCATCACTTCATGGGAAATAGATTGGGAAACAGTGTCAGACTTTATTTTTGTGGGCTCCAAAATCACTGCAGATGGTGACTGCAGCCATGAAATTAAAAGACGCTTACTCCTTGAAAGGAAAGTGATGACCAACCTAGACAGCATATTCAAAAGCAGAGCCATTACTTTGCCAACAAAGGTCCATTTAGTCAAGGCTATGGTTTTTCCAGTGGTCACGTAAGGATGTGAAAGTTGGACTGTGAAGAGAGCTGAGCACCGAAGAATTGATGCTTTTGAACTGTGGTGTTGGAGAAGACTCTTGAGAGTCCCTTGGACTGCAAGGAGATCCAACCAGTCCATCCTAAAGGAGACCAGTCCTGGTGTTCATTGGAAAGACTGATGTTGAGGCTGAAACTCCAATACTTTGGCCACCTCATGCGAAGAGTTGACTCGTTGAAAAAAGACCCTGATGCTGGGAGGGATTGGGGGCAGTAGGGGAAGGGGATGACAGAGGATGAGATGGCTGGATAGCATCACCGACTCGACGCACATGAGTTTGGGTGAACTCCAGGAGTTGGTGATGGACGGGGAGGGCTGGTGTGCTGCGATTCATGGGATTGCAAAGAGTTGGACATGACTAAGCGACTGAATTGAACTGAACTGAACCAAGGAGGCCAGTGAGTCTTTTGCCTTAAACAACTAACTGAATCATCAGCGACTACTGTGTGTCCATGGATTCTGTAGAAAACATTGAGGTTAATTGTGTGCATGCATGATGGATGGGCTTTCTCTTCACTTGGTTGAGTTTCCATGTTAATAGCCCCTTTTCATTACACCGTAGTATATAATTTCTGTGATCAAAAATTCTCAGGATAAAGTTATAAACCTTTACTGAGTGATATAAAAAGACAAATAAATGAAGAGATATGCAGTGTTTATGAATGGGAAGTCTTTATATCACAAAGATTCCAAATTCCCCACAAATTAATAAATATATCTAGTATAAGCAGAGTACTTTTGAAAAAGAAAAGAGATGGAGCCATGCCCTACTGATATGAAGACTCACAACAAAGCTATTAAAACTAAAACAGTGTGATTTTAGAACATAGGCAAACAGACCAACATAGATGACTAAGAATCCTATAGACACACACATATAACAGAAGTATTACAAATAATTGGAAAAAGATGTATTAATCAATAAACATTCACTAGGACTTTAAAACTTATAAATGAAAATGTAGAATTTATTTATGACTTCACAGTTGGAAGATTCTCTTAAGACATAAAGAGCCCAACCTGTAAAAGAAAATATTGATACTTTAAATTAGATTAAAATTTAATATGTAGTTAAGTGTTTAATGTCTAAAAATTTATGGGCAATGAAAAGATGACACAAGTTGGAAAACATTTTTTGCAATGTATATAACTGGCAAAAAGTAATACCTTTAATATATAAAGAACTCCTAGAATTTATATTTAAAAAGACAGTCCAGTGGGGGGACAAAAAAGCAAGGATCATCAGAAAGAGATATAAATAACTAATACTCACTAAATATATGTTCAACCATATTAGTCATCAATGATTTACAAATTAAAATAACAAGGACATGGCATTTGATACCCACTGGATTGAAAAAAAAAAAAAAAACAACAAAAGAACTGTCAAAGGCACTGTCAGTGAGGAAGAAGTAATAAGAAATACTCCTATATTGCTGTTGGGGTATAAATTGGTGTAGCTATTTTAAAGAGTAACTTGCCAATGTCTATAAAGTTGAATATGAACACGTGTTGCTTCTCACCGATTTCCCTTTAGGAATCTACCCTGGAGAAACACAGATATGTTTAATATAGTATTGAATATTATAGCCTAAAGTTGATAGAAAATCTTAAATATCCATCAGAAGGTAAATGGGTAAATATCTTGTGGTTTATTCTTATAATAAAATGCTTTCAAAGCAATTAAAATAGATAACTAGTTCCACATGCATTCATATAGATAAATCTCAAAAATATAATGTTGTGGGGGAAGATGAGACCACTGTGTAATATGATACTACTTTGTTGTTTGGTCACCAAGTCAAGTCCAACTCTTTGCAAACTCATGGACTGCAGCACACCAGACTACCCTGTCCTTCATTATCTCTCACAGTGTACTCAAATTCATGTCCATTGAGTTGGTGATGCCATCCAACAGTCTCATCCTCTGTTGCCCTCTTTCTTTTTGCCTTCAATCTTTCCCAGCATCAGGGTCTTTTCCAGTGAATTGGCTTTTCACATCAGGTAGCCAAAGTATTGGAGCTTCAGCTTTAGCATCAGTCCTTCCAGTGAACACCCAGGACTGATCTCCTTTAGGATAGACTAGTTGGATCTCTTTGCAGTCCACGGGACTCTCAACAGTCTTCTCCAGCACCAAAATTTGAAAGTATCAATTCTTTGGCACTCAGCCTTCTTTATGGTCTTACTCTTATATCCATATATGACTAGTGGGAAAACCATAGCTTTCACTATGTGGACATTTGTTGGGAGAGTGATGTCTTTGCTTTTTAATACACTGTCTAGGTTTGTCATAGCTTTCTTTCCAAGGAGCAAGCGTCTCAATTTCATGGATGCAGTCTATATCAATTTTAATATTACATAAATATTTATTAGATAGTGTATGGAGAAAACAGTTATAGACAAAAACAGAGGTGGGAAAGATATGCTTCAGCCTTGTAATGTTTGTGGCCCTCTGGACAGAGAGAGAAGAATTGGGTTGGGAAGGTGTGCGTAGCTTACTTTATCTTAAATATTTTATTTAAAAATATATGGTAAAATGGTAATATGTATTTAAATAGCTAGTGGTTTACAGAAAAGTTTATTTTATTATTCACTGCAATTTTTTATGGTTCAAGTATTTATAAGTACATGCATAATAAAACCTTCAGGATAATATTTGGCAAATAATCAGCACAAAATAAATGCTGTTTTTATTAGCAGTGGTTGAACTGACAAGTCATTGAAACATAAAGTGACAAAGCTTGGCACCCAGGATTTAATATGCACACTATTCACATTTTTGCCTCATAATATAATTAAAGAGTAGTCAGATGTAGGACAAGAGACCGCAAGACCACGGGGCCTCCTATCAGTTCATGAACTGCAACGCTAGTAAATAATGTCAAGATGATGAATCTCGGCATTTAAGGAGAGGGACTACTTTTTCACACTTGACCTTTGGAATTAACTGAAAAAACCATTATCATTTAAGAAAAAGGTTTTTTTTCTATATCCATTTCTAACTTACATATAGCTTATACAGTTCCTCCTTGCTGAGTTGTCCTCCATTTGCTAGGATTCTGTCATTACCTCCAAACAACAAATAGCTAACAAGATGAATTATCTAAAAGACACCCAAATAAATGTGAAGCACTAAAAATCCTAAATCTTTTTTTAAAGAATAGATTTTTAAGATCAAACAACCTCAATTTTAAAGAGTAGATTTTTAAGATCAAACAACCTCTGAAATTAAATAAAGCATAATTCTCTTTTAAAGATTTAACATCATTTCAGAAATACATAAATTACACGTATGAAATTTAGGACTCTTTTTGTGCACATTTTCAAGTTTCATACTGTAAGCTTGTTCCCCAAAAGTCTTTGCCAGGAATGGTGAAATTTCAATATTAAATATTCTAGGCATGAATTCAGCTTTATTCCTGTAAGCTAGTATTCAAATTTCTGGGGTAGTCTCCACTTATAGTTATCCTAAAGTAAGCTAACATACTTTAAATATTAATTATCTTTAGTGAAAGTTATAAATGTGAGGAGCTGACTGTTTGCTGCTTAACATCAGAACTTTCCTAGTAAGCTTAAACTAACTCTATGGGCTGTAATGTAAATTACACCTCAGAAAATCACTTGGGGCACCAAAGAATAATTTATTGCTTCCTTAATATAAAGAGCTAATTCATCTCATGGAAAGACAAATCACTTTTAAAGGAGTTCCTTAGCTGTTTATAAGTTACCGCTCAAGCTATCAGCATGTGTACTGGGTGTAAATGCCTATCTTTATTAATATGCCATTTTTGACTTCGTTGTGTGTAGATGCGTGGCCCATCAGTGCCGATGTGTGTACATGCTAAGCCATTTCAGTCATGTCTGACTCTCTGCGACGCTATGGGCTATAACCTGCCAGGTTCCTCTGTCCTCCGGATTCTCCAGGCAAGAATACTGGAGTGGGTTTCCGTGCCCTCCTCCAGGGGATCTTCCTGATCCAGGGATCGAACCTGCGTCTCTTAGGTCTCCTGCACTGGCAGGCAGGTTCTTTGCTACTAGTGCCGCGTGCAAAGCGTCAGTCCATCAGTAGCTGAAGGCAAGTAGAGAAGAGTGATTACTGACTCCTCTGGCAGCTGGACTAGGTCTTTCTTCACTAGATGTCTGCATAGGGTGGTGCTGAGTAGTTTCTGGGAGGTTAGAAGACAATCTAATGGAATTTTGTGAATAAGAATACAAATTCTTTTACCTGAATTTAAGAAGCTATGAGAGGATACTGTGGGTTGTATGTAGGGGCAAAATGTCACTTTGATGTAGCACATCCTCTTAGAGGTTCTTTTTTTAAATTTTCTGATATAAATAGACCTTTTTTTTTTTTTTGGAGTAGGTTCTGTTTCAGAGTAGGTAAAAATGTAGACCTTTAAACAGTCCTTAATTAGGTTGGCCAGTTGAAGCAAAACCTTAAAACATCACTTACAACGTAATATTATTGAATAGATGTAATCTCTAAATGTTGATTTTAAAATCCTGTATACCATTTTGTCTTTGTTATAGTAACTTATAGGTAAAAAATAATAATGTCATATTTTTGTTCAAAAAGCTAAAAATAAAGCTGTAAAACAACCATATGACCCAGCAGTTCCACTCCTGAGTATATATTTGGAAAAAACACACACTAATTAAAAAAGATACATGCACCCCAAAATTCATACCAGTGTTATTAACAATTGCCAAGATATAGAAGCAATCTTAGTGTCCACCAACAGAAGAGTATATACAGAAGATGTGATACACACATACACACACACAAAGTGGAATACTACTCGGCCATAAAAGAAAAATTAATGTAATAATGTAATTTTTCCATTTGCAGAAATGTGGATGGACTTGAAGGACTTTATACTAAGTGAAGTGTCAGAGAAAGACAAATATGTGGAATATAAAAATATGACATTAATACATGGAATTAAAAAATATAACACTACTGAACATACATAAGCCAACTCACAGATATAAAAACAAACTAGTGGGGAGAGGGAAGAGAGGAGGGGAAATATGGGGTAGAGAATTCAGAGGTACCAACTATTAGGTATAGAGAAGGGAGGGAGTGGTATTTTATTAGGTATTAAATAAGCTCTAAGAATATATTGTACAATATGAAAAATATAGCCAATAAAGCTAGCCAATATTTATAATCACTATAGATGGATTATAACTTTTAAAAAGTATGAATCCCTATATTGTACACATGATTATACATCAACTATACTTCAGTTTAAAAAAACCAGCATAATTACTTGGTGAAAAGTTTTGAAAAGGAGCACCTTTTATTATTCCTTTGTATTATTTGATTTTGACTTGATATTGACAAAGAGGAGAATGACTACTTAAAGAAAAAAATTATTGTATGTATTACTTCAGTATATGTATGTAACTTTTGCCAAGAGAAAATAACTTTATCTACAATTAAATTGCTTTATCAAAACTAAAAACGTGGCATTCAATGTACAAGTGTCGCTTATGGAGACGAAAACCTGAGAAGTGGTTGTGTTGTTGGTTTGAGGCTTTATTTCCAACTGACAATAAGACTTCAGGCAAGTCATGTAACTTTCTGAATCTTGCTTTCCTGACATTTTATTTTTTTTATTGAAATATAATTGATTTACAATGTTGTGTTAATTACTGCTTTCAACAAAGTAATTTAGTTTACATATTTATACATTATTTGTTTTTCATATTTGTTCTTTTCCATTATGGCTTATTATAGGATATTAAAGATAGTTCTCCGTGCCATAGTGTAAGACCGTGTTGTTTAACTGTGTTTAACTATGCTATATATGAAAACTTACATCTACTAACCCCAGCCTCCCACTCCCTCCCTTCTCTAATGCCCTCCCCCGTGGCAGTAACTACTCTGTTCTCTCTTTTCATGATTGTTTCTATTTCCCAGATAGGTTCATTTGTGTCATATTTTCGC
The DNA here is from genome assembly GCF_003369695.1 of Bos indicus x Bos taurus. Classification (NCBI taxonomy): domain Eukaryota; kingdom Metazoa; phylum Chordata; class Mammalia; order Artiodactyla; family Bovidae; genus Bos; species Bos indicus x Bos taurus. The sequence goes on along the minus strand of NC_040083.1, from coordinate 25,874,259 downwards.
TTCCATGTATAAGTGAGATGGTGTTTATCTTTGTGACTTCCTTCATTTAGTATGATCGGTTCTGGTTGCATCCGTGTTGCTGCAAATGGCATTATTTGGTCCTTCCTGACCTTTAAACTAAACATGCTCTGAATGATTCTGCAGCCTTAGATATTATGTTTCAAATTAGATATTTAATGGAAACTTCAAATTCCTTAACAGTTTTCTTTTCCTTTTTTGTTTCAACATTAATGTGCACCACAGTGGTTCAACATGTAAGGCAAAGGCCTTGAATATGAAAGCTATAATTTCAATATACCACCTCTAGCACCCAGGGGAGGTAAATTAGACGGAAATGGTAGTAATTCTAATTAAACAGTCAGGAAAAATCATGACAAGTTGGTTTTCAGCATCAAAAATGTCCATTTAAGTGTCTTTATTCTTTTTTAAAATTTTATTTATGTTTTAATTGAAGGATAATTGCTTTATAGAATTTTGTTTTCTGTCGAACATCAACATGAATCAGTCATAGGTATACATATATCCCCTCCGTCTTGAACCTCCCTCCCCTCTCCCTCCGCATCCCTCCCCTCTAGGTTGATACAGAGCCCCTGTTGGTCAGAGGTCCCATGTTGTCTCCAGTTTCTTCATTGTGTTTTGTGTGAGATCCATCACAGAGAGGAAATTTTTTGAACCTCCAAGAATGGCAATACACTGCTTTATCTCCCAAATCCTCCATGTCAAAAGCATGTACTACCTTGGGGTTGTCTTTCTGGATGTGAGGGTTTACCATAGATTTGTTGTGATGATCTTTAACATAAAATCTTTTGTAAGCTGGATAACCAGTTGCAGCTGTCCCAGCGGCAATGGTAACTGCTGCGATCCATTCAACTCATACGCTGGAAGTCTCACGGTGCCTTTGCTTGCAAGGGTGTGCACAGAACACAGCACAAACTGCCTTGCATGGACAGCGAGGTGTACGTCCTAGGGCACTGACTCTAGGCTGCTACCACTGCAGTTTCTTTTTGATTTGATTTGAATCTTTTTTGACTCTACTCAAGTCATTTTTTATGGAAAAACCAATTATGTATTTCTGGAGTCAGATCTTCCCATTGTAGACTCACTTTCCTTCCAGTTCTTCACAATTACTGACTGCCCATTCATTCTCCATTAACTTTCACAAACATAATATCCCTAAAGTTCACTTTGCCTTTCACATAATGAGCACTTGTATGTCAAAGCTAATTATATGTTCTGGGAAAGTCCAGTTCCTCAAACAGAGTTTAATGTCAAAAACCCTTAGTGTGGCATGTACTTAATTCTAACTTGTTTCTGATGACATCCATTTAGACTTTCTTCACTCCAGCTTACTCAGACCATACTTTGTTCCTATATCAAATGATCAGTTCAGTGTTTTGCTCCTAGGGCATCTTATTCCTAGAATATCCTCCTCCCCTCTTTACTAGACCTTCATATATTAAACCAACCCTCTTCCCCCTGCTCCAGAAAGCTTGCTCTCTGAACTCCTACAGGACTCACTGTCCTAGATCATGGAAGCAGTCAGTGCCCTGCCTTCTTGGGCTGCCCAAAGGACACTAAACAGATGTGGCGAGTCCTTGGCTCAAGCTTCAGGACAGTTCCTTACCAGACTCTTAATTTGCAGATCATCCCTATCTGCCAAGAGTGGAGTATGAATGCAAGTCTGGGGAAACAAACAGGAAATCATGAGATCTCAGAAAATAGGATATGATGGAAGAACTAAGAAGGGAGTAGAGGAATAGGGAAGTAAGGATTTGGCCAAAAGTGTAGTGGAGCACAGGGAGTCAAAAAATAAGACTAGGAATTAATTCTGGGCTCCTGTTCCAAGAATGTTGTCCATTGGTTGAAGCATCTCTCTTATTTTGCATCCTCATTCATCTTTCTTATACATAGACCATCTACCCTGGAAATCTTTTGAGCAAGGACTAGGGCTTCCCTGATGGCTGATATAGTAAAGAATCTGTGTGCAATGCAGGAGACTCAGATTTGATCCCTGGGTCGGAATGGTTCCCTGGACAAGGGAGTGGCTATCCACTGCCTTGAAAATTCCATGGACAGAAGAGCCTGGCAGGCTGTAGTCCATGGGGTCACAAAGAGTCGGACCCGACTGAATGACTAACACAGTATGTTTTACATCACTTTGCCCAGCACACAAAATAGACTCTTAAGCAGAGTAAAAGTGATGTCACTCAGTGGTGTCCGACTCTTCGTGACCCCATGGACTGCAGCCTACCAGGCTCCTCCATCCATGGGATTTTCCAGGCAAGAGTACTGGAGTAGGTTGCCATTGCCTTCTCCATAAGCAGAGTAATCATGATGTAAAACAATAAAAATACCAGTAACAATAGTAATGCGAATGCCAATCATCATGTATTGTCGATGTCTTCTGCACCAGATACTGCCTAAGTCGCTTTGTATACCTATCTCATTAATCCTTGGAAGAAAGGATTAATGAGATAGGTATTAATCCTTTCTGAGATAGGTATTAATCCCACCCCACCCCAACAGATGAATAAATGAAAATGAAAAGGAATTTACCCAAGGTCACAAAACTGATCTGTTACTTAAATGATTGAAACAATCCACATATGAAGAATACTGATTCATTTCACCAACAATTTCTGAGCACCTACTATATTCAACACACTAGTCTAAGGACTGGCTTCCCAGGTGGCACAGTGGTAATGATTCCACCTGCCAATGCAGCAGATGAAGGTTTGATCTCTGGGTCCAGAAGATCCCTTGGAGTAGGAAATGGCAACCCACTCCAGTATTCTTGCCTGAAAAATTCTATGGACAGAGGAGCCTGGCAGGCTTCATACATGTGTGTGTGTGTGTGTGTGTGTGTGTGTGTGTGTGTATATATATATATAACTGCAAACTAAAATTATAGTTTTATATATATATATATATACACACACACACACACTATATATATATAGTTTGCAGTTAGATTCCCACATAGAGTTATGGCTTTGCACACTCCATTGCCCTTCAGTGGGTTTGAGTGTGAGTGTATGTATGTTGAGGTAGCTGCTTGCCTCCAGTTTGAAAGTACAGATTAGTAGATTGGTTTGAAAGTTTGACTACTTACTATTTTGGTTAGTATTCCAAATTTCTATGGGGACTGTGGATCTTCATGCATTATATACAGCCCAAAGTATAAATGAGTGAGTGTATGGAGAATATATGTAGGAAGCTAAATTAAATAAATAAGTTTCTAGAAACTGTGATATCCTGTGCTGAACTCCAATTTCATATAATTATTATAAAGAACCAAAAAAAAAATTGGCCTAAGCTTTTCAAAAATCCTACCTTATTGGCATCTCAAAATGTATGACCCTGATGGGAATATGGCTAAAAGGTTGCATCACTTAGTATCAGATTTATTATATGTGACTGAAACCTCCCTAAGTAGTGGCATCAACATAGACATTTGCTTCTCTTTTATGTAAAAGAAGTTTTCTAGAGAGGGAAATTTCAAATTCAGTATGACCGGGGGTACCAGGGACTCAAGCTTATTCTACTTTTCTCCTAAATCCTTCTAGCCTCCCATTCTTAAGGATATGTTGTGATGCTAAATGAGCTCCTGCCATGATTCTCATTCTAGGAAATGGGAAAGAGGAAGGGACAAACAATAAGATAGTAATAAAGAAAAAGGCATCAATCAGCTGGCTCACAAGGACTTTCCCAGAAGCTGCCATTTAGTATTGCCTTTAACAACTCATTGGTAAGGGCTTAGTTACACAGACATGCCTAAGTGCAGAGAACTCTGAGCCATGAGTCTTTATATACTGCACAGCCATATTTTAGGGCAATTTAAGGAAGGGAAAATAAACTTTGAAGTGAGCCACTAAGATTTTCTCCCACAGTGAAGTACTAGGTGAAACAGTAATTCTAATAAATCCCCAAAATTATGCATGCTGAATGAGAAATTCATTTCCCAGTGGCTAATAGATTTTGGAGGATATTGAAATGGTTTTGGGTTTAGTGGTGATGGTTGCACAAAATACTAAGAACCACTGAGCTATACACTTTAAAACGGTGGGTTTTATGGTATATGCATGACACCTCAATTTTTAAAATGTGTATTCAATAAGTTTCAGTCAAAGAGGAGAGGACAAAGATGTAAAGACCTTTGTTTCCCAGAATGTAAGGAAGGTAGCTCAAAAGAGAGACCAAAAGCTATCACAATATGTCTCAGTGGTTCTGTTTTCTCAGAGGAGAGCCGCCCCCACACTAGGATGTCTGCCTGTTGTTGGAATGGAAGGAAGATGTTCAGATAATCTTAGGAGAAAACTGAGACACCTGTTGGTTAACTAACTTTCCAAGGTCACATCCTTTGTGTGGAGTAGAGCCTTGTTTCAAATTCAACAGTCTGGGTCTGTGCTGCATTCTCTTAACTGCTGCCCTACACTGAAAGACTATCTTGCTGGCAAAAGTGAGCTCTCTGATTTGGAGGAAGTCATCATCTTTTTGGATTTTGTGATATTTATAACATATGCTTAAAATTAAATGTGAAGATAGTTAGCCGAGTGATTTCTTGAGGCAAGACTGGACATCATCTGCCTCGAGATTATCTCATTCATTTTCAAACTAAAATGTTCTCCTGGAGTAATTAGGACTGAGTGATCAATCATCAAGTCACACACACACAAATTACCAAGGAAGGTGACCTGCTACACTAGCCTTGCTTTTAATTAGATATTTAAAGCATATATTTCCTTTATCAAACTTCACCTGTTGCAATAAGACAAATTTTTTTCATTTTTTTTTCTTCTAGATGATCTCATATGGCCCTTGTAAGTGCATGTCTTGCTTTTGACAGGCATTGCATTTTCACTTAAAATTGAAGTTGTTTGTAGTTTTTGACCATTTAGGGTATAGCTGTTTATTGCACTCCTATTGCTATAATTAAAACAGTGCATGTGAATATGAAGAGTTTAGTTTTCAAGACAGTTCAAAGTGTAAGGAGCCCTGCTTTGGAGCAGAAATATTCTCTTTCAAAATGTATGTACATGGAATTCTTCTCTATGGAATCAGGGCACATGGTATGTGTAAAACAATCAAAACTTGGGGGAATATACATATTCGGAGAAGTAAGAATTTGAGTGTTCTCTATAGATGGGTGCTGCCTTATACTATGAATGTAGTATGTTTTTGTACTTGTGGCATATCTGCTTCTGTACCATCATTTGACTTACTCTGTGATTACATTGTTGTTGCTGTTCAGTCACTAAGTTGTGTCCCACTCTTTGCGACCCCATGAACTGCAGCACACCAGGCTTTGCTGTTCTTCACTATCTCCCAGAGTTTGTTCAGACTCATGTCCAGCGAGCTGATGATGCCATCCAAACTATCTTATCCTCCATTACCCCCTTCTCCTTCTGCCTTCAATCTCTCCCAGCGTCAGTTTTTTTTCCAATGAGCTGGCTTTTCGCATCAGATGACCAAAGTATTGGAGCTTCAGCATCAGTCCTTCCAATGAATATTCAGGATTGATTTCCTTTAGAATTGACTGGATTGATCTCCCTACTGTCCAAGGGACTCTCAAGAGTCTTCTCCAGCACCACAATTCGAAAGCATCAACTCTTTGGCACTTAGCCTTCTTTATGGTCCAATCCTTACATCTGTACATGACTACTGGAAAAACCATAGCTTTGACAACATGGATCTTTGTCAGCAAAATGATGTCTCTGCTTTGTCACACACTGTCTAGGTTTGTCATAGCTTTTCTTCCAAAGAGCAAGCGTCTTTTAATTTCATGGTGGCAGTCACTGTCCACAGTGATTTTGCAGCCCAAGAAAATAAAATCTGTCATTGCTTCCACTTTTTCCCTATCTATTTACTATGAAATGATGGGACTGGGACTATGTTCATGCAAGCATTAGAACAAAAATTGTTCAGATCTTTTGGTTTCAAAACCTAAAATCATACAGAGGGACATATGATATCAACATGGATATATGATGGTTTTAATGGAAAGACAGTAAGAATATTTACCTGGCTTCTTTAATGAATATCCATCATCTCCAGTGAACTAGAACTGCTTTGGAACACTTTCAAAAGTATTTTTTTAAACGTGTATTTCAGATTTTATAATTCTGCCTACTCAAATACAGATGTGGTGGGTACAAATGTGAGTCACATACTCAGGTGTGCACAAGAGTGACTTTGGTTCTTTTTATAATCAAACTACAATTTTTTTCACACCACCCTATTTGGTCTGACTCAGAAAGTTAATTTAGTCCCTTCCAGAATCCACCTGCAATGCAGGATTACCTGGGTTTGATCCCTAGGTTGGGAAGATTTCTGGAGAAGTGATCAGCTACCCACTCCAGTATTCTGGCCTGGAGAATTTCATGAACTATGTCCATGGGGTCACAAAGAGTTGGACATGACTGACTGACTTTTACTCACACAGTCACAGGTAACTTTAGTCCAAGTGAGTAATTTGGGTACAGAATTGTTTTTTGTATGTATACCTATCCCCATTATCTGAGAAGCATGTATAAATAATACCACAGAGAAGAAGAGAAGGTACATGGTTTTAACCTGGCCTCTCTCTCAAGATGTTACTCATCTCACTGGTTCTTGATGTGTGTGTGTGCGCACTCAGTCATGTCCAGCTCTGCAACCCTGTGGACTGTAACTCACCCGGCTCCTCTGTCCATGGAATTTTCCAGGCAAGAATACTGGAGCAGGTTGCTGTTTCCTACCCAAGGGGACCTTCTCAACTCAGGGATCAAACCTGCATAGCATGCATCTCCTGCATTGGCAGGTGAATTCTTCACCACTGAGCCACCAGGGAGGCCCTGTTGTATGCATACCCATCCCTATTATCTGAGAAACATATATAAATAACACCACAGAGAAGAGGGGGTGGATGCATGGTACATGATTCTAACCTGGCCTCTCTCTCAAGATGTTACTCTTGCACTGGTTCGTGACATAGATGAGGCTTACGGCCACCTAAAGGAAACCTGCAGTGGATGGAGAGGCAGCCTGTGCCTCCTGCTACTGCTGACTGAGCTCTGAATCCTTGCTGCTGCTTACCTGCCAAGGAGCCTCATCCATCAGATTCCTGGTAGGAACTGTCCAGGTCTTGTCTGTCTGACAAGACAGTATCAATGATAAACATTCTGGCAGACAGACCACCATTTTCTCTTTCTCTGATGATCCCTGAATCGATAGGATATTTTAGATGAACTCTAGCACCAAGGCAAATCAGAATTGATGGTGTGGACATGTGAGTTTGGAGCCTCTTTCATTCCTCAATCCGTATATCATGCCACCATTTCTACTCTATCCAGCAGGGTTACATGGGGACCTTTCTCTGATGTCAGACATCCCACTCCCCTAAGACAAGCTAGGCAATGTCTTTTCTTTGATAAGATCCCCACCCTTAAAGTAGGGGTACATGCTGCCCTTTTCCCCAAGCAAGACTCTTTCTGGTGAGTGAGAAGGGCATCCAGTTTCCAGACTTGTCTAACTACCTTGAATTCTCTACCTTCTCAACTTCTATAGGAGGTTCACATCACACAGAGGTAGTTGAGAGAAGGATGCATGGGGAAAAAGTGGTATACTAGGCCACATCTACTGTTATATATTGGATTTTTAACCTGAACCTTATCATTTGAGTTTAGAACTCAGGAATTCAACATCTCTGTCCTGGTCTGATCGGATGCTCTTCTACATGGGATTCATGGTCACTGTCATATCTTATAGAGAAAACGAAAAAAAAAAAAAATTGAAAAATAAGTTAATATCACAAACGATTATTTCACCACACTAACTTATATACAAAATTTAGTAAGTTATATAAAAATGGGTAAGCTAGTTTTATTTATAGAGTGGGTGACTTTGGGCATCATTTCATTGTTCCAGTTGCAGTTTTGAAGATTTCTATACTGCTAAACTCTCTATTTTGAGTTTGAATTGTGGCATTAAATTTTATAGTTGTAATGAGCACAAGCTAATTAAATACAATGACTAGGGGAAAAAGACATTTTAACTGTGATTTAAAATAAGAGATATTGTTTTACAGATAGGATTTGGAAATAGAATAAACTTACCCTGTCGCCTTGTTCCCCAGTATTGTCTAAAAGAGAGAGAGATTATTTCATCTTCCAACAAATAATTCCTAAATGTAACAAATGCTGACAGAAGTGACAAGCATTTGATATTCTTTGAATGAACTCCAAAGTCCATTCCACTGATTATGTTTCTTGTTCTCCAAATAACTGCTCAAAAAAAGTTTAAAACAACTTGGGTCTAAAAGAGTTATGCACATTAAGTACAATGCCTGCGAGCTCTACTCCTGGTACCAAAGAAGGCAAAAGGACCTGATCTTTTAATACCTGGAAGAAGAAACTAATTTAAACAAGTTCCAGACTGGTGGGTATGATAAAGGAGAGGTCAATTTTGTTCATTTATCTAGGATTTTTCAGGGATTTCCTACACAGAAACTTTACAAGGAGTTTTTTAATCCTTACTTGCCAATATCAAGGTATTTTGATGGTAAAAAGCATAGAGCCTAAGAGCATAGACTTTCAATTTTTCAGGAGTCAGAGAAGGAAGATTCCTACTTTGCCTAGAGTTGTGGGAATTTCATAGCAGCAAATGCTTGCTCCTGACCAACTACGGTGCTTAGGCCGTCTTTAGTGGCTGAGCAGTTGCCAGAGCCAGACAAAACCTACCTACTAACAAACTCTTAAAGTAGGAATGACTTAAGTCATTGGGCCAGCATTTCCACAACCCATCTGGAGAAGAAGAAAATAGGAGGCAACAGTGTTACTTTTTCAAAATTTTGACCTCTGTCTTGAAAAAGCATCCTTATATATAAAAATCACATACAGAATTGCCTGGACTGTCCAAAACATTGTCAAGATTCAGAAACTAAGTAACATGGAAGGGCTAAAAATAGTTGTAGTTAACTTACAAAGGCCCCTGTGTCTCTTGCTTTGAGTGTATTACTCTAACTTTGCATTTAATTTTAAGTGGATTAATTGGTATAGTTGTTGGATTTTAAAGTAGCCCCTATGATCTCTATCTCCTGGTGACTTGGCCTTGTATAATTCCTTCCCCTTGAATTTGGACAGGACGAGTGACTTGCTTCTAACTAGTAGAACATGACAAAGGTGTTCGGATATGTTTCCTGTGATTCCATCTTGCTAGAAGATTTAAGAGTCTTACTCTCCTTTTTGCTGGCTTTGAAGAAGCAAGCCATGGTGATTCCTACAGACAGGCTGCTAACAGCCTCTAAGCCAGCAGTGAACCTTTCCCCAGAGAGCCACCAGATGAGAACCCAACCCTGGCTGGCGTTTTGCAGTCTTTCAGAGGACCCAGCTAAGGCATGGCCAGACCTCTGACCCACAGAAATTGTGAAATAATGAATGTGTGTTGTTTTGGGCCTTTAATTTTGTAATAGTTGTTACAAAGCATAGCAAACTAACACAGTTTGTTTCTTAAGCCCTAAGAGAGAGGTATTGCTACATGAATCAGGTATTGATAGCAACAAGAGAAGAAACAATTGACAAGTAAGGAAACAAGAGGAATAACAGGAATAATCTCTGAAAGCATAATTAAACAATAAGTGGTGTTCATAGTTATCACTCTGAGCCCACAAGCAGAAGATATATCATGCAAAATCCATTCTGTCAAGAAGGTAGAGGTGTCCGTAACACAGACATGAAAAAATTCAGAATCTTAATGTAGCATTAGACAATGTTTGACCATGGATCTTGGAATTATTTGAGAATTTGATATTTAGTGTAGGTTTAATTCAAAGGGATAGTAAAATAAATATCTATGATCAAAGAGTTACATATGCTTTTCTCACAATGTGATATGTCAGAATGCTTATAGAATCTGAAGTGAGAATTTTAACTTATGAATAAATACTTGAGCTAAAAATTCAAGTATCACTTACTTCCATGTAACCTGTAGACAATTTGGCCTTTGTTTCCGAGAAGGAAAGGTACCAGGAATTGGAAGCAATGAAGAATGGCTGATAATGGTGGTGGGCTATAGGTTGGTGTATCCTTAGGCTTACCAGGTATGGGAGGGAGAGAGTTTCCTTCGTCTATGGAACAGGTAGTAAGGGAAGGAACCACCATCTATTGCTTATTAAAAAGAACCCAAACTTGAAGCATATTTTTATAACCATGCCATTAAAACTGCTTGAGGTGATTTTTCATAGTCTTCTCTGCATCCCATGAGGTTTGAAGTAGGAAGAGGTCATGTGAGTAAATTCTGGAAATGCTCTTGAATCTGCAGAAAATGAAACCCAGTAAGCTAATTCTAGCTCACACACCTGCTAGTCATGTAGCCTAAGTGAGATTTAGTTTTAGCAATTTTAGAATAGTAATAATAGAAAATATTATATTCTCTACCATAAACATCGACTATATACCATCAACGCCTTTGATAGATGGTAGAACAGTTTGTTACAATATTTTTTGTGAATGGTGCTGATTTAAAAAAAAAAAAAAAACACAGCTGTCAAATGTGTTTATAAAGTCCATAAGATGAGTTTTGAGAAAGACACCTTTATGTAATTTGGATGTGGGATCTCACTTTAGTTTATGAAGTACTTTTCATTGCAGCCTATGATTTTATCTTGGTCATTCTAGGAAATAAGTACTAGCATCATGCCATGGGAGCAGTGTCTCCTATTGCTTTATACACAGTGTTAGTGATTATTGAAGGATGGAGTTGCCCAGTGCTCCATAACTGGTGAGTGGTGAAATCAGGACTGAGAACAAAGATTTTTGACTAGCTCTAACTCTGGAAACATACCACTTACTTACAAGCAGAAGTAGTCATCTATTGAAAGCAAAGATGATTCTGAATCACCATGCTACCTTTTCCTCAGCAACTACCATGTTATGTTCCAAGCTACTGACTCATGTTTGAAGTGATGAGCATCAACCTCAGGCCTAACTGCTTTCTGTCCATACAGAGTTCTGGGTAAACAGGAAGCCATTGTCATCAACCTCTGTCTGGTAACTCCTCTTAGTGGAGCCTGTTCCTAATAGAAGATGGTAAAAACATGGGTTTTCTCGCTGTGCATAGAACCCTGAAGATAATTAACTCACATTTAAAGTATCAATACTCCATGAACAGCTGTATTTGATCTAATCAAAGAACAAAAGTTTAAATAAAACCTGTCCATACCTTCATATCAGAGAAGGCAATGGCACCCCACTCCAGTACTCTTGCCTGGAATATCCCATGGATGGAGGAGCCTGGTAGGCTGCAGTCCATGGGGTCGCTAAGAGTCAGACACAACTGAGCGACTTCACTTTCACTTTTTCACTTTCGTGCATTGGAGAAGGAAATGGCAACCCACTCCAGTGTTCTTGCCTGGAGAATCCCAGGGACGGGGGAGCCTGGTGGACTGCCGTCCATAGGGTCTCACAGAGTCGGACACGACTAAAGTGACTTAGCAGCAGTAGCAGTTTACCTTCATATTGGGAGTTACTTATTCTTTAAATTATTTATGTAATGATTTAAAGGATTTGACTATCTAAATATAATAGTAATAAAAGGATACACTTGCATAAAAATGTATATAACATGGTACCTGTTTTTGATCAGAAATAAATAAAAAGAAATTTAAATATGTGCATTCGTTTATAGGAGCATAGAGAAACATGAAAGAAGCAGCTAGATTATTTGGTATCTCAAGTGCATGAGAAAAGTTGGAATTTATTAGTTTTTTAAAAATGTATATATCTGGAGTTTTTCACTTGTAGCAAAGATCAAATAATAGCTTTGTAATTTAAAAGTATCCTATAAGTATAGCAATAAGAAAGAAGGATAGAAGGAAAGAAGGAAGGAAAATGAACAGTTAGTCTCACAGCTGAGAGGGCCTTCATTTGCTAACTCATAGATATAATTTGTCTTGTTTGTCATTATAAAAAAAAATAAGAATATATTATGTGTAATTAGGCAGTGTATTTATCCTATACTTCAATAAATATTTTAAAGTGTCATTTATACATTTTCTATGACATTTATTGCTTATGTTACTGAAATTTAAGAATCTGAGATTACAGTGAATACTCTTGAGTGTGTAAAATATATGATAAAAAAAGATCATTCACTGTTGCAGCTAGGTGCAGGGGAGCACAGGATGAACAAACTAGGACCCCAAACTTGAAAAATAAAAAAGACCTAGGGGAGTTCACAGCCTGTTTAATAGTGATGATAAATAGTTGGCATTCCGACTGCCTTCCCTGGCTCCCCTGCCCTCAGCCCATGTAAAGGTCTCTAGTATGTTATTCTTGGCTCCTGAAGTCTGTGTGCCCTTCAGGTGTCCTCCACCGCAGAGGCACCAACATCATTAGGAATTGGTTGGCATTGCTACTTAACACTTCTTAGGAAATTGAAGTCTTTGGAGTCTCTCCACTGGCTTGCCAGTTTTGTTTCTTCTTTGGCCCGTGAAAATATGAACTAGTAACCTTTGATGAGAAATTGTTATCTGGGAACCTGGTAACTATCTTCCAAACAGCTGTTGTACAGATGATGAGTTTGACTTTCACTGGGTGAAATAGGGCACAGATGGGTGAAAATCAATGGAAGACAACTTTTAGAGAATTTTGTTTCTTTTTATTTATTTTAAATGAAGTATAGTTGGTTGACAGTGTTGTGTTCTTTTACTTTAATAATATTTTTTATTGTAGAGAATTTTAAGACTTATTTTTAAGGGGAAACAGTATAGTAGTTGGAGCTGTCCTGTGAGGTAGTGAGTTGTTTTTGCCAAAGCTATTCTGATGGATTCAGGGATATTTTAGAGAAGATTTCATGGGTTAACCCTTCTTGGTTTTTGTACATACCTGTGTCTTATACGTACATTTTATAATTTCTTTATTCATTGTTTTATAATTTGTTTATCTGTTAACTCGTGGTTAGATAACATCACTGACTCAATGGACATGAGTTTGAGCAAACTGCAGGAGACAGTGAAGGACAGGGAAGCCTGGCATGCTGCAGTTGATGGGGTTGCAAAGAGGTGGGCATGAGAGGATGAGATGGCCGGATGGCATCACTGCCTCGATGGACGAGAGTCTGGGTGAACTCCGGGAGTTGGTGATGGACAGGGAGGCCTGGCGTGCTGTGATTCAAGGGGTCGCAAAGAGTCGGACACAACTGAGCGACTGAACTGAACTGAACTGAAGCAACTGAACAGCAACAACAGCACCTGTTACATGATGATGACTAATTCGGTGGACTCTGTGATGAGCCAGGCAGCCTTAAATCTTATTAGCAATTTTTTTTCATTTAATATTCACAGTAAGAATTTTAAGCAGAAATGATCATTGTTTGACTATGAGGAAACTGAGGTGTAGGAAGGTTAAGCAACTTGCTGAGGTCAATATGTTAGCAAGTTTGAGCACTTTACCACTGTACAGTACAGCTTCCCAAGACAGTGGCTGAATGATGCTTGGAAGAGAATGGTAACAAGCTTGAGTAAGTGGGAAAAGCTGTCTCTTAAGTAAATCATTTCTATTTCCCACCAGCTAATTGAAGACAGGCGTTAAGAGGAAGGAATTAGTTCCACTCTGAGTTGCCAGGCTGAAGTGTGTATTGCCTCCAACCGAGGTGGGGGACAGGGGGCACAAGAGCATTGTTCTAATGCAGATCACAGAGGAAATTGCTCTTGAAATGGCTGTGAATAGCCACATTGAAGTTTTATCTGCTATAATTTCAAAGCATACTTATTAGGTAAATTTTGCTATTGTAATTTGCAAAGCAGTAAAGTTGCTAGTTGATGTGAGCTTGCTCCATCTGAGGCTAGGAAATGTCTGTGTAAGATTTTTCTCAAGATACCTGCCAACCGAAGACAAGTCTTTATATCGAGCCAGATCCTGTGAACCTAAGAAGTCTTTTTATACTGCTCCAGAGGGCAAGATTGAATGCCTTTCTCCTCCAATTTTCCTTTAAAAATGTAAGTTATGGATATGATATAGCTTGAAATAGGTATACTCTTCCCATTCTCCTTGCCCATAAATCCCTCAGCTGCAGAGTAAAAGCCTCATAGGAAGTAATTTCTGTTAGAAATTAACACTTTAAATTCCCAGAATTATACAGGGCTTCTATTCTATTACAGAACTACTTGGAAGGTACACATTTTTAAATACTTCTCAAGTTCCTCTCAAGTTCCTTCTTTTCTGCTGCCGGTTTTGTGGACTTTTCAACTCTGAGAGAACCGCCCTTTGAAAGGTTTTGCACTTTCTATCAAGTATTATTCAATAAATCATTTTCAGCAAGTAAGTCAAATAAGCATATTAGTCTGTGTGTAGCATTTAAACAGGCCTGTTAAACTGGCTGCATTTTGGCTTTAACCCAATTAAAGGTTGTCATAATGAGTCTATCTAGAACAGGAATAAGTCAGGTCAGCTTTCGAATGAAATGTATGTTTTTGTAGAAGTAACCTCTCAGGGGATCCAGCCCTGCAAATTGCAGAGTGTGATACAAGAGTCACAGAAGCTCAGAAATTTACGGGAATGAATAGTCTTCCAGCTATGTCATATATTAATCAAAATGGTTTAGTGTCAGCTCTTGCTTTTAAATTCCAGTGAATAAAAGACAGCTTATTTTCCTAAGGATATCATGATGTGTGCGTGTGTATTTTAAGTGCAATGTTATATGAATGAGTTACGCTTGTCTAACCCAACTCCTTTTAATCCTTGACCATTTAAATGGAAAACCTATCTAAGCTGACTTTATTCCATGGAAGTCACTTTTCAGTGGTGGAGATTAAGAGCTGTCATTGTGACCAGCACACTCTAGTACTTTAAACAGAGGGCTGTTATTATGCTCCTCTGAATTTTATCCTTTATTTTGTTAATTAGAGTGACTATTTCAACCAGATTTCCAGCCAGGCTTTTATTGATTGTTCTCAAATGGGAGAGAATTCAGCTATTTACATAAGAATTAATTTCTGGCCCTGAGTCTAGCCACAGCCTACTCCGGATTTGAACCCATTAAATAAATCAAGGAGGTCCTGCTGAAGAATTACAATTGTTCTTTGAAATTTGATCAAAAGAATTTTGAGTGCACATTCATTTTTAAAAGTAAATTTATTTCATTTGATTTAAAACCCATCTCTTTGGTTTATCAAACTGTGTCTTCAGTTCAGTTCAGTTCAGTCGCTCAGTCGTGTCCGACTCTTTGCGACCCCATGAATTGCAGCACGCCGGGCCTCCCAGTCCATTACCAACTCCCGGAGTTCACTCAGACTCACGTCCATCGAGTCGGTTATTCATAAATGTCATGGCAAGACTGGAAATAACAGTTCTGACCACCTACCACCAGGTGGCGCTATGTTTTGGCCATCCCAGGGCTAAGTCATTTCAGTCATGTCCCCAGTGGGGGTTTTGCAGAGTAGTGGGTTTTGCTCTGACACACTCTTAGGGCAAATGAGCCTACTCGTTTTTCTTATTAACCTACCTGCAGGTGTCCAAATAATCCAAATGTCCACATGAAATCTAGGACGATGTTACAAATAAGCAGATGGAAATTAGCCTCTTACGATAGTTTTTACAGTGGCAAAAAGAACAGGAGAAGACTCCAAAAGAAATATTTAGGTCTTATATTTCTGCTGGAAAGTGCCAGTCGGGGAATGGGTTCAGTGAGGAATGCATAGGAACAGGCCTTGATATTCTGCCTGGGTGGCTGCTCGCCAGACAGTCATCTGGCCTGACAGTCATCTGGCCTGACAGACGGTGGTTAGGGGAAGAAGAAAGCCTGTGTGCTTGTCCCTCATGCACTCTCAGATAATCGCTAATAGGAACTTGCTTCCTTGGTATTGTATGCTTCAGGTCTATAGAGGCCCTGCTCTTATGAGGCCTCCTGACCCCAGAGGCCAAAGAAGACAGACCTGCTTTGACTAGGAGACCCAGCCACCATGGCTTGGACATTGGTGGTATCTCTGGCAACAGAGAACACACCCATACTTGACCTCTGTTTGCCTCCATCCATGGAGGCACAAACCTTGGTCAGGGAGCCTGGCAACTTCAGCCCACAGCCTGAAGAAAGTGGCCTGTTAGCTGGGACCGGACAGGGCCTCATAGCTGAGCATCAGATCCCTTAATTAAAAAAAAAAAAAAAAAATTCTTCAGGGCTCCAGCCTTGGCAGGATAGCTTCTTCCCCTAATCTAATTATCAGCTTAAAATGCAGTTGCCAGCACAGAGACCCAGCTTCCATGAATTTATAGGCCTGTTTATTAAGATGTCATTTAAGGACTATAGATAATTGGGGAAACTGGAATCAGTTCTTACAGGGTCTTGTGAAACTGATTATTCCAGGGACTTGTCTTTATTTCTTGAAATGTTTTATTCTACCCACAGTCTCTCTGGAAACTTTATTGTTATTTTAGTCAAAGTTGCGTAACTGACCCCATGATGAATGCAGTTAAGATCTGCTTGTGATGAAAGAAGCTGCACTGGAGTCATAATGTACAATGTTGATAGTATAATCTTTCCTGAAAGTGATATAGTTTTAATAGTCATTTAATTTTCTCCTCTTGCTGTCTTTGTGCTTAAAAGTAATTGTTTAACTTTTCTAACAGGAATACTTAGATTCTTGGTTGCTGCACTGGCTATTCTTACAATGACTTACTCTACTTCTTTCTTCTGAGTGAGTGAGTGAAGTTGCTCACTCATGTCCAACTCTTTGCGACCCCATGGCCTGTAGCCAACCAGGCTTCTCCGTCCATGGGATTTTTCCAGGCAAGAATACTGGAGTGGGTTGCAATTTCCTTCTCCAGGAGATCTTCCCGACCCAGGGATCGAACCCAGGTCTCCTGCATTGTAGGCAGGCACTTTATAATCTGAGCCACCAGGGAAGTCCCTTTCTTCTCTATTTTGATAAATCGAAAATGGTGTTTCTAAAAGGCCTGTTTCCTTAGACTTTGTTATTGAAATGCTGTTGCTTAGAGCATCTTAAGAAGGTAAATTTTAAATTGAGCTGTTCTCTGATCTGGGAAAAACTGCTTATATTTCAGTTTCTTCAAATGCACTTAAGAAATGTTATCAAGTTAACTGTGTGGATTGTGATTATTAACAGATCAAATGTAATACAAATTAAACATATTTAGAGGATGGGAGGAAATTCATCCTGACATTTGTGTTCAATGTTAAGAAGGGCATGAAACTTGCTGGACACTCTTGTGATTTAATATTCATAGAGACTTTTGGAAAAAAGAAATAAGATTTTGGAAGCTATAGTATTCTCCATTGGTAAATGATAGTGACCTCTGGTTCTCAGAGAAGACATTTCTAGATTCCTCTCTATATATAATTTATGAATCTTCACAGATGTTCAGTGCTACATTTTTTTTTATGAGAATGAGGAAATATGTAGAGTACTGTTTTGAAGAATTGATACAGAAGAAAATGTAAAAACATTAGAAACACTCAATGCGTGGCTTCAAAGAAAGGAGGGAAAACTTGGCCAACTTAGAATGTTTATATAAATCTACTCCTAGGAGGTTTTACTTGTTCAATATTCATCCATTGAGTGGTATTGAGTCCTATACTAAACACAAATTTTAAAAGTAGATTATTCTTGCTTTACATAACTCAAATTTTATATGTAATATACACAGGATTGTCTAACCACAGACATGAACAGTATAATGAATATTTACACAAAATATACTGAAGACATGAAAGAGGATTAATGGCTACTGAGTCGTTGTACCAGATCTGGATTGCTAAAGCTCTATTGGTCAGGTTTTCTCTTCCTCCCAGAACATACTCCCAATAGATTCAAGCTATGTTCCAAGTCATATTTGAACCTCAAGAGTCACTGAAGATTCGTCAAGTCACTGTAAAGTGAGAATGATTTTAAACAGTTTGAAATGGCTTTTAAGGGATGATCCTATGAGTTGTGAGATTAAGAAAGATAATCAGGCATCTATAGCAACCTAATTTCAGGCGGGTTAGGATACTGGGAAGACTCATATAGAAACAATGTTATGAAAGACAAAGTGAGGGGACATGGTGGCGCAAAATATACGGGGTGAAAGGAGAATTAGGAAGGGTTCCAGTCGCTGAGACACAATGAGAGGGAGCGGATGTGCCTTCTCCAGTGAAGCTGCTGTAGGGAAAACCTCTTTGCCTCAGATGAAGACCCTCCGCCCTCTCCTATGCCCACTCCTTTTCCTTCTTTTTCACCTATTAGATTTCCGATATTGCCGTAATGTCCAAATGTAAATATGAGAAACTAAAAGGAAGAGGGGCCAGGAAAATAGAAGAATTAATGGAGAAACGGAAGGAGAAAGAAAATTACAACTTGTCAGCTCATCAAGAGGGAAGGAACAGGACTGTCTGCTTGGACAGCCCCCTTCCATGGCGATTTACCAAATTTTCCTACCACTGACTGAGCTCCGCAGTATGGTATCTGGAGAGCAGCTTTCTCTGCATTGTAACCCTACTGCTTTCTTCAGGGAGGACTAACTGTGCCAGCCTAGTACTATTTCAATCCCTGTGTAAAAATTATTTGCACTCACTCAACTTTTAGCATGGGCTTCCCAGGTGGCTCAGTAGTAAAGAACCTCCTTGCCAATGCAAGAGACTTAGGTTCAGTCCCTGGCCCAGGAAGATTACCTGGAAGGGGAAATGCAACCCACTCCAGTATTATTATTTAGAAATCACCATGGACAGAGGAGCCTGGTATGCTACAGTCCATGGGGTCGAAAAGATTCGGACATAACTTAGCACCTGAACAACAATAAATTTTATCATCTTTTTTTTTTTCTATGAGAATGGAGTATATGCTTAATAATTCTTTATTGTGTTCTTTTCACTCAATATGTTGCATTTAATAGTGTTCAGTGGCTACTCATTACTACAGATCATAAGAACAGCCAGAATTACAATGGAAAAGAGCTATTGGATTAGATTTGGCTAGGAAATTTTTATTGATAAACCTAGTAAAGAGGACAACTGGAGCAATAGTTTAGCTGTAATTGGGAAAAAAGTAAGTTGCTAAGAATTGAGGTATGTGGGGAGATAAAGACCATTCTTTTGAACTTAGATACTAAAGTGGTGACCTTGGGTTACTCCTTAGTCCGAGGAAAAACACAGAATAAACCATGATAGAAAAGAAGTGGCAGAGTTTTCTTTACATTAGAAATTTAAACATATTTAAAGGTAGAAAAAGAAGTTACACTAGAGAAGAGATTCCGAATTTCGGCAAGGGAGCAAGTGGTTATCATAGAAGGAGATGAACAGAATAGAAAATTTACAAAAAGTTACAAGTGCATCTTCTAAGGCACTGAACACATCGGACCCCACACATCAGTGGTCGCTTCTGCTGATCCCCTTACTTGGCTTGGTAAAAATGTTGATATGACATGCCTTCTCACCCTACCCATGTCCACCGCCCCCCTCCCCAACCTGAGTAAATGATACCTGATGAAGGGGTGGGAACAGCTCAAGGGAATCAAAGTCCTGAGAATCAATAACCTCACTTCCTCTGCTTCAGAGGTCACCATCCCCATCTTCTTTCTTCTCCTTGCTTTTCCATCATCCTTGGCAATATATTACATTGGCCAAAAAAGTTCATTTGGGTTTTCCCTTGCAACGTAACAGAGAAACCCAAATAAACCTTTTTGGCCAACCTTATATGTAACTCATGGCCCAAGTGTCAAGAATTGTATAAAAATGATGTTGACAGAACCCCAACACTTGAGCCAAAATGGCAAATGAAAAGCAGTTCTTCCCTGTCCTGTTTCTTCCCTCTCCCTCCTCCTCACCCCCATTCATACTTCCCTCATACTCAAGTTCTCCAATTTGTATCCCATATACTTGCTGCTAAGTCCTCGTTTCTTCTGATTCCCTTAGTAGGGGAGTCATTATTCAAGTACTTAATATTAAGGAGTGGGTGACCCATGAGCTTAATCATTTCAAATTGTTGGCTTAACACAAATGACATCTCTGCTTCTTCATAATGTCTAAGCTAAGAATACATGGAAGGCTAGTAACCAGTTAGTCCTTTTAAAATAAAGTGTTGATTTCTCAGTCATGTCCAACTCTTTGTGACCCCATGGACTGTAGCCCACCAGGCTCCTCTGTCCATGGAATTCTCCAGGCAAGAATACTGGAGTAGGTAGCCATTCCATTCTCCAGGGGATCTTCCTGATCCAGGGATTGAAACCAGGTCTCCTGCATTGAAGATGGATTCTTTACCATCTTAGCCATCTAGGAAACCCTTTAAAATAAAAGTACCTATAAATGATAAGGATTAAATTAAATAATTCATACAAATACTCAGTGCTGTATATGCCATTATAGTAAGCACTTGATACGTTTTGTTGTTGTTGTTCAGCGGCTCAGTTATGTCTGATTCTTTGAGACCCCACGGACTGTGGCATGCCAAGCTTCCCTGTTCTTCACTATCTCCTAGAGTTTGCTCAGACTCATATCCATTGAGTCGGTGATGCCATCCAACCATCTCATCATCTGTTGTCCCCTTCTCCTCCTGCCTTCAATCTTTCCCAGTATTAGGCAGAGTCTTTTCCAGTGAGTCAGTTTTTTGCATCAGGTGGCCAAAGTATTGGAGCTTTAGCTTCAGCATTAGTCCTTCCAATGAATATTCAAAGCTGATTTCCTTTAGGATTGACTGGTTTGATCAATTTGCTGTCCAAAGGACTCTCAAGACTCTTCCCCAGCACCACAGTTCAAAGGCATCAATTTTCCCACACTCACCCTTTTTTTTTTTTTTTTTTTTTATTGTCCTGCTCTCACACCCATACATGACTACTGGAAAAACCATAGCTTTGACTCTACAGACCTTTGTTGGCAAAGTAATGTCTTTGTTTTTTAATATGCTGCTTAGGTTTATCATAATAGCTTTTCTTCTGAAGAGCAAGAGTCTTATAATTTCATTTTGATACAAGTTAGCTGTTGTTATTTGTATTATGTTATTTTTGGAGTGGGGGGGTTATTTAGCTACTAATGTCTATCAAGAATAAATTATATATTCAGCACACTTGAGTCCACCAGTTCTTGACTGTAAAGTGGTTCTACCCTCCGTTAGCCTGTGTCTAATCCTTTCTGTGGTTGGAACAGACAGCGTTCAAGTGCCCAGGTGGTGACATCTCTCTTGCCGTCCTTCTGTATAACCTTGTCTTTGATGGTAAGGATCAAGCCTGCCTTTGGAAAGGTATGCTGTGTGCCAGGCTATGTGCTAGATACTTTCACTCTTATGGTTTCATTTCATCCCATCATCCTGACCACCTGAAAATCAGGCCCTCAGACCTTCATTTTAGGGATGAGGAACTAGAGACAAGGGACTGGGTGACATGCTAGTGAGTGGCAGGAGTGGAAATAACCTTAAGTTGTTTGTCTGATTCCAAGTTTCATGCTATGTCTTAGGATATGGTTGGAAGTTTAAAAAATGGTTCCGAAAAATTAATGGTGCATTCACAAGGAGGAATTGCTTTTAGTGGTGTTTTCTTTGGCCTTACAATCTCAAAAGAGCTGGTACTTGTTGATCTTTGTTTGATAGTTAAATCCATCACTGGAAGACAATTTATGTACAAGCAAATGCCATGAGCCACAAGCCTTATTTGTAATGGGCATCAGGCATTAGCTTCACACTTGAAAACTTGTTTATTTCAATGCCATTTTAAGTTATTTCTATTTTCTTTGCTCAAATGGAAATCATGTGTTCATTCAGTAAGATGTTTAATAAATTGTTTATTAGGTATCTGGGTAAAGTGATTTTCTTCGTATCTTTCTCTCTTTATTCTTGGAAACTATTTTAGCTGATTGACATTGTTCCATGAAAAGTTAAAACCATGTTTTTAAGCCTTAGGAAAAAAAGACTAGTCATATATCACTTTCTATTTTCTATTTAGGACCAATTAAATAGTTTGTATATTTTAGGAAATTGAATGTTGCATTCTCTAGATGGAAGTTTTGTAATAAAACTCAAATCCCAGGATGTTGTCACTTATTCAAAGCATAGAGCTTTAGTTCAGTTATATCTTGCATGAAGTTAGAGTTCTCCAGATTTTATATTCCTTTTTCCACACCCGCTCTCAGGCCACTTTCTCTAAACTAAATCCAGTTGGCTGGGAAGTAGATGAGCTAGTGACGTGTGTAATTTAAGAAATAACATGAGTTCACTTGCATTTTAAGGTGTGTATGTGCATGAGCCTTGTTTTATTCTTTCCTTCTCATAGAAGAAGCGTGCCTTTGAGTTAGAGTTCTGGGAAACTAAGCTCAGAGATACCAAAGGAATAGATGAATTCAAGCTCAGTTGTAGAAAGCTAGACATTGAAGCCAACCAAACTGAGTAGCTGGGTCTCCTTAGATTCCTTGATAAAATTTTAGGAAAAGCAACCTAGTAGGGCAGGGATGCAGATATCTGGGAATATGGAAAATAACCTGCATGAGTGATTCAGAGACGCTTTTGCTAAATCTATTTGCAAAAAGATTAGTGTACATTTAGCCTCAGTTTTTTCAATGGTCAAAATCTTTTTAATAATTACTCCCCCTAAAGAGTCTATACATGTCACTGAAATATTGGTTCAGTTCAGTTCATTTCAGTCGCTCAGTCGTGTCTGACTCTTTGCGATCCCATGAATCACAGCAAGCCAGGCCTCCCTGTCCCTCAGCAACTCCCAGAGTTCACTCACTCACGTTTATCGAGTCAGTGATGCCATCCAGCCATCTCGTCCTCTGTCGTCCCCTTCTCCTCCTGCCCCCAATCCCTCCCAGCATCAGAGTCTTTTCCAGTGAGTCCACTCTTCGCATGAGGTAGCCAAAGTACTGGAGTTTCAGCTTTAGCATCATTCCTTCCAAAGAAATCCCAGGGCTGATCTCCTTCAGAATGGACTGGTTGGATCTCCTTGCAGTCTAAGGGACTCTCAAGAGTCTTCTCCAGCACCACAGTTCAAAAGCATCAATTCTTCGGCGCTCAGCTTTCTTCACAGTCCAACTCTCACATCCATACATGACCACTGGAAAAATCATAACCTTGACTAGACGGACGATTGTTGGCAAAGTAATGTCTCTGCTTTTCAATATGCTATCTAGATTTGTCATAACTTTCCTTCCAAGGAGTAAGTGTCTTTTAATTGCATGGCTGCAGTCACCATCTGCAGTGATTTTGGAGCCCCCAAAAATAAAGTCTGACACTGTTTCCACTGTTTCCCCATCTATTTTCCATGAAGTGATGGGACCAGATGCCATGATCTTCGTTTTCTGAATGTTGTGCTTTAAGCCAAATTTTTCACTCTCCACTTTCACTTTCATCAAGAGGCTTTTTATTTCCTCTTCACTTTCTGCCATAGGGATGGTGTCATCTGCATTTCTGAGGTTATTGATATTTCTCCCAGCGATCTTGATTCCAGCTTGTGCTTCTTCCAGCCCAGCATTTCTCATCATGTACTCTGTATAGAAGTTAAATAAGCAGGGTGACAATAATCAGCCTTGACGTACTCCTTTTCCTATTTGGAACCAGTCTGTTGTTCCATGTCCAGTTCTAACTGTTGCTTCCTGATCTGCATATAAGTTTCTCAAGAGGCAGGTCAGGAGGTCTGGTATTCCCATCTCTTTCAGAATTTTCCACAGTTTATTGTGATTCACACAGTCAAAGTCTTTGGCACAGTCAATAAACCAGAAATAGATGTTTTTCTGGAACTCTCTTCCTTTTTCCACGACCCAGTGAATGTTGGCAATTTGATCTCTGGTTCCTCTACCTTTTCTAAAACCAGCTTGAACATCTGGAAGTTCATAGTTCACGTACTGCTGAAGCCTGGCTTGGAGAATTTTGAGCATTACTTTACTAGCGTGTGAGATGAGTGCAATTGTGTGGGAGTTTGAGCATTCTTTGGCATTGCCTTTCTTTGGCATTGAAATAAAAACTGACCTTTTCCAGTCCTGTGGCCACTGCTGAGTTTTCCAAATTTGCTGGCATATTGAGGTCAGCAGTTTCACAGCATCATCTTTCACGATTTGAAGTAGCTCAACTGGAATTCCATCACCTCCACTAGCTTTGTTCGTAGTGATGCTTTCTAAGGACCACTTGACTTCACATTCCAGAATGTCTGGCTCTAGGTGAATGATCACACCATCGTGATTATCTGGGTCGTGAAGATCTTTTTTGTACAGTTCTTCTGTTTTGCCCCCTCTTCTTAATATCTTCTGCTTCTCTAGGTCCATACCATTTCTGTCCTTTATCAAGCCCATCTTTGCATGAAATATTGGTTAGTGTTTATATATGTTACAATAACTGTTACTTTTATCCTGGGAAAGTATCTATCCTGATCAATAATGATCAAAACCCATAAAAGTTATACCAAGGGAAACAAGCTCATAAACCTTTCTTGTTCTGTACTACTATAACATTGAACTTAGTGGTAGCAAACATGGCTTTTGCACACATCACTTGACTTTGAGTCCTCT
This sequence comes from Bos indicus x Bos taurus, assembly GCF_003369695.1. Lineage (NCBI taxonomy): Eukaryota > Metazoa > Chordata > Mammalia > Artiodactyla > Bovidae > Bos > Bos indicus x Bos taurus. The sequence continues at coordinate 25,849,809 of NC_040083.1, read as the reverse complement.
GCTACAGTGTTGTTCATACAGGCAGCAGACTTCTCATGATTTTGCTTTTCAGGGAAACAATGCAACATACACATAAATGTAAATTAATAGAGTACCACTTCAGAACATGCTTTCTAAATGAATTATCTTTAAGTTGAAAACTTAGCCTAATGCATATTTTTAAAAAATCACATATCTCTTTTTCCTCTTCTTCAGGTGAGCCTAGCAATAGAATAAAAAGGTAAATAAAATAGAAGACTAATAGGATTGAACAGTCATGATGTCATCATCTCTAAATGTACTTTTCTTATTCTCCAGGTGGCCCTCAGAACCACATGAGTTACATGAATTAGAAATGCAATTATGCTACCTCTAATGCTGGAGTCCTAGTCTTCATCTCTGCTGATGTTTTGCAACACTGAGGAATTTAATCAAGCTATAAAATATTCAATCTGGAAAAATTCCTGAGTGTATCCCTCTGAAAATTCATTCATGTTGCTTGATGTACTATAACTTAAGATGACATTTTTTTAAGACAGAAAGCATAGACAGTTTATCAAACAGTGTCTCAGAGTTTGAAGAAAGAAGTTGATTTCCCACAAAGAGTGAAATTTGGTCCAGAAATGAATTCAGCACATTGGCTCTATTAAGGAAATGCTTGGCTGTATCCATTTGGGAATCTCTTTGAGCAATACATTTGATGATTTAGGCATGAACCTTCCAGTATGTCTACTGTGTCTGATGATGTTATCTCTGATTAGGCAGAGCATGCATCATTATGCTACATTGCTTTCATCATTATTCATTTTTTAGCTGCTTTCATGTATTTTCTTGATATTTCTCATTAATAATCAAAGGCAACTCAGGTTTTGCCACACATTTTTGAAAGGGTCCTCAGAATATTCCTCTTTCTTCACTTTTTCTCTGCCCCCATTTTCCCTACTATGGTGGTAGTGGTTTAGTCGCTAAGTCAATTAAGTGACCCCCATGGACTGTAGCCCACCAGGTTCCTCTGTCCATGGGATTCTCCAGGCAAGAATATTGGAGTGGGTTACCATTTCCTTCTCTAGGGTGCCTACTAAAGACTATACAATATTGTGTCCTTAGAAGGAGCAGTGGACTCAAAAACTTTTGTTTTATTGAGATCAGAGCAGGAATTTAGGGAATAGACTAGGACTTTGACTATGTACAAGCTAAGTAAATAATAGAAAAGCTACCATTATCTCTGGTCATGTTCCTTGGAATCTTGACGACCTAAGGTTGAATACTGGATCTACAACTTACTGCCTTTACGCCTTTGCATATATTATCAGACTTACTGACCTTTAGTTTCTCAATCTGCAAAATAAGCGTAATAATATTCATATCTCTATTTTGCTTGAGAATTTATTATGAAAAATATAGACAAAGCAATTAGTAAACTTGACATGTATATCTTTAACAGAAGGGGGTTTTATCTTTTGTAAAAATCCTACATATTAAATTCATATACTTCCTAAATGGAGTATTTTGTAAGAAAATCACTCAATGTGATTTGCTATTACCATTTTGCTCAGGATTGTGATTGTGGTCATTGTGCCATCTGCAGTGATGGTTATGGTAGATGAGATGAGGTGGGTTATAATTAAATAGATAAAATCCATGTGTTTCCAAGACAAACACGAAGTTAGAGAGGAAAAGTATGAATGTAGATTCTGATAACGTTAAAGATTCTATTTCTAACATAAGCTACGTAAACAAGAGAAATTTAATTAAACAAGTTTATTTGGTCTTTAATTTAAAAGGACAAAAAAGATAAAGCTGTTTAAAACTCAAAGAATTGTTTTGAAGAGAATATGTTGCTAATACTTAAAACTAGTGTTTGGGACTTAATATAAAACTCAGCTTATGTCCAAGTTCACTTCTGTCCTCTATTTACAAAGCAAGCATGGTATGGCCTTGTGGGATTCATGGACAGCTTTGGAATCAAAGTCAGACTTGTATATAACCTGATCAGGGAAGAGCAGGGGAGGGTGGCCATCTGACACCTAGAGACCCTGACAGCCCCAGGGCCTTGTGTCCCATAATAATAAAAATAACTACTCCTATTGGAAGGCAGCATCCCTAGTTCCATTCAGGTATCTTTTCAACACTCTAGAAAGAACTCTTGAAATCATTATCTGACAGTCTACTCATTTCTTACATCTATCCATCCATCCACCTGTCAACCCAACCCACTCAACAGAAGACTGAATGCCTGCTCTGTGATAAGCTTTGGAGACAAAAACAGACTTGACCCTGGAGATCCTCCAGGGAGTGGATTCCATCTTTCAGAAGGAAGACTATGCACATATGAATAGGGGGAGAAAATTCTTACCAGTGCAAAGGCAGGGCTGTGTTTGGGATGTGGTAGAGACATAGAAGAGGAGTCATCCATTCTACCAGGAATCAGGAAAGGCTTCATTTAGCTCTTGACAGAGGAGAGTGGGCAGGCAGGTTGGGCATACAGGGAAGCTTGGGAGACAGAATAACATTCCAGTGGGCAAGTGGGCTCAGAGCAGTAGATGAAGTCCAGTGATGGGGCCAACTTGAATAGAACTGGTATACAGTCCTACAAATGATGATCCTTAATATATCCTAATTATCTTGCAAGGTAGAAAAATGTAAAATAATAGAAAATCAAATATGGGGGAAAACACAGACTATCCTCAATGGCAAGTCTGCAGGAAATGAGCTGAGGATCACAGAATCTGAAGTAGTTAATGCAAGTGTGTCTCAGATTTGGTTCAAACTTCACAGACAAACATTGTCAGTGAAAGAATCTGGTCCAAAAGGAGTCTTTGCTCTATATTTATATGTTAGAAATAGAGTTGAGAAAGAAATAATGCCTCCTCCATGGTTGGCACATTAACAAAAGAAACAGCGGTGTAACTTACTTGAACTATTTCATAGATGTAAGCAGGAGAATCTGAGATACTGTCCTCTTTTTTGATCTGGGCACTAAGTATTATCTCTGATTCTTTTCGTAAGAACCTGTAACAATATTGATAACACTCTTGAGTGTCCGCTGCAGAATAACTTCTCTTTGAATTTTCTCCAGTGTTCCTTAAGCAACCCTATGTGACAGATACAATAGGCATTTGAGAAAATGGAGCAATCTAGTGTCTTCTTTGCTGAGCAAGTAGATATATACAGACATCTACTAGCTTCCCTGCTCACCATCTTACCATACTGCTTCCAGATAGACCTATCTGAACATCTACAGATTCATTTGAACCTCCTATTGTTCAGCATGATGTATTGGGGTTCAACCAGAAATTTACAAGGGAGGAGACTCTGTTGGCTACAGTACAGCAAATGATATCCAAAGTCAGCAATCTGATTGCCCTGAATGATAACTCCAACGTAAGACTTGAGAGGGACTCTCTGTTCAGACTTGTTTGTTTGTTCTAGAATAAGCTTGTGACAACACCTATGTCCATTTTAAGGTACATATATTGTGGCCCTGGTGAGGAGGAATGATTATGATTGGGTTGATATTAGAATTGGGCATTTCAACAGGCAGAGTCCCACAGGCAGAGTTTTACCAAAATTATCTTTTGTAAGTTTCCCACAGACTGAGGAGGGTAGAACCAGACCCACAGTGGAGCCATGAACATGAGTTCGGAGCTGTGGGCACACCGTGCGTCTTCTTGCAGGGTTCCCTTCCAAGGAGGGATCAAGCTCAGTGCTGTCTTAAGGAGATCTGACAGAATTATTGCTTGGGGGCAGCATGTAAACACTGATTTTACTCTTTTAAAACAATTAAAAAGCCATCAAAGGACTTTAAGCATCTGTTATAATTATATATCCTATAATACTCTTAGAAATACAACTACCAGTCTAATTGATTTCAGAACTAAGAAAGGTAAAAATGAAAAAATACAGCGACTTCTTAGGAGATGATTTTTTACAGTTCTCATAATTTGTATTTCCCAAAACAAACATCTTTTATTGTTACTACAATAAATACAATAATGGATTTATGACCCCCCTTTTTGTTTTGAGTTAGCCCCCAAAAAACATTCTACTGTCTCTTATATTTCATTTCTATTACATGATTTACATTTACTAGGCTTAATTCTCATGTCAGCCTTGAGGAGTCGGGCACAGAGAGGTCAGGACACACGGTCAAGGTCCCACAGGGGAAAAAAATCACGCAGGTCTCTGGTTCCAAAGCCTGTGCTTGCCCCATACGCCATGCTCTTCTTCCCTGTGAATGTGTTCACCTCGTGTGGAGCAGGTAAACACTAGCAGTCTCCTCTGAAATCTTAGTCTCACGACATTTGGAATCAAGAGGGTTCTTCACAAAAGCCAAGTTCTCAAATTTTTATATGGAAACTTTCCAACGTTAGTTTTGTGATATCTTGATGTTCACTAGGGATCATGTGTTCATTGCAGAAGTCAAAAATTGGAACCTCTGGCCAAGAAGGTGTTCATTAGAAGCTGATACACCTTTTGTCCTTGACTCCTGTCATCTTCTTTGATTTAAGGCATTTGGCAGTGTACAGTGTATAGTATGTATTTGATTTAGATTCTCAGAATCCTGTAGGTGCTTGATATGGAATCAAGGGAGCTGAGTGTGTTTGCTGCCCATGATCCTGCATTGCCTTCTTTCCTCCTACCTGTTTCTTTCTATCTTTCCTTCTTTCTCAAGTTACTTCTCTTGAAGCTCTTAGTAAAAACAAACAAAAACCCCCTTTTGTTCTCTTTTGGCTTTAAAGTGAAAAGAAAAAAGTGAAGTCGCTCAGTCGTGCCTGATTCTTTGCGACCCCATGGATAGTAGCCTGCACCAAGCTCCTCCATCCATGGGATTTTCAAGGCAAGAGTACTGGAGTGGGTTGCCATTTCCTTCTCCAGGGAATCTTCCCAACCCAGGGATCGAACCCAGTTCTCACATTATAGACAGATGCTTTACTGTCTGAGCCACCAGGGAAGACTTTAACAAGTATGTTATTGTAATTGTTCATTATTATATGTGACCCACTCATCTCCATGCTCCTGAAATACCCTATGCAGATTCCTAGCTCTTTTTTTCACCATATTGTGTCCAGAGTTCAGTGCCTGTTTCCTTATGTTTCTTTATTCTGCCTTATATCCTAGGCTTGTAGGCATTAAAGTATCTGTTTGTCCACTCCATGTTAGGAATATGTATTTCTTAAAACCAGAAGACATATCTACTTATTTTGCATCTTCACTTTTCTTTAGCTAGAACTTGGCTATCTTCAGTGGCACCTTAGAGTTGATCCCTACAATATATAGCAATCTCTTGACATGGATAGAATCTAGATAAATTCTCTAGGGGATTGGCCAGAAAAGGAAGGAAAGTAAAAAAGAAAGGAAAGAAGAAGGCAAGAGGAAGAGAAGTAAAAGGTAAAAAGGAGGAAAAGCTTCAGTTCAATTCAGTTCAGTTGCTCAGTCGTGTCCAATTCTTTACGACCCCATGGACTGCAGCACACCAGGCCTCCCTGTTCATCACCAACTCCCAGAGTTTACTCAAACTCATGTCCATTGAGTCAGTGATGCCATCCAACCATCTCATCCTCTGTCGTCCCCTTCTCCTCCCACCTTCAATCTTTCCCAGCATCAGGGTCTTTTCAAATGGGTCAGCTCTTCGCATCAGGTGGCCAAAATATTGGACTTTCAGCTTCAACATCAGTCCTTCCAATGAATATTCAGGACTGATCTCCTTTAGGATGGACTGGTTGGATCTTCTTGCAGTCCAAGGGACTCTTAGGAGTCTTCTCCAACACCATAGTTCAAAAGCATCAATTCTTTGGCGCTCAGCTTTCTTTATAGTCCAACTCTCACATCCATACATGACTATTATCCTAATAACTAGTTAGCAATTACTGAGTTCTTATGTTATTTGTCAGACAGGATACTTTATAGTCCACCACTCATTTAGTGCTCTGAATCACCTTGTGAGATAAACACAGTTTTACAGGTGAAAAAGCTAACTTAAAATCTCCCAGATAGTTAGTGGCCAAATTGAAATTAGGAGTCAAGTCTGCTTCGCTAATTAATAGTTGTTTTTGAATAGTTCAGCATTGCTGTATTCAACAGTAACTAGTGTGTTCCTGGACCCACCTTCCGCCGCATAATCTTAATGTTTCATGCTCCTCCCACAGTAGAGGAGAAGGAGTTAATTCTTCATTGCTAATAGGAAGTTAAAGCATAGTCCAGTACTAGCCATTTTCACACATCTTTATTGCGTGTGTTTCATAGACTAACTTTTTATCTGGTTTCCACTCTTGTTTTTCTTTTCCATCCTTTTAGAAAATTGATATTTGGTCCATATATTTGCATAAGGGGTCTCCAGTCCTTTTGAAACAAGGCAGAGCATAAAACAAAATAGGATCAGTTAGGTTTTGTCATAGGATAATGCATGATAGGGCACATAGATATGGCACAACTGTAGGAAGAACTATAGGATGTCAGGGGCAGGGCTTTTGGAGTCAGACAGCAGCTGTGAACCAAATGAATGTTGATTTTACAACTTGCCATGTCTTTGGATAAACTGACTCCTTTGAGTTCTGCTTTTTAAATGGAGGTAATGATGCATAGGAGATCCAACCAGTCCTTTCTAAAGGAGATCAGTCCTGGGATTTCTTTGGAAGGACTGATGCTGAAGCTGAAACTCCAGTACTTTGGCCACCTCATGCGAAGAGTTGACTCATTGGAAAGACTCTGAGGCTGGGAGGGATTGGGGGCAGGAGGAGAAGGGGACGACAGAGGAGGAGATGGCTGGATGGCATCACTGACTCGATGGACATGAGTTTGAGTGAACTCCGGGAGTTGGTGATGGACAGGGAGGCCTGGCGTGCTGTGATTCATGGGGTCGCAAAGAGTCGGACTCGACTGAGTGACTGAACTGAACTGAACGAAACTGAATGATGCATACTTTGTAAGGAGTACAAAAATGGCTGAAAACACCTACCACATGTTGTACATCTCATAGTTTCTCAGTAAGTGGCAGCTGTTATGTTCAACAAATTAAGATAGAAAAGAGTATGACTTCTTAAAATATACCATATAATTACTACCCCAGGCTGGAAGAAGGCTGTGAGTCCCAAGTGGCAGAGTTCCTCCATGTCTTTGGATAGGACACTATGAAATTGCCCAATAAAAGATAGAAAAGGAAGCTCCCCAACCCCTCGTGGCAGGATTCCTGGAGAGCATGCGGGCATCAGTGCTGGAAGTTCCATCTTCCTGCACCTACAGCCCGTGGATCATCAGATACATGAGTCAGCAGACGTCCAGGTAGTGAACCAGGCGTTTGGCGTCAATATTTTACTTTGGTATGCTGAAATTTAAAGAGTAGTATTTTCTTTACTAGGTGCCAGATACTGTTTTAAGGGATTCATAAATATTTTAATCCTTATGGCAATGTGTAGGGTAGGGGATACTGTTACCTCAAATTTAGAGCTGGTGAAACAGGCACAGAGAAGTTAAGTAACTTGACTAAAAACACATAGCTAATAAGTGGTGGACTTGGGACTTTAATCCATGGAGTATGCATTGCTTTCATTGCAATGGTGAACATGTCATAGTTTTTGTTTTACCTGAATGAATTATGTTTAGAGAGTGAAACATGAAAACTGGAAGCAGAAGACCTTAACTGATACATGACTTTGCCTCTTTTCAGTTCTGTGGCCACAAATCAGACTTCTAACCTTGATTTCTTCATCTGTAAGATGGGGATGATAACAGTGAGTGACTTTATAAAATTGTGAGGAAGATGATTTACTCAGATATGTTGTGTGAATTGTGAAATGCTGTCTAAAGGGAAGCATTACTTATTGCTTGTGGTTTAGGTTTATATTATGCCAGGATGCATGCATGAGTGTCTGCTGCTGCTGCTGCTGTTGCTGCTAAGTCACTTCAGTCATGTCCAACTCTGTGCGACCCCATAGACGGCAGCCCACCAGGCTCCCCCGTCCCTGGGATTCTCAGGCAAGAACACTGGAGTGGGTTGCCATTTCCTTCTCCAATGCAGGAAAGTGAAAAGTGAAAGGAAAGTCGCTCAGTCATGTCCGACCCTTCGTGACCCCATGGACTGCAGCCTACCAGGCTCCTCCATCCATGGGATTTTCCAGGCAAGAGTACTGGAGTGTCTGAGCATGTTGCAAATTCAAATGTGTTGTGTGAACTTGCAGGAACATTGTACAAGTTGCCTTCTTTTGCCTTTTGAAGTGTTATGTTTGCTTACAGTTGGAAAAAAAAAATCTTTGTGAGGAAAGTGAATACAAAATTCATGCCAAACAGACTTGATTGTGATGACTGCAAGAAACCACTTGGGTTTATTATTATGCATTGTATCATTGGTAGAACCTTCTCTATTGTCCTGCTGAATATGGCACATGTATGCATTTTATGTTACTGCTGGAATGTATAGTAAATGCCTTTTTGTTATAGAATCGGTACCTTTTACTCAGAGTTATGTGAACTCTCATTTGAGACCTATTATAAATATTTAGACCATGGAACCAAAACCAAATTCTGCTCAAACTCTCTGTCCAGATTTAATAAATGGAATTTAATTTTATAAAGTTATAGGGAAGCTCTGATTAACTTAATTTTGGAATTGAAATAAACCACTTGAATTCTATTTAAGGATCTTAGCCATTCTAATTAACAGGTTGGTGGTGTTGAAGAAATGCAAGTGTTAGCTTTACTGATGCCATTTTTTTTTTTAATTAGTGAAAGATACCCTTGCTCATTTAAACACACTTCTAATTGCTTTTTGCTAGATAATGCTGATAATCAGGGTTTCCCTGATAGCTCAAACGGTAAAGAATCCATCTACAGTGCAGGAGACCGGGGTTCGATTCCTGGATCAATAAGACACCCTGGAGAAGGGAGTAGTTCCCCACTCCAGTATTCTTGCCTGGAGAATCCCATGAACAGAGGAGCCTGGTGGGCTACAGCCCATGGGGTTGCAAAGAATCAGACCAGGCTGAGAGACTGACACAACCAAGATAATACTGACTTCTCTGTAGGAATTCTTCTGAACTCTATCTGAGTGACGTATCATAATGAATAATTAGTTCATTTTGTTAGTAGTTGATTTTGGTGGGACATATCCCTGTTTGCAGATAGACAATGGAAACAAAATAGAACTTTCTTCTGAATCACCTCTGAAGCTGTGTCACGTCCTCTAGACTGTGGACTCTAAACATGGAAAGCCCTGCCAGAATGTGTGGAAAGAACAGGTATCGGTTCCCACATGTTATATTTTATTTAGACTTATGTCTCGAGAATCCCATGGATGCAGGAGCCTGGTAGGGTGCAGTCCGTGGGATCGCTAAGAGTCGGACACGACTGAGCGACTTCACTTTCACTTTTCACTTTAATGCATTGGAGAAGGCAATGGCAACCCACTCCAGTGTTCTTGCCTGGAGAATCCCATGGACGCAGGAGCCTGGTGGGCTGCCGTCTACGGGGTCGCACAGAGTCGGACACGACTGAAGCAACTTAGCAGCTCTGTTTACAACAAACTCTCTCTTGTAAAAGTGCTACATTGCTGTCTCCCGTTAAGCGAGTCAAATGGACCTTCTTTCTGATTGCTTCCTCTCTTCCTTTCATCAGTCTCTTCTCTTAATATAACCACAACTGGGTCACACCAGTCCTCAGCCGTGGCCAAGTATCCTTTCCTGCTAGCCAAGGCTCCATATTCTTCCTTTCCTCTTTCCCCCGACTCCTGCTGCTGCTGCTGCTCAGTCGCTAACTGACGTGTGCGTGTGTGTTAGTCACAGTCATGTCCCACTCTTTTGTGACCCCATGAACTTTAGCCTGCCAGGCTCCTCTGTCCATGAAATTATCTCGGCAAGAATGCTGGATTAGCTTGTCATTTCCTTCCCAAGGAGATCTTCCTGGCCCAAAGACTGAATCCCGGTCTCCAGCATTGAAGGTGGATTCTTTACCATCTGAGCCACTGGGGGAGCCCAGAATGTATTGAATGGTCCCAAATCTTTAAACCCTCTTCAGTTAATCTTCTATCTCCTTTTCTCCAAAGCACTGAAGTTTTCATGTCACCACTCTCTCTTCATTCTTAAAATGTCTTCAAGTTTATAATTCAGCAGCTTTTTTGGTTAACTTCTATGTCAGCATGCTATTAAAAATTTTGTGACTATGACCACCCATATAGTAAGAAATATGTTGCTCCCCCACTTCTCACATACACAAACTGAAATAGATATTTCACAAAATAACATTATTAATATGTGGGACATTCTAGTTATTTTCTTTCTGTTTCTGTTTTTTTTCCTATTTTGTTTTATTCTAAGAATGCCAGTCCTAAGGCCCACAAAATGAATTTCATAAGCCAAATGGGTAGAAGCCGTTTCAAACTTGAAAACCACTGTTCTCAAACAAATGTTCTCTTTATTTAGCTTCAATATCTCTGGCATAGAATGTTTTATTAAAAAAAAACAACAAACAAAACAAAAACCCCTCTGGTTTTGGGATTGAGAATCTCCTAATCGATTTTTTTGTGAATATCCTACCTGGATTTCCAAACTGAATGTTCAATAGATATATGTCACAATTCTGGACTTGGGACTAAAAATCTAACCCTCATGCTAAAAGTCCCTCCTTTAACTTTTTTGGGGGCAGAGGAGAGATTCATTAATTTTATATTGAGTTATATGAGTTATTAATTTATATCGAGTCTTCAAATCTATATACTACATGGTTTTCCCTTTCATTTATTTATATCTTCTTTTTAATCTTTAGCTATTTTTAATTGAAGTATAGTTAATTTACAATGTTCTGTTACTTTTGTGTGTACAGAAAAGTGATTCATACACACACACACACACACACACACACACACACATACACATGTGTATGTGAAAATTCCCATGTGTTTGGGCCTGCCCTCCCAGCCTGTTGGACTCTCTCTACCTGTTATTCCACTGGATGACTCCTATTCTATCCTTGAAGTTTCAGCTCAGAATGCTCTCCAAGCAAGACTGGGGCTTCCTCTTAGATGCTTTTTCTGTCTTATTGTAATGGCTATGGCCCTCAGAGCGGCCTCAATCTTGTTCCCTAAATTGCCCATGGGAAAGTTGTCTCCCTGCTAGGAATTCAAGATTTGTGAGGGCAAGAATCAAATCTGTCTCCCACTATCATTGGTGAGTAGGGTGGGATGAAGTCCTCTCGGTTAGCCCTCACATGCTCAAAAGGTTTTCATAGTATCATCATCTTTTGTATGAAGTTCTATACACAGAGATACACTAAGGGAATTGAAAGATGTTCATTCTGTAACTGTAGATCTGTGTCCCTTTACTACATGGTATAGTCTGTAGGGCACTTTACAATAGTTGTTTCGTATACTCTTCTGTAATTATCCTACAAATCGCGTAATTACATTGTGAATTTATGGTTTTAATTTATGAGATGTAAAGATTTCAAATGCTCCACAGTATTGGCATTATTATTTTCTCACTTCTTCATTTTTGAAAATAGAACGTGGAAGTTTAAAAAAATAGAAGTGAGCTGAGCCACTGTCCACCTCCTAACAGGGTAACTGAGGTTATTGTTGGTGAATGAATGATTCATAAATCACATCAGTCTGGTGCTCCTCATGAAACAAGGGTAATGGCAAGAATAAAGAAGCATTGTTAATAATAATTTTCACCCTTTACCTTTATAGCAGCATTTCTGTGTACTGGGACTGTGATTTAACCTCCTGAACCAGTGTTTCCTATATGATGTGACTAAATTCCACATGTTCCCAAGATTTTAAATTTTGTATAGGTCATGTTTGGCAAAGGTATTTGTAACTAGTTCATATTGACCAACCACCAAAAAACAAAAAAAAACAAAAAAAACCTTCAGAGAACTAATACTTTACCCATCAGTTTTATCAAACACCAGGTTCAAATTGCTGGTCTTGAAGAAGATTGGGTTAATCAGGCTTAAGAATAATTTAAAAAGTTATTGTAATAACTTGGTACAATCTTCCTTTTGTAATTTTAACATCAGTTCAGTTCAGTCGTTCAGTTGTGTCCGACTCTTTGCGACCCCATGAATCACAGCACGCCAGGCCTCCCTGTCCATCACCAACTCCTGGAGTTCACTCAAACTCATGTCCATCAAGTCTGTGATGCCATCCAGCCATCTCATCCTCTGTCATCCCCTTCTCCTCCTGCCCCCAATCCCTCCCAGCATCAGAGTCTTTTCCAATGAGTCAACTCTTCGCATGAGGTGGCCAAAGTACTGGAGTTTCAGCTTTAGCATCAGTCATTCCAATGAACACCCAGGACTGATCTCCTTTAGAATGGATTGGCTGGATCTCCTTGCAGTCCAAGGGACTCTCAAGAGTCTTCTCCAACACTACAGTTCAAAAGCATCAATTCTTTGGCGCTCAGCTTTCTTCACAGTCCAACTTTCTCATCCATACGTGACCACTGGAAAAACCATAGCCTTGACTAGACGGACTTTTGTCGGCAAAGTAGTGTCTCTGCTTTTGAATATGCTATCTAGGTTGATCATAACTTTCCTTCCAAGAATAAGTGTCTTTTAATTTCATGGCTGCGGTCACCATCTGCAGTGATTTTGGAGCCCACAAAAATAAAGTCTGACACTGTTTCCACTGTTTCCTCATCTATTTCCCATGAAGTAATGGGACCAGATGCCATGATCTTCGTTTTCTGAATGTTGAGCTTTACGCCAACTTTTTCACTCTCCTCTTTCACTTTCATTAAGAGGCTTTTTAATTCCTCTTCACTTTCTGCCATAAGGGTGGTGTCATCTGAGGTTATTGATATTTCTCCTGGCAATCTTGATTCCAGCTTGTGCTTTTTCCAGCCCAGCATTTCTCACGATGTACTCTGCATATAAGTTAAATAAGCAGGGTGACAATATACAGCCTTGACGTATGCAATTGCAAATAACTATGTAAACTGATGTTAGTCCTTTTAAAAAACGTACACATCAAAAGTATAAGAAGCCACTAAATTGTATATTTCCTGTAATGTGTAGTTTGTCTTCCATCCAAAGGCAAGACAACTTTTGGCTCTGCAGCAGGCTCCACCTTTGTATTGTGGACAGTGGCTCATAGGCAGTCAGGCAATGAGTGCTGACACCAGGTGAGACATTTTTCAACATGAAAAACGTTTTTACATCAATCATAACGCTAAAAATATTTGAGACAGAATATCTGAAAGTCATATTTCCATTTTGCCTTTATAAATAAAATTTGCAGCTCATGATCCTAAGTGCAAATTACTTGCCTTAGGGATATTATCATATGAAACCTCCAATATTTATGTTAACAGCATTACGTATGACAGAATGATCTCTGTTCATTTCTAAGGCAAACCATTCAATATCACAGTAATCCAAGTCTATTCTCCTACTGGTAATGCTGAAGAAGCTGAAAGGTTCTATGAAGACCTACAAGACCTTCTAGAACTAACACCCAAAGAAGATGTCCTTTTCATTATAGAGGACTGGAATGCAAAAGTAGGAAGTCAAGAAACATCTGGAGTAACAGGCAAATTTGGCCTTGGAATACAGAATGAAGTAGGGCAAAGGCTAACAGAGTTTTGCCAAGAGAATGCACTGGTCATAGAAAACACCCTCTTCTAAGAACACAAGAGAAGACTCTACACATGGACATCACCAGATGGCCAACACCAAAATCAGACTTATTATAGTCTTTGCAGCCAAAGATGGAGAAGCTCTATACAGTCAGCAAAAACAAGACCCCAGGAGCTGACTGTGGCTCAGATCATGAACTCCTTATTGCCAAATTCAGACTTAAATTGAAAGAGTAGGGAAAACCGCTAGACCATTCAGATATGACCTAAATCAAATCCCTTATGATCACACAGTGGATGTGAAAAATAGGTTCAAGGGATTAGATCTGATAGAGTACCTGAAGAACTATGGACAGAGGTTCCTGACATTGTACAAGAGGCAGTGATCAAGATCATCCCCAAGAAAAAGAAATGCAAAAAGGCAAAATGGTTATCTGAGGAGGCCTTACAAAAAGCTATGAAAAGAAGAGAAGCCAAAGGCAAAGGAGAAAAGAAAAGATATACTCATTTGAATGCAGAGTTCCAAAGAATAGCAAGGAGAAATAAGAAAGCCTTCCTCAGTGATCAATGCAAAGAAATAGAGGAAAACAACAGAATGGGAAAGACTAGAGATCTCTTCAAGAAAATTGGAGATACCAAGGGAATATTTCATGCAAAGATGGGCTCAATAAAGGACAGGAATGGTATGGACCTAACGGAAGCAGAAGATATTAAGAAGAGGTGAAAACAATACACAGAAGAATTATACAAAAAAGATCTTCATGACCCAGATAATCACGATGGTGTGATCACTCACCTAGAGCCAGACATCCTGGAATGCAAAATCAAGTGGGCCTTAGGAAACATCACTATGAAAAAAGCTAGTGGAGGTGATGGAATTTTAGTTGAGCTATTTCAAATCCTGAAAACTGATGCTGTGAAAGTGCTGCACTCAATATGCCAGCAAATTTGGAAAACTCAGCAGTGGCCACAGGACTGGAAAAGGCCAGTTTTCATTCCAATCCCAAAGAAAGGCAATGCCAAACAATGTTCAAACTACCGCACAGTTGCATTCATCTCACACACTAGCAAAGTAATGCTCAAAATTCTCCAAACCAGGCTTCAGTAGTACGTGAACTGTGAACTTCCAGATGTTCAAGCTGGATTTAAAAAAGGCAGAGGAATCAGAGATCAAATTGCCAACATCTGTCAGATCATTGAAAAAGCAAAAGAGTTCCAGAAAAACATCTATTTCGGCTTTATTTACTATACCAAAGCCTTTGACTGTGTGGATCACAACAAACTGTGGAAAATTCTGAAAGAGATGGGAATACGAGACCACCTGACCTCCCTCCTGAGAAATCTGTATGCAGGTCAAGAAGCAACATTTAGAATTGGACATGGAACAACAGACTGGTCCAAATTGGGAAAGGAGTACATCAAGGCTGTATATTGTCACCCTGCTTATTTAGCTTATATGCAGAGTACATCATGCAAAATGCTGGATTGGATGAAGCACAAGCTGGAATCAAGATTGCTGGGAGAAATATCAATAACCTCAGATATGCAGATGACCCCACATTTATGGCAAAAAATGAAGAAGAACTAAAGAGCCTCTTGATGGAAATGAAAGAGAAGAGTGAAAAAGTTAGTTTAAAACTCAACATTCAGAAAACTAAGATCATGACATCCAGTCCCATCAGTTTAGATCAGTTCAGTTGCTCAGTCATGTCTGATTCTTTGCGACTCCATGAACTGCAGCACGCCAGGCCTCCCTGTCCATCACCAACTCCCAGAGCTTACTCAAACTCATGTTCATTGAGCCAGTGATGCCATCCAACCATCTCATCCTCTGTCATCCCCTTCTCCTCCTGCCCTCAATCTTTCCCAGCATCAGGGTCTTTTCAAATGAGTCAGCTCTTCCCATCAGGTGGCCAAAGTATTGGAGTTTCATCACTTCATGGCAAATAGATGGGGAAACAGTGCAAATGGTGACAGACTTTATTTTCTTGGGCTCCAAAATCACTGCAGATGGTGACTGCAGCCATCAAATTAAAAGACGCTTGCTCCTTGGAAGAAAAGCTATGACCAACCTAGACAGCGTATTAAAAAGTGGAAACATTATTTTGCCAACCAAGTTCCATCTAGTTAAAGCTATAGTTTTCCAGTAGTCATGTATGGATGTGAGAGTTGAACTATAAAGAAAGCTGAGTGCCAAAGAATTGATGCTTTTGAACTGTGGTGTTGGAGAAGACTCTTAGAGTCCCTTGGACAGCAGGAGATCCAACCAGTCCATCCTAAAGGAAATCAGTCCTGAATATTCATTGGAAGGACTGATTGTGAAGCTGAAATTCCAATACTTTGGCCACCTGATGCAAAGAACTGACTCATTTGAAAAGACCCCAATGCTGGGAAAGATTGAAGGTGGGAAGAGAAGGGGACGATAGAAGATGAGATGGTTGGATGGCATGAGTTTTAGTAAACTCTAGGAGTTGGTGCTGGACAGGGTGGCCTGGCATGCTGCAGTCCATAGGGTCACAAAGAGTCGGACATGACTGAGCGACTGAACTAAACTGTTATATAAGGTCAACTCAGCCTGAGTTTCAATAATGCAGTACTTGCCCGTTACCACATGCTCTTAAACGTAAGTTAGTGTTGGATATTTTGGCAGAAATTCTCCTATACACACTCATCAGACCCAAAATTTACTAATCTGCACAATTTGAGTGAAAGAACCTATAAGTTATCAGCTCTGTTCTTAAGCCTTTGCTCTCTTTAGGATCTGTTTAATATTTTTCTCACCTGCTTAGATGATAACTAAGACTGTAGACTTCTGGAGCTGACAAGATTCTTGTTCTCTCTTCTTTTGAGGTCAAGCAAAACATATTTATAGACTCATGATCTTGTTTCATTGGAGCTCTGATGGTTAAGGGACCATCTTAGGGACTGAACTAAAGCTGATGCCTGTCAGGTAGAGCACTGGGTGTTGCTGGCTGAATAGTTG
Source organism: Bos indicus x Bos taurus (assembly GCF_003369695.1). NCBI lineage: Eukaryota > Metazoa > Chordata > Mammalia > Artiodactyla > Bovidae > Bos > Bos indicus x Bos taurus. The sequence goes on along the minus strand of NC_040083.1, from coordinate 25,833,279 downwards.
CAAACTCCGGGCGCCCTCTCGTGGTACTTTCCCTCAGTGCTCAGCAAGAGGGGAAACTGCTGTAGTGAGAAGAGCAATCTCCTCTAGCTGAAAGGAATTTGAGGTTAGAACTCTTGGATCCTGTGATTTGACAATAAAACATAAAGATCTTTTTTTATTTTCTGCTTCTCCATAGCTATAACTAGAAATTCCGGATGTTTTCTGCCAAATTTTAAAAAAGTCTAATGAGTAAATCGGTCTTCCTTAAGTCTCTACAGGAACTTAAAGGTTTTCAAGGTAGTACATGTGGGGATACCTAGGTTAGAGGATATTGTATCTGGGAGACCTAGAAGATGGAATCTGCTTCCCAAGAATTTTAATTGCAGTTTTTAATTTATTTGCTGTATTAGGTGATATTACAAGATTTATGGTTAGCTCTTGACTGTAAGCCAGTTTTTTAGGGTCAAATTATCATCCCACATTTTCTTCTTCTCTTTCTAACAACGCTGTGTCTCTGTTGTGTCCATCATTCTACCCAGAATCATGTTCACCAAAGTAGACTTTAATTTTTCTTTTTTATTTGAAATATAATGTTGAACATAATTGTACTATGTATTATCATAAAAAATGCTCCAAAATCAGGTATGGTTTATTTCCAAGTAGCTGAATGAAAATTACTTAGTGTGTTTGTTACTAGAAGGTATAGATTCTAATGTGTTCATAGCCATGACATCCTATGGAATAATACAGAGATTATGCACCATGTTTTTTTTGGATCTGTCCAAATATAAAACATCTTGATGAAACAAATATCAAAATTGACATTACACCTGATGCCTGTCAATGCCAGCTCAATGTTACCAAAACATTTAGATTACATTTATAGAAGACATACTAGAACAGTTATGGGGCATCTCAAAAATGCATAAATAAAAAGTGAATCATGGCCTTTTGCAGAAACTAATTTTGAATGTATGCTATCCAGAATTAATTTAGTGCAAACTCTTGCTTGATATTCATAATGTTTGCAAAAGTTTTATAAAATCTGCAAAATGTTAAAGTTTGTTTATTACTATATTTGATAAAGGACTTAAAATATTTTGGGACTTTCCTGGTGATTCAGATGGTAAAGAGTATGCTTGCAATGTAGGAGACCGGGTTTAAGCTCTGGGTTGGGAAGATCCTCTGGAGAAGAGAATGGCTATCCACTCCAGTATTCTTGCCTGGAAAATTCCATGGACAGAGAAGCTTGGAAGACTACACTCCATAGGGTCTGTTTGCAGAGAGTTGGGCATGACTGAGGGCAGTGGCACTCCACTCCAATACTCTTGCCTGGAAAATCCCATGGACTGAGGAGCCTGGTGGGCTGTAGTCCATATGGTCGCTGGGGGTCGGACACGACCGAGCGACTTCACTTTCACTTTTCACTTTCATGCATTGGAAAAGGAGGTGGCAACCCACTCCAGTGTTCTTGCCTGGAGAATCCCAGGGATGGGGGAGCCTGGTGGGCTGCCGTCTATGGGGTCGCACAGAGTCAGACACGACTGAAGCGACTTAGCAGCAGCAGCAACAGAGTGACTAACACTTTTACTTTTTCACCTTTTTTTTTTAACTTTATTTGATAAAAGACTTAAAATATTTTATTGAGAAAACAATCTTACTAAATAAAAATAAACTCGGAAGCTGCTTAACAAAAGTGGCACTCCAATAATGTGATGAACACTCTAAAGTGAAGGATTTATGTTTATGTAGTCCTAAAACTAATTTCTGTCACCGTTATTTTCTGGTCACCATGGATCAAGGGGTAGTCTTAACTGTAAGATTTTTCTAAATTGAGAAACTTACTGCTGGCTTTGGTTTCTTTATAATAACTCAGTTTTGAAAAATTTGAAAGAAGACAACCTAAATACTTTATGGATCTAGATATTGCTTTAGGAGATAATGGAAGTTAAAAATGCATGGCAGTTTAAATGATGAAATTGTTGTTATATTTTCCACAAAAATGAAAAATTTTCATATCTGAATTTATTACAGTGTTTGAACATTAAAGCAATATATAAAACTAATGGGGCATTTAACAAATTCAGTTTATAATAAGAATTTTATTGACAATTCCAAGTTATTGTCTCAGTAGAAAGAAATTTATCTGAATTAATAAAATGAATATAAGAAGTACCATGACTCAAGAAAGATGATTTAATTTAGCATTACTGTCAATATAAGAAAAATCTATGTGAACATCTTAACCATAGTATCACATCATATTTTACAAAAATGGAGGCCAGTAAAATGAAATTTTATGCAATACACGTATAATATCTATGAGTTATGTATGTGTTTATTTTATGAGTCATCTCAGCATTGCTGACCCATCAACAATTGGGACATACACAGTACTAATGAATATTAGTCATCTTTGATGTTCCACTGACTATCAGGTATTAAAAAACATAGTTTTACACTTTTTCAATTTTGTTGTCATGGAGGTTTATTTATTGTGGTGTGGAGGTAGAATACTTTAATGGTTCATTAACTTGACTTAGAGCCTTTTAACCAAGTAGGTTTGTGGTGTGAGAGCCCCCATGTGTTCCACTGGCCCTGCTATTGTAAATGCTAGACTGACCTGCAGAGGGAGCTTCTGAATTGCAGAGGGCAGGGTGACCGGCTCCTACTGTCCCCACACAGAATTCTGATTCACAAATGGGACAGCAGTCAAAAGAGCAAGAGAGACACCTCAGGCAAGTTTTGTCAGTTCACTGAAAGTTCAGATTCTGAACGCTCTTCTTCCTGATTGGGAGACTCCATCACGAGAACAGAGTTAGAGTCTCAAACCCCATACTAAGAAAGGGTCTAAGGTAAAGTCATACAAACACCCCCTTCCACAGCAAACACCGTCTTCCAATATAGCAAACACCTAACAAAAAACATAGCAGAAAAGAGGGTCATGGCAAACACCCTCTTTCAACAACACAAGAGAAGATTCTACACATGGGGCATCACCAGATGGTCAATACCAAAATCAGATTGATTATATTCCTTGCAGCCAAAGATGGAGAAGCTCTATACAGTCAGCAAAAACAAGACTGGGAGCTGACTGTGCTCAGATCATGAATACCTTATTGCCAAATTCAGACTTAAATTGAAAAAAGTAGGGAAAACCACTAGACCATTCAGGTATGACCTAAATCAAATTCCTTATGATTCTACAGTAGATGTGAAAAAATAGGTTCAAGGGATTAGATCTGATAGAGTGCCTGAAGAACTATGGACGGAGGTTCGTGACATTGTACGGGAGGTAGTGATCAAGACCATTCCCAAGAAAAAGAAATGCAAAAAGGCAAAATGGTTGTCTGAGGAGGCCTTACAAATAGCTGAGAAAAGAAGAGAAGTGAAAAGCAAAGGACAAAAGGAAAGATATACCCATTGAAATGCAAAGTTTCAAGGAATAGCAAGGAGAGATAAGAAAGCCTTCCTCAGTTATCAGTGCAAAGAAATAGAGGAAAACAATAGAATGGGAAAGACTAGAGATCTTTTCAAGAAAATTAGAGAAAACAAGGGAACAGTTTCATGCAAAAATGGGCACAGTAAAGGACAGATATGGTATGGACCTAACAGAAGCAGAAGATATTAAGAAGAGGTGGCAGGAATACACAGAAGAACTATACAAAAAAAGATCATGACCCAGATAACCATGATGATGTGATCACTCACCTAGAGCCAGGCAACTTGGAATGAAAAGTCAAGTGGGCCTTAGGAAACGTCACTACGAACAAAGCTAGTGGAGGTGGTAGAATTCCAGTTAAGCTATTCCAAATCCTAAAAGACGCTGGTGTGAAAGTGCTGCACTCAATATGCCAGCAAATTTGGAAAACTCAGCAGTGGCCACAGGACTGGAAAAGGTCAGTTTTCATTCCAATCCCAAAGAAAGGCAATGCCAAACAATGTTCAAACTACCGCACAGTTGCATTCATCCCACATGATAGCAAAGTAATGCTCAAAATCCTCCAAGCCAGACTTCAACAGTACGTGAACTATGAACTTCCAGATGTTCAAGATGGATTTAGAAAAGGCAAAGGAACGAAAGCCAACATCTGTTGGATCATCGAAAAACATCTAGAAAAACATCATCCAGAAAAACATCTACTTCTGCTTTATTGACTATACTAAAGCCTTTGTGTGGATAACAACAAACTGTGGGAAATTCTTAAAGAGATGGGAATACCAGACAACCTGACCTCCCTCCTGAGAAATTTGTATGCAGGTCAAGAAGCAGCAGTTAGAACTGGACATGGAAAAACAGACTGGTTCCAAATAGGGATAGGAATACATCAAGGCTGCATAGTCACCCTGTTTATTTAACTTATATGCAGAGTACATCATGCGAAATGCTGGACTGGATGAAGCACAAGCTGGAATCAAGATTGCTGGAAGAAGTATCAATAACCTCAGATATGCAGATGATGCCACATTTATGGCAGAAAGTGAAGAAGAAATAAAGAGCCTCTTGATGAAAGTGAAAGAGGAGAGTGAAAAAGTTGGCTTAAAACTCAACATTTAGAAAACTAAGATCATGGCATCCAGTCCCATCATTTCATGGCAAATAGATGGGGAAACAATGGGAAAAATGACAGACTTTATTTTTTGGGGCTCCAGAATCACTGCAGATGGTGACTACAGCCATGAAATTAAAAGATGCTTGCTCCTTGGAAGAAAAGCTATGACCAACCCAGACAACATATTCAAAAGCAGAGACATTACTTTGCCAACAAAGGTCCATCTAGTCAAGGCTATGTTTTTTCCAGTAGTCATGTGTGGATGTGTAAGTTGGACTGTGAAGAAAGCTGAGTGCCAAAGAATTGATGCTTTTGAACTGTAGTGTTGGAGAAGACTCTTAGAGCCCCTTGGACTACTTAGGAGATCCAACCAGTCTATCTTAAAGGAAGTCAGTCCTGAATATTCATTGGAAGGACTGATTGTGAAGCTGAAATTCTAATACTTTGGCCACCTAATGTAAACAACTGACTCACTGGAAAAAAACCCTGATGCTGGGAAAGATTGAAGGCAGGAGGAGAAGGGGACAACAGAGGGTGAAATGGCTGGATGGCATCGCTGACTCAATGGACACGAGTTTGAGTAAGCTCCCATAGTCGGTGATGGACAGGGAGGCCTGGCATGCTGCAGTCTATGGGGTTGCAAAGAGTCGGACACAACTGAGCAACTGAATTGAACTGATGGTAAAGTCCTCTAATAGTGCTTCTTAGAATTCCATGGCTTCTGGTTACATGTAGTAATTCATACTTAAATGCATTTTCACATGCATTCCATTGATTACTTGAATCAGGGTGTGTCTCTAAATGATCCTCAAGGCAGCTACATCAAAAAAAAAAAAAAAAAAACCCACTAGGTTTGTGCTCAGTGAAAAAATAAGATTCAAATTTTGTTGTTCCTTTTTAGGACTCCTTGCACACTTTCAGGCATGTCTTGTTTTGGAATAAAAGGTTGGCTTTAATCTGAGATTGGAACGCTCCATGAAGTGTAGACATATATAGTATTTCATTTTAAGCAATTTGCAGGTAGGGCTGGAAGTAGAAATTCTTCCAGGTTATAGCTGTTGATCAGGCGGCTTTCATCACAACTAATTCTTTTACACTTGCACAAGATGTCTCCAAAAGAAAAACATATAAGAGTATTAGCAGAAGAATTTAACCTAAGCATGAGGGAAGCATACACCATGACATTTGGAAGGTTGGCGGCAACATCATGCTCACTCTGACAGGTAAGCTCTTGAGCGGAAACGGGGAAACCAGACAAGCCAGCAGTTCCCCAGGCTGATCTGGGCACGCAGCAGCAGCACTTACTTACACCGTCAGATGATCATCCTACATGCTCTCCTTAAAAAAAAAAACAAAAAAAACGTTGTTTTATTCCAAGAAGTTCCTTTCCTTTCTCCGTTAGTCTTTTCCCACTCCTTTCTACTCCATCCTCGTGGTGAATGATGAATCCAGATAATATTTTTGTTTTGTTATTTTCCATTTTTTTTATTCAAATTCTAGATTAAGCCCTAGAGCATAGGAGTTAAGAGCAAGGATGCTGGAGCCACACTGGCTGGGTTCACCCCTGGCTTTATCTCTTACTTGCTGTGTGGCCTAAGCTTTCCTTGGCCTCAGCTTTCCCATCTGTAAAATGGGAGTATTGGTAGCACTGCCTCATTAGACTGTTGAGTGTTAAGGTAGGGCTATGAGGAAAACAAAAGGCCAAGAAGAGAATTACAGACAATTACTCTAGGTAGATAATCAGGGAAGACTCTCCAAGGAAATATCATTTAACCTGGGACCTAAAGGAGGAGAGAGGGGTCTGTTACTACTGTCCTGAGAGGTATTTTTATTAAGTTGTCTGTGTTTTCAGTTAGAAAGATTAGTCATTGAGCTGCCGAGTAATGATAGCGATTAAGTTGCTTTCACATGTTGTATCTTTATACCATTTGTTTTTCATAACAAGCCTGTGAAATTTAGACGAGGAAACAGATTCAGAGAAGTTTGTTGTTTTGCTCATGGGTTGTTTCTACAATCCCTGTGGCTCCTCAGCGTAGGTGCTCTCATGCAGATGCTTCCTTGAGCTCTGAAGTAGCACTACCCTCACCCCCACCTACCTGGGGCTTCCCTGCTGGCTCAGTGGTGAAGAATCCATCTGCAATTCAGGAGACATGGGTTTGCTCCCTGGGGAGGGCATGGCAACCCACTTCAGTATTCTTGCCTGGGAAATCCTATGGACAGAGGAGCCTGGTGGGCTATAGTCCCTGGGGTCATGAGAGCAACTACACCACCACCACTTACTCCGCCTATTCTCCTCCCTACCCTCCTTTCACTTCAGAAATCTTGGGATCTTGTATTTTCTTTCCTGCTTTCTGGAACCAGTGAAGGGCCCTATGATGGTCTCCTTTTAAAAGATTGGTGGTGGTTTAGTCACTAAGTTGTGTCCGATTCTTGTGACCCCCATGGACTGGAGCCTGCCAGGCTCCTCTGTCCATGGGATTCTCCAGGCAAGAATACTGGAACTCATCTCTCTATTTCTTAGATCTCTAAGGAGATGTCTGGATCACTGTGGACATGACTCGTGCTGGCTAAAATATAGTATGGGTTCCTATGCACTCAGCTCTTGTGTTAATTCCAAGGGCCATGTGTAGCTGTCATAGTGCCTCTTGATCTTAGCCAGGATGGATGCTGACTTCACCAGAAAAGTGAGGTTTTCCAGAAAATGTGACTGATGGCTGGATTCTTCACCACAGAAAGGCTTCTGTTTGATTTAGACTCAGGGCAGTGGTGGTTTTTCTCCCGTACCCTAAGGACCCGCAGTGCTGAAAAGCATGTGGAGACCCTCAACTTCAAAGGGGAATAATTGCTGAGGACTTGAATTTGAAGTTCTTTTTAGCACCCAACAACTTAAATCATAATCAGCTTTTATTATTGTTGTGGGAGAAAAAAAATACATTTCAAAGAAATATGAAAAGTCAGAAAGTTTAATTGACTCCTGACATTTTCAAAATGCTTGCTTAGTATAAGTGAAAAAAAAAAAAATTAAAAAATCTCTCCAGCTACAGCTGTCTTATACTTAGTCAGTTCAAAACTGAATCATAGGCTGAATATCAAATCTTATAATATATGTTTACTCTCATTTTTTCCAACATGCCCAACTCTATAGAAAATACAAGTCCTACCAAATATCAGTGCCTTTCTTACAATTATATACACAACTTATCTGACATCACCATTGAAAATGGCTTTTCATTTAAATTAATTTTAGATGTTAAATATATACTATTTAGCTGCTAATTTTTATTGTAAAGATTTTTTTCTGTCACAGATATATTGACTGTTATTTAATTTTAATGATAAAACTAATCATTCCTTCAATTTAAAAAAAAAGGTTCAAATGTTTACTTTTTATATTGCAGGTGTATTAAATACATACGAGCTTAGCATTGTATCATAAAACTTATATATATCCTGTACTCTCTTTACATCTAGTAATAATTTTGCCTTGAAGTGTGTTTTATTTTCTTTTAAAATAGCTATCTACAATGTATGTTTAGTATTTTCTTGTTAAATTACACTGACTTACAACATTTTAACTTACAACTTTACAACAACTTTACCTTTAACTTACAACATTTTGTTTCCTTATTTTTAGAAGTATCTCATATAGAGCATATAATTTTATTTTTTGTTCTTTCTTTTATCCAGTCTGATCAATCTTTTGTAAGTTTCGTCTTTTTATATTATTGTCATTTTGACTCATTTATATTTTCTATTGTTTTCTGTTACTTTATATTTTTTTTTCATGCTTTCTTATCTTCTTATTTGCTTAACTCTATGTCTTTCTTCCATAGTTTGGAAGTTAAAGTCTCTAGCCTTTTTTTTTAGTTATCTTGGAAAATGTAATGTGTATATTTAAGTTCACAGGGTCAAGAGTTAATAACTTTAATCATCTAACAAACAAGGCCGTTCGGAATGCTTTTCCTCCAGCCACCCCTCTCCCCATTTGTTTGCTGCTTTTGTCCAGTATCTTAGTTCTGTTTTGATTTTATTTTTACTCCAAGAATTAATTATTAGTATTATTATATAATACAGTCCGTGTTTCAGTTTATTCACGTACCATTTTTTTTTCCCCATGCCATTCCTTCTTTCTTCTTGATTCTGGTATTACTTTCCTTTTTCATGAAATAGTCAGAATTTCATGTATTAAAAATCTATGAAAGTGAAAGTTGCTCAGTCCTGTCCGACTCTTTGCAGCCCCATGGACTATACACTCCATGGAATTCCCCAGGTCACAGTACTAGAGTGGGTAGCCTTTTCCTTCTCCAGGGGATCTTTCCAACCCAGAGATCGAACCCAGGTCTCCTGCATTGCAGGTGGATTCTTTATCAACTGAGCCACAAGGGAAGCCCACTGAACATGTATCAGTTCAGTTCAGTTCAGTCTCTCAGTCGTGTCTGACTCTTTGCGACCCCATGAGGGAGGGATGGAGGCACGCCAGGCCTCCCTGTCCATCACCAACTCCCGGAGTTCACTCAAACTCATGTCCATTGAGTAGGTGATACCATCCAGCCATCTCATCCTCTGTCGTCCCCTTCTCCTCTTGCCGCCAATCCCTCCCAGCATCAGAGTCTTTTCCAATGAGTCAGCTCTTCTCATGAGGTGGCCAAAGTACTGGAGTTTCAGCTTCAGCATCAGTCCTTCCAATGAACACCCAGGACTGATCTCCTTTAGGATGGAGTTGTTGGATCTCCTTGCAGTCCAAGGGACTCTCCAGAGTCTTCTCCAACACCACAGTTCAAAAGCATCAATTCTTCGGCGTTCAGCCTTCTTCACAGTCCAACTCTCACATCCATACATGACCACAGGAAAAACCATAGCCTTGACTAGACGGACCTTTGTTGGCAAAGTAATGTCTCTGCTTTTGAATATGCTATCTAGGTTGGTCATAACTTTCCTTCCAAGGAGTAAGCGTCTTTTAATTTCATGGCTGCAGTCACCATCTGCAGTGATTTTGGAGCCCCAAAAAATAAAGTCTGACACTGTTTCCACTGTTTCCCCATCTATTTCCCATGAAGTGATGGGACCAGATGCCATGATCTTAGTTTTCTGAATGTTGAGCTTTAAGCCAACTTTTTCACTCTCTTCTTTCTAGGAAATTACTAATAATACTTTCCTTATTTGTTTGCTTACAAAGGTCTTTGTTTCACTCTGGTTCTTGAAAAATCGTTTCCTTGGTAAAGAAAGTAGGTTGACAATTATTTTCTCTCTGTCCCCTCCAGAATTTACAACAATGTGCTTTATCTCCCACTATGGCTGTTGAGGATACAGCTGCTGGCTTAATTTTAGTTCCCTTAAAAATAATCTGTCTTTTCCCTCTGCTTTCAAGTCTTCTCTTTGTTATGGTTTCTTTGAAATCTCTCTGTGATGTATCTGGGTGAAGATTTCACTTTTATTCATTCTTTGTGGGATTTTTCTTTTTAGCTTCCAAAATTTGAAGATTTATTTTTAAAATAAATTCTGGAAAATTTTCAGCCAATATAGCTTCAAAATCTTCCTGTTCACCAACATTTATATAGTCTCCTTTAAGAAATATGAGTATATAGATCAGAGCTTTCATTTTATTTTCTATGGTTTTTTTTAACCAGATTTTTATTTCTTTCTGAGCCTTTGGTTTAATGTACATTTATCTTTATTTCAGTTCATTAATCCTGTCTTCAACAATGTCTAATCTGGTCCTTAATCTGTAATTTGAATTTTTTATTTAAATATTTATTCTTTCCTCTTTAGAAGTTCTATTTGGCTATTTTTCAAATATGCTCGATCAATTCTGAATATATCTTGTTACTTAATACATTCAAGAGTTTTATTTCATTCCTTTAAATACATTAAACGTGTCTGTTTTATACTTGTGCATGGAAATTATAATATATGCAGTGCTGCTGCTGCTGCTGTTCGGTTGCTAAGTCGTGTCCAACTGTAGCCCACCAGGCTCCTCTGTCCATGGGATTTCCCAGGCAAGAATAGTGGACTAGGCTGCCTTTTTCTTCTCCGGGGATCTTCCTGACCCAGGGGCCACACCCATGTCTCCTGCTTGGCAGGTGGTGGATTCTTTACCGCTGAGCCACCTGGGAAGCCCAATATATGCAGTACATCTGACTTGAATTCTGTACATGTTATTTCTGACAACTCTCACTCTTGCTGGTTTGTTTCCTCATAACTTCTGTGATTTTTTTTCCACTCTGTGTTCGTTTTCTTTTGAATTTATCTGTGAGGATTTTTTGAAATCTAGTTTTAAAGCACATCCCTCCACAGTGGTTCTGTATTTGCTTCCACATCAGGGAGCATTGCCATCCCAGGACTCTTTTGTGTTTTTTGTTGTTATTGTTTTGTTTTTTGTTTTAGAATTTTACTTTTTTTAATTATTTTAAATGTTTTTATTTTATAGTGGAGTATAGTATTAATTTACAGTGTTGTGTTAGTTTTAGGTATACAGCAATTTGATTCAGTTATACATATCTCACAGAGTTGGAAAGCAAACTACGGTTACCAGGACTCTCTTGTATTCATCATTTTTTTTTTTTTAAAGCCACAGAAGTATTACTAAGCCATGTCCAAATCAGTGTGACTAAAAACTGTGTCCTGCTTTTTTTTCTTTTTCAACTCTTCCAGAGATGAGGATAAGACTGAAGCATATCCTACGCACTCCTCAGAAGTAAGGTTTTTTCCCCTGGTTCATTTGTTAAGCAAACTGTAGGTGTCCATAGTTGCATGAGGTTCTCCAGTTCTTCAGTTTATTTCCCTTGGGCCTCTGGCTTGGCCTTCAGTTACCAGAATGAATAGCTTAAAAAACAAACAGTAATATACAAACAATCTCATGGCTCTTAGCAGATACCTATATGCTGCTGCTGCTGCTAAGTCACTTCAGTCGTGTCCGACTCTGTGTGACCCCACAGACGGCAGCCCACCAGGCTCCCCCGTCCCTGGGATTCTCCAGGCAAGAACACTGGAGTGGGTTGCCATTTCCTTCTCCAATGCATGAAAGTGAAAAGTGAAAGTAAAGTCGCTCAGTCATGTCTGACCCTCAGCGACCCCATGGACCGAAGCCTTCCAGGCTCCTCCGTCCATGGGATTTTCCAGGCAGGAGTACTGGAGTCGGATGCCATTGCCTTCTCCCAGATACCTACATAATAAATACCAATTCCAGAACTCACTTACTCCTCTTAGTTTGTGCTTTCTGAAGTTTCTGATTTCTGGAAAATTCTCTTTTTTAAAGCCAAGTCAGCCAAACAATTTAAAATATATATATATATATATATATATATATATGCGTGCGTGCTAATTCGCTTCAGTCGTGTGGGGCACTGTGGACTGCAGCCCGGCAGACTCCTCTTGTCCATGAGATTCTCCAGGCATTTCCTTCTCCAGGGGATCTTCCCAATCCAGGTATTGAATATAATACTATAATACACACACACACACACACACACACATTTGTCTAATGCTTTCAGGTTTGCTGTCCTAGGAGGGTATCACTAAACATTGTGCTCAGTTGCTCAGTCGTGTCTGACTCTTTGTGGCCTCATGGACTGTGTAGCCTGCCAGGCTCCTCTGTCTATGGGGATTCTCCAGGCGAGAAGACTAGAATGTGTTGCCATGTCCTCCTCCAGGGGATCCTCCTAACGTAGGGATCGAACCCAGGTCTCCCACATTGCAGGCAGATTCTTTACCGTCCAAACCACCAGACGTCTACCAAATTGTTGGGAAGGGAAGTTCCTACCCTCTTAAGTAGAATTACTCAGCATTGTTTGATCTTTTGTGTTGATACTTAGGGTTTCAATATAAATAATAGTTCTTTTATTGCATCAAATACAGTGAGACACACAGCACATAGTAGGAGCTCATTACATGACATTTGGATAAATGGCAGTCTCAAGACTGATTTATTTATGTAAACTACTTTCCACTACATTATATATATACTTTCCTACTATTTATATATTATATTTCCACTACATTATATTGTCCTGGATTTCTATGAGTTTTGGTTAAAATCAAATGCTCTTAATGCTTGTGGGCATGCCTACCTATATAGGAATACCCCACTCACTCCTTGACTCTAAAATTTACCGACTTTCCCCCATGCGTATGTTTAAAATAGCCTTGTATTCTATTTATAGAAGTAACACATTGTGAAAAGAAGAGAGTAGGTAGCCCTTGAAATTCCATCACCAGTTGTACTCAGACAACTTCTGTACCCTTTCTGTTTTTGTGTGCCCCTTCTACACATGACTGAACGTGTGGGCCATCAAAAGGGAAAGGAGAGCGCCTCACCCAGCAGCTTTACCTGAGCTCCCATCAAGGGACAAAGGGAAATGGAGCTTCTTCCCTTCCCAGAAAGCAAAACTGATGAAAAAACAGGTAGAACAGCTCAGCTAAACAACTGCATTATTTATTTTTGTCATACAACTTATTAGTGGCGAAAAACATTTTAAATCTAGAGTAGACTCTTACACTGGCAGATTGCAAAGTACTTCTTATGTTTAGTTCAAATTCTCCAGCTTCGTTACATCATTCTTTGAGGTGTATGTAAACTTCTCAGATCTTACCCTAAAATAGGCTACCAAAGACACAGTGGCCATTCCTCCAAATATTGCTTTATTGGCATATGGTTTTTCTATATTGTTTTCTATAATTTATTATAATACTAATGCCATAGGTGAGAGTAAAGTGCGTGCATGGTTACATTCCTACCATTGGGCTTGAGATAGAGTTGATATTTTACATTGACTCTATCTCAAGCCCAATGGTAGGTATGTAACCATGCATGTTACATCAACTCTGTAAGAGTAGAGTAATCTACTCTTTATAAGAATAGAATCTTATAACCTACTTTTTTCATTTAACAACATATGATGTAAGAGTATCACAATATAATTATTTTAACAAATGTATAGCACTCTGATGTGATGGTGTTCTGCAATTTGTTTTCCTTTTTGGAAGAGGTTGGTTTTTTCCCAGCTGTTTACTGTTGCAAATACCTTATTATGAACCTCTTCCTGTATAAAATTAGAAAAGTTCCTGATCTTTTTAAAGCAAATGAAACTGTTCCTGTAAATTACTAATTTGCTGCTTCTAACTTCTCTGGGATAGGAAACCTGTAAAATAAGCTTATTAGAAGTAAACTTATGAGAAAAGCTAATAGGCTCCAAGGGAAGATTAAATCCATGGACTTTGTGACATTTTGATGTTATAAAAGCCATTTGTGGTTTTTTCCCTGCTTTCAGGCTGGTCCAGATGGTGAGTGTGGCCTAATCAATACCTTCCTCCAAATACGAGGCACTGAATTTCTATAGACCTGGCTGAAAAGCAGAGGATACTTTGCTCTATCTGCTGTATGCTCATTCATGTTTGACTCTTTATGACCCCATGGACTGTACCTCAGCAGGCTCCTCTGTACATGGAATTTTCCAGGCAAGAATACTGGAGTAGGTTGCCATTTCCTACTCCAGGAGATCTTCCCAACCCAGTTGAACACAAGTCTCTTGTGTCTGTTGCCTTGGCAGGCTGATTGTTTACCTGGAAAGCCCAAATAAGTTGTTAATTTAGTTTAGAAGAAGCAGATATATAAAGTAAAACTTCATTTCTGGTGATCCCATTAGGTCATTATATATGTGTTTGTGTATATGTGTTTAATTATAATAGGCAAAATTTTACCTGTCCTAACAAGTGTCTCCATAATGGAAATAAATAGGTATTTTAAATGAGTTTAAGTATTTTTAAAATTTAGCATTTGCAAAAAGTGGCTCAGATGGTAAAGAATCTGCATGCAATGCAGGAGACCTGGGTTTGATCCCTGGTTTGGAAAGATACCTGAGAAGGAACAGGTAACCCACTCCAGTGTTCTTCCCTGGAGAATTCCATTGACAGAGGAGCCCAGCAGGCTGCAGTCCATGGAATCACAAAAGGTCAGACACGACTGAGAGACTTTCACACAGACACACAATCATTTTCAAAATTTAGTATTTGCAAAAAATGTATGTTTATTCAGTAGATAAAACTTTGTTAATGGTTTCTTCTAGGCAATTCCTTATTAGCACAGTTTGAATTATTCTTTGTATTTGAAAACAATAAAAGCATATTTTATACAATATTAAAAAATGCTAAATTCTGACCCATTCAGATGATCCTCAGTTATCCTAATCGAATGTTTACACTATTAGCTTGGTAGAAATATTGCTTCATCTGGAGACACTTTTAATAATGCTGAGGATAATTAATGCCAATAAGAAAGAAAAATGAGTTTGGCTCCTGAGCAGTTAGAATTAAATACTATCATATACAGAATAATTATTTTGTATAGTTTAGTGAAAATCTCTAGATACTTAATCTTGCTTTATTCTTGCCTGAGGAATACATTAAAGTAACAAGTCTTTGTGAATTGAAGCCATCTATTTTGGTTCTGTTTATGTCTGATTCTTTTTCCCTTTTTCTAATTATCTGCTACACCAGATACGTGGGTGCTGATTTTATAGTAAAGTTTATATTTTGAGAGTAAAGATTTATGTTAGGCACATAGCTGTTCGTGAGTCTGGGTGAACTCCGGGAGTTGGTGATGGACAGGGAGGCCTGGCGTGCTGCGATTCATGGGGTCGCAAAGAGTCAGACACGACTGAGCGACTGAACTGAACTGAACTGAAATATTTTCTTTAGTTGTGCCTTCCTTGTATGAAAGAGTGTGGAGAGGTCAAATTAGCTGTAGAGAGCTAAAGGGGGTGTCATTTTTAAGGCAGCCTTATATTTAATATGTTTAATAGTTTTTCTGATCTTGGAAATGTATTTGTACCATTCACCGTAGCAGAATATCTCCGTCAAATCCACTCATCCTCTCACCTTCCCTCTCTTGGACTTGCCATTCTTGTGGTCACTCTGGCTTGAAAAGATAATTATTTCTGAAGCTTCTACCCTTCCTCTCCCCACTCAATCTGGCTTCAGTTCTTGAGGTTCTATTTCTTTTATAACTTGTCTGTTCATCATAATCTCTACCAGCCAAGGGTCTTTTGCATTTTTCCTGGATGACTGCAAGCATATCCTACTTGGTCCTCTTTATTTCCAGAACTTTCCATCTCTTTCTAGATATTTTCATATCCATCCTTTTCTCTCATTACTCTAATCATGTCACTTGCCTACTTAAGTCTTTACTTGCCTTCTTTTGAGCTTACTATAGCATTGAGGGTCTCCTTTTTCAGTTTTAACCTCTTTCTAGGTTTATCTCCTCCTGCTCCATTTGTCCTAGGGCCAACTTACCCATACTGCTTAGTGCCTAAGCTGCTTTTGTGAGTTCATGAAAGTGTTTTAATTTTAACATGCTTTAAAATCAGGAGAAAAATGAATATAATGACAGTAATGAAGATTAATTATGATGCCAGGCTGCAAATATTTACCTTTATACCAAAACAGTTATAAAATATAATTTTTCATGTGTTTCAGTGGAGAAAGGGGTCCACAAATGCAGAAATGCCTAGGGCTCAAGAAATTTATAATGCATTTGTGTTTGCATGCATTCCAGTCCAGCCTGATTTGATGTCTCATTGTTCCTTTCACACCTTTCCTGCTTTGATTTCATCACTGTTGTTCTCTTTACCTAGAAGATGTATCCAGAATTAACCCCTCCAGTTTTTCATAACAAAACCGTACTCATACTTCAAAGCACAAATGGCTATTTTCCCTCATCTTTTCTAATCTCTTTTATTTGCTTTTTCCCCCTGATTTATTTTAATCCATCCCAAAACACTTATGCTTTGCATTGTTATCCATTTTTAACTCAGCAGTTATTTATTGAGTATCTATTATGTCAAGCTCTAAACAAGATGGTGGAGTCTAAGGAAAATTAGACACTTGCCTTTCAGTGGATTCTCATCTTACTGGGAGAGCAAAGACAGGAAAGCAGATAATTATTAGACTGTCATGTGATAATGCTGTAGTAGAGGTTCATTCCAGGCATACCTCTTACATTGTGGAGTTCGGAGTTGCAAAACACACTTTGGAGGACACTCAAGAGAGTGGAGTACAGTTTATTACACCAGTGGGTCCAAGGGGAATCAGTTCCCAACAAGGACCCTGATGTTTCTGAGAGGTCCAGTTTTATACCCCTACTATGTGACTGGTTACATATTAGCAACCTCTTTGTTGTGTATGACTGAGTTTTACAACAAGTAGGTGCTCAGATCAGATCAGATCAGTCGCTCAGTCGTGTCCGACTCTTTGCGACCCCATGACTCGCAGCACGCCAGGCCTCCCTGTCCATTACCAACTCCCGGAGTTCACTGAGACTCACATCCATCGAGTCAGTGATGCCATCCAGCCATCTCATCCTCTGTCGTCCCCTTCTCCTCTTGCCCCCAATCCCTCCCAGCATCAAGAGTCTTTTCCAATGAGTCAACTCTTCACATGAGGTGGCCAAAGTACTGGAGTTTCAGCTTTAGCATCATTTCTTCCAAAGATATCCCAGAGCTGATCTCCTTCAGAATGGACTGGTTGGATCTCCTTGCAGTCCAAGGGACTCTCAAGTCTTCTCCAACACCACAGTTCAAAAGCATCAATTCTTCGGTGCTCAGCCTTCTTCACAGTCCAACTCTCACATCCATACATGACCACAGGAAAAACCATAGCCTTGACTAGACGAACCTTTGTTGGCAAAGTAATGTCTCTGCTTTTAAATATGCTATTTAGGTTGGTCATAACTTTCCTTCCAAGGAGTAAGCGTCTTTTAATTTCATGGCTGCAGTCACCATCTGTAGTGATTTTGAAGCCCAGAAAAATAAAGTCTGACACTGTTTCCACTGTTTCCCCATCTAGTTCCCATGAAGTGATGGGACCGGATACCATGATCTTCGTTTTCTGAATGTTGAGCTTTAAGCCAACTTTTTCATTCTCCACTTTCACCTTCATCAAGAGGCTTTTTAGGTCCTCTTCACTTTCTTCCATAAGGGTGGTGTCATCTGCATATCTGAGGTTATTGATATTTCTCCCTGCAATCTTGATTCCAACTTGTGTTTCTTCCAGTCCAGCATTTCTCATGATGTACTCTGCATATAAGTTAAATAAACAGGGTGACAATATACAGCCTTGACGAACTCCTTTTCCTATTTGGAACCAGTCTGTTGTTCCATGTCTAGTTCTAACTGTTGCTTCCTGACCTGCATACAGATTTCTCAAGAGGCAGATCAGGTGGTCTGGTATTCCCATCTCTTTTAGAATTTTCCACAGTTTATTGTGAAGTAGGTGCTAAAACAAACAATTAAGGTTAAAGGAGGGGAACAATGATTATTCATCAAGCGGGGATGTCTCCCTGGTTAATCTAACAGGGGCAGCCTAACCTCAACTACAATCTCTGTTTGTCATCTGTAGGGAGGGAAGTCCATAGGAGACCTGGTTTTTACTAGCAAAGGTTTCCTCACTCCTGGGCAGGGTTCAGGCCCAGTTCACATCCTGTCTTTAAGATGGATGACAGGCTTCAAGATGGAGTCTCTCTTGCTTTTCTCACACTGCCCCCAACACTTATGTTGTCTGTAGATTGTAAACTCGTGGAAGTCAACCCATCATATACATTAGTGAGCAGACAGTTATTACTGTAGAAACGAGCTGTATTCCACATTATTTTCAGAACTCACCTCATTTGCATACTAGACCCAACCCTATATAATGTGTCCATTTATCCCCTGATTGGGCAGCAAAAACATGCCTGAACATCAAACCTCTGTGTCTTTTTCATGTAAGAATATTTGAAAACTCTTAGGCTCTTTGCTACCTATTGAAGATTTAGCTTGAAAATCTCTTTGAAATCTTCCCTAACACCCCAGGTAGCACTGACCATTTCATCTCCTGTTTCTTATAGTGTTATCTATGGATGTATTACAATGCAAAATATCATAATTGTTTTAGAATGGGGAGCAAAAATGTGTGGTTGGTACTGTTTGTGGATAACTTTCCTTTCTTCCTTTCTCCCATTCCTTTCCTCCTTTTTCCATAGAACCTGGTTTGTAGAGGGTACTCAAGTCATGTTTTGTACTTAGTAAGTTGCTCAAAGAATAATAAGATCAGTTGTTTGAAATTCAGAGTTTATTTTTCCATTTTGACATGGAAACATATTATATAAGGAGTTAGCTCTTTAAGTTCAGGTTACTCTTTCACCAATAATAAAACTGCAAATCTAATAGTCATGTTCTATCTAAATACTATGGATTGAGTAACAGTGTTTCTAGGCAGGAGTCATTCAAAATGTCAGTGGGGGACACCAAAGTCTCCTTCCTTAGAGAGAGGATATTGGGTTTAGCACTTTTGTATTAAGTGAGATTTAAAAGGCTGAAGTTTACTAATGTGTTGAGGTAATTTCTTCCTGTTTTTAGTTTGTTGAGAGCTGTTAATCATGGAAAGGTGCTGCATTTTGTCAAGGGCTTTTTCTGCATTTATCGAGGGGATCATACTGGTTTCATCCTTCCTTTTGTTAATGTGATATATCATGTTCGTTGATGTTTCTATGTTGTTGAAATTTACTCAACTGTTAGACACAATGTGTCCAACAGTCCCCCTTTGGGACATTTTCCTATTGTGCAACATACTTGTCCATTAAGATATGATTTATCCAGACCAGCTCTACCTTGACTCCCAGGCAATTTTTTGTTTTTCTCTTTGGGAAACTACTTGGAAACTGCCATTGCCTACCCCACGTACTGTCCACTTTTCTGTCCTTTTTGATACCAGCCCTTCCAAACATGTTCTATATTCACTGTTTTCATTTCTTCTCCTCTCGTTCTCTCTTAATCTCATTTTAGTCAGGCTTTCACCCCCACCTTCCCACCAAAACTGTCCTTGTTAGGGTCACCAGTGATTTCCATATTGTTAAAGCAAAGGCCAGTTCTAGGTCCACATGTACTATGACCTAGGGGTAGCATTTGGCCAGTTGACTAATAATCTTTCCTCCTTGGAATCCTTTTGCACTTGGTTTCCAGGACAACCATTCTTTTGTTTTCTTACCTACCTCTCTGGCAATTCCTTCTAAGTTTCCTTTGCTTGTTCCTCCTTGTTTATAGGGCTCAGAACTTAGATTTTGTTCTTTACTCTGTATTCATGTGCTTGACATCTTAACCAGTCTCCTGATTTTAAATGTAATCGATGCACTGAAACTCCTAAAATTTCACTGTGCTCTGAATCCACAACCTCCAGACTCGTCTGTCTAATGCCTGCATGATAACCACTTGGATATCTATCAGGATCTCCGGCTGAACTGAACTCCTCGTCTTCTTCCCATGCCAGTCGTGGCCATTCTGTCCTGTTTGTTGTTGTTTAGTTGCTCGGTCATGTCCGACTCTTTTGAGACCCCAGGGACTGTAGCCCCCTAGGCTCCTCTGTCCATGGGATTTACCAGGCAAGAATACTGGAAAGTGAAAGTCACTCAGTGGTGTCCGACTCTGCAACCCATGGACTGTATAGTCCATGGAATTCTCCAGGCCAGAATACTGGAGTGGGTGGCCTTTCCCTTCTCCAGGGGATCTTCCCAACCCGGGGATCGAACCCAGGTTTCCCGCATTGCGGGCAGATTTTTTACCAGCTGAGCCACAAGGGAAGACCAAGAATTCTGGAGTGGGTAGCCTATCCCTTCTCCAGGGGATCTTTCTGACTCAGGGATTGAACCCATGACTCTTGCATCGGCAGGCAGATTCTTTCCCAGTGAGCCCCCAGGTAAGCCCATCCTAACAGTTACTTAGGCCAATTTTTTCTCTAATTATCTTTGACTCCTCTTGGCTAGGCCTACAGCGCATCCTGTTGTTTTACCTTTAAAGAAAGTGAAGTCGCTCAGTTGTGTCCGACTCTTTGCAACCCCATGACCTGTAGCCTACCAGCCTCCTCCATTCTTGGGATTTCCAAGCCTACCAGGCTCCTCCATTCAGGAGACTTCCATTATAAGCAAGAATACTCTAGTGGATTGCCATTTCCTTCTCCAGGAGATCTTCCCAACCCAAGGATTGAACCCGGGTCTCCCACATTGTAGGCAGATGCTTTACCGTCTGAGCCACCAGGGAAGTCCTTTAATGTATATCCTAAATCTTGTCATCATAACCTGAACCACTACCACTTTGGTCTCAGCCAGTATCACCTCTGCCAGGAGGCAGTATTTGGTTTCTCCTGACTGGTTTCCATATTTCCACCCTTAGCCTTGCTGCTAAAGTTTGTTTTCAGTACAAAAGCCAGAGTATAACAGTATCCTGTCAAAACACAAGCTGGGTCCTGTCACCTTTGGGTCTCCCATTTGACTCAGAGTAAAAGCCCAAGTGAAAACAGTGCCCTCAGGGCCCCATAGGAGCTACTGTCTTATCTCCTCGCTGACCTTTTTTTCTTCTGCTTTTTCCCTGCTCGCTGTGTTCAAGCCAGGCTGGTTTCTTGGTTATTCCTAAATATTCTCCCGGGTCCTTTGTGTTTGCTGTCCCTTCTACTAGGACTATTTCTCACTCAGTATCTGCATAGTTTGCTCCCTTGTACAATTCAAATCTTCTTTGGTAAGTAGTCTTTTTGGTAAGGCTATCTCTGGCTACTATATTTAAATTGCAACTTCTTACCCTGGGCTGCAATTCTCCATTTCCTTTTCTTCTTTTATAGTTCTCAATTCATTACTTCCATGTAATTTACTCAGTTATCTTGTTGATTTCATGAAGGTATTGTGTTTGCCCATTTGTTCATTGCTGTATATCTAGGGCCCAGTTAAGTGTCTAGCACAGAGTTGAAATTTACTATTTGTTCATTGAATGAATTGTTGTTTGTAGTTAGACCTCTAGGATATGAGTCATTCACAATCCTTCTATATCAACTCTGAATCATCCTGCTAAAGAGAAAGTTTGGGTCACAAAAATCTTTCTTTCTGAATTTACATGATAGCAGTGTCATTATTAATGTAACTGGGGGCAGGGAGGAGATCTTTATTTAGAGAAATAGTGTCTTGCTCAAGTGTACATAGCAATTGATAGAAAAGCCACATTGGTTGTGGAGACAAGCTGCTTTCATATTTTGTTGTATTGATATATTTATCAGATCAGATCAGATCAGTCGCTCAGTTGTGTCCGACTCTTTGCGACCCCATGAATCGCAGCACGCCGGGCCTCCCTTTCCATCACCAACTCCCGGAGTTCATTGAGACTCACGTCCATCGAGTCAGTGATGCCATCCAGCCATCTCATCCTCTGTCGTCCCCTTCTCCTCCTGCCCCCAATCCCTCCCAGCATCAGAGTCTTTTCCAATGAGTCAACTCTTCGCATGAGGTGGCCAAAGTACTGGAGTTTCAGCTTTAACATCATTCCTTCCAAAGAAATCCCAGGGCTGATCTCCTTTAGAATGGACTGGTTGGATCTCCTTGCAGTCCAAGGGACTCTCAAGTCTTCTCCAACACCACAGTTCAAAAGCATCAATTCTTCGGTGCTCAGCCTTCTTCACATTCCAACTCTCACATCCATACATGACCACAGGAAAAACCATAGCCTTGACTAGACGAACCTTTGTTGGCAAAGTAATGTCTCTGCTTTTAAATATGCTATTTAGGTTGGTCATAACTTTCCTTCCAAGGAGTAAGCGTCTTTTAATTTCATGGCTGCAGTCACCATCTGTAGTGATTTTGAAGCCCAGAAAAATAAAGTCTGACACTGTTTCCACTGTTTCCCCATCTAGTTCCCATGAAGTGATGGGACCGGATACCATGATCTTCGTTTTCTGAATGTTGAGCTTTAAGCCAACTTTTTCATTCTCCACTTTCACCTTCATCAAGAGGCTTTTTAGGTCCTCTTCACTTTCTTCCATAAGGGTGGTGTCATCTGCATATCTGAGGTTATTGATATTTCTCCCTGCAATCTTGATTCCAGCTTGTGTTTCTTCCAGTCCAGTGTTTCTCATGATGTACTCTGCATATAAGTTAAATAAACAGGGTGACAATATACAGCCTTGACGAACTCCTTTTCCTATTTGGAACCAGTCTGTTGTTCCATGTCCAGTTCTAACTGTTGATTCCTGACCTGCATACAGATTTCTCAAGAGGCAGATCAGGTGGTCTGGTATTCCCATCTCTTTCAGAATTTTCCACAGTTTATTGTGATCCACACAGTCAAAGGCTTTGGCATAGTCAATAAAGCAGAAATAGATGCTTTTCTGGAACTCTGTTGCTTTTTCCATGATATATTTATAGGCAGAATATTTTCATCTCTTCTGAAAGGTTTTGGTAGCATACAGACTAAAGGAGAATTATAACAACTAACTTTTATGCTATTTTGTAGTTCACCAAAGACAAAGGGAGGGCAGGCATTATTATCATCATCCCTATTTCTCATCCAAGGAAATACTGCAAGATTTCTGTTTGTCAAATATAGAGCGAGTCAGTGCTAAAATTAAAGCAATAACATCAGACTGAAGAAACCATATCTTTTACAGAATAAAATAACAAAAATCTCCTTAGATTGCAGCACACACTAAAAAGATTCACTTACCCAGAAAGTGCCTTATATTATTATCATGAATTCACTGTTTTCTATAGTTCAACATAAAATTTCTTTCCTAGCATGAAGGTAATCTTCATGCTAGAGACATTTTAAAGTATAGAAATATGAGAAATAAAATCTAACTCCATCAGTAGAAGATAATAACCAGAAGCATTTTAATAAATGTTGTCTTTTTAATTTACGTGTATTTATCATATGCTTTATTTACATAGAATTAGGATCATGCCCTGAGTCTGTATTTCTGTAGTGCTTTTCAGGAGAACTGAAAGAGAGTTTATTTACCTATTCATTTATTAATTCATTCAATAAGTTAGGCACCAGAGGTACATCAGGCAGTTTTCTAGACACTGAGCTTGTATCAATGAACAGAAAACTCATTGTCCTCCCTCTAGAAGCTTCGAACAATTTAAAGGTGAGACAAACATCAAACAAAGAGATAAAGCATTATAAAATGTGAAAACTGCTGTAAAAAAATGATAAGGGAACAATGAGAGAGGGGTAAACAACTCTTGAAAATGTTTTTGGAAGGGATGATAAGAAAAGCAGTCACTCTCTAAAGGCTGAGAAGCAGCCAGTTATGGGAGACGCTAGGGAAGTAGCATGCCTAACAGAGGGGAGGGCACGGGAAGTTGAGAACAGTCCAGTGGCACTGGGGTTGTGGCCGGTGAGAAGAAGAGGGGGTGCCATGGTGCAGGGATTTAACTTTATCCTGAAAAGTCCTTGAACTCCATTAAGAACGGGAATAACATACCTTGATGAATGTTTTTCAAACTTCACTCTGCCCAGTATGTGGAAAATTGCAGAGACCTGTAAAGGCATTAATTACTCGAAACAGGCTGGAAGCAAGGCAGATGGAGAGAAGTGGACACGTTTGAGAAATATCTCACAGATGGGAAGGACAGGACTTGCTGCTGGATTGGATATGGCGGGCGAGAGCGAGAAAAAGGAAGGAATTGACGATGACTCCCACACTTCTGGCTTGAGCAACTGGGTGTCAAGTGGGCTGGTGGTGCCATTTACAGAACCGGGAACATCTAGGAGAAAAATGTGTTGGCAGGGGAAGGGGTGTGTGAGAGGGTGTAGGATGAGTCAGGAGTTTAGTTTGAAATCTGTTATGTTGGAGATATCTGGGAGATATCCAGGCAGAGATGTGAGAGAGGCAGTCAGATGGCAGCCGCTGAAAATAGAAATGAAAAGGGAGGAAACTGGCCTTTCTCAAGCATCTGCAATGCTAGGTATTGTGCATATGTTGCTTAATACTGCCTGGAACCTTGAGAGATTCCTTGAGATAAACCTGTTTAACAGACAGAGACCCTGAAAGTCAGAGTGGTGGACCTGACTTTTCCTAAATGGTAATAGTGTGTGTCAGGGCCAAGACTTGAATCCCAGCTTGCCTGGCTCAGAAGTCTTCTCTGTTTCCAGCCCACAAAGACTGACAATTGTTCTCATCGGACTGACATTTAACTGAGCTAGAATTGTCTAGAAGGACATTCAACTAACCATGGTTTAGGAGTATTTAAGATGAGAGCAATATATTTGCCATTTAATACAGCACATTATAAAATATCACCCTGTATATGATTAGAAATGGATTTGTCCTCAGACAACCCTATCATTGCACGTGTCAGCCTTTTATGAAAGGTTCAAATACATGCCACAGCAGGTCAAGTACCAAACGTTCTATGGAACCTATTTTTACGTAAATATTTTGTTTCAGAACAGTTTTACCTTTATGAGAAAATTACAGTTAGTAGGATTCCCATATGCCCTGCTCAGAGGCCTCTGTAGGTGACATCTTACATTGGTATGGTACATGTATCACTATTAAGGAGCCATCATTGTTCCATAATTATTATTAATTAAATCCTAAGTTCTCCCATCACTTCATGGGAAATAGATGGGGAAACAGTGGAAACAGTGTCAGACTTTATTTTGGGGGGCTCCAAAATCACTGCAGATGGTGACTGCAGCCATGAAATTAAAAGACGCTTACTCCTTGAAAGGAAAGTTATGACCAACCTAGATAGCATATTTAAAAGCAGAGACATTACTTTGCCAACAAAGGTCCGTCTAGTCAAGGCTATGGTTTTTCCAGTGGTCATGTGTGGATATGAGAGTTGGACTGTGAAGAAGGCTGAGCACCGAAGAATTGATGCTTTTGAACTGTGGTGTTGGAGAAGACTCTTGAGAGTCCCTTGGACTGCAAGGAGATCCAACCAGTCCATTCTGAAGGAGATCAGCCCTGGGATTTCTTTGGAAGGAATGATGCTAAAGCTGAAACTCCAGTACTTTGGCCACCTCATGCCAAGAGTTGACTCATTGGAAAAGCCTCTGATGCTTGGAGGGATTAGGGGCAGGAGGAGAAGGGGATGACAGAGGATGAGATGGCTGGATGGCATCACTGACTCGATGGACGTGAGTCTGAGTGAACTCTGGGAATTGGTGATGGACAGGGAGGCCTGGCGTGCTGCGATTCATGGGGTCGCAAAGAGTCGGACACGACTGAGCGACTGAACTGAACTGAACTGAAGTTCTATTCAGGTTTCACTAGTTTTCCCCTGATATCTTTTTCTCTGGTGCAGATTCCTACCTGGAATCCCACAGTGTTTTTAATCATCCTGTCTCCTAGACTCCTGTAGATGGTGACAGAGTCTCAGACTTTCCTTGTTTCTCATGACCTTGGCAGTTCTGAGGAGTACCAGATAGGATAGGCATTTTGGAGAATTTCTGCAATTTGTGTTTATCTGATGCTTTTCAATTAATTAGAAAGATGTTAGACTTTTTGGGAGGGAAGCGCCTTCTTTACCATGTCATATCAGGGGTACCTGCTGTCAAGAAAACTTACCACTGATGACGTTGACCTTAATCCCTTGGCTGTGGTGGTGTTTGCCAAGTTTCCCCACTGTAAAGTTACTACTCCTTCTATTGGTGCATATTTTCATTGTCCCGGATTTCCTTCATGTGCTTCCAGAGTTGATATGTTATACCTACACAGGAACTAGATCCAGTAATTAGCAGAATATTGAGTACTTACCAAGTTCCTAGCATTGGGCTTAGGGACTACCTTGAAATAATCCCATATAGAGTGTTAATTTCTCTAATTTATATATGAGGAATAAAACCTCTCCACGCTGAGAGAGGTTATGGAACCTGCCTGTAGTTATACAGTTGTCAGCTCCAGGCAGTGGGACCCTGTGCATGTTTCAGGGGTGGAGCTGAGCCTCCTGCGTGCATCTCAGCACAGCCGAGGACCAAACAGAAAGGCCATGCTGAAGGCCCTGAAGTCTTGCCATCCTCCTGCTGGGAGTTTCTCCCTGCCTTTGTTAAAGTCATTAGCTTTGATTTCTGCTCCTTTCCTTTAGCCTCAGTCATTCATGACCACATTGCTAGAAACTAAGGAAAAAGCACATTCATGGGGGATGTAGGACTTGCCAGGTTTCTAGTCTGAGAAGAGAAGTCCAGAATCTTTCACTTTGATTTTCCTGATTAGCAGAAGTAACTTTTTTGGGAGGCTCCTGTAGAGATTGTTGTCTTTCTATTTAAATTCCAAATAATCAGTACCCTCTTCCCAAATTAATCAGTGGTGTTCTGACTATGCTGCTCACATTCTTGTGTCTAACTACCTCTGTGCATGTCAGATTCTAGGACCCAGGTAAATATCTCTGAGTGAAAAGACTCCTACTGTTCACATCAAATGCTGTTCCATCCTTAGCAGTACACAGACCTACTTCCCTTTCCCATGATTATGATGGAAACAGTATGTTTGCACTTTTCATCAAAGTTCGGAAGAAATTGCATCCAGTTGTTATTTTTAGGTTGCTAAAAAAGATAAGCTGCACATCTGTCTACTAAATCTAATACCTATTCATACAGCCAAGATTAGATCTTTTCGGTTAGTTTATTTCAGAAGCACAAGAATTAAATTAAAGCTTTGATATATTTTCAGGAGACTCTGAAGAAAAATACATATCTTATTCACATATGTTCTTTTGGAAAATGCAAAGTGTAATGCAATGCAGACAATAGATATTCTTGACATTCCAGTGCTAGTCAGTTTCCCATAATGTAATACGTATTTTATTTTCAAGAGTCATAAAGGATATGGTTCAGAATACTTCCAGAGTTATGTGCCTCTAGAATTATAGAAGTAATTAGTTGTAAATATATTTTATTTTATGTAAATATATTTTATTCCAGTGTGAGGGGCTGAATCTTCACACAGTCTCTTTCAGAGACTGAAAGAGAGATGTATTTTTTTTTTTAATGTTGAAATATAAATGATTTTTTAAAGTTCTGATTCAGATGAACAACAAAGTGATTCAGTTATATATATATATGTATAAATATATGTATTCTTTTTTTGTATTCTCTTCCATTATAGGTTACTACAAGGTATTGAGTATAGTTCTTTAAGCTATACAGTAGGGCCTTGCTGGTCATCTATTTTATATATAGTTGTCCTATATATTTTATATATAGTTTATTTATATATATAAATATATTTATATATATTTATTTTTATATATATATTTTATATATAGTTGTCCTATGTATTGTCAAACTTCTTAATATTTAGTGACATCTTTTGTATCTCCAAGTGAAAACAGATCCAGTTAACAAACAAATAATCACGTTTTGATTATCTATGCCCCCAAACATATCCAAAAAGATGTCATGTGTGAAGAGATGCGTCTTGCTGGGCAGACCATGAGCCCTCCCATGTGGGGGAAGGGTCACCTGCCCATCAGCCTCCCTGGAATTCGCACCTGTATCACCACACCCTAAGTGGAGTGGTGGTGTGGCATATCTGTTTACTAGCTCAGGAGTGACAGCATGGCATGGTGTTTGCAGACAGGGGCACAGTGTGCAGGAGAGATGGACTTATTGCTCCACACTGGCACCTTTAGATTTGTTTGCATCTACGTGTCTGCTCTTACTTTCTCATCGCTCTCATATTCTATGCTCTGCTGCTTACCTGACTTGCTTTTGGCATTTTGGGAAGCATTTGGTATTCTTTATATGAATGTTTTGGATGAGGCATTTTGAGCTCTTCAGAGGAAAATCACTATATAAATCTAATAATTCCAAAATGTTCCCCTGGACAGAAACATAATATAGACTGCCTTGAAGATACCAATGTTTGATTGACTTTAGAGAAATGAAGAGTGGGTACTTAAAAAAAAAAAAAAAACCAACTTAAACACAGGGGGCTTCCCACATGGCGATAGTGGTAAAGAGTCCACCTGGCAGTGCAGGAGAGACAAGACACTTGGGTACGATCCCTGGTTCAGGAAGATCCCCTGGAGTAGGAAATGGCAACCTGCTCCAGTATTCTTGCCTGGAGAATCCCATAGACAGAGGAACCTCCTGGTGGGCTACAGTCCATGGGGTTGCAGAGAATCAGACGACTGAGCAAGAGTACACACACACACAAGGAAACACTGTATCGTCTTTGTTGCACCTTGATGCATTTGAAAAGATTCTGTATTCCTAATAAATTGTCCCATTCCGTTTTACACAGAGCATCACCAAGAAATAGTACACTTCCTTCCTTTGTTAAAATTTTTAATTTTAAACTCTGTATTTGATGTATCCTTTAGTTAATACAAAGCAACATTAAATGCAATTATTCTGCTAAAGGTCTTTTTTTTTTTCGTTTATTCTTCAAAACCTTCCTGTACTAGCCTGTGAGCCGGTCACACTGGGATATGTGTGTGGAATTCCCAGGCTTGGCCATTGCTTGCACTTTATCGCCCTCTAGAGGCTTCCTGAAGAACTGTGAACTTTTTATCTGGGCTCCAAATATTTGTCTAAAGAGAGCCACTTTTCGTCTACAATTCTGGTTTAGATTCAGAGGCCTCGATTCTGACTACAGCCCTCTATGAGAATAACTACCACACTGTTTGCTTTAAGAGATTTAGAATGAATGAATACTAGAATTGTGTGGGAAATCCCTGCAATGTTCAATATAATTTTGAAATGAGATAATTGCAAAAGAGAGGAAAATGAATTAGGACCCTGTCGTTACACTTCCATCCTCTTTTGTCTGCAGTGAGTGGGTGGCTTACTCATCACACAGTGCCTTTGGGAGCAGGAAATGCCCGATTTGAACCTCATTTGCAGGCAGCTGAGAATAGGTGGAAGGAACTGGGCTTTGGGTTTAGACCTGGGTGCAGATCTTGCCTCTGCCCTCCAGATATTAATCTGAACGCATTTCCCATCTGTAAAATGGGAATAGAATAGGATTGTTAGGAATGTTAGATGAGATTAACCAACACAGTGCCTGATTTGTAACAGGTGCCCCAAAATGGATAATTCCCGTTTCTGACCCTTCTCTAACATTACAGAAAGAAGGGAGGAGTCAAAGAACATTGATATAGCTCTAATGAAGAGAAACAAGGGGAAAACCATCCAAAAACGCTTTAAGAATCATCTGACGTGTCAGGGAAATTAAAATGGAGGAAGTCTTGCCCAGGCTTCAGAAGCAGGAGACTAGGCCTCTGACACTGGACAGCCCAGATCCTATGCCTGCCTGTAAGCACAGAAAGTCAGGAGGCACTTTAGATAAGAAAGGGGTGGGTCTTGGAATTGTTGAGCCCTTTGTTCTTTTATCTCCCCAGCTTAGGTGTAAGAGTTATTTTCATTAGAGAGTCATTCCCAGCATTGTCTCCTTTTGAAGTCGCTCAGTCCTGTCCAACTCTGCAACCCCATGGACTAGAAGACATAAAATGCAAGGATACTAGTGGATATCATTACACTGATTTATAGGAAAGTGCTAGTGTTGGTAAGGATTTTTCCAACTCACTTTCTTGTACGAACTGAGATTAGGATTGGGAGTGGTGGAGAAGAGAAACAGATCAAGTGTGATAAAGATCAAATCAGGGAGTTGTAGAGCGACAGACTGGCCTCCATGTACCTGTCAGATTGTTGCAAATGATTTCTCTTCCTTATGCTTAATACAGTAACTACTACGGAATAATTTTACTGGCAGTGAATTTTGCTGTTTTTTGTTCTGAATAACATAAATGTTTGATTTCAGTATTTTTTGTAAACAAAATATTTGGGAGAAGAAGAGAAGCCTTTTTTCTATAGTTTTAGTGAAGCGGTGTTCTCAAACAGTTTTTAAGTCACATATTTGCATTTTCAGTACTCCTCCCTTTGAGAGCTATATAACAGTGTTGTTGGCATGAAAATGTGGGTGGGGGCTGATACTGAAATGAGCAGCAAAATAAAATACAATGGCGAAGGATAGACCATAGACATGTTGAGTGAGTTTTGAACCTTTTTTCACTCTAAGTTGTTACTTAATATTGTATACAGTGGTCCAGTATCATGTGGGGTCTATAAAAGTTCAGTCATCTGGTCTACCTCCCCCCCCCCGCCCCAGCCCAATACTGATGCCTGTGTCACACATGTTTGTGCTTGCCAGTCACTAACTCTGCTGTGTGCAGGGGTTCATGGTTGACCAGTGGATGTGTGTCCAGTCAGGCTTTTTCACCTGATAGCCTGAATTGGACAGGGCCTGAACCAGTCTGAATGGCCAGGATGAGAGAACATTAGAGAATGATATTCCAGCCCATGGTCTTATACTTACTACATCTAACGTATTGTGTAGTAATAATTGATAGTCACAATGATTTGGTCATTCATTAATTTGTATGTTCAACAAACATTCATCCCCTTTCTGTCTGCCAGGCTCTGAGATGGAGGGTGCAGTTTAACAGCCTGAAGACTGAGGGTACTGGCCACCTGACGGGACTTTGGAGCCAGGTGGGCCTGGATTCGAGTCATGGGTTCCTAACTTATTTGGTGACTAATGATGAGTTATTTACCTTCCCCGAGTTGCTAAATATTCCTGTGTCTGTATTTTCTCTCTCTCTCTTCACCATTGGCTCAGAAGGTCTGGCCTCTTCTAAGTTTACCCCACCAGTGTCCTTGATCACATTTCCTTAAGCTTCCTGAGTTTTGCTCCATCCATGATACCTTTTCCAAGTTATATTCATCTTGCCCTTTGCATCAAGGCCTTCCTTTCATCCTATGAATATACCCGTTTCAAGTCTATTATAGTCTACAAAAGTCAAAATGCATTCCTTCTCTCTTGGAATTTTTTCAAAGTAGTATTCCTTCTTCTGTTCTCTTTTGCTCAGTGCTTTTATGCCCTGAATAATCAGCTCACTCCATTGCAGAGTTGCTTGCATCTTTACCTCTCTAACTGAGAACTCTCTGAGAGATGACCAGTGATCCCCCAGGGAGCAAACGTGATTGTCATTTTACCCCCTCTAATTATTCTGACTTTTGAAACAAAGTATCTCCTTAAAATTCTTCCCCCTCAGCCTCTATGGAATTCTATTAATTTTGCTCTGTCTGGGCCTCTGGGATCAGATGTGTGCTATACACCCACCCCCCTTCATCCTGAACACAAATGTAGGCATGCCCTGAAATTCTCGCCTCACACCTTCCCATGTAAGCCCATGTTTTCAACTCTGACTTCTAGGTAGAAGACTTTCCAATCAAGTATGTCTGACCCATCCTCTATCCACTGCCCCAGGATATACATCCTAAAGCTTCCTGGGCTTACCTTTATAAATGATCCACCACTGCCTCCTATGCAACAGGCCTACAACAAAGTTCATCATCTTTGGTGGAAAAACCATGAAGAGTCTTTCAACAAGCTTACCGTGAAACTTGTCATCTTGGATGGAAAGACCAGTCTTCAGGGGCAGCTCTGTTTCTGTTGGTGGCACCAACATTATCCTTGTAAAGATGATAAGAATGCTTAGTACAATTGTATTCCCCCTCTCTAATAAGATATCAGGTGTATGTATTCAATCTCTGAGATGATTTTGCATTTTTCCTCATCTGCCACATTGCTACCACCCTAAATAAGGGTCATAACCCTTTCGCTAAATAAAACGTAGAAAATCAGTTTTCTTCCATGTGTGAGCATATAGCTTCCCAAAGCCCCATTGAGAAGAGTCCAGAGGTTACATCTGGGAAAGAATGCCATGATCAGCAGGCACTCTGCACTAGGAATGTGGAAGGGCAAATTAGAACCTCTGTGGCATAGACTGTGCTCAGACTTTCCTAATTGATCTCTTCACTCCTAGCCTCTCTATTTCACGTCAACTGTGCAGCATGATGGTTCTCCCTAGGCATAGCTATGGCAGCTCCCACTGTCAACCACGGTAGGAGTCCAGCCCAGAGTCCAGTGTTCCCACATTCTTAGTCACAACCTTCACTACTCTCCAGTCTTTGGCCACTCTGCTGCAGCCAAACTCAATGACTCATTCTTCCCCAAGCATTCTCTACACCTCTCTGTTCTCTTCCTCTTTACCCCCAATACATGATCCTTCATTCTTCCACCCCAGCCTTCAAGCATGAGCTCATTTATCACTTTTTTTCATGAGACTTTTCCTCATGTCCCCCACCTATCTGGATTTTCTCTTATTTCTAAATCCCTGTGGTCTCTTGCAACTTTCTGATGTAAACAAGCTGTGGTGATGAATGGGGTACTATGTAAGGACCACATCACCCAGGGAACTCATCTGCCTATTGAATCATGCCTGTCTGCTTCGATTTGCCTGGAAGCTCGTTGCTGACAGGGACTGCTCCTGAGCCCTACCCAGCTTCCTTGTAGTCTATGCAGTGCCTCCTGTCATTTCTGGTATGAGAGGATCAGATAGAACTGTCACAAACAACTATGATAAAATAATGCTGCATATTGCTTCTCCTTTGCATTTCATTTAGAAGTTCTGAAATGGATTACTTGTATCTGGCAAAGAGCCTGACCATCAAGGTGGGGGTGAAAAGGGAAGATCTGGTGAATTCCTGCTTCCTATCAAGGAAGCAAACATCCTTAAACCATCTGGAAAGCTGAAATCCAATGTATCATTAAGGGAGCCTAGCACATCACTGTTTAATGGAAATATAATGGAAGCCACATATGTAATTTAAAATTTTCCAGTTGATAATGTTTTTAAAAAGAAACAATGAAATTAATTGTAATAGATTTTCATTTTACCTAGTATGTTGTAAATATTATTTTGACATTGAATCATTATTTTAAAGTGCTACTGAGGTATTTTATAATTTTTTGTTGATGTCTTAGACATCCAATGTATATTTTATACTTAGTAGCACATCTGCATTTGGACCTCACATATCAAATGCTTGGTAGCCACATGTGGCTGACAGCTACCTTATTGAGCAATGGAAGCACTGAAGGCACAGCCAGAGTTGAGAACTAGGAAGCCAGGAATGATGGGGATGAGAAAAAAATGTGCCAGGATATAACTGGTACCCCAGTAGGGAAGTCAGGGCAGGAAAAGTGAATAAGGACCCATAGGCTCCGCTTTAAGTCATCTGTGTAAGTTTTTTCTAGAATTGGTATAGTGATCACATAAGCAGCTCATTCAAATTGTGAGAGCCAAGAAACCAAATTGACCCCAACCACTGATTCCAAAGTATCAAGCTCATGAACTCTATAGTATCTACCTTTTGCTGGAAGGTTAAAGAAATTCAGTAAGTGATCAGTTCAGTAAGAGATCATTTTATTGGTTTGGAGAAACTTAGAACGGAAGTTATTTGCAAAGGAACTGAACCCAATGTTTGATTGGTTAGTTGAATTTTAAAGGAAAGGTTTGTCTGCTTATTAAAAGCATTTATTTTTTGATATGTATTTATGTATGACTATAAGTCAGATTGGCCTCCTAGGTGGTAAAGAATCTGCCTGCCAATGCAGAAGACATGGGTTCGATCCCAGGGATCGTCTCGATCCCTGGGTCAAGAAGATCCCCTGGAGAAGGAAATGGCAACCCAGTCCAGTAATCTTGCCTGGGAAATCCCATGGATAGAGGAGCCTGGGTGGGTTACAGTCCATGGGATTGCAAGGAATCAGGCAGGACTTAGTGTCTAAACAACAGCAAAAGTCAGATTAAAGGAAAAGAAATTTTATTAAAGGAAATGAAAAGTAAAGCCTTCATTTTTCCTCACTGATATCCTTCTCTCCCTCCCACCCCCTCCCCTGCAGGGGAAGGAGGATGGATTATGTTGCTTTCCAGGTGGTCCTAGTGGTAAAGAACCCACCTGCTAATGCAGGAAACCTAAGAGACATGGGTTTGATCCCTAGGTCAGGAAGATCCTGTGGAGGAGGAAATGGCAACCCACTCCAGTATTCTTGCCTAGAGAATCCTGTGGACAGAGGAGCCTGGTGGGCTACGGTCCATGGGGTCACAAAGAGTTGAACACGACTGAGGGTACTTAGCATGCATGCACGCACATCTGTTCTTTTCTCCATTGAGTCCCCAGAACCTAGAACAGTACCTGGCACAAGTAAGCACACAACATTCTTTAAATGATTATTATTCACTGTAATTTTTTCACTGAAGAAGTAAAATAAAAGGGCAAAGGCATATGGTCTGATGTTCTCACTCAGCCCACATCTTGAGTAGCAGCATAATTTACCACTCTGAGTTTTTAAATTGAGCATCTACAAATACAATTCTTCTGCTTTCATATCCTTGGACATCAACTAACCCCCACCTTAGAAATCCAATATCGCCATTTCTCTTATCTACTTTGAAATCTTCAAATGTTTTTAGACAAATTAGCAGAGACTGTAGTTCTGAAAAGAATGGCAAATTGTTGCTATTACCACAAACTAAAATATATTTCACTCCTATAACCCTCAATTGGTTGCTGTGGGTTACAGATACAGATTAGACGCAGATTTTTGCCCTTGGGGGAACGATAAACAATCAGGACTCTTATTTTTGTAATAACCATGTCACCCTAGAGCCATCTGGTGTATATTTAGAGTAATGTAATTTCTACTCTTGCTTGATGATACTGATGGTATGCAGCAAATATATTGCCATTTTGAAGAACAATTGGGTTAATGTCTGCTTATAATCCAACAGTGATTTAATCTTTCATTCTGTGTGAACTGCAATAAATTGTGAATTAGTTCTATTTTTAGAAAAGTCATCAAAAGGCCAATGTATAGTTCTATGTGGAAACTCAAAATGATTTTTAAAATATGTTCATCTAGTACATTGGTCTAAGGGTTCCCAAATAAAAGGGAGATGAGGACATCAGACAAAAGAAAAAAATGATATCTAAGCAGGATTATAATACTTATTTGCTCTGTGCTTATGTATGTCAGGTACATAGAACCGAAGAGACTTTACGTATGTCTTCTTCTTTAATTTTTATAACAGTGCTCTAAGGTATATGCTATTTCCCTCCTTTTAAAGATAAGAAAAATGAATCAGAAAGAAATTAAATTACATACCTGCAGTCTAATAGCTGCAAAGTGAATAATTGATGCACAAACCAAGATTTCCCCACTACTTTTTAATGTGTTTTAATATGTGAGTCCTAGGGGAACACATACACTTACACTCATGCACACACATAAACCACTGCTAACACCACTATTATCACTATCAGCCCACATTAAAATGAAATATGTATCTCCAGAAAATGAATAGTTCAGTAAGTCCTATTTAAAGCATATACTGATGTGGAGAGAAGACTTTCTAATTAATAACTGCAAGACACCTACCTCTTTCTAGAGCTCAGTAACAGAAACATTTAACCGATGCTTTGGTGACACTTAGGAGGGTTTATGAACCTGTCAATTTTCTAGAGAATTTAGGTTTTTATGCATTTTTCTAGGTATAGGATCCAATCAGATTCAACCAGATTCCCAGAGATAAAAGACAACAAAAAGGTTGAGAATGGCTGTTAACATATGCAAAGAATGGAGAGTGTTGCAGACAGGAGCTGAATTGTGTAGCATTTTCTTCTCAAGTAATGAAGCATAATATCATCATCTCCATGTTCTAATATTAACAGTAACTATTAATAGTATTAGAAACAATAGTATTGACAGTTTGTTATCATCTATGACATTTATCAAATGCATTAGAGTGTCCTACTGAGAAGTAGGATGTAATAATTATCCTGAAGGCTTAAGTTTTTAAGAAACAGGAAGAAAGTGTCATTTATTCATTTTCTCCAACAGCATTTCACTTATTTCTTGAATGAATACCTATTGAGTGCTGGTGTTCTAGGTGTTGGAAACACAGGAGGAGTTTACCTTGGCAGAAAGCACAGATAAGAGAAGGAAACCCCTGAAGCTCTTTTGGCAGGAAGTGCTCAAGTGCATTGGACAAGGCAATGGCAACCCACTCCAGTGTTCTTGCCTGGAGAATCCCAGGGACGGAGGAGCCTGGTGGGCTGCCGTCTATGGGGTCGCACAGAGTCAGACACGACTGAAGTGACTTAGCAGCAGCAGCTGCAGCTCAAGTAGAAACTGAGCGAGTGAAGTTCAGGGCGTGATGGCAGATGATGGTCTTGACTCGGTGGCCTGGGAAGTTCTCCCTGTTAAGGTGATAACTGAGCAGAGGCCCGAAGAAAGAGGGAGGGAACCGTGAGTATGAACAGCACAGATGGTGAGAAAGCCAGGGCAAGGAGAGAGACGGAGGGGTGGAGGGAGGCACTAGGCATGATAGAAGAAAGAGGGCCTTGCTGAAGGGGCTTGCTGGTGTGGTAAGAAATTAATATTTTATACTAATAAGGAAGGGGATGGAGAATTTGTCCAGAAGAATAACTTGACCTGTCAGATGAGGTAGTAATTTTATTTTCCTTTTCCATTGACAGGGAAAGATATTCCAAAGTCAACTGTCTTATAATTTGAGGGCTGCAACTTTGAAAATTCTCTAGATACTGTAATTTCAATATTTTCAAAAGTAGTAAATCTGAACACTCACAGTGCCCACCATGGATGGTAGTGTAACACGGAAGCTGTAATTCTAGTATCTGGGAGGGTGGGGGCTGGCATGTACCCCGGCTCTTCTTTCCGAAAGCAGTGGCATGTGGACTCAGCGATGATGGACCATCGATTGTGGAGTACATAAAAAGCCTGGCTTCCCACCCCGGATCTTCCAGCCTGTTGCATAGGGACCTGTAATCCAGGGTGTATCCAACCAGTTCAGGATCCTCTGTGTGGTTTCCAAAACACGATTCTATCATATGTTCAGAAACGCTAAGTCTGAACATTATGTAATGTCTTAAGTTCCTGAATGTGGTGACTTTTAGTATTAAAAAAAGGAACTAGTGGCAATTTAACCCAAAGAAAGAAAGAAAAGAAAATGAAGCAGTAGGATATAAATATCAGAGTCAGAAGATTTCAGAGCCACTGCAGGACCTGGACTCTTCTAACATTGTTATATTCCTGAGCTGCAGCAAAAACATCCTCCGTTAGGGGGTCCCCTAACCCTGCTTTGGTCTGTGAGCCTTGTCACCAAAGAGATTCCTATTCCTTCTCTCTCTCTCTCTCCTGCAGTTTCTCTTTCTTTCTCTCTCTCTTTTTGAATATCTGTCACCCTCACTCTAATTGAAAAATAGGTTGACAGTGTGTTCTGTGTCTGTATTTTTTCCCTGCATGGCTGTATGCTTCCTGTGTTTGAACAGAGAAAGTACGGTACAGTGTGACCCAGCGAGGAAAGATCACGGATGTGTCACCTTTGTGTGCACAGTCTGAGCACTGACTTCATCCCGTTTTGCATACTTCTATATGAATTGAGAGAGAATGAAACTGTGGAGAAGGAGCTTGGCTATTATAAGGATAGGACATGCTTGAGATTGTTAGGCAATGAAAGGTGTGTTGTGGTCGAGAGCCTTACTTACCTCCTTCATCTTCAGACACGGAACAGGGAACCCAGCTAAGTGGTTGTTCCATTAACCCTGACGTCAGAAAAGTGAGTCCTCAGCAAGAAATAAAAATCTGCTGAAGTATAGGCAGGAGAACACCGTAAAAAGACTTTCTCTTTGCTCCCATCACAAAGTCACCCAGAATCGCCAAGTGGAAATTAACAGCTTATAAATGCATTTTTAACCGTTTGATTCTCAGTTTGTACTAAATCTACTGAGAGTTATCATTTCCATCAAGAAGAATCTTTTGAATTTGAAACAAAATACTTCAAACCTGCAGAAGAGTTTAGAGAGAGACATTACAAACACCAGTGTGACCAAACCTGAATTTAACCAGTGCAATCTTTTTTGCCATATTTGCTTTATATTCTTTTTTTTTTTTTTTTAAGAGTTTAGGCTACTTTGGACTACTGCTAACATTTCATGCCTAGTTAGAAGATTTCACATTTAGTGGAAATTGTTATGTGATATTGGTAAGACACTGTGAATCAAGAATAATCAAACATGATATTTCTTGAAAACCCTAAGGATGCATGGGTCTCAAGGCTCCTCATATTACCTTCACCAAAAGCCAAACCAAAAGGCATGCCTCAGAAACTATTAGACTGAAATATTCTTTGGAAGGAATAGTTCAGGCCAGAGAGGTTGGCCTGGACTCAGTGATTGACGAGGTTGTGAGTTAAGGTCAGGGAAGGGATTCTCTCAGGGGAAGTTGCTGAGCTGTTTGGAATCCCTGATATTGTCCCTGATGGGATCATATACTGTGAGGCTTCTCAAAAATGTATCCTTTCCACAAGCAAAATGGCATGTGCTGTTGTGTTTAGTCGCTCAGTCGTGTCCGACTCTTTGCGACCCCATGGACTGTAGCCCTCCAGGCTCCTCTGTCCATGGGGATTCTCCAGGCAAGAACACTGGAATGGGTTGCCACGCCCTCCTCCAGAGTATCTTCCCAACCCAGGGATCAAACCCAGGTCTCCCACATTGCAGGCGGATTCTTTACCATCTGAGCCACCAGGAAAGCCCATAAAATGGCATACCCATATTTATCTACATTAAATAGTGGGTTGGCCAAAAAGCTCATTAAGGTTTTCTTTCATACCTTATGGAAAAACCTGAACAAACTTTTTGGGCAACCCAGTGCTTCTTATCCAATTTCCAGTCCCTCTGTTCAGAAGTATGAAACAGAGATCAAGTAGAAAAATGTCCCCCTCTTAACTGACATAAATTCTCACTCTGACTCTCTGTGAATGGAAGATAACTGTTTGACACAGCACAGATGTCTACTGTTGCCTCTGTTCTAATCTAATAACGGATCAAGGGAGAAAATGATGGAACGCCTCTTCCTGCCTCCCTTTTCAGGAGGGGATGCAGGGTACCTATGAGGCTGTGGTTCTCTTGGGTTCCCCAGTGACTAGGCAGGTAAAGAATGCTTATTCCTAGTGGCCAATGGGAGCCTGAAGAAAGAAGCAAAGATCGCTGTTTTCCAAGGCAAAGCAAAGACCCAAACTTAGAAACTATAGTACCTTCTGAACCCTAGGGATCCCGTCCCTGCAAACCGCCCCACCCGGCACCCCGCCAACCTACCCAGTTACTCCACGTCACCTGGTTGGTAATACCAGAGGTGCCTCCGACAAGAAGCTGAGAGTGTTGCCAGGCCTTGTGAATGGAAAAGATAGTGCCTGTCCTGGGGAGGGTGGGGAGCAGAGTGGCAATTCTTTGTGTCACCCCTCAAAGGACTCACAGTTTATGAACTAATTTACTATTAAATAGTAGTGGGAGAAACTCTTGTCTGCCACCCCTGACTGGTTCGTCACTGCTCAAGAGGCTTTAAAAACCTGAGGTCTGTGAGTCCTGAAGGAGTACAGAATCCCAGTCAGGAGGGAACACGACTCACTGAAGAGAAATGTGATCTTGAGAGCACAGAACCATCTAAGAACAGCAGTTCTCGATGAAGTACAACTAATGAGAGAAACAGGAGAGAACCCTCATCACAATGACAGAGAGGTGTTGGGAAGATGTCATTTGGGCACCAACTTAAATTCTAAAACTAAAAAAATTACTACATAACCTGAACGGGAGAATGATTTGTGCTGAAAACTGAATTTGTTATGTAAAGGATCAAAAGGCAGAAATAGCCCAATCTGGAGTGAAGGCCTAAGGAAATTAAAGTCATGAGAAAACAGGAGACTTGGAGAACATATTTAGAGGCATAACATGCAACCATAGAAAAATTCTGGGTCGAAAAAATGAGGCTAGAAGACAGAGATAATAGAAAACAATTTTCCTGAGCTAAAGAGCATTTTGAATCTCTAGACTAGAGAGAGTTATTGAGTCCTGAGAAAGAACGTACATTTCAGCATTTCCTAATTTCTTTCTAAACTCCAGAGTGTGAAAATAAAAAATCTGTCTTCCAGACAGAAATCACAAGTTACTAACAATGGGCATTCCTTTATGGTGGGACATTTTGTAACTGCTTATCCTTTTAAAAATTTGGCCTAATTGAATTCATTTTCTAGTAGACCATCAGTGGGCTTTTGCTAGTTGGTGGGAAGGGACTGTATACAATAATTTCAAGATTCACATAGAAGAAAAAGAATGTGAGAAGAACCAAAAAATTGATGGGAGAACACCGGGGGAAACTTCAGATCAGATCAGATCAGATCAGATCAGTGGCTCAGTCGTGTCCGATTCTTTGCAACCCCATGAATCGCAGCACGCCAGGCCTCCCTGTCCATCACCAACTCCCAGAGTTCACCCAGACTCACATCCATCGAGTCAGTGATGCCATCCAGCCATCTCATCCTCTGTCGTCCCCTTCTCCTCCTGCCCCCAATCCCTCCCAGCATCAGAGTCTTTTCCAATGAGTCAACTCTTCACATGAGGTGGCCAAAGTACTGGAGTTTCAAAGTACTGGGGGAAACTTACTGGATGTCAAATGTTTCTATAAAGCTACTGAAAATCAAACAGAATGGAACCAGCAAAGACTTATACACAGATGTTAGTGCTGCACAATAAATGTCTGGAAATAGATACAAAGAAATGTAAGAAATTACATTTGACAAAGATGGCATTTAAATCTAGTGAGAAAACTTTGGTTCAGCTAAACAAAAAATTGGATAGCATACTTGAGTATCCAGCATAGAAGCAAACAAACCAAAACAGCAAAGAAGAAAACTAAATATCAATCTGTTTTACAAAATGAATTCCGGATCAGTTAAAGGTATAAATAAAATATATGAAATAATGAAAATGTTAGAAAAACTTTCCTAGCAAGACAGGCAACCGTGAAACCCAAAGAAAAGATACATTAAACTGTGTAACTTTTTTAATTGGGTGGTAAAAGATATTATAGAAAGAAAAAATTGAGAGACTGGAGGAAAGTTTCAGTGGATATGTAAAGCAAAGGGCTGAGATCCCTAATATTAAAATAATATTTAGAATTTTTTTAAAAAGGCGTATTACCCAGTAGAAAAACAGGCAAATAATATAGATGTGAAATTTAAATAGACTATAGACAAGAACATATTCAATCTCATTTACTCATCATAGAATAAATGCAAATTGCAAATGAGATATTTTAAAATTCATCATATTGATAAAATTTAATCCATTACAGTTAAGAATATTAGGAAATGGTCAGCCTTATACATTGCTGGTTGGATAGTCAATTGTTACCATTTTTGCAAGTTATGTCAAACAAAATGTAAAATGGCTTCCCTAGTGGCTCGACAGTAAAGAATTCACCTGCCATTGCAGAAGACATAAATTTGATCCCTGAGTCAGGAAGATCCCCTGAAGGAGGCAATGGCAACCCTCTCCAGTGTCTTGCCTGGGAAGTCCCATGGGCAGAGGATCCTGGCAGGCTACAGTCCGTGGGGTCACAAAAGAGTCGCATGTGACAGAGCAACTTAACAACAGCACCAGTGCTTTGCCTGAGGCAGAAGAATATGTATAGGGCATTTATTTATAAGACAAAACATCTTGCACATGTTTGGGAATAATGAAAACTGAGTAGATGGATATGACTCTTTTCCTTTATACAACTTCTGATGATTTTACTGGTAGCAATAACCAAGCATTAGTTTAGTAATAAATGACAAGAAAGTAAAAGAAAATAAAACTAGTTATCTAATTTTATCAAAGATAATATAAAAAGTTGAGGCTTTATTTCTTGTGTGAAGTCAGGGCTAAAACTCTGACATTCTCCATTATGACAGGAACTGCCTTGTCTCCAAGAACAGATGAGGCTTGTACAGAAAAAAAAAAATCAAGTGTGGTCTCAGTGATCTGGGCCATCCTCTCAGGTTGCTATGCAGTACACTGAGAGAAAACACCTATTTCCAGAGGTCGTCAAGCTTCTCTGGAGTCAAGGCTCCAGTACTTTCAGCATGGGTTTAGCTGGCCTCTTGTTCTTAGCTAGAACTACTGTTCAATACTTTCTTTTTACCTGGATTTTATGCTTTTAAAAAAATTCTAACTGGTAAGAGCAGCCTCTAAATTCTACAGAGATCTCCCCTTAAAAAACTTTCTCTTAAGTGTCACATTAAGTAACCTCAACAGAGACTCTGATCTCAATGGAGCATTGTGTGTGTGTGGCGGGGGGGGTCTCAGCTATAGTTCAGAAGTGGTAGAACGAGGCAAGCACCAGTAGTGCATAATGACACTTGCTCCTCAAGGCCAGTGTTGATGCACAAATTCTCAGACACCTCACCATCCCCATCTTGGGTCCATGGCAACAAAAGTACATGCCAGTTCATGTGCCCACCCATCTGTATTACCTTCCTCTGTAGATTCTAGTTCTACTACTGCCTTTGCAAGATAGCATACTCTGGAGTGATTCAGGGCAGGAGCCATAGTCAGACTTTCTGGGTTTAAATCTCTCTGCAGCCACCCCCGTCAGCTGTGTGGCTTTAGACTTGGTTTCCTTCCTCTTCTATAAAACACGGAAGCATATGCCCACTCACTGGTTTGTTATGAGATCATTTCTGTAAAACTCCTTGCAGGAGACCTGACTTTGATCCCTGGGTTGGGAAGATCTCATGGAGAAGGGAATGGCAATCCACTCCAGTATTCTTGCCTGGATAATTCCATGGACAGAGGAGCCTGGTGGGCTACAGTCCATGGAGTCTCAAAGAGTCAGACATGACTAGTAACTAGTATGTTAGTTATAGTCATCAATATCATTATTATGTAGACATGAACATTTCTTGAGAGACGGTCAGCTTTTTTTTTTTTTTACTAAGATCTTAAAAAGCCGTAATTATGGACCTACATTTGACGTGCTGATTAATAGACTTCTAATAAGGAAAGAAATTAAAAGACGCTTACTCCTTGGAAGGAAAGTTATGACCAACCTAGATAGTATATTGAAAAGCAGAGATACTACTTTACCAACAAAGGTCTGTCTAGTCAGGGCTGTGGTTTTTCCAGTGATTATGTATGGATGTGAGAGTTGGACTGTGAAGAAAGCTGAGCGCCAAAGAATTGATGCTTTTGAACTGTGGTGTCAGAGAAGACTCTTGAGAGTCCCTTGGATTGCAAGGAGATCCAACCAGTCCATCCTAAAGGAGATCAGTCCTGGGTGTTCATTGGAAGGACTGATGCTGAAGCTGAAAGTCCAGTACTTTGGCCACCTCATGCCAAGAGTTGACTCATTGGAAAAGACCCTGATGCTGGGAGGGACTGGGGACAGGAGGAGAAGGGGACGACAGAGGATGAGATGGCTAGATGGCATCACCAACTCAATGGATGTGAGTCTGAGTGAACTCCTGGAGTTGGTGATGGACAGGGAGGCCTGGCGTGCTGCGATTCACGGGGTCGCAAAGAGTCAGACACGACTGAATGACTGAACTGAACTGAATAAGGAAAAAGTACAAGAAGAAGGGAAATGTGAGAGCAGCATTTTTGTATCTACCAGGAGGCCTCATTATTTAAAAAGTATTGGAAGATGTAATATTAACTGGCTATGTGACAAGAAGGGGAAAACTTGATCTTCTCTACTGATTTGGTGGTGGCGGTGGTGGCTTAGTTGCTAAGTCGTGTCCGACCCTTGCGACCCCATGGACTGTAACCTGCCAGGTTCCTCTGCCAATGGGATTCTCCAGGCAAGAATACTGGAGTGGGTTGCCATTTCCTTCTCTACTCTACTGATTTACTCTTTAATAAGTTTAAATCTGATATAAAGGAACTCAATGTATCAGATTATCTAGAGCAAGAATCAAATTAGTCAGCCCCCCATATCCTAGCGCCAGGGACCCATTTTTTTAAAGCCAACTCACCTTCACCTGATAATGCATAGGTATATGTTGTTCCTATATTGCAAGTATTACTTTTTGTATGTGCAAGTAACATTGCATTGATCTGCATCATAACTGTAAAAATTGCTAACTAAAAGGTTTGACTGAAAGTTCCTATTTCTGACTTGCCTTCATTTTTCCTTTTACTAAAACTTCATATTGTTTGAGTTTTGGTTAGCAATTATCATATTAACAAATTCAAGTTTTGGGGTTTGAGTGTTCTGTCAGCCTGGGGATGAGAATTGGAAGGGTCCGATCGCTTCATACATTCCTGGACTGTAAATGGATACA
Source organism: Bos indicus x Bos taurus (assembly GCF_003369695.1). Lineage (NCBI taxonomy): Eukaryota > Metazoa > Chordata > Mammalia > Artiodactyla > Bovidae > Bos > Bos indicus x Bos taurus. The sequence continues at coordinate 25,788,927 of NC_040083.1, read as the reverse complement.
GACAGCACTAGGGGGCACTGCTACATTCTCTACCCAGTGCTGGAAATGTCAGTGTTAGCTAGCATCTTTAAGAGCATGATGTGTGCATGCACATACTTAGACAAAAAGAATGAGGCTTTCAGAGTAAAAACAGATGAAACTCTCAGCAGGTTTCACATGTCAGTACTTCATTTCTGCAGAGTCAGAAAGAAGGCTTTGTTTTTTAGGCTGTACTCCTGTGACCAACTACTTATGTGAACTTCTCCTCGAAAAGCTTTGAGCTTTTCTGTGAATCCCCAGTGCATTTAGCATTTCCTATGTAATAAGAAATAGGCCTTTTACATTACAGGATATGTATGAATAAAGGTGTGAAATATGAACCAATCATAAATACTGTGGTTTCCTCTCTAAAGGAAATATCTGTGTTTGCAAATCCAAGGACAGGTGAAAATGAGGACTTTGTCTTTTCATACTCTGTTATTAAATCTTATTTATTTGGATGCAATTCATCGTCCTGTCAAAATCCTACTGTCTCTCTGCCCACTCTCTCCCACCTCCCTGCCTCTTTCCTGGTCTCCCACAGGCCCTTCATAAGCTTTACCATCTACTCTATTTGCCAGCAGACCCATGGAGTCTTTTTGACAACAAAACTGAGGAGGAGAAATTATAATCCGTTTCTAAATCTGCTTGTGGCCTTGTTTGTCAGATGCCGCTGACTTTGACTTCATCAAAAGACCCTTTGTTTGATCCTGTGTTTGATTTTTCATGTCTGGTGACTGTAACACTATCTTTGCCAGTATTTCTTGTTCCCTAACCTAAAATGTTCTTCCAGTGTAAAAGTATGATTTCTCATGTGCTTATCATATGATTCCATTTCTTAAAATTCCCCTGGGGACACTGTGTTTCTCTGAGCACTGTCTACATTTTGTACCTTTGCCCTGAAGGTTCTGTTCCTTCCAGCCTTCCTCATCATCCGTGATCCCTTGCACTTGGCTTTGAGTTGGGACGAAGTTTGTGTAGAACTGGGACAAGGTCCAAGGGCACCACACAGGTTGGGAGGTTTAGCTGGCATGAGGAGCTTGATGAAGATGCTAGGCAGGCCATAGATAAGGAGGAGCAATGTGGCCCCTTGAGATCTTGACAGGATTTCTGAGAGCTCTGCAGAGGTAGGGTGTGAGTACAGGGAAAGAAGCCAAGTGCAAAGTCTGATGAGCTCTAAGGTTGGAGCATATGGGTGCTTGTTGGTTAGTCACCAGATTATGTCCAACTCTTCGGCAACCTTTACAGAACTGCATCCCATCAGGCTCCTCTGTCCACCGGATTTTCCAAGGAAGAACACTGGAATGCGTTGCCATTCCCTTCTCCAGGGCATCTTCCCGACCCAGAGGTCGAACCTTGGTCTCCTGCATTGGCAGGTGGATTCTTTACTACTGAGCCACCTGGGAAGCCCTGTATAGGTGCTTCCAAAAGCTCATTGTAGACCTTCTCTGTCTAAAACACGTTTCTAGATGCTGGACGGTGTCCTAAAAATGAGGTAGGTATAGAAATGAGTAGAACATGATCCCTAATTTCCAAGGAGTTAACAAGCCAGTGGGGAAGACCAGAAGGTCAATAGACGGGGAGAGAGGGGCAGGGATACTTGGAGCTAATTCCTGAAGCTACTAGCCTCAGGCAGTTTTACTTCTAGCCCCAGGATTCATTCTTACATGTGCTCCCCAGGAGCCGGCCATGTTGCCCAGCAACCATAGTTATATACAGCCCCAGTGCTGTGATGGTGACATCCCCCTGTCAGCACTGCCTGTTCCCTGGGCATATTTTCTTTGATTCATTTCCCAAGAAATTTCATTAAGGTATGTTCAAAGTAAAGGAGCTAAACCCCTACTGACTTTTAACCTTCTTCTGCCCTGTACTTTATCTGCTGTGAGAAGTCCCAGAGACAGCTGTATCCCTGCCGCAACCTTTTGCTGATACATTTCATGAGACTGCATTTTTTATTCATTAAAAAGCATTTTTTGGTATCTGTAACTTAGTTTTGAAATGTTCCTACAGAATAAGCTTGACTCATAGACAGGTAGAAGGTTGGATAGATAATAGATAAGTATGAGGTTAAGTCAAATATATTAAAGTGTTAATTTGGAAGAATTATACTGCATTAAGTATAGTGAGGTTCACAGTGTAATTCTTACCACTTTTCTGAATATTTGAAAGTTTTTGTATCATCTTGGGGAAAAGAATCATTTCTTAATTCATTCATTTATTAATAGTGCTTTACTATGGACTAATACTACAAAAGACAAAGAGCTCCATAAATACAACCAAAACACTCAGTTCACAAAGGGGCATTGCAGATGTATGCCTGTGGCTGATTCATGTTGATGTTTGGTAGAAACCAACACAATTCTGTAAAGCAATTATCCTTCAGTTATTCATCCAAAGATGATATACCAATGGCCAAGAAGCATGTGAAAAAGATGTACAACACCTTTAATCCTGAGAGAAATGCAAATCAAAACTACAACAGCATGCTCCTCCACGTTTATTATAATGGCTACTATCCAAAATAATAATAATAACCAAAAATAAAAAGGTTTGGTGAGAAAGTGGAGAAATTGGAACCTTCTTGCATTGCTGGTAGGAATATAAAGTATACAGCTACCATGGAAAATACTTTAGCAGTTTCTCAAAAAATTAAACATAGAATTACCATAGGATCTAGCTACTCCTCTCCTAGATATATACCCAAAAGAATTAGAAGCAGACATTCAAACATATAGTTGTACATCCATGCTCTGGCAGCAACATCCACAATAGCCAAAAGGCGAACATAATCCAAGTGTCCATCAACAGGTATGTAAATATACAGAATGTGATGTATTCATACAGTGAACTATTATTTGGCCATACAAAGAAAGAAAGAAATTTCATTTCATTCCTAAAAAGAAATGAAATTCTGATACATGATACAATATGGATAAGATTTGAAAACACACTAAATAACACAAGCCATATATGAAGAGACAAGTATTATATGATTACACTTATATAAGGTACCTAGATGAGCTAAATTCAGAGAGACAGAAAGTAGGAGGGTGGTCACCAGGGTCGGGGTGTGGGAAAGGACGAGTTACTGTTTAATGGGTACAGAGTTAATACTGTTTGGGGTGATGAAAATTTCTGATAGTGGTGATTGTTCCACTATGCTGTGAATGAGTGTACTTAATGCCATTGAATTTAATCACTTAAAAATGATTAAAATTGCAAATGTCGTATGATGTATATTTTACCACAATATTTTGAAAGGCAAGAAGTTCCTTTCCCAAGTTGTATACATAAGAAAAAATTAAAGGCAGTATGCTGTTATGCAAAATGAGGTAAATGAGTATTTATCTGAAAGGATTGAGAGAAAGTAAGCTGGAGACAACAGAAGAACCAAAAGAACACCGTGGGGGTTGTGGGTTCTGTGCCGAGCACCCAAGCGAAGGAACAGGACTGGGAGATACAAGGAGAGCTTTGCCACAAGAGCCTTTCATCTGCAGCTCTGGAAGAGCTTCGTCTGCCCATCCTCACCTCTTGCCATCCTAAGCAGAGTTCCCACCTAGTGAAGGCAAAAATGCTGGTGTGTAGCTTGGACCTCTATACCTTCTTTAGGACCTGGGCCCCAAGTGATCCTCTCCCATCATCAGTATCTCCCTGGCTCTTGGATTCCTTCAGCAGTTCTTAAGTCTGCTTAGATCGTGCTCCAAATGAACAACCTAGCGAAGCCTGCAAATCTTTCCTTTATACCCATCTTTTTCCTCCTCTTCATAACCAGGCATCTTCACTTGCCATCTACATTTCCACATTTTTATGGAGCCTTTAATTATTCTAATGTGGTTTCTCTCTGGACCATCCAGTAGAACTACCATGGCCCAGGTCAGCAGTGACCTTTATCTCACTAAGTCCAGTGAACACATATCAATCCTTGTCTCATCAAAACTGCAAGAAGGATCAACACAATGTATGACTCCTTTCTTGAATATTCTCTGTCCTCGGCTTTCAGTAAAGCTGCCTGTTTTTCACTCTCTCTTCCTTACTTGCTTCTGTTCTGCATATTTCTCCTGATTGAAAGTTATGTACTCTTTACATTTCCTTCAGGGCCAATTTTATCTGTTCACATCATTTAAAATACCATCCATATGCTTACCAAAGTCGTAGTCCAGCCCAAACTTTGCATCCAGAGTATGAGCCCCAATAGCCAAATTACCTATTATCCTGCTGCTGCTGCGTCAGTTCAGTCGTGTCCGACTTTGTGCAACCCCACAGACGGCAGCCCACCAGGCTCCCCCATCCCTGGGATTCTCCAGGCAAGAACACTGGAGTGGGTTGCCATTTCCTTCTCCAATGCATGAATGTGAAAAGTGAAAGTGAAGTCGCTCAGTCCTGACTCTTCTCGACCCTGTGGACTGCAGCCTACCAGGCTCCTCCGTCCATGGGATTTTCCAGGCAAGAGTACTGGAGTGGGGTGCCATTGCCTTCTCCACCTATTACCCATCTCTATTTAAATTCTTTAGCTAGCATAGCAAGCTCAATGTGCTCTGCTGATGCAGGTTACAGGGTTAAGTGAGCACAGCCCTACCCTCTTTTCCTGACTCTTCCATCACACAAAGATACCTGGAGTAACAGTCAACTTTGGCTTTGGAGTATAAAATGAAGCAGGGCAAAGGCTAGCAGAGTTTTTCCAAGTGTATTTAGCTAACACACTGTTCCAACGATACAAGAGATGACTCTACACATGAACGTCATCAGATGGTCTTTACTGATATCAGATTGATTACATTCTTTGCAGCCAAAGATGGAGAAACTCTATACAGTCAGTAAAAACAAGACCAGAAGCTTCCTGTGGCTCAACTTGTGAGCTCTTCATTGCAAAATTCAGGCTTAAATTGAAGAAAGTAGGGAAAAACCACTAGGTCATTTAGATATGACCTAAATAAAAGCCCCTTGATTATACAGTGGCGGTGACAAAAAGATTCAAAGGATTAGATATGCTATACAAAATGCCTGAAGAACTACGGACAGAGGTTGCAACATTGTGTGTGAGGCAGTGACCAAAACCGTCCCCAAGAAGAAGAAATGCAAGAAGGCAAAGAGGTTGTCTGAGGAGGCCTTACAAATAGCTGAGAAAAGAAGAGAAATGAAAGGCAAGAAAGAAGGGAAAGATATATGCAACTGAATGCAGAGTTCCAAAGAATAGCAAGAACAGTAAAGAAAGCCTTCATAAGAGAACAATGCAAAGAAATAGAAGAAAACAATAGGATGGGGAAGATTAGAGATCTTTTCAAGAAAATTAAGGATATCAAGGGAACATTTCATGCAGAGATAGGCACAATAAAGGACAGAAGCAGCAAGGAACTAACATAAGCAGAAGAGATCAAGATGAAGTGGCAAGAACACACAGAAGAACTGTACAAAAAAGGTCTTAATGACACAGATAACCACAATAGTGTGGTCATTCACCTAAAGCAAGACATACTGGAGTGTGAAATCAAGTGGGCCTTAGGAAGCATTTCTATGAACAAAGCTAGTGGAGGTGATGGAATTCCAACTGAGCTATTTCAAATCCTAAAAGATGGTGCTGTTAAACTGCTGCACTCAGTATGCCAACAAACTCAGCAGTGGCCACAGGACTGGAAAAGGTCAGTTTTCATTCCAATCCCAAAGAAGGGCAATGCCAAAGAATGTTCAAACTACCACACAATTGTACTCGTTTCACATGCTAGCAAGGTAATCCTCAAAATCCTTCAAGCTAGGCTTCAGCAGTACATGACCCGAGAACTTCCAGATGTACAAGCTAGATTTAGAAAAGGCAGGGAAACCAGAGATCAAATTGCCAACATCCATTGGATCATAAAGAAGGCAAGGGAATTCCAGAAAAAACATCTACTTCTGCTTCGTTGACTACATGAAAGCCTTTGACTATGTGGATCACAACAAACCGTGAAAATTTAAAAGATGGGAATACCAGATCACCTTACCTGCCTCCTGAGAAAACCTGTATGCAGGACAAGAAGCAACAGTTAGAACCAGACATGTAACAACGGTTCATTTTTGGGAAAGGAGTACATCAAGGCTGTATATTGTCACCCTACTTATTTAACTTATATGCAGAGTACATGATGCGAAATGCCATCCTGGATGACTCACAAGCTGGAATCATGATTGCCGGGAGAAATATCAACAACCTCAGATATGCAGATGGTAACACTCTAATGACAGAAAGCAAAGAGATACTAAAGAGCCTCTTGATGAGGGTGAAGGAGGAGAATGAAAAAGCTGGCTTAAAACTCAATATTCAAAAAACTAAGATCATGGCATCTGGTTCCATGACTTCATAGCAAATAAATGGGGAAAAAGTGGAAACAGTGGAAGATTTTATCTTCTTGGTCTCTAAAATCACTGTAGTCTGTGACTGTAGCCATGAAATTAAAAGATGCTTGCTCTTGGAAGAAAAACTATGACCAACCTAGAGATAGCATATTAAAAAGCAAAGACATTACTTTGCCAACAAATGTCCATACAGTCAAAGCTATGGTTTTTCCAATAGTCATGTGTGGATGTGAGGGTTGGACCATAAAGAAGACTGAGTGCTGAAGAACTGATGCTTTCAAACTCTGGTGCTCATGAAGACTCTTGAGAGTCCCTTGAATAGCAAGAAGATCAAACCAGTCAATCCTAAAGGAAATCAGTCCTGAATATTCTTTGGATGCTAAAGCCCAAGCTCTAATACTTTAGCCACCTGATGCAAGAAACCAACTCATTGGAAAAGACCCTGATGCTGGGAGAGACTGAAGGTAGGAGGATAAGGGGATGACAGAGGGTGAGATGGTTGGAAGGCACCATTGACTCAATGGACATAAGTTTGAGCAAACTCTGGGAGATAGTAAAGGACAGGGAAGCCTGGCGTGCTGCAGCCCATGGGTTGCAAAGAGTTGGATAGGACTTTGACTGAACAACAAACATAACACTACCTTTGCCTCGCTGGGTTTCTGCCTCCATGTCCTTTCTCATTCCCAGATATGCCAAACTCATTTTCTCTGTAATTGGGGGTCTTTAACACCTAACTTCTATGATTTTTAAGCCAAAATAATATCTGAGATGCTTAGAGTAGGAAATATTACAATGTTTATTATCATTTATTATTCATGCTGGTCTGTTCAGATTAAAACACAAAAGCAAAACAACTAACATAGTAAATTCATAATTATGATTGTTTTCTAGTCACTGAGAGACATCTTGAATAACTGCTTGGTATATTTTAGTCATTAAAGGACTTGGGAATAATTTGTTGATACTCCCTCCTCACTGGAAATCTTGGAAATCAGTTTCTATCCATATTATAACATTGAGAAAACTGAGACTGGCAGTTAGGCCATCAAAGGAATCAGCCGATTCTGGGCAAATAGTCACACTATTATGTATTATTTAGCCTAGGGAAAAGCTTTAATTCCACTTCAGCTTTCCAGCTAGCGATGCTGGCATTGTGCAGACACCAGCGTAGATGCTAAAAATGGGGACTGGCCAATTAAAGCCCCCTGCTGAGTCTTCCACCCACTGGAATGGATTCTTTACTCTTTGATGCAGCTCAAAGGAAGAATGTTTCAAGTACCAAATCATTTGGCAGTCTTCAGTGGCATGAAAAAACAACTATTTGTATAGCAAAATATTTTCCAGAACTAGAAGCCCATAAAGATTATTGCCATCCTTCTAGTACACAGAACTATTCCACAAACATGACTCTCTCGGCTTTCTGCAATATGGTACCCAGAAGGCGGAAGATCCTCTCTTCCTCCTCTGTGGCATTCTCTGCAGTGTCATCAGCTCTTGGGCTACCTGGGTCCAGCCTTCCATGGTACCTGATCGCTCACTGCCTGTCCTCCCACCACGGGGACTGATTGCCATCCATCCCAGTTTAATGAGAGAGAACACCCAACTTGGCAAGGTCGACCCCTCCCTCTGCTGGGGCCTTGGCATTGCTTGCACTGCCAGTCTGGTTGCTTCCTTGTTGCCTTTGGAAGCCTGCACTTTCTCTGTGGCTTTTGTGGTCGCTTCCATCCGCCAGTGTGGTCCCTCTTAGAGGCACTAGCGTGCCAGACCAGCCTATTTGAATTGGTGCCAGGCCACTTACTGGGGAGGTGAAGCCAAATCCCATATATTTAAAACTGTAATGCTTTGCTTGTCCACCTAGCTCCTGTCTCCTGAAGTCATTAGTTGTGGTTTTACTTTACTGTTAAAACACTCTTCTTTTTTTCCCTTTCTCTCAGCTCTGGCTATTTTCAGCTCTATATATTTAGCAAGTTGTCTGTAGGTAGAGATTCTGCTCTTCTACTTAAATCCTTTTCTTTCTTTTCTTCTTCTTCTTCTTTTTTTTTTTTTTTTGGTGTGTGTGTGTATCTGTCTGTATTATAGAAAGAGAATATGTTTCTTATTAAATGGGGGGTGCTGGGGGGGAAAGATGTGAAATCACGCAGTTGTGTCCGACTCTTTGCAACCCCGTGGACAGTAGCCTGCACCAGGCTCCTCGGTCCAAGGGATTTTCTAGGCAAGAGTACTGGAGTGGGTTGCCATTTCCTTCTCCAGGGAATCTTCCAACTCAGGGACTGAACCCAGGTACTCCCGCATTGATACACAGACGCTTTACCATCTGAGTCACCAGGGAAGTCCGGGGGAAAAGATAGAAAGTCCCAATATTTGACTAGAATAGAAAGTAAGGAAACAATGGCAGCCTGTCCAGTAATACAGGAGTAGGAACAAGTCCATTTATGGACAGATGTCATCCCTGATCTTAAATTTCTCCAGGAGAATAGACCGTTGGTTGCTGGAGAGAAGCCTTTTGTGCTCCGTTTTGCTTCACATATTTGAAGATCCTTACACTGTCATGGGATTCCCTTTGCATGATGCCATATCCAAAGCTTTACAAAGATTGAACATGATTGTACAATGTACAGCAGATAAATAATATTTCCACTCTATAGCTGAATGCAACGAAGTTAAGTCTTATTTGAAATCCTGCAGGAAGCTAGAGAACACATCTAAGAACACAAGTATGCATTCTGAGTCTCAGACCTTTCACCCAGGGCTGCATTGTCTGTCTCTTATTTATTCTAGAATTCTGCACATATGTTTTTCAAGTAAATATTTGGTTCTGGGAAGATTTAGGGTGGAACAATCTTCTAACCTTTGCCAGTTCAAGGTGCTGGATTAACAATGCTGTAGACTGAAGTCTGCCATTTATCAGTATGTAAATACAATTTGAATAGCAGCTGTCTCAGCACTCCTGGGGGGCTACACTGCAGTATTAACGGAATATACATTTACTAAAAGCAAAAAGAAAACTGCTGTCACTGTATTCATATGTTATGTGTTTTCTGGAAGTGGCCTAAATAAAATCAAGAATAGAACTCAGAGCGTGGAAAAAATAGACTTCAACAGGTGACAGTTAAACAGCTTAGTAATGATTGGTAAATGTGAGTGTTCCATGAAAGAAGCAGGGGTCAATGAGTCTTTAACAGAAAACCTCTGAAACTCATCCTTGGTAAAATATGTGAATTTCTCATCTGGCTTGAAAGATACAATTATAATATAGATTATAGTTTTAGACGTGCTAGAATTTATAAAAAGTGAGAATTTGACTGAAGTACTGCATGATTGATATAGCTGAGCAAGCCCTACAACTTCATTGTAGGTGAATCTCTCCAGAGTGAAGGTCACAAACCCAAATATTTTAAGAGCTCAATCAGATATGAAATGAGAATAATGACTGGCAGAGTATAAAGGAGCTGTGGGTTGCATGTTAGGAGTGGTAGAGAATGTGGCAAACCAGAGCACCTATGATCCTGGTAAAGGATGCAGGGCCAGCAGCTCTAACCAGTGCTTGGCAGGCAGGATTGTGGTCAGATTGTCAGATTTTTCAAGAGAATGTGGAAATCCAGATTTTTTTAATGCAAGAAATCCTGACTTTTAAATGTTAGAACCTTTTTATTTTTTTAATTTACAATACAGTGTTGGCCAAAGAAAGCATATTCTACAAGACCCGTTCAATGGATAGGCTGCCAGTGAATTTCTTTTACTCTTGAAGGTGACGATTTATGTGACGAAATACTGAAGCTTCTAGGGGGAGTGAGTGGAGAATCTGAGAACAGGGGGAGGAGTGAGATGATTTGGTACAAGCCAGAGATTCTCATACGATACCTACAAGAGTTGTATTGGATGTTTAGTCACTCAGTTGTGTCCAACTCTGCAATCTCATGGACTGTAGCCTGCCAGGCTCCTCTGTCCATGGGATTCTCCAGGCAAAAACACTGGAGTGAGTAGCCATTCCCTTCTCTAAATAAGAGCTATATACTGATACACCGATAACAAGTCTACCAGAAATATTTCAAAGAGAAGGGTGGAAGAAACCCAAGAGGGATCACTGGGGTGTGTGGGCCCTAAAAGATAAACTGGTTCTGGTCAAGTTGTGCAAAAAGAGGTGAAAGAGACCATATGGATTATTCGGATGACTATGGAGAGAGTGCCTTCAACCAGAGTACACATGGATCCACATGGAAAGAATATTTGAGCAGATTCAGAGAAAAAATTAGAATTAGAAACTGAAAATATTTATAACTGTCTGCTACACATTTGATTAATGGTTAGACTATGTTAGACTAGTTAGAACAAGGAGGATTCATACAGGCCCTGAACCTGTGTGCTCAGGGCTTGTAGCCCAGAGCTCTCTGACGGCAGTAAAGTAAATGTTTCACTATTAAGATCTTGGGAGGCATATGTTGGAAGGGGACAGCATATGTTAGGTATCTTTTTCATCACTGCCCCTAGCCCGATGGCTGGCACATGAGAAGCTTGGTAAATGATTGCTCAATAAAGAAACCATAGCCATGTGATGGTGCAAGTTATGTTGAAGGGATGCAGGTTACTAATAACTCATTTGGTATCAGATCTAACAGGTTTTTCTCACTGCACATGCTACTTAGAAATGGGGTCTTAACATTATTCAATCTCCAGTCATCCTCTCCTTGAATGTCTTAAATCCCTCTTGCCGGATCATACCTCTGCCTTTCTGTTTGTTTCCTTAATATCCTGCTTCCTGCTGCTTCCTCCATGTGCTTCTTTAATTTGGCCTTATCTGGAACTCTGGAAGCCTTCTGCACTATCCTTTCTACAGTACTCTTCAGTAATCTCATCGACATGAATTGATTCAGCTGTCATTGATATGTTGACATTCTTTTTTCTAGCCTGAACTCAAATTCCAAACCAAAATCCCAGTTACTGTTGTAGACTGAATGTTTATCTCCCCATCCCCATCCCTTCATATATTGACACCCTAAACCCTATGTGGTTGTATTTGGAGATGGGGTCTCTAAGGAATTTAAGATTAAATGAGGTCATAAGGATCTCTGCTCTGATAGCATTAGTGTCCTTATAAGAAGAGACATCAGAAAGAGTGTTTTCTCCCTCTCCCTTCTATCTCTCCCACCCCACACACCCATGCAAGAAAGGCCATGTGAACTCACAATGAGATGGTAGCCATGTGTAAGCCATGAAGAGTCCTCTCACCAGAAACCAAATTTTCTGGCTCCATAATTGTGGACTTCTAGCCTCCAGATCTTCAAGGAAATAAATGTCTGTTGTTTGAGCCACCTGGCCGGTCATATTTTATTATGGCAGCCCAGGCCTCCTCATCTGTATTTCAGGATCTCATCGTTTCTTGCCTAAGATTTCTCTGAATCAGTCTCTGAGCTCATTCTCTACAGATTCAAATTCATATTCCACCTTGCCTCCAAAATTACTGTTCTAAAACACCTGATCATCTATCAGTCCTCATTAAAATACATTCATTCCTACCAAGTCTAAATTCCTGGGGGCAGTACAGGAGCGCCCTCAGCTGAAGAGGTGAGTCATCCAGAAGAGCCTGTAGGGTGGGAAGTGATGTCCACAGAGAAGCTGAGGAGGCATTCAGAAGCCAGGGGTACTGCTTAAGAAATCTTCTCCCTGGACTTTCCTTGCCGTCCAGTGGTTAAGACTCTGCGCTTCCAATGCAGGGGGCACAGGTTCAATCTCTGGTTGGGGAACTAAGATCCCACATGTTTTGTGTTGTAGCAAATAAAGAAAGAAAGAAACCCTTTTCCAAGGCCCCTGAGGGAGCCAAGCAACTCCTCATTTCCTTAGCCGTGAAGAATGAAGTGAAGGACATAAGAAAGTACGGTGTTTACCTGACATGATGAATTTCTATTTCCAATTTAATGACACTGTGTTTGAGAATTTTTTTAATGTTAATTTTTAAAATTTTTTTTCAAATAAAATTATTCTTTCGCATTAAAAAAGTATTTCATTACAGTAATAATTACTTAATATGAGATAATAATCCTCCCTCTTAAATGTTTAATGTATAGGACAGTATTATTGACCACAGGTACAAGTTGTGGAGCATATCTCTAGAATTTATTCATCTTTTTCAAATGAAACTTTATGTTGATTGGTAATTCCCCATTTCCCTTCCTTGTAGCCCCTGGCAACCTTCATTCCACATTTTGGTTCTTTAAATTTGACTGTTTTAGATATCTGACTTAGTACAATTATGCCGTATTTGTCCTTCTGTGACTTGCTTATTTCACTGAACATGATGTTCCTGAAGTTCATCCCTATTGTTGCAAATTGAAGGATTTCCTGACTGAATAAGATTCCATTGTACGTATAGACCACATTTTCTTTATTTACCGATCGATGGGCATTTGACTTAATGCTTATTGCAGGTCATTTCCTGATGACCAGCGAACACATTTATCAAAGTTGATTTTGGTATGCAAATAGTGGAAGTAGAAAAATTTTAAAGTCTCTCTCTTTTACACATACATACACACACACACACACACACAGAAGCATATGGTATTGATTTGTATTGGAGGCTCTGTATTGAGATTCAAATGGCTTAGCTTTAATGGTTCTACCACTCACAGTGTATCACTGGACGAACGACTTTATTTTTCCCAGCCTTTGCTTCTCTTTCTGCAAAATGGTTATAATAACTGTATGTTTTAATAATAGTAACTTGTTTTACAAGGTTGTCGTAAGGGTTAAATAAGGCAAAGTGCTTAGCTCAGTGCCTGGCTTACAAGTCCTCAGTCATTATTTATGCTGGAATTAGTGGTAGCCATCGTTATATTATTTTTCTCATAATCCCATAATAAAGAAAGAAAGAAAAACAACCAGTTTAGAATTCTAGGGATCAAGGAATCCAGTTTGAGAAACACTGACCTAGGCTTCATATGCACTGACCTCCTCCAGCTCCCTGAATATACCAGGCCCATCCTACCTTGGGGCCTTTCTCCAGACACTGTTCTCTCAGATATCTGCACATGTCTATCCTTGATTCATGCAGGTCTTCACTCATGACTCATCTTGCTGGTGAGGTCTGCCTGCCCAGCTCATCCGAATGTCAGCATTGCCCTTACACACCTACTCCAGCACCAAAGCTTTATACCTCCCCTCTTACTTTATTTATTCTCTTACATTCTTATCCCTAGCACATTTTATTTAAATTATTCATCCTTTATTTTTGCCTTCTCCCACTACATGAAACCAAGGATTTTTTGTCTATTTGTTTCCTATCACTAATAGGTTCTCAGTAAATATATATTTAACAACTGAATAAATAAGTTACAGTAAAATATTCCACTTATTCAACTCTGTGAACAAGATGTGTTCATTTGACAGTCTGCAAAGATATGAATTTTTTAAAAATATATAGGGTATGTTAGCTACTGTATTTATATGAGCACTGGGAAGTTTTTACAAACGTGCCTTTTAAAATCATCTAAAACAGAATATTTTCACACACATGCTATACAGTTCTAAAGGGAAGGAGGGTGCTTCACTGTTTAAGAAAATTAAATTAAGAGAAAACTGGGCTGAACTTCAATTTATTATTATAAATTTGCAGATATGATAGAGGCAGGATTATGTTACCTGAACTGTACCTATCATTCAGAATGAAGACCCAGACTGTGCCAATAAATACACTAGAGAGCTCACTGTTTTTAGTGTTATTTTTCACATTGAAATCAAAAACTTTACATTTAAAATTAAAATAATTAAAATTTAAAGTAAAAATAGACTAATAACTTTAAAAACATTTAATTTTTTAAAAATTACCACCTGGTTTATAGCATTATTAGGTATGGATATCCCTAATAATATTAGGGCTTCCCAGGTGGCACTAGTGGTAAAGAATCCTTCTGGCAATGCAAGAATCTCTCGGGTTTGATCCCTGGGTTGGGAAGATGCCCTGGAGTAAGGCATGGCAACCCATTCCAGTATTCTTGCTTGGAGAATTCATGAACAGAGGAGCCTCGTGGGCTGCAGTCCATGGGGTCACAAAGAGTCGGATACAGCACAGCCCTAATATTTAGAAGGAGAGCAGGAACCACTACTCTCTTTAACTGTGCACTTCTTATTGTCTTGCCTTTGCCTAAAAACCATTAATCATTTCCTCATTTGCATTTATTTTCTAGTATGACTTTTTCACCTGGGTAAATTGAGGTTTGAGAGAAAGGATGTTGTGACAAGGGAATGGGTGTCATCGAGGGGGCCATCGGCTTATGAACTCACTGTGGACCAGCGTCAAGTTCTCAGTTTAAAAATAACTGTGTTGTTGAGACCACCCTGGTGGTCCAGTAGTTAAGACTCTGTGCCTCCATCCAGGGGTGTGGATTTGATCCCTGGTCAGGGAACTAAGATCCCACATGGCACACAATGTGGCCAAAAGATTTAAATAAATAAATGAATATGAGGAGGAAAACTTTTTTTAAAAACTATGTAAAATAATATTTTCTTAAAACAAACAAGCAAACTGTGTTGGATTATCCAAAGCCTATCATCCAAGAGAACTGAATGAGACTTACTGATCAAAATGATTTAAGTAGTCAGAGGTAAATAGGGGTATCCATTCATAATCAAAGATGAGGCTTCATGAGTTTCTACTGTTATATAAACTATCAAGTGACAGTGAGACATACTCTCCCTATGTCTGGGAAAGCTGAAACTAGAATAAGAAGTTGTGTTTGTTTACTGAGCTTATATATGTAAAGCCAGAACAGAGGAATCCAGGTGTCTCTAAGGGGTCACCCTCCAGAAAGATGAATTGCATCCATCTTCTTCACTAACTTGTGGTTTCACTTTAGGGACCATGGTGATTAACCATGTTGACCACCCTTGAGTAAATGTGACTAACCTCTGACTGAAATTTTTCCATTTTGAGCCTCACAACAGTAATTCATGTTTTAATCTTATGTTTTATCTTGTCCTTTTCTCTGGACAAGTGAAATATAGTTAATGAGGCTTGGGCTTGCCAAACTGCAATGACACTTCAGGCCCAGGGTCCTTGAGATGAATCCTCCTGGGTCCTCGCCATTGGAATTGGATTGCCTCTACTCTCTTCCATTCCTGCCTGGAGACACTGTACACAGCAAGGCAGAGCTTACTCAGGCACAGGGTGGATTGCAGGCTGCAGTATCTTGCCACTGCTTATTTTGATCAGATTTCGTTGCGCTTTGCCTGGAGAGTTGCAATGGCCTTTAACGGCCTGCAGTGCGGGGCCGTGCAGACATCAGGCTATACTAGTGCTCTCCCAGGGGCACTGGAGCTATTTTGAATCATGTCTGGGTTCCCAAGGCCAAGTTAGGTGCGGTGTCGTTTGGGGACTATTTTTGGAGGCAATATAGTCAGTCATGCAGTGATTTCTTACCTCATCGTATGAGTATCAGCCAAGTTCAGTTCCAGATGGTATTTAAAAGGTAACATTTTGAGCTTTTATCTTTTATAGGTCTTTCAGGTGAGAGAGCTGGTAAACATGAGACCTGAGTCTTGCAAATGGCCAAATTGCATTCAGATTAGTTCTTACTCAGAAATTGATCAGAAACATGTTTTTCTTGCCACCAGAAGAGAGGACAAATGGGCGGAAATGTAAAATGTGTGCATTACCCGGACTTCAGCACGTGGCTTGCAGAAAGGACCTGCCACTGCATTCAGTCCACAGGAGTTCTTAGGTAAGGGGTGAGCCCTCTGTGAAAAGTCAAGAAAGAACAGACAGAATTCAATCTACTCTGTAATAGATTGTGATTGTTCTATATTGTTCTATATTGTAATTGTTCTATATCTAGAACATTTACAGATTGTTAAATCTGTAAATGTTCTAGATATAGAGAACTCGATTCCAAAACCACCTTTATTATTTTTTAACTTTAGAAAAGTAATAGAAAATTAGCTTATGAATCATAAACACTTGAACTTTTCTCAACTTATTCAGGGGCAATCTATCCCTTAAAATTTTTTAATCTTAGAAAAGTAGGACACTGATCTTTGACCCGTACATTTCTTTTTATGTTGTTGTTAAAACAAAGCTATATTTTTATTTTTATTTTTTATCATTTATTTATTATTATTATTCTTTTTTACTTTACAATATTGTATTGGTTTTGCCATACATCAACATGAATCCGCCACGGGTGTACACGTGTTCCCCATCCTGAACCCCCCTCCCACCTCCCTCCCCATACCATCCCTCTGGGTCATCCCAGTGCACCAGCCCCAAGCATCCTGTATCCTGCATTGAACCTGGACTGGCAATTCATTTCTTATATGACATTATACATGTTTCAGTGCCATTCTCCCAAATCATCCCACCCTCTCCCTCTCCCACAGAGTCCAAAAGTTTCTTTTTGAATGAAAGTTTCCTTAGAAGTCTTCTTACCTTGAGTTCTAGTTTCTCATAATCTCACTCACTTTTCTCAAAGTAAACTCTAGAATCACTTTTATTTTTAAACATTTTGATCTAGCAATTTCTAAGTTGTATTTTATAAAATAAATAGTCAGATTTTTGACATGCAAGCATTGCACTGAAAATTCATTTGAATAAGAAATAAATGCTTCTTTATTAAATTTTATAAAAGCCAGGAAGATGAGAACCTTTTGTTGGTTTAAATTGCCGCATTAAATTATGTGTCTTTTACCAAAAGCTTGGGAAGCTGAATCTTAGCTTCAAATTTGGAATGCTTTTTCCTAGATGCTTTTGGTCACTGTGTTTATTCTGATCTCTCTTTTTTTCCTTTCATCTATATTCTAGAGTCTGGGGTTGAAGTCACTGGTTCCTGTATTGACTGTAACATTATAAATAAACAAAATAACCTCCTCTGGGTATTAGTCCCAGGACCAGTGGCTTATTTTCCCTACTTGCTAGTTTCTTTCTAATTTGATTTAATTAATCCATTTTAAATTGCAGATCACAGCAGCTCCACAAAAATACACATGATAAGATTTCAGAATTGCTTTTATGTCATTTGGTCAGATCTTAGTCATTTAAAAATATGTAGGGAAAGAGAGAGGAGTGGACATTAACAAGAAAATGATGATAAACGTGTCAAGCATTCCTATCCTCTCTGAGCTGACAATGCTTCCATTCATTTCTCTAGCCTTAGGGAATATGTTTTTCCTTTCTTCCAGGAGTGTGGGTTGGCCAGAGAGAAAGCGGAAGAGAAAAGGGCAGTGGAATCCTTTTCAAATCATCAAATACCTTTACAGCTGACAGACTGGCTCATTTTCATTATGTACTTTTAAAAGAAGGAAACCTGAAATAGGTTCTTTCCGTACAGCACATGGTGATTCCTTTGCTAGTAAGATCTTTTGTCTATTCATGACACTGGGAAATAAGAGTATTGAGTCATACCTCATTGGGTTTTTATGTTCTTTTTCTCCTATGGCATATAAAATTGAATACCCAACTCCTTCAGAAATAAACATATACGCCTCAATAAGCCCAACTTTCAGTAGCATTTAAAACTTCAAAGGATCCTAGAGAAAGAAGATTGTTGTCTAAAAAACAAATGGTATTTCTTAGAGTTCTGAGATTCTATATAAAGTGCTATACATATCCTAGTCAGTCTATACTGTTACATAGCTATAGAAGAGGAAAATCATATATGTGTTAAAATGTTTTTGGTAAATATTTATAAAACAATAAGTAATAATCCATTTTGGATTCATACTGGAAAATAGTCTATGGAATGAAGGAATGTGGTATGATATCATGCCCAATAAAGTGTGTACACTCTTGCTTTATAGTTGCTTGTATAAATATCTTCTCTTTCCAGCTATGTTCTAAATTCCTTGAGGGGAGGGTCCAATTTACTTTTGTACCATTTAAAATCTTTGGCATAATGTCTCTATGTCATACGTGCTTGATAAGCATCTACAAATGAAGGAAGAACACTGCAGGACCCTTCCACATGGACTTCTTGAGACCTTCTATAGGTAAGGCTTCCCTGGTAGCTCAGTTGGTAAAGAACCTGCCTGCAATACAGGAGAACCCTGGTTTGATTCCTGGGCCAGGAAGATCCCCTGGAGAAAGGATAGACTACCCACTCCAGTATTCTTGGGTTCCCTGATGGCTCAGACAATTAAAAAATCCACCTGCACTGTGGGAGACCTGGGTTCAATCCCTGGGTTTGGAAGGGAACCCACTCCAGTATTCTGGCCAGGAGAATTCCATGGACAGAGGAGCCTGGCAGGCTACTACAGTCCGTGGGGTCACAAAGAGTTGGATATGATTGAGTGACTTTCACTTTCTTTCTATAGGTCTTTTGAATAAACCCAAAGCTCGGAGATCTACAAAAGTACATAAAACATCAAATGAAAATACCTGACAGTTGAATGCCAGTAAAAACACCAAAAGGAGAATATGTAATTGTTTTCTAAGAATAGATCAATGTGGTCTCATTATTGATAAATATGGCAGTAGATTTTCATTAAAATATAGGGACAATTAGAGCATAATCATCTTGGCCACTAATTGGTTTTTGCAAAAATGTCTCTTTTCATTTTATAATTGACCTACTTGAAAACATGATGAACCATAAAGAGTCATTTCCTTGGAAAAAAGTATGGACAAGCCTCTTGTAGTTTTGTTTGGGTGCTGTTCAAAGCCATACCCTAAACTTTCCCCAGAACTGTAAACAAATTTAAGTGTTACCACAAACCATTGTGGGAAACTCCATGGAGAGATTATTTCCTCTTCATCGTGTGTGTGTGTGTGTGTGTGTGTGTGTGTGTGTGTGTGTGTGTGTGTGTATCCCTACTGCTTATTTAGATTTATCCTGTTTTCTCATGGATGAGCATCTAGCTCTGTTCAGTGACATTTTAGGGACCAGGATTTTGGAAAAGCAACTTTTGGGAGATTTGTAATCAAGCGTTGTCTATAGGAGACTGCTTTCCATAAAAGGCCAGAGAAACTTTTAATGAGACACTTCAACTGGAATACCAAAATCTACAAAGACTGAATTATCTTACTGTCCTTCCCGAGAGCCAGAAAGCCTCTGTTGGAAGCTGAATTTCTGATAATTTCTTTTCAGAATGATAATTGAGTGGAATGAATGCCAGCTGAGAAATACGAGTATTAATTAGAAGACAATGGCACCCCACTCTAGTACTCTTGCCTGGAAAATCCCATGGATGGAGGAGCCTGGTGAGCTGCAGTCCACGGGGTCGCTGGGAGTCGGACACGACTGAGCGACTTCACTTTCACTTTTCACTTTGATGCATTGGAGAAGGAGATGGCAACCCACTCCAGTGTTCTTGCCTGGAGAATCCCAGGGACGGGGGAGCCTGGTGGGCTGCCATCTATGCGGTCGCACAGAGTTGGACACGACTGAAGCAACTTAGCAGCAGCAGCAGCAGATTAATTCCTATGTAAGTCTTATAAATATTTCTACCATAATCCAACTGATCTATTGCTTTGTTGGACCTTTTATCCAAAAATGCAAGATCATTTAGACATAATGACACATATATATGTTTTTAGAGGTGCTGCAGGAGAAGTGTTTCCTTTACACAATGTTGAGTTGTCATGGGAAGTACCTGTCCAGCTAGGGACTCTATTTTCCAGCCTCCTTACATCTAATTAGGACACTGTGACTGGTTATAGCCAAGGGACGTATGAGTGGAAGTGACAGGTCATTCTTTTTTGTTGTTGTTCAGTGGCTAAGTCTTGTTCGATGTTTTGCAACTTCATGGACTGCAGGACACCAGTCTTCCCTGTCCTTCACTAACTCCTGGAGTTTGCTCAAACTCATGTCCATTGAGTCAACGATATCATCCAACTACCTCATCCTCTGTCACAGTCTAAGACCATAGAAGGGAGTGGGACCACAAGATGGAAGGAGCCTGAGTTTCAGAACAATCAGGTGGTTGGTGGGACGAAGGCCACCCAACTTGAAACATTTACATTAGTCTGTATTGTAAGCAAGACAGAAATGTTTATTGTGTTAAGTTAATGAAATTTTGATGGTTTATCTGTTCCAGTATCTAGCCTCAGTTTAACAAATATAGGAGATAAATAAAAATGTCCCCAACAAAGGTCATTGTAAAATGGCTGATTTATTCACATTCTCTGTTAATGCTTACGTTTAGGATTTGTGCAATGAAGGTATCCTTTAAGAGTTGTATTAATATTATAGGACTTAAACATGGAAAAGGCACACACATTCTCTGAATGCTGAGCACTCCCATTCACCCCTTCCCCAAAATGGTTTTCCTAGATATCACTGAGGCCATCCTAGACCTTTATCTCTCTTTAATCTATTTGCCTCTTTCCTACCCATTTCCCACTCAGTTCCCATCTCCTCCATTAAGCTTTCTTTTACCACTACAAGTATCACTCCTTTCTTTGAACTCACGGCAATTAAACTGTACCAATCTTTGTTCTGTCTCATATGCTCTCCTAGTGAGAGCAGTCACATTGTTACATTATTTTTTAATGAGTAGAGGCATCATTTGCCTAAATTAAAAGTAAAGGAAGGACAGGAGAATGTAGTTTTAAAAACAGGATACTGAAAGTAGACACTTGTTTTTGCCTTTAGGAAGATACTTACGGGGGCGGGGTGAGGGTTCAGGATATGTACCTCACTATAACATTGACCTTCATAGTAGAATATTTTTAGTGTTATATCTCAGAAATGATATAGTAGTCACTGAACCTTTCCCACAAAAATTAAGACATTTATTTATGAGCAGAGAAGTAGAAAATTAATCAAGTGCAGTGCAGACATCTCTGGTAATTTTGGCCACACAGGCCCCTTAGCTACAGTCATCTTCCACATTTGAGAGTGTATTTTCAGCTAATTTAGTTCTTGGCGTCATTCTTATTCTACCAGTGAAAATGTCAATTGTGTACCATTAGGATGGCATGTTTTATGTGTTGATCCCACCTGAAAGTTGAAACCAGATTCATTCCACCCACAGTGCCAGCCATGTGGTAAACCCCATCCCCTTCCTTGGATGGGACCTATATCTCAATGGGCAAAATGTAATGTGAAGGCTCCACATTACAACAATGTCCTGTTGCTCAATTGTGAGTGATCAGTCCTCCACGGTTGAGTATCAGATGTCTGCATTTATCGTACCAGATCTTAATCATTGTCAACTGTGCAGAAAGACCCTTAGAGATTTTTATATGCACTAAATTCAGGAAATTCTCATGTATGCTGGTCACAACAATGTAAGTCATGCCCCTTGGTGCACACATGCAGATCATAATTTGAAAGACCTATTTAACATTTAGGCTTAAATAATTTGAAGGATGAATCCCAGAAACCATGGAAAAGAAACTTTAAATGAAAGGTTTAAGAATCTCACACATGCATCGCCAAAGTAAGAACTGTGAATTCTCTTCCATGCAGTTTAGTCCAATAATTTCAAATATGTTAGGAAAAACCTGAATCATTAACACTCTCTCTAGACATGGTTTATTTGAGACATTTTAAAAAATGTACATGATATCTAGTGCTCTTTCCATCTATACTTTTCTCAGATTAACATATGGTAATAATGCAACATTATTTAGTTGTGTAATTCTTCATATAGCAGAAATATACAGTACAAAAGCACACATGTGCAAACTCAGCTAATATTTCTTTCCCCCAAATAAATAACAGTTATTAATCTATTTAAATTTTTTTCAGATGGAAATCGATGAAATCTTCATAGACGGCAGTAGTAGTTTAAAAAGAATTTTGTGATGTTTGAGTTATTTAGTAAGACAACAGGAGTGGGTAAAATGAAAAGAAAGTTTGTTTGATGCAAAATATAAAAGATTTTATTATGTCCATGTAGAGAGAATTTTCAGCACCAAGGTTAATTTTTATATATAAGTGCAATGAAATAAAGTATGGAAAAGACATGATCTTGAGTCACTTTTCTCATATAATTCTAAAGAAACTAAAGTGAGTTGAATTGTTGCAAAAGAAGGAGACTATTATAAAAGATAGTAAGTGGATTTACCCACCATTTATTATATCATCCTGTTCGCAGCGCTACATTTGAGATTGTGTCAGCACTTCCATTATAAGCCTGTACTTTGAGGAATTTGAAATGTAGCCAATGAAAGATCATTCTGAACTAAAAGTTGGCACAGAAAATTTCCTCCCATGAGCAAAAGTTGTTTTCATTATTTCTTCTTCATTGTTGTCTTCTCCCCGCCCCCCCCCCCACCCCTTTACAAAATTCCATAAAACGTCATCTGGTTGCTTTTAAACTTGGATATCTGAAGTAAAAGTTAAGTATAAGAGAGCCAACCAAGTGGTTTGAAGACAATACATCTTTTGTCCATCTGGGCAGAATTTGTATTTGGTATTTTAGATGAAGGAACCAACGCTATTCAGTTGGGAATATTTAGAGAAAGAGTAAAAACTAATTTCAAAAGTCCTCTTAGTCATTGACTCTAATACTGAAGCTAAAAGTGATGAAATGAGGATAAGAGAGAGCTTGTTTGCTCATTCCCATTATTATGCACATTACTTTATAGCGATTTATAAAAACTGTTATTCACAGTGCTTCTGCATAGCTTCACACCCATTGATCTAGCAGTTTTATTCATGTATAATTTGCAAATAATAAAATTAATTCAATTTAAGTGTACAGCTCTGTGAGTTTGGATAAATACATGTAGTCATCCAGCTACCACCAACCACAATCAAGTTTCACAATGAATCCATCACCATAAACATTCTCTTATTTCATTGGCAGTTGTCTCCCACCCCTAGCCTCAGGCGACTACTGATCTTTCTGTCACTATAGATTTGCCTTTTGTAGAATTTTAAATCAAATCAGATGCTGTGTAATTTCTGTTGTTTCATTATTTCTAAGTCTGACTTCTTTGACATTGCATATTTTTGAGGGCTATTTATGTTCTTTCATGTATCAATAATCCATTCTTTTTATTTTTTAATTCCTGAGTATTATTCCATTGCATGGATGTACCAGTATTTGTTAATCCGTCTATGAGTTATGGCTGTTTGAAGCTGTTTCCAGTTTGGGACTATGATTGATAAAAGCGTTTTACATATTTGTGTACAGGTCTTTATGTAGGCATGTTTTCATTTCTTTTGGATAAATAGCTAGGAGTGAGATTGCTAGGTTTATGATAAGTTCGTGTTTAACTTTATGTTGAACTGCTAAAGTGTTTTCCAAGGTGCATGCACTATTTTTCATTTCCATCAACAGAGTGTGAAAGTTCTGAATTGATCATGTGCTCACTAAACGTCATTTTCTTTGAGTTTTTCTGGTAGGTATGTACTGATATCTCATTGTGCTTCCTGGCCATTTGTATATTTTCTTTGGTGAGTTGTTTTTTCAAAACTATCTTCCAACCCCTTTCTTATGGGGTATTTATGTTTTATTATTGAGCTGTAAAATTTCTCTATATATTTTAGAAAATAATTTTTTGTCATATATATATATATATTTAGCAGTTGTTATCTCCCAATATGTGGTTTACCTTTTCATTTTATTAATGATAGTTTTGATGAGCAAAATTTTATGTTTGATGTCCAATATATAAGTATTTTTTTTCTTTTATGATTCGTTTACTTTTGTGTCCTAAGAAATCTTTGCCTAACTCAGTCTCTGAGATTTTTTGTGTCTTTTGAAAGTTTTATGATTTTAGCAGTTGGGTTTGGGCCTCTTATCCGTTTCAAGTTAATGTTTGTGGTATGAGGTGAAGATTGAAGTTTACTTTTTTCCCCATATAAAAATACAGTTATGCCAGCAGCATTAATTAAAAATACTCTCCTATCAATATTAAATTAC
The DNA here is from genome assembly GCF_003369695.1 of Bos indicus x Bos taurus. Lineage (NCBI taxonomy): Eukaryota > Metazoa > Chordata > Mammalia > Artiodactyla > Bovidae > Bos > Bos indicus x Bos taurus. Next base: position 25,764,780 of record NC_040083.1, on the reverse strand, counting down.
TTGGCACCTTTCTCAAGAAACATTTCATATATCAAATCAAGTGTGTCTATTTTTTTAACCTTAATTTTTGTTCCATTGATCTATGGATAGTCTCTTATTCTAAAATCACACTGACTTGATTATAGTAACTTTGTATAAACCTTTAAATCAGAAAGTGTAGGTCCCCTGGCTCTGTTCTTCTTATTTTAAAAATTATTTTGGCTGTTCTAGTCTTCTGAATCTCCATATTAATTTTATAGTCAACTTTTCCATTTTATACATGCATAAGAAGCCTATTGGATTCATATTAAGAGTGCATTATATGTATAGAAGAGTTTGGCAAAGATTGCCATCCAAACAATACTATCTTCCCATCTATGAACTTAGTATATACTTTTATTTATTTAAGTCTTGTTTTAATTTATCTCATCAAAAATTAGCAGATTTTAGTGTTTGGGTCTTATATATCATTTGTTAAATTTATTCCTAAGTGTTTTGTTTGATCATATTATCAATGCATTTTTAAATGTTAATATCAGATTAATCTTTGTTACCAAATAGAAATATGATGACCTTGCTAAATTCATTTTGTAATTCTAGTAGGTTTCTTTGGATTCCTTGAGACTTTCTAATATAAAGATTTCAAGCAATAAATTTCTCCATAGGTACTGCTTTAGCTGAATCCCACAGATTTTGATTAGGTATTTTGTTTTCTGTCAATTTAATATAGTTTCTTATTTCTTCTTTGACCTGTGGGTTATTTTGAATTGTGGGAATATGTGGAAATTTTCCAGATTTATTTCTGTCATTAATTTCTAATTAAATTCTGTTGTTGTTGGAGAACGTAATTCCAGATTTTAAAAATATTTTCAGGCTTATTTTACGATCTAATATGTGGTCTATGCCGGTCATAAAATGAATAGAATTTTCTATATGTACTTACAAAATGTATCTATTTTTTATTGGAGCTTTCTATAGATGTCAGTTAGGTCAGATGAGTTATAAATTTTTCAGTCTTCTGTAGTTCTATTTACTTTTCATCTATTTGTCCTAACAATTGCTTAGAGAGATGACAATTTACATCCTTAACTTATAATCTGCTTGAAATTAACTGACTTATGTTAAAATATAGGAACTGTATATCAGTATAGCTCTTTCTCTCACTTTGTGTCTTTTTATTTTATACATGTATAAGATGTAAACCCAAAAGTACAGTGTTAACCACTATTAGCTTAAACAGCAATATCTTTTAAAGTAATTAAAAGAAGCAAATAACACACCCACACTATGCATATACATATATACACACATACACAGCCCATTTTTGTGGTTCTTCATTTTTACCTGTGAATCTAAGTTATAATCTGTTGTCACTTCCTTTTTCTAGAGAAATCCCTTCAGCATTTCTTACATCATAGGTCTACTAGTAACAAATTCTCTTGCATCTGTATTTCACCTAATCATGTCATTGTTCCTTGTATATGATACATTATTCTTCCCTTGATGCTTTCAAGAACTTTTTTTGCAATTTTTGGTCTCAGCATTTTAGCTGAGATGATGAACTCAGTGTGTCTTTCTTCAGCTGGTCCTCCTTGGTGTCTTTGAGCATCTTCAATCAGTCAGTTCAGTTGCTCAGTTGCGTCTAACTCTTTGCAACCCCATGGACTACAGCACGCCAGGCTTCCCTATCCATCACCAACTCCCCGGGCTGGCTCAAACTCATGTCCATCAAGTCAGTGATCCCATTCAACCATCCTCTGTTGTCCCCTTCTCCTCCCGCTTTCAATCTTTCCCAGCATCAGGGTCTTTTCCAAAGAGTCAGTTCTTCACTTCAGGTAGCCAAAGTATTGGTGTTTCAGCTTCAGCATCAGTCCTTCCAATGAATATTCAGGACTGATTTCCTTTAAGATTGACTCGTTTGATCTCCTTGCAGTCCAAGGGACCCTCAAGAGTCTAGTCCAACACCACAATTCAAAAGTATCAATTCTTTGGTGCTCAGCTTTCTTTATAGTCTGACTCTTACATCCATACATGACTACTGGAAAAACCATAGCTTTGACTAGATGGACCTTTTCTAAAAAAGTAACATCTCTGCTTTATAATATACTGTCTAGATTTGTCATAGCTTTTCTTCCAAGGAGCAAGCGTCTTTTAATTTCATGGCTGCAGTCACCATCCACAGTGATTTTGGGGCCCAAGAAAATAAGTCTGTCACTATTTCCATTGTTTCCCCATCTGTTTGCCATAAAGTGATGGGACCAGATGCCATGATCTTAGTTTTTTGAATGTTGAATTTTAAGCCAACTTTTTCACTCTCCTCTTTCACTTTCAAGAGGCTCTTTAGTTCCTCTTTACTTTCTGCCATAAGGGTGGTGTCATCTGCAGATCTGAGTTTGTTGATATTTCTCCTGGCAATCTCGATTCCACCTTGCGTTTCATCCACCCCAGCATTTCTCATGATGTACTCTGCATATAAGTTAAATAATCAAGATGACAATATACAGCCTTGAGCATCTTAGTTAATATTAATTAACTTAACCAGTTAATATTGGTTAATTTAGTTGATTTAGTTCACAGTAGTTAATACAACAAATTCCGTAGGTTTTAGATATTGTTTCTTTAAATATTTTTCTTCCTCTTTTTATATCTCTTCTCTTTTTGAGATTCCAATGGCATGCATGTTGGAATACCTCAGTTCTATGTTCATTTTCTTTAAAATTTTTTCACTGTGTGCTTCAAGTTGAAAACTTTTCATTGCTCTATCTTCAAGTTAATGATTCTTGTGCTGGCTGTGTTGTGCTTAGTTGCTCAGTTGTGTCCAAATCTTTGCAAACCCATGGACTGTAGCCCAACAGGCTTCTCTGTCCATGGGGATTCTCTGGGCAAGTATACTGCAGTGGGTTGCCATGCCTTCCTCCAGGGGATCTTCCCAACCCAGGGATCTAACCCGGGTTTCCTGCATTGCAGGCAGATTCTTTACTGGCTAAGCCACCAGGAAAGCCCTTAGTGATTCTTATTTCTTCTCAAATCTGTCAAGTTGATTTAGGTTCAGGTTTATGATTTCTATTAGATTATTTCTCTAGTTTCTATCTTTTGGTTTTAACCAAAAGTAAACACATTCTCTGTGTTTACTTAGTATATGTTTTCTTTAATTATTTGGACATATTTTCTTTAAGTTTTTGAACATATTTATAATAGTTACTTTAAAGGTTTTGCTAACATATGGGCCAGGTGATGTCATTTTCTATTGAGCACATTATTCAATGAGTTTATGTTTTATTTGACTATCTAGTTATTTTTGGTTGAAATGTGGACATTGTAGGTAATATGCTGTATCAATTCTGACTTTCATTTTGTATTAGGAGGAAACTGGTAGTTTTGTTTTGCTTTGTAGGTGATTAAATTTCCTGTGCTGAAATATATCTGAAAGAAATCTGTCACGTTCATAATAAGCAGCTTCTTGTATCTCAGCTCAGCTTCCTTTTTTCCTTCTTCTTGTTTTTAGTATGACTTCCTAAGCATCTTCCTTGCACTTATGTAATCTAGTGGCTATCCAGCCAATAATTGGGCATGGGTTATATTCAGACAGTCAAGCCAGTTTCCATTGTTGATATTAGGCTGTGAGCGGCTTGAAGACATAAAGGCGCAGCATATTCTTATGTGTCCCCAGACTTTCAATTTTGGTCAGGCAAATATAGGTTAGCACTTATCCAGCGGTACATGGAGAATTTATTACCACAACACTTCTATAGCTCTCTCACTTCTAAAATCCCTTCTACCTTAAATTCCTAGCTGCTCTGTCCCCTAAACTTACTCAAGTCTATCATCTTCAACTGGTAAAGCTGTGCAGTTTTGCCATCTAAGCTTTAACAGGATGGGAACACTTACAAGTAAGAAGGCTGTTAATTCATTTTTTAATCAAATATAGTAGCTGTTTTTCATGAATAAACACTTATCCAACTGTTGCCAATTTGTGGCTATTTCCACTCCTAAAATAACTATATTGAATAATTTTATCCAGTTTTATACTTGTTTTCCACTAAGAGAAATTGCCCAAGTTCATTCACTACCCTTTTGCAGAGGCTGGACTTACACCTACTTTATAAGGTGAAGTAAAATAAGCTTATCCTTTCCTTGATATTCTTAGATAATCACTGATAAAAACAGAGAAAGAAAAAAATACCTACTCTTGGATGAGGATGTAGGTAACAGGCACTGTTGTACATAATTTTGACAAGCTTTCTGAAGACTGTCTTGGTAATAACCTTACAAAGATGTAAACCCTTTGATCCAGACTTTAAATTGTAAACATCCTTTGACCTAGCCTTTATACTTCCAGGAATTATCCTGAAGAATAATTGGAAATGGTACCAAAATTACAAGTATAGACATACTTACTAAAGCAGTATTTATAAGAGTGGAAAATTGGATGGAACCCAAATGTCCTACAATAAGATTTTCTGTGTATCTGTAGAATGAAATGTCATGTTGCCAGCATAAGTAACAGTGTAGAGTAGTAGATGTACTTTTATTACTGTATGACCAAAGCAGGGCACAAAGCAATATAGCAATATAGTTCCACCATTCTCCTACTTTTTAAATTTAATGTAGATATATTATTTAAAAAACCTGGAAGTACATATATCAAAGTTTCTCCTACATACTGAGTTTATAGGTAATTTTTGCTATTCTTTGTCTTTCATTTTATTTTTTATAATAAATATAATTTCAAGTATAAAGGAAAATGATGGCATTACTAGTTCCATGGTGAACCTTGGGGTTGTTAGATCTTATTGACTAATACATTTAAATGGAATCACTGTTGATTTCCCTGTTGCGTTGGGGACTAGAGTTGGTCTCCTTCTCGAAAGTAGCTCTGCTATAGAACAGGGTTTGCCTGGTGCTGCAGCAGGGTGGAAAACCTAGCAAGAGCAAGATGGCAAAACTGTGCTAGGACAGCCAAGAGGAGTCCTGCATTCCCACAACTTGATGTGGAGGCCAATTCACCATCGATCACATAGACACCAAAGAAGATGGCTGGGGTTGAGCCACCTTGTAAGAATCTTTTCTCCTGCCATCCCCCTTCTCAAGCTACTAGCAGGGTAGAGGCTTGAGGTAAGGTAAGGCAGGGGTCAAGCCTAGGATGAATCTCTCATACAGGGACTGTGGAGCAAAAGGCCACAGCAGGATCTGCCCCAAAGCTAACACATGTACTCCACGAAAGAATTAGGATTCAGAAATCAGCTACACATCTAGGTCCCATGCCATTCAATGTTAGACCCAGAAATGACAACAACCAAGTTATCACAGACAGTATTTTCCCTTTATCCTACTCCATCATAGGGCTGTAAGAGTATGAGGTTGAAAGCTGACTTGTGAATTGGATGAGAGGTCAAATTTTACCCCAGGTCATCTAGCCAGGGCTGTAGAGGAAGTGAGCAAGAGGATAAGAACAGAACTTAGAATAAATTTGAGATTAAAGCTCTAAAAAGAAACAGATTAAATTCTAATAACCAGAGTGAAGCTCTGTACCCATTGAGAGTAGCTATTCAAAAATTAAAACTTATTCATATTTATACCTGAACAAGTTGAGACCCTTGAATATCAAATGGTTCCTTGAGTGGCAGAAGACAGCTTAAAAACTAGAGGCTCTTATGCTATCATTCACTTATTTGTTCAACAAATATTTACTGAGCACCTAGAGAAGACTCTACACATGGACATCACCAGATGGTCAACACCAAAATCAGATTGATTGTATTCTTTGCAGCCAAAGATGGAGAAGCTCTATACAGTCAGCAAAAACAAGACCAGGAGCTGACAGTGGCTCATCATGAACTCCTTATTGCCAAATTCAGACTTAAATTGAAGACCATTCAGGTATGACCTAAATCAAATCCCTTATGATTATACAGTGGAAGTAAGAAATATATTTAAAGGACTAGGTCTGATAGACAGAGTGCCTGATGAACTATGGACGGAGGTTCGTGACATTGTATAGTAGACAGGGATCAAGACCATCCCCGTGGAAAAGAAATTTAAAAAAGCAAAATGCCTGTCTGAGGAGGGCTTACAAATAGCTGTGAAAAGAAGAGAAGCGAAAAGCAAAGGAGAAAAGGAAAGATATAAGCATCTGAATGCAGAACTCCAAAGAATAGCAAGGAGACATAAGAAAGCCTTCCTCACCAATCAATGCAAAGAAATAGAGGAAAACAACAGAATGGGAAAGACTAGAGATCTCTTCAAGAAAATTAAAGATACCAAGGGAACATTTCATGCAAAGATGGGCTCGATAAAGAAGAGAAATGGTATGGACCTAACATAAGCAGAAGATATTAAGAAGAGGGGGCAAGAATACACAGAAGAACTGTACAAAAAAAAATCTTCATGACCCAGATAATCACAATGGTATGATCACTCACCTAGAGCCAGACATCTTGGAATGTGAAGTCAAGTGGGCCTTAGAAAGCATCACTATGAACAAAGCTAGTGGAAGTGATGGAATTCCAGTTGAGCTATTTCAAATCCTGAAAGATGATGCTGTAAAAGTGCTGCACTCAATATGTAAGCAAATTTGGAAAACAGCAGTGGCCACAGGACTGGAAGAGGTCAGTTTTCATTCCAATCCCAAAGAAAGACAATGCCAAAGAATGCTCAAACTCCCACACAATTGCACTCATCTCACATGCTAGTAAAGTAATGCTCAAAATTCTCCAAGCCAGGCTTCAGCAATACGTGAACTGTGAACTTCCAGATGTTCAAGCTGGTTTTAGAAAAGGCAGAGGAACCAGAGATCAAATTGCCAACATCCAGTGGATCATGGAAAAAGCAAAAGAGTTCCAGAAAAACATCTATTTCTGCTTTATTGACTATGGCAAAGCCTTTGACTGTGTGGATCACAAGAAACTGTGGAAACTTCTGAAAGAGATGGGAATACCAGACCACCTGACCTGCCTCTTGAGAAACCTATATGCAGGTCAGGAAGCAACAGTTAGAACTGGACATGGAACAACAGACTGGTTCCAAATAGGAAAAGGAGTACGTCAAGACTGTATATTGTCACCCTGCTTATTTAACTTCTATGCAGAGTACATCATGAGAAATGCTGGGCTGGAAGAAGCACAAGCTGGAATGAAGATTGCCAGGAGAGATATCAATAACCTCAGATATGCAGATGACACCACCCTTATGGCAGAAAGTGAAGAAGAACTAAAAAGACTCTTGATGACAGTGAAGGAGGAGAGTGAAAAAGTTGGCTTAAAGCTCAACATTCAGAAAATGAAGATCATGGTATCTGGTCCCATCACTTCATGGGAAACAGATGGGGAAACAGTAGAAACAGTGTCAGACTTTATTTTGGGGGGCTCCAAAATCACTGCAGATGGTGATTGCAACCATGAAATTAAAAGACGCTTACTCCTTGGAAGGAAAGTTATGACCAACCTAGATAGTATATTAAAAAGCAGCGATATTACTTTGCCATCAAAGGTCCATCTAGTCAAGGCTATGGTTTTTCCAGTGGTCATGTATGGATGTGAGAATTGGACTGTGTAGAAAGCTGAGCACTGAAGAATTGATGCTTTTGAACTGTGGTGTTGGAGAAGACTCTTGAGAGTCCCTTGGACTGCAAGGAGATCCAACCAGTCCATCCCAAAGGAGATCAGTCCTGGGTGTTCATTGGAAGGACTGATGCTGAAGCTGAAACTCCAATACTTTGGCCACCTCATGCGAAGTGTTGACTCATTGGAAAAGACCCTGATGCTGGGAGGGAGGAGGAGAAGGGGACGACAGAGGATGAGATGGCTGGATGGCATTACTGACTTGATGGACATGAGTTTGGGTTACCTCGGGGAGCTGGTGATGGACACGGATGCCTGGCGTGTTGCAATTCATGGGGTGGCAAAGAGTTGGACACAACTGAGTGACTGAACTGAACTGAACTGAATGTCAGCCATTGTTCTAGGTGAAGGTATAGCAGCCAATATGATCCTAAGGACTGTCTTTCCCCACCCCCTATCTTAAAATATCTACTCCAGCCCCAATGAGCTGGAACCAGCACCATTTGTGAACTCCATATTTCCTGTCTTTATACCTGCAATTGATAAGCTGTCTGCTGGATTCTTGCCACTCTTAGGCTCCAAACCAAAAGACAACGTCCCCCATCCTCTGACACACAGACACTTCCATCTCCAAGGAGAGATTTTAATCTCTTTAAATTCTCTTCCATTATCCAAAACAGGTACCCATAGATATTACAAATGACTTAACCTTTTAGCTGAGACTTTTCCCACTCCAGTATTCTGGCCTGGAGAATCCCATGGATGGAGGATCCTGGCAGGCTACAGTCCACGGGGTCGCAAAGAGTTGGACATGACTGAGTGACTTACCTAACTTTAGCTTTCCCCTTAATATTAGGATGTGCCTTTACTCTTTATAACCTATAAGTGTTGATCATACAAAATCATATATTCATATTTCATTAATCACATACATAAGATAATGAGAACTTTATGAGGTAGACTGAGGGAAACCCTAACAAGTGGAAGAGAATGGTATGGCTGAGACTCAGCAGCAGGGCTTGGACCAGTCTGGGTCAGGCCAGCATTGGGCACTGGAACGTTACCCAAGTCAGGAACTAGTCATTTGATAAATGGGATATTAATCCCAATAAAGATCTGGATTTAGATGATTAGTCCCTAAAGGAAGCTTCAGATAACTCCTGAAGAGCCATTAATGTGTGTGTGCTTAGTCGCTCAGTCATGTCTGACTCTTTTTGACCCTGTGGACTATAGCCTGCCAGGCTCCTCTGTCCATGAGATTTTTCAGGCAAGAAGACTGGAGTGGGTTACCATTTCCCACTCCAGGAGATCTTCCCAACCCAGGGATTGAAACTGTGCCTCCTGTGTCTCCTGCATTACAGGCAGCTTCTTTACCCATCAGAGCCAAATTAATAAGAAATTTCAAATGAAGTTCAGATCCTAGACAGGACTAGAGCACATGAACTGCAAGTAATCAGCAGAGGTCTGGCCCAGCTTGACATCTTGGGTGCTAGAGTTGTCTAAAAGAAATACCGTGCAGAACAATAGGATCAAATGGTAAGCAAAGCAGTCAATAGGAGACCAGGGTAGCAGGCATGTTCTCAGTCTTAGGGATTCAAGGCCAGTCATGATTATTGAGGATTTGAAAGTATCAGGAGTAGAGTATAACTAGCTGAGAATAGAAAGCATATTTACTGAGGGAGTATCTAGTCTCAGACATTCCCTCCGAACTTTTTTATCTCTCAAAAACTTTGTAAAAAGATGCTACCTTCTTTCTTCATACTTCTTCAAACATGACACAGTTATGCACCAAGCACTTTCTTTAGAAATGAACAAACTGTGCCCTAGTAAGGTTTATAACTAGCCAAAAGTCACACAGTCAAAAACTTATTAACCCTGAAATGCAATCCAGGTCTTTCTGACCGAAAAGTCAATGTCTCCCACTTCACCATTCTGCAAAAAGATGAAAACAGGACATACCTATCCTATGGACTCTTAGTCTGTGTGGACACAAATGGCATTCAGAAACGAGCTGGATAACACTCAGTGAAGAGGTTCACAGGTATGCATGACCAGGTTATTATGTTATCACACCAAACTTAGAGGGTGCCAATAGATTCCTCTGCTGTAAGCATTCCTTTAAGTTGGGATATGGCAAGTGGTACACAGATATATTCATAAAGGGGATATACCAGTGAGAATGGAATCAATTGTAAGTGACAAAATTCCAGATGGTTTGGTTCTGTACATCAAAAAGGAAGAAAGGAGTAGCTGTTATATAGATCAGGGTTGATCAGCAAGTTTTTTTTTTTTTTCCCTGTGACGGTCCAAAAAGTAGATATTTCAGGCTTTATTGGCCATATGATACAATTTCCGATATAACTGCTCATCACATTGTGGTATATAAGCAGTCACAGTTTGTAAATAAACAGGTGTACCAATAAAACTTTATTTAAAAAAAAAAAAAAAACAAGCTATAAACTGGACCTGGTCCACAGGTTTTAGTTTATAGTCTCCTGGTCTAAAAAACCTGTAGTATCCTCTACCACCAGTGGAGTCAGGTGTATTTAACTACAGATTTGTTAACTTATAAAACCATGTTAACTGATGAGACAGGCAGTCATTCACTTAAAAAGGAAGTTGCCTGGGCCAATGCAGTGTGGCTCCTGTTAACAAGGGGAAGGAACCCAGATTCATGCCTCAGAGGCAAACACTACAAGTCACACATAAGAGCTCTGTGGCTAAGATGAACTCTGCTGTCCTCATGGTTTGTCTCAGGCTTTGCCAGAGTGAGCAAATGAATAATCGTGGGGAAAATCAGATTCTGAGACCCTCATATGGTCTTTGGTCATTCCTCCCCTCTGCAGGATGGTAATATGGGCCCTGGTCCATATAGGAAGGAGGATAAACTTCTGCTTAACTAGTTATTGTTAGGATGCATTACCTTCTGCCCAAAGAGCGGGTCTTAGTTCTAGACACTGCATGAGTTACTTATATAGACTCTACAATCAAAGGATTTGCAAATACTAAATAAGGAATATGGTGTTTCTAATCAGTCAAAAATGGGTTGGGGATGGAGTGGAGGTGGAGGTGATATATTGTAATAGCCATATTAAACTGTACTAAACTTGAAATAACGGGGAAAATATTTCTTTAAAGCTAATAGGAAAAATCAGTTACCAGACTCAGAACCATGAATTTAAGTTGTTGTCCAGCTGCATGGGCTTAGAGAGAGAGTTCCTGTGCTGAGGTTTTCATTATAAAACACAGAGGCATTATTGGGGGTAAATGAACCAATATGAATGGAATACCTGTAATTGCCAACCTGAAATTTCACACCAAAAATCATCTGAATCCCAGGTTGATGTGGAGTGGTTTTTCTTAAAAGTTCAAAAAGACTCCGCTTTATTAGTGGAGGGGGATACTTAGCAGGAGTATGTTTATAAACCTGGATTCTTCAGGTTTCCTCTAATATTGGAAACAGAAGGGAAGGGAAGTTCTTCCTTGAATTGTTTTTTCTGAATCTACTTATTGGGGTCTTTTGCTTGACAGGCTAAAAATAACAATAATGGTGCAATGGTGCCCAGTCAGTGGGGTAAAGGGAGCCAAGACCCTGCCAGGTTCTGAGGGCCAAGCCATGAGCCAATGAACTGTTCGCCCAAGATGGGGGAGGTGAGGTAGGGTAGAGGCGGTTTCCTTTGTCCAGTTCTTCTGCCCCATGGGTCACCATTCTCCACATTTACATAAATGAGATGTGGTCTGGTGATGGATCTACCTGGTAGTACCGACTGGAAGTCTGGGCTCATCTTGAACTTGTTGGGGAAGGAGGAGCCTGTGGTAATGCTTGAAGCCTTTCTAGTGAAACCTCCAAGGAACATTCTGTGGGATCCAGAGAGGGAGCTGAACTGAGCCCTGTACCCTCTTCCTAAGAGCAGAACTTTGCACAATGAAGTCAGTGATAAATAAGACCCAAGGGAAGGCCAATGAGAGGAGGAGGTTGACTAATCGAGTGTTTTAAGGGAATCCTCATGGGTTGTATGGAGAAGGCGATGGCACCCCACTCCAGTACTCTTGCCTGGAAAATCCCATGGACGGAGGAGCCTGGTAGGCTGCAGTCCATGGGGTTGCAAAGAGTCGGACATGACTGAGCGACTTCCCTTTCACTTTTCATTTTCTTGCACTGGAGAAGGAAATGGCAACCCACTCCAGTGTTCTTGCCTGGAGAATCCCAGGGACGGGGGAGCCTGGTGGGCTGCTGTCTATGGGGTCACACAGAGTCGGACATGACTGAAGTGACTTAGCAGCAGCAGCATGGGTTGTAAGAGGAGGAGGAAGGCCTATGCTGCTTCTCAGTTTTTGTATTTGATAGATTTCTGTGCCCTTCTCTTCCCTTCCTTTCTCTTCCCTCCTGCTTTCCCCTTCTGCATTCTCTGCTTCTCCCTTCCTTTTATCACTACTGAGATCAGCTTAGATCACAGTATCTGTCTCTCTCCCTTTCTCATCTCCCCTCCTCTCATGAACTTCCTCTTCCTATTTCCCCTTGCTACACCTGCATGTCATATTTCTGTTTCAATAAAGCTTTTAAAATGTCTTTATAAAGTGCCAGTCTACATCATAGTCATAATGGGAATGGGTCACACAGCTTTATGGTCCTGAAGTGATGAGCCCATTAATTGTAGCAGTGAGGCCACACGTCAGTAAATCATCAGCTTTATTGAGAGGTTCCAGTGCAGAGAGCACCAACTTGCCAGAGGAAGAAGAGGGAAAAATAATGGTGTGTGCACTCAGTTGCTCAGTCATATCCAGTTCTTTGCAACCCCATGGACTGTAGCCTGTCAGGCTCCTCTGTCTAAGGAATTCTCCAGGCAAGAGCATGGCAACTGGGGTAGGTTGCCATTTCCTTCTCCCCAAATGGATGGTATTACAATATAATTCAAGGAGGAAGACTTTGATGTGCTAACACTGTTCCTGTCACTTTTGTATCTTTATCCCTTTTGAAACTTGCATGGGTTTCATCATCCCTAGGCATAAGCATGTATATAACATTTTGCAAGGAATTTCAAGGAGTTCATGTATATCCTCCAAGCTTATCCATGGGTCTGAGGTTAAAAATTCTTCAAGAAGATGAAATGGTAATGATTTATACACAATATATTAAGTAACATCAAAGTAGGTACAGATTTTTTTTAATGTAATAACAAAAAGGAGAAATGCACTTACCATGCAGAAATCAGTTCATTATCACCTTAATTAAATGATTTAACTTAGCATCACTAACAGTCGGCCAACCTGGCATTATGTGTCTCCTGATAAAGTTAAATGCATAATTATTGCAGTATGACAGCCAAAAATATGTTATTCATCTAAAAAAGCCTTTAGAACTAACTTCTAGTTGATAAAAAATTCAGGAACTAAAAAAATAAGCAAAATTATATTTCTTTCAAGAAAGCAATTGGACAAATTGAAAATACAAAACATTCCAAGAGAGCTAGTTTGGACCCTTGAGAAAGTCAAGATCTTTATAAACCAAACAAATAAACAAAACATCTGTGAGGACTGTTGTAAATTAAAAGAAACTATAGGGACATAACAACCAAATGCAAAATATAAACTTTGATTGGATTCCGATTCAAATAAACAAACTAGATAAAAAGAAACCAACAAATATTTGGATGATAATTAAGAAAAATTTAGTACAAGCTAGATAGTAGATGAGGAGAAGGCAATGGCACCCCACTCCAGCACTCTTGCCTGGAAAATCCCATGGACGGAGAAGCCTGGTAGGCTGCAGTCCATGGGGTTGCTAAGAGTCGGACACAACTGAGAGACTTCCCTTTCACTTTTCACTTCCATGCATTGGAGAAGGAAATGGCAACCCACTCCAGTATTCTTGCCTGGAGAATCCCAGGGACAGAGGAGCCTAGTGGGCTGCCGTCTATGGGGTCGCACAGAGTCGGACACGATTGAAGCGACTTAGCAGCAGCAGCAGCAGCAGATAGTAGATGAAATTAGAGAATTATTGTCATTTGTATCAAATTAGAGAATAATTGTCAATTTTCATATATGTAATAGTATTTTATATATTTATATATTTGATAGATATCAGTGTATACAATATATATACATGTAAATAAAGTATATATGGGAAAATCTTAATGTGCTATATCATTCTTTCAACTTTTCTCTATGCTTGAAATCTTCAAAATACAAATAGAAAAAAAATGAATTAAATTTTTTTTAATAGCACAAGGACTTACGATTCTGAATCATGTATTCTATCAATGTATGACCTTTGGCTGAAATAGTTGGTTTTGAATAGCTTGGCCTCACAGAGCCAAGAAGGAGCATTTTACAAAAGGTCATCCAGTACCAAGATATCACAGTGAAGCTCTCTCTTTGTTTCTCCCATTCGTACCAGAGGTAAACATGATTAAGAATCTGTGATTTGAATACTAAAAAGACAGCATTGCTTTGAGGGACTTTGTATCTTGAAGACTTAAATAATGCTTTCTGGCAAACACTAAAGTTGAGTACTTTTTAAAAGAAAACATACCACAGCTGCCACTGGCCACCACCTCCACCACCACCATGATCCTCTGAAGTAATAAAATGAGATACATAAAAGTTAAGGAAATGTTATCACCTGAGATCATATTTTCCAACTGGAATTCATTGAGAAATAACAAAGTTGGACTTATAGAGTCACGATAGGCCGGCATCCCCAAGTCTAATTAAGTCAGTCCGTATTATCTCATGTCCCGTCCGGCGCAATACTATGTAATGTTTCAGATTACTGGGGATTGCCAAGGACTTACTGCACAGTATTAAATTGTATAGATAATGGCTTTTGGCATTTTTGTTAGAAGGGACTGGTTTCAATATGCAGTAAGGCAACATCGTACTTTCAATGGTTAGTTCATCACCAACTTCTTTTTTTTTTCTTTCTTTCTTTTTTTTAAGTCCTGAAAATAGCTTACCAAAGATTTGTCATTTCCTGCCTGGAGAAAGTTCTGGAGTATTTGTGTTTTTATAAATATCAGATGTGTAATCTCAGACATGAACTTATTATAACTAGCCCCAAGGCATCATGAGCTACAAGTTGCCACACGAAAATGAAAGGGGTCAAATTCAAAAGGGCTGTGTGTCAGAAGGCTCTGGAAGAGGGCATGGGCTTAATAAGCACGCCTCAGATGAACCTGCGATTACCACAGAGCCTGCCATCTGTCTTCTGCTGTTGGTTAGACCCCCAAATACCTTCTGTAGTCCCCAGTAGTGCATAGGGTCCCCTGGGCTCAATTGGAAGAAAAATATATTAAGTTGGCTCCTCTTAACTGAAGGGGAAGGGAGAGAAGTGTTTAAAAGACTTACTATCTCTTGGGCTCTATTTACTCTGTTAAAAAATATTGTACCTAGTATTTCAGAAATGGGAACTCTTTGAACCTCAGTAAAAGTCTTTTGGGGGTCATTTGGTATCGTTTTGGAGCAGGGGACTTGATGCTATTGTTTTATTGGCAGCATTTATCATTTAGTTCCACTTCCTCTTTTACCTTTTTCTTTAACGTGGAATGATAAAGTAGCATCATAAAAAGAGACCTGCAGGTTTGAATTAGTCTCTATTCCGCTAACCCATCATTTCTCTATTGGAGTCGGCTACAACCAGACGTAGCTTCTCTGTGCTAGGATATAGTCCCGGGGGGGAAAGACAGCGGCTTAAACAAGTGGGATGAGGGCAGTGATTAGGAAAAAAGGAAACTCCAAGGAGGCTAGAGTTAAAGTAAAGGCATGGAGAAGAGCAGGTATATAAAAGAAAGTAGAGACCAAATCCCAAAAGGGCCAAAAAACAGTGTAAAAAATAAAGAAATACATCCCATGATTCATAGAGAACAGATTCCTCTTTTATAATTGAAAGAGATGCCAGAAAACAAAATCAGGTGCCAAAAAAGGTCATATCCACAATAAAAGGTGGGAGAAGTTACTCTGAATCCAGTAGCATTAACCATGAGCCACCGTGCACTGAATTTTGACTCAGAGGTATCATCTCCAGTGTGTGTGTGTGTGGGGAGAGGGGGATTGGGGGTGTGTGGGTAACTAACTTTTATTAAGTACTTAGTGTACTAGTGCTGAGCTGAACTGTATGCTCATTTAACCATTTGTTCTTCAGAATCACCCTATGAAGCAAGCACTCAATTATTCTCATTTTTTCAAATAAAAAAAACAAGACTTGGGGTAAGCACTTTGCTCAGTCACAGAACTAGTGCCAGCCAAGAATAGTAATAGCTGGCATTTCTGCCAGGCAGCATGTATCCTTACTTCATTTAGTCCTCGCAGTAACTGCATGGTATAAAACATTATTGTTAGCATCATTTGGTAGGTGAGGAAACTGATGCTGAGAGGAGTTAGGTAAGTTTCTCAATATCCTACAGCTAGGAGGTCGTTCAGACCTAGGAAGTTTGATGGCAGTGCCTGGCCTCTGAGCAGCCACATTGTTCTGCCTCTTCATGTAGATTTTACTGTATACATCTGAACGTTTTCCTCCTCGGTGTCCATCTGTATCTTCTCCACTGGTTGAGAAAATGACCTGGTAAAAAGAGTTGGATATGTCTCAAGTTGGTTAGGTTTTAAAGAAATGCCATAGAACAACTACTACTATCATCTGTTGAAATAGCAGTTAAATAGATAGATAGATATTTACTAGTCTCTCATACTGCTTAGAATTGAACTTAGGTGTTCTGAATGCCACACATAAGAGGACTCTCAGAGACACAACTCAAGAAACTGGCTGATTTCTGAGCCCTGCCATGTTCTCTCTGAGGAAAACAATCATGGGACCAGGATATACACTTGCTGTTTTCAAACATGGAATTCTTAGCTTGCACAAGAATTGGCTAAAAGCTGAAGATGAAAAATCTGAGTGATGAAGCAGAGAGTGGGTGTGAGAATTTTGAAGGGTCACAGGTAACTCGCTGCAAATAGCAAACATAGATCTGGGGAATAAGAGCCAGAAAGAAACACGAGTCTGGAACCTGTAAAATGGAAAAAAAAAAAAAACAAACCTGCACCAAAGCACACTTTGACATTGATGAAATTTCAAAATCCCAAGGAAATTGGGGCAAGCCTAAAAATTTCCAGAGAACATGTCCTCTCATCAGCATAACTGGAAGCTAGAAGACAGTAGGACAATGCTTTCAAAATTCAAGATGAAAATGATTTCTAAGGAAGCTCTTAGTGGTGACCACAAAACCATGGATGAGATCCAGTGACCAGATGACCTAATACAGGAGAAAGGCAAAGGAAACTTATAAGAAGAAGACAAAGAACTAAATCCCCGGGTGACAGCTGAATAGTGAGCCTAAAGTGCCCAGCCCAAATGAGAGCAAAAGTATGCCAGGTTTCAAAGGGAAGTTTACAAAATTATTAAACTAAGGATTTCTTAATACTATGGGGTCAAGTAGAAAGTTATATTGATAGGCATTTTACAGATATTTGGGGTAAATTAGCTACAGGTTAAAAAGAATTTTAATAAAAAATTGGACAGTTATTTCATTGTAAGCGAAAAATTGTAGAAGAAAAATATAATCAAGTTACTACTTAGCGCCACAGTATGTACTAATTTTGTAGTCATAATAAAGAGGTAGGAATATGGATATAATACAAAATTATTTTATCAGTCCAAGTTACCTTCAATTATAACATGCACCATTATCTTAGGTACCCATAAGAAAGGAAAAAGAGTATACGACACAAATTCATGACCAAGTACCTATCAATTTCAGAGATATTAAAATGTATGAAAATAATGTAACTTAGAATTGATAAAATGCAGTTGGCTAGAATAATTAGAAGAAGAAGGCAATGGCAACCCACTCCAGCACACTTGCCTTGAACATCCCATGGACGGCGGAGCCTGGTGGGCTACAGTCCATAGAGTCGCACAGAGTCGGACACGACTGAAGCTACTTAGCAGCACAGCAGCAAAATAATTAGAAAGAAGTGTAAAAGAACTAAAATCCTCATGTAACATTATCAGAAGCAAATATATGTTATTTTAATTTGGTTAATCGAGAAATTACAAAACATATTTAGAAAAATAGAGCAAAAAGCAGAAAGAAATCACACAAAAAGTGATTATGTTATTTAGGGAAATTGGAGGATGAAGAAAACTCTGTTAGAGTCTCCAGGTTTGGTTACAAATCTTTGAGCACTTTTTGTCTTTCTTAATGGTATGCATACAATATTTTGATAAATATAAAAATTATCTAAATTTAACTGTTTCATATTCCAAATATGTGAAAAAAGTTTCTTATTCTGTGCTAATGGCAGCCCCTCTGAACTTCAGACACAGGATACGATTGTAGAGGCCTTAGGTTATATTCCACAGGAAAAGTATGGAAGATTGTACTCATTTGCAAAGAGTTAAGGCTATACCTGGTAGGCTGCAGTCCATGGGGTCGCTGAGGGCTGGACACGACTGAGCGACTTCACTTTCACTTTTCACTTTCATGCATTGGAGAAGGAAATGGCAACCCATTCCAGTATTCTTGCCTGGAGAATCCCAGGGACGGGGGAGCCTGGTGGGCTGCCGTCCATGAGGTCACACAGAGTCAGACACCACTGAAGTGACTTAGCATAACATAGCATAGCAAGGCTATACCATCTTTTTACAAAAAATATTTGTTTATTTGGCTGCATATCATCTTAGTTGGAGCATGCAGGATCTCTGTTGGGGCACATGGGCTCTAGAGCACGTGGGCTCAGTAGTTTCAGTGGGCAGGCTTAGTTGCACCACAGCGTGTGTGGTCTTAGCTTCCCAACCAGGGGTCAAAACCATGTCCCCTGCATGGGAAGGTAGATTCTTAACCACCAGACCACCAGGAAAGTCCCAAGGCTGTACCGTCTTTAAAGTTTCAGTGGACGTTCCTTTCCATTAAAGCTTGTCAAAAGCTCTGATATTATGTGACCTCTGCCGTTTCTGAGTTTCTCCTGTACTTGAGCCACTCCAGGAACTCTCCATGCCAGAGGAGAGGACAGAGTTTGGGCACAGGCACGAGAATTTGAGCCAACTCCAGGAGATAATGGAGAACAGAGAAGCCTGGTGTGCTGCAGTCCATGGGGTCTCACAGAGTCCAACACGACTTAGGGGCTGAACCCCAACATCAAAAGAAAGCTCAGCCTGCTGGTGAGGACTGTTACAACACCACACAAATGAGTTACTGATATTAACAGTTTTCCAAGATAATGCTCTCTACCTCATCAAGGCCCTGTTGCCTTGGGGCGTTGCCATTGTTACTGATAAAAGTATTATATATATAATATATATAAATTATATATTAGAATATATATATATATTTTTTTTTTATCCCGTTGGGCCAAAAAATTTGAGAGCTCTACTACTTTGTTGTTAAGTCACTCAGTCATGTCTGACTCTTTGTGACCCCATGGACTGCAGCACACCAGGCTTCCCTGTCCTTCACCATCTCCCAGAGTTTGTGCAAACTCATGTCCATTGAGTTGGTGATACCATCCAACCATCTCACCCTCTGTTGTCCCCTTCTCCTCTTTCTAGCATCAGGGTCTTTTCTAATGAGTCGACTCTTCACATCAGGTAGCCAAAGCCTTGGAGTTTCAGCTTCAGCTTCAGCATCAGTCCTTCCAAAGAGTAGTCAGGGTTGATTTCCTTTAGGATTGACTAGTTTGATCTCCTTCCAGTCCAAGGGACTCTCAAGACTCTTCTCCAACACCACAGTTCAAGAGCATCACTTCTTCAGTGCTCAGCCTTCTTTATGGTCCAGCTCTCACATCCATACATGACTACTGGAAAAACCATAGCTTTGACAATATGGACCTTGGTCAGCAAAGTAATGTCTCTGCTTTTTAATACACTATGTTTGTCATAGCTTTTCTTCCAAGGAGCAAGAATCTTTTAATTTCATGGCTGCAGTCACCATCTGCAGTGATTTTGGAGCCCACAAAAATAAAGTCTCTCACTGTTTCCATTTTTTCCCATGTTTTTGCCATGAAGTAATAGGACCTGATGCAATGATTTTAGTTTTTTTGAATGTTGAGTTTTAAGTCATCTTTTTCACTCTCCTCTTTCACCTTCATCAAGAGGTTCTTTAGCTCCTCTTTGCTTTCTGCCATTAGGGTGGTGTCATCTGCATATCTGAGGTTGTTGATATTTCTCCCAACAATCTTGATTCCAGCTTGACCTTTAGCCAGCCCAGTATTTTGTATAATGTACTCTGCATATTAGTTAAAAAAGCAGGGTGACAATAAACAGTTTTGATGTACTCCTTTCCCAATTTTGAACCAGTCTGCTATTCCATGTCTGGTTCTAACTGTTGCTTCTTGACCTGCATACAGGTTTCTCTGGAAACAGGTAAGGTGGTCTGGTATTGCCATCTCTTTAAGAATTTTCCACAGTTTGTTGTGATCCACATAGTCAAAGACTTTAGCATAGTCAATGAAGCAGAAGTAGATATTTTTCAGGAATTCTCTTGCTTTTTCTATTTATTTCTCCCTTTTTTCCATATGTTTAGGTCTTGTCTATAATAAAACTGTAAAATATTGAGGGTCTAGACTCCTAGTGTTCTTGTGCTAAATAGAAAGAATAAAAGTATGTAAACAGGTTATCTAAATAGATAAATAGCAGGTACGCTATCAATATTTACTGGTTGATTTTATTATGATTTAAATGTTTTCCTTGCTTGAGGCTTCTAAGAGTTAATTGCATATATAACAGTCTAATAACTACTTACTTATATTTTCTTTTATGCCTAAGTATCAAATTTCTAACTAATAATTAATGATGGCTTAGAGTTTTAGGCATCTTTTAAATCATATACTTGCAATACTTATAATAAGAGAATAGTCTTTGCAAAAGGCTATTTAATTTTTATTGTTAACAAATAGCCAAAGATATTTGTATTTTGGTTCCCAGTTTTAGAATGAATGTGTGTAACTCAGAAAAAGGATCTGAGTTAATGAAATATCTTGGGCATGAAATGATCTGAACTTCATTCCCATGAGAGAATATTCAGTTCACAAGGGCGATTCAGTACATAAGGAAGGAGTCATAGAAACTCATACTTTTTTTCTTTTCATCAAATTTATTCAAACAATTTAAAAGGATAGAGTATGGGAAGGGTCTAGCATTGTCTCGGGAGTCAATCGGCACTTTTTAAAATTATCAACATAAATTTTTTAAAATTAATTTATTTGGCTGTGCCAGTTCTTCATTGCAGCATGCAGGATTTTTAGTTGATCTTTAGTTGTGGCATGTGGGATCTAGTTCCCTGATCAGAGATCAAACCCCCAAAATATATAAACAGCTCATACAACTCAACATCAGAAAACAACCCGATTTAAAAAGGACAGAAGAACTGATAGACATTTTTTTTCCAAGGAGAAAATGCAGATGACCAACAGGCACATGAAAATATTCTCAATGTTGTTAATCATCAAAGAAATGCATATCAAAACCGCAGTGAGGGATATTACCTCACACTTCTCAGAATGGCTCCCATCAAAAAGAACACAGGTAACAAATGTCAGTGAGGATGTGAGAAAAGGGAACCCTCCTACACTGCTGGTGGGAATATAAATTAGTGAAGCCACTGTGGAAAACAGAGTGAGGGGTTCTCAAAAAACTGAAAATACTTAGAACTACCATATGACCCAGCAATTTCACTCTTGGGTGTGTATCTGAATAAAACAAAGACACTAATTTGAAAAGATACATGCACCCTAATATTCATAGCAGCATTATTTACAATAGCCAAGATGAGGAAGCAACCTAAGTGTCCATCAACAGATGAACAGATAAAGAAGATGTGGTGTATACACACACACACACACACACACACACACACACAATGGAATACTATTTATCCATAAAAAGAATGAAGTTTTGCCATTTTCAGCAAATGGATGGACTTGGAAGGCATTATCCTAAGTGAGATAAGTCAGATGGAGAAAGAAAAATACTGTATGATATCACATACATCACATACAAAGAACACTATAAGAATTAGTAAATATAAAAAAAAGAAGTAGACTCATAAATACAGAGAACAAACTAGTGGTTACCAGGGGAGAGACAGAAGGGAAGAGGAGTAGTATAGGAGGAACAGGGAAGTAAGAGGTACAAATGATTAGGCATAAAATAAACTAAGAGGATATATTGTAAAGTGTGGGGAATATAGCCAGTATTTTATAATAACTATAAACCTTTATAAATTGGGAACCAATACAAGTATATTTTACACCTAAAACTATACTTCAATAAATAAATAAAATATTTTCCTGGGGGTGTGGGGGGAGAAGGCATTAATAAGACTGTGAAATAACTGACATTTGAAACCAAAGAGAGTAAAGCAAAATCCTGTCTAATGAGGAAAAGATGACGTTTTTATGACCATGAATGGATTTAGCAGCAAGAATTCACTTTTTCATCATCATGGAGTCCATTGCAGTTTTCACCTGGACTGAGACTATCCTGCAGTCCTCTTCTGCACCCCCCACTAAGCTCACTTCCTTTCATCCTCCAGCCTTTGGTCTTCTTTTCTCTGTGGGGCCTCCTCTGCTAGATCCATGGGGAGATGACAGCTCTCTTCCCACAGCTCTCTACCCATTTAGACAGCTACATTGCTCCACACCAATAAAATGAATTTAACCTTGGCCTGTGGGAGATGTAAATCTTTCAGGGTCTATTTAAGCATCAGTTTAATATTTTTACTTTCCTGTCTACATGTCCTCTACATGTCTGTCACTGTTGTAAAACAGTGGCTTTCAAACTTTTTTTTTTTCTGTTATAGAATAATTGGTTCAAATTTGTTCTCACACAGAATCCAATTTGTCTGTAAAGCAACATGAACCTGGGCTTCTTGGATGTGAAGGTTGAAGGCAGGGGTCAGAAATTGGCTAGCTTCTCTCACTCCCATTCCTACCTCTACCAGCTCCTGATGGGTTTCAAGAAGCAGAATTTTGTAAAAACTACTTTCTAAAAAAAAAGAAAGCATTACGAGCCCATGAACATTCAGTTCAGTTCAGTCACTCAGTCGTGTCTGACTCTTTGCAACCACATGGACCACAGCATGCCAGGCGTCCCTGTCCATCACCAACTCCTGGAGTCCACCCAAACTCATGTGCATTGAGTCAGTGATGCCATCCAACAATCTCATCCTCTGTCATCCCCTTCTCCTCCTGCCTTTAATCTTTCCCAGCATCAGGGTCTTTTCAAATGAGTCAGTTCTTCACATCAGGTGGCCAAAGTATTGGAGCTTCAGCTTCAACATCAGTCCTTCCAATGAACACCCAGGAATGATCTCCTTTAGGATGGATTGGTTGGATCTTCTTGCAGTCCAAGGGACTCTCAAGCATCTTCTCCAAGACCACAGTTGAAAAGCATCAATTCTTCAGCACTCAGCTTTCTTATAGTCCAACTCTCACATCCATATATGACTACTAGAAAAACCATAACCTTGACTAGATGGACTTTTGTTGACAATGTCTTTGCTTTTTAAATATGCTGTCTAAGTTGGTCATAACTTTTCTTCCAAGGAGCAAGCATCTTTTAATTTCATGGCTACAGTTATCATCTGCAGTGATTCTGGAGCCCAAGAAAATAAAATCTGTCACTGTTTCCAGAAATGTCTATTTCATTTCCTCTGTAATATGTCTAGTGTTGGTTGTTGTGTGATATCAAGATAGCAAAACCTCAATTGGTATTTGGAATCAACAATCCTTCCCTGGTGGCTCAGTAGGTAAAGAATCCACCTGAAGTGCAGGAGACCCGGGTTCCATCCCTAGGTTGAGAAGATCCCCTGGAGAAAGAAAAGGCAACCCACTCCAGTATTCTTGCCTGGGAAATCCCATGGACAGAGGATCCTGGTGGGCTATAGTCTATGGCATCAGTTATAACTTAGTGACTAAACCATCACCACCAATCCTTCCCAAAGGATGCAAGCTCAAATTTATCTTTTATTAATACTAACAGTGAAGCAAAGTATTTACTCAGAAAATCACAATTATAAAAAAGTACAAGAAGGTTGTATGCCTACGTTGAGAAAATAAATTGCTTCCAAACGCATTTAGAAAATGTGAGAGACATTACTTTGCCAACAAAGGTCCATCTAGTGAAAGCTATGGTTTTTCCAGTAGTCATGTATGGATGTGAGAGTTGAACTGTGAAGAAAGCTGAGTGCCGAAGAATTGATGCTTTTGAACTGTGGTGTTGGAGAAGACTCTTGAGAGTCCCTTGGACTGCAAGGAGATCCAACCAGTCCATTCTGAAGGAGATCAGTCCTGGGTGTTCATTGGAAGGACTGATGCTGAAGCTGAAACTCCAATACTTTGGCCACCTGATGCGAAGATCTGACTCATTTGAAAAGACCCTGATGCTGGGATAGATTGAGGACAGGGGGAGAAGGGTATGACAGAGGATGAGATGGTTGGTTGGCATAACCAACTCAATGGACATGAGTTTGGGTGGAGTCCTGGAGTTGGTGATGGACAGGGAGACCTGGCGTGCTACAGTTCATGGGGTCGCAAACAGTCGGACATGACTGAGCAACTGAACTGAAACACATTTGGGGCTATTAATGTAGGCAAGCTTTGTAACAGAAGGGCCTAGGCTTTTGTTTTGTTTTTTGTGAGGACTCTTTAGTAGGCTAATTGTAAACCTTTTTTTCTAATCAATATTATGATTTCAAAAATGTCCTATCTCTTTTACTTGTATGGATTTTAGGACTGTTCTGTAATTCCTGTTTGCATTAATCTAACAATCACTGTCTCATGAGTCTTATTTAGTGAAGCTTTAATGTAAGTTACTTAATTTTTAAAAAAAAATATTAAAAAAATTGGAGTATAATTGCTTTACAATGTTGTTTTAGTTGCTGCTGTACAATGAAATGAATCATCTATATGTATACAGGGACTCCCCCCATTTCAGCTCCCTCCCAGTACACCCCCATCCCTCCACTCTAGGTCATCACTGTAAATTACTTTTACAGGAAAAATTCAGGAATACTTATAACACAGCTTGAATAAAGAGTGCCCTCTGCTTATGCTGGTGGTGGTGGTGGGGTGGGCTAGAAATGTGACCTAATGGCCAAGAAGTCATTTGCCAAGGGGGATGTGAGCAGGCTACATTCCAGGGACAGAATAGAATGGGAAAGGGCACAGAGAACTACATATTTATTGAATGCAGTGATATAAAACAGCAACTAAAACCAAGTACTGCTGCTAAGTCACTTCAGTCGTGTCCGACTCTGTGCAACTCCATAGATGGCAGCCCACCAGGCTCCCCCGTCCCTGGGATTCTCCAGGCAAGAACACTGGAGTGGGTTGCCATTTCCTTCTCCAATGCAGGAAAGTGAAAAGTGAAAGTGAAGTCGCTCAGTCGTGTCTGACCCTTCATGACCCAATGGACTGCAGCCTACCAGGCTCCTCCATCCATGGGATTTTCCAGGCAAGAGTACTGGAGTGGGGTGCCATTGCCTTCTCCGAAACCAAGTACTAGTTCCCATGAAACTCATATCCTAATAGAATGAGAGAACTTGCAGTGTTCCGGTAATGGCCAGTCAGTTAGTGTAATGAGGGGAAGTCATGAAGATGAGACTGGTGATACAGGTTAGTTCCCATCAGAAGGGTCTTGAAAGACAAGCTAAGGAATCTGAACTTTAACCTGTAATATGGGTCCTCGGGGTATTGACCAGTTGCCCTCTGGAGAGCAGGATGGATGATGACTTTCTGTGAATGAAATTAAAACCAGACAGTGTGCCTAAAAGTGCAACAGTGTTCATTTTGGCATTTGCTGGAACAAAAGTCCTCAAGCTGATTTCATAGCCTCCGTTGGGTGGGAATTGAAATGCCATACCATGGCATGTAAGAAGATTTAAAGCAAAGAAAAATTGAAGTGAGAGCAGGAGTCACAGGAAATGGCTGCAAAGTGGTGGCCTTGTGCACTGGCCTTGGACTTGAACCTGAATTCCTGTTGCCTGCCAGTGACTTGGAGTGTGCACATGGCTTCACCTGAGGTAGCCAGATGGATCACAGCAAAAGCTATGCCAAGATGTTCCCACTGGGTACTTTAAAAATTCCTGAAACAACACAAGGCTTCTGTGCAAAGCCTGAAAATGGGTATTCTGGGAACCCATTTTTCACCGTCAGTTTGAAAACAGGAATCAAATCTGTTGATTCTTGTCTACCCCACAACCCTATCCACAACCTCTCCCACTGTCTTAAAGTTCCTTAAACGTGCTGCCATACAACTTTCTGCAAAGATGATTGATCTCTCTCCATTTTTTCCTAATGGCAGTCACCCTAATAGCTTAGCCTATAATGGAAAGAGTGTTTTTAATGATATTTATATGAGTAATGTGCTGATTCTGGCCACCACTAGCTGAAGAACACCTCTGTTCTTTTGTGTGCTAAGTCACTTAAGTTGTATCCAAATCTCTGCAACTGTATGGACTATAGCCCACCAAGCTTGCTGTGCATGGGATTCTCCAGACAAGAATACTGGAGTGGATTGTCATTTCCTTCTCCAAGGGATCTTCCCAACCCAGGGATCGAGCCGAAGTCCCCTGTGTCTTCTGCATTTCAGGCTGATACTTTACCATTGAGCCAGTTTTTTAGAACGGTAATAAGGGACACTGACCCTGCCTCTGACCAAAGGCCTTGGATTTAAAATAGGTCTGTAACAGCAAACATCATCACATGACATTGACCTGACACAGATCACTAATTGGTTTTCAAATTTGGGGTGGTTCTTAAATTTGGAGTGTATATCAGAATCAAATGAGACTTTTAAAAACACAGCTTGCTGGCTTACACTACAGAATTCCTGATTCAGTGGATCTGGGTAGGGCCCAAAAATTTGCATTTTTAAGTTCTCAGGCTATGCTAATGCAACCTGGATAACACCCTGAGAACCATTTACCTTGTATCCCAAATTTACCTGACCTACTGGAACAGAATCTGCAGGGGAGGGATCCTCAGATGTTTATTTTTCTTTCTCCAAAAGGCCAAGGTGCTTTCAGTCATCAGGGAAATTTAGACCATATTGTGAACATTCCCCAGGTGAATCATGTGATTGTTATATCTAATAACCTATTTTAATAATCATTTAGGGCAACAGTTCTCTTTACCCTAAATGTGTAGTAGGATCACTTGGAGAGGTTTTTAAAAATACTGATCTGAAGGTCATACTCCCAGAGATTCCGATTCAGCTGGTCAGTGTTAAGTGCAGACATCTGTATTTCTTAAAAGCCTCTCTGGGTATTTCTGCTGTACAGCCAAGGTTTGACTGAAAGCCTCTTAGAAGGCCCTTAGCCCCCTGCTTTCCCAGACTAATTACTTCAGCACCCAGCCTGATCCCACCTCAGGAAGGAAGGGTCTCTTACATGTCCACCCCCAGGCAGGGTGAAGCCCTCCTCCACCTCCTTAAAATCAGCTTAAAATGAAGCGCTCCTCCACATCCTTAAAATCATTCACGATGTTCACGATGTTTGCAATCATTGTGGACTTAATCAGTTGCTCCTATGAGAAGGTGAATTTCTTGAAGACAGACACCAGGTCTGAATTTTCTCTCAATTCCATGCCTGGAAAACAGGATGCAGTTGACTTTGGGCTTTGGAAGGAATTAATAGAACTCTTTTGGTTTTTTGTGATGCTTCCTGAAATAGAGTAGAGGGCAGACCCAGCTTTGCCACTCACAAGCTCTGGACATGTTATTTAGTCCAGTAGCCCCCAACTTTTCTGGCACCAGGGATGGGTTTCCTGGAAGACGGTTTTCCTACGGACCAGGTTGTGGGGGGTGGGGTGGTTTAGGGATGATTCAAGTGTGTTACATTTATTGTGCACCATATTTCTATTATTACATTGTGATATATGATGAAATTATACAACTCACCATAATGCAGAATCAGTGGGAGCTCAGGTGGTCATATGAACAATGAGGCATGGCTGTAAATACAGATGAAGCTTTGCTCACTTGCCTCTTACTGTGCTGCCTGGACCCCTGATTTAGTCTTTTTGAGCCTCTGTTTGCTTCTGTGTAGAATGGATACCTCATGGGGGGTTTGTGAGATTTAGATCAGATGATCGATATCAAGCACATCTCACAATACAATACATGTAGTCAGTAATTTGTCAAGGTCAGTGTCAATACTGATGTTCATTTGCACTGGTGAGTTCACTTCATGTTCTTCAGCATCATTGCCTCTCAGCCAGGTTATAGTTCATCCAGACCCAGCAGTGCTTTTAGATGATGGTCCCAAAGTGTACTTTATGGAGACACACCTGTTCTCTCATTCTCAAACTTCTAGACCAATAGTTCTCAAACTGTGGTCTTTACATGGATCATCAGCAGCAGCATCACTTGGGAATATGTTAGACATGTACATTCTTGCCTCCCCCCGCCCCCATACTTACTGAATGAGAAACTCAGAATTATTCCCAGCCATCTGTGGTTCAACAAGCCCTTCAGGTGATCTTAATATACGCAGAAGTTTGAGAAACATTGGTTTAGGAGACTAGCTGCTTGAAAAAAAAAAAACACTTTTAGTATGCTACACATTCCCAAAATTGATCTGAACCACTGGTTCCTGAGCAGGGGAGAAGGTTGTGTCTCTCCCTGCAGTGCTGTGTCAGTGCTTCCAGGGCATATGTGACTTGAAAAGTGACCCAGAGGTTTAGATTCTCTACAGAGTCTAGAGACCATGGTCCCTGTAGTTGAAAAGTGTTTTAAAAAATGTTTTTGTTTTTAGGCCATAATTTTAGGAGTGATTCAGATTCAGCCAACTCTTATTTAAAGGATATTATATTTCAAGTTCTATGCTAAGTTATTTTACTCAGTATAAACTATTGAATGTATATATTCATAACTTCATTATTAGCACTTTACAAATAAAGGAAGAGGATCAAGGAATATAAGTTATTTGCCTTTGCTCACACAGTTAATAATGATAGAGTTGAGCTTTAAGCTTATTGTATCCTTAAAAACTTGGATATTTTTCTTTCAATTTTATATTCTATTTATATAGCAGTCTAAATAGTCTGCTGATCTGTTGAGTAGATTTCCTTAAATATAAAATAATGTTAATTGCCCTGTTATTATCATTTATTTCATGAACTGCAGCAATTTAGTATTTCTCTAACTTTTAAACTAAGGCGATTGAGACAGCAACCATGTCTGGTCGTGGGAAGGGTGGCAAAGGCCTCGGCAAGGGGGGTGCTAAGCGCCATCGCAAAGTCTTGCGGGACAACATTCAGGGTATTACTAAGCCAGCTATCCGGTGTCTGGCTCGTCGTGGAGGCGTCAAACGTATCTCTGGTCTTATCTATGAAGAGACTCGTGGGGTGCTGAAAGTGTTTCTGGAAAATGTGATCCGGGACGCGGTCACCTATACGGAGCACGCTAAGCGCAAGACTGTTAGTTACCACCATGGATGTGGTCTACGCGCTCAAACGTCAGGGCCGTACCCTTTACGGTTTTGGTGGTTGAGCAAAGCATCTAGCTTGAAACGTTTAGAAAAACTAAAGGCCCTTTTCAGGGCCGCAAAAAAAAAAAAAAAAAAAAAAAAATTAAAAAAATAAACTAAGGCAAGGGAAGGAGGAATTTCCAATTCTGGTAGTAGTTGAGTCTCCTATGGCTAGCTATTTTGTTGTTCAGTTGCTAAGTTGTGTCTGATTCTTTGCAAAACCATGGACTGCAGCACCCTAGGCTTCCCTATCCTTTACCATCTCCTGGAGTTTGCTCAAACTCATGTCCATTGAGTTGGTGATGCCATCCAACCATCTCATCCTCAATCTCATCACATGAACCTTCAAAATCAGAGTTTTTCCAGTTGGAGTCAGAGAAAGAAAGAAGAGGCAAAGGGGATTTGATACTTGGAGGACTTGTACCCACTCTGTAAGCTGGTTTTGAAGGGGGCGTAAGGGGGCTCTAAGCCAAGGAATACAGAGGCTTCTAGAAGCTGAGAATGGCCCTCAACTGACAGCCAGCGAGGATAAAATGGACCTTGGTCCTACAACTGCAAGGAACTAAATTGTGCCAGTGACCTGAATGAACAAGGAAATACATTGTCCCCAAAAGCCTGCAGAGGAAGTGAAGCTGTGTCAATGCCCTGCTGTCGGTCTTGTGAGTCGCTAAGCAGAGGAACAGCTAAACCATGCTGTACTTGAACTTCTGACCTAAAGAACTGTGAAGTATATTTGTTTGGTTTTAAGCTACTGTTGGTAATAATTTTTACTGTAGTATTAAAAAAACTGATACTGAAGAAAATGTGTAAATATCTATAAAGTCCTTTATAGGACTTGAAACTTCTCAGGTTTCCTTTAAAAGAAAGTAAGTCCATGTATAGTTCTGTATCCAACAAAAATATCTTTTATAAATATAAAAGTGAAATAACCATATTTTCAGATAATGAAAACGAGTACAATTTGATGCCAGCAGACCTATACAATAACAAATGCTAAAAGAGGTTCTTTGAGATAAAGGGGGAAATGATACCAGATGAAATTCCAGATTTGGAAGAAGAAATGAAGAACACTAGAAATGGTAAATAAATGGTAAATACAAAGACCATTTTCTTAATTTCTTTAAAAGATAACTGATTTTAATACAAAATTCAAAAACTGCTTTAGTTTATAAGTCAGTGGAAAAAATAAGACAGCAAAAATGTATAAAAATGATTATCACAGAATATGGGAGAGGTTAATATAATTGTATGTAGTATTTGCAAAATACTTATAGTATATCATATAAAATAATACAACATTAATTCTAAGTAAACTGATGATTTAAGGGAATGCATGTAGAACTGATTAAAAAGCCATTTGAGAAATTTAGATGGAATACTAAAAAGAGGTATCCAATAAGATGATAAGGAATATAAAAAAGAGGTGAAACAAATAGAAAATAAATAACAAAATAGTGGATATAAATAAACTGTATCTATAATTACATTAAATGTTAGTTGACAAAATTCAGATTGACAGAATGAATAAAAAAATAATGCTAATGAGGGTTTATGAATTGTAACACATGTACCATGCTGAGGGGGGATGTTGGTAATGAGGTACCCTATACATATGTTGTGGAGAAGGCAATGGCAACCCACTCCAGTACTCTTGCCTGGAAAATCCCATAGACGGAGGAGCCTGGTGGGCTGCAGTCCATGGGGTCGCTAAGAGTCGGACACGACTGAGCAACTTCACTCTCACTTTTCACTTTCCTGCATTGGAGAAGGAAATGGCAACCCACTCCAGTGTTCTTGCCTGGAGAATCCCAGGGATGGGGGAGCCTCGTGGGCTGACGTCTATGGGGTCACACAGAGTCGGACATGACTGAAGTGACTCAGCAGCAGCAGTCTGCATATGTTGGGGAGGGAGTATGTGAGAGATCTCTGTAAGTTTGGCTCAATTTTGCTATGAACCTATAATTTCTGTAGTAAATCTGGTGGCTCAAATGGTAAAGAAACTGCCTGCAATGCAGGAGATCTGGGTTCACTGCCTGGGTCGGAAGATCCATGGTGAAGGGAATGTCTACTTACTCCAGTATAACTTCTCTTTAAAAAAAAAAAAAAGTTGCACTAAATTTTATGCTCTCTGCAAGAGACACACTTTAAATATAAAGCCACAGGTAAGTTTTAAGTAAAAGAAAAGAAAGAAGTAAAACTCTATTCACAGACAGCATAGTTGTTTATCCTAAAAGATATACAAAACACTCATTATAATTAAGTGAAATTTAGCAGTCACAGGATACAAATTCAATACACAAACATCAATTATATTTCTAGATACCAATAACAAACAATTGGAAATTGAACCTAAAAAAACACTTTTATGATAGCATTAAATATGAAATACATAAGGAATATATTTAACAAAATATGTGGAAAACCACATGCATAGCTCAGATAAATCAAATAAGGCTTAAATAAATGAAAAGATATGCCATGTGCCTGAATTGGAAGATTCAATATTGCTAAAGATGCCAGTTCTCCCCAATTTGACTTATAGATTCAGTGTCATGCCATTTAAAATTGTAGCAGGCTTCTTTGTAGATAGTGTCCTGGTGATTCTTAAATTTACATAAAAATGCAAAAGGCCCAGAAGAGCCAAAAGAGTTTTGAGAAGAAGATTAAATAGGAAGCACACTACCTGATTTCAAGACTTAAAGTCACAATAATAAAAACAGTGTGGTGTTTGTACCAGGATCGACACTAGATGAATGAAACAGAATTGAGATCAGAAACAGACCCACACATAAATGGACCTTTGACGGGATTGCCAATGTAGTGCAATGGGAAAGGAAAGCGCTCTTACCAGGTATGCTGGAGCTCCTAGGTAAATATAAGGGGAAGAAAAGAACACTGATTACTGCCTCACAGTGCACACAAATACAATTCAAAATGGACAATAGATCTAACCTTAAAAGATAAAAATTGAAAGCTTCTAGTCACAGCATAGAAGAAAACCTTGAGTGTCTTTATAGCCTGAAGTGGTGAAGATTTTTTTTAGAGGGAATGCGTGAGTGCTTGCTCAGTCACTTCAGTCATGTCTGACTCTTTGTGACCCCATGAACTGTAGCCCACCAGGCTCCTCTGGCCATGGGATTCTCCAGGCAAGAATGCTGGAGTGGGAAGCCATGCCCTCCTCCAGGGGATCTTCCTGACCCAGGGATCGAACCTGCGTCTTCTATGTCTCGTGCATTGCAGCTGGATTCTTTTACCCCTGAGCTACCAGAGAAGCTCAAAGAGAACACAAACAGTACTAAATGTAAAAAGAAATTACAGGTTGTATCAAAATTTAGAATTCATCCTCATCAAAGGTTACTATTAAGAAACTGTAAAGGCAAGTCACATACTAGAAGGAAATGTTTCCAATCCATATATGACAAAATTGTTGTATCCAGAATATATGGGGAACTGCCACAAATCAATAAAAAGGGGCAACTCAGTTTTTGTAATGGGCAAAAAGACTTGAACAGACACTTCACAGACGGAGCACTGCAAGTGGCCAATCAACACACAGAGTTCTCAATACCATTATTCTGGAAGGAAATTAAAGTACAACCATATAAAGTTTACTACATATTCATAGAATGGATAAAATTTAAGACTTTGATGACACCAAGTGTTGGGAAGAATGTGGGGCAACCAGCAGCAGCATCTTTCAATGATGACTGTGTGAACAGGTACAACCATTTTGCAGAAAGTTTGATAGTTTCTTATAAAGTCAAACCATATACATGCCCTGTGTCCCAGTAATCCTACTTCTGTGTATTCATCCAAGAGGAATGAAAGCATGATTTCCACAAAAAGGCATATGTTGTAGCCATGCATTCTGGGAAACAAACTGACTCAGAAGGACAATGCAGATAGTGGAGTGCAGTTTATTACACCGGCGGGCCCAAGGCAGTCTCCTCTTAGCCAAGGACCCTGACCAGTTTTTCTGAAAACCTTATATACCCTAAGTGTACGTGCTCAAACCCACCTCCCCAGATTCCCTGAAACTAGTCTGAACAAAGGAAAAGAAAGATACAATCAAAATCAACCCGTGATTCATATGCCTTAAGCCTAGGGAGTTAACAGTGGACAATTATCAATAGGCCTGTGGTCATACCCCAATAAGCATAATAGAATTTATGATTCTATTCGGTTACACAGATAATTAGGGTATTCTTTTAGGCAACAGAGAGTCGAGGCACAAGCCCTTGGGGCTCTTCCATCCAGGAGGCCTGGTTTTCCAGTTGGAATGTCATTTCCTTAGATACTGGGCATATAGCTCAAAGTCCACAGTCTGGCCCAAGATGGAGCCTGTTCTGTCTGTTTCCTCCTTCATTCCCACCTCTTGATGTTCTTAACTCATAGTATGAGCATAATTCATAGGGATATATTGTGCCCTGACTCTCCGACATCCAATTTGGGAGAATGGCATCAACCTTTGTGTTACAAAGTTCAATATACATTGTAAAATTCCACAAAGCAGAAATATCAAGGCAACTATAACAATGGTAAATATAGCTTTCCACCAATCACCCTTCAACCAAGATAGGACTGAAGTCCAAAAAGGAAGATTATCATCAGACATAACTTTTACCTGACCTTTCATGTCATCTAGGGTGGCTGATATATAGCCAGATAAACCAGGAATATATATACAACATTCAACTTTTTTTTTTTTTACAACATTCAACTTTAATTGTAGCACAGGTCCCTCTTGGTACTGAAACTATGGTTAGTCTCAAGATGATACCAGCAAGTCCTTGTAGCAGCAGTTGATTATAAAGCTTCATCTGTTTCTTCTTTAAGATGACCTTGGCTTCACAGGGATCAGTCGGGTCCTTTTGTGTAGTCCGCTCGGCCTCCTCCGGGTCTGCGTGATACGCTGTCTTCACCCTCATGTGGAGGATCCAGGGGGTGACACCTGCAACTTTAACTGCAGTAGGGCTGGTTAGAACAACAGTATATGGACCGTTCCAATGTGGGGCCAAGGAGTCGTGTTTCCAGTCCTTGACCACACCTGATCCCCAGGCACAAACTCGTGAGTCTGTTCCCCAAAGGGGAATGGCACCCTTTCTTGTACAAACGTAGTTACCTGATTTATTACCTTACCCAGTTGTTCCGTCTGCTGTGAAATCTCATCTCCCCTCACCTAAGGCAAATTTGTTGACACCTGTTTTATTATGGAAGGGATCCCCTATACACAATTTTGTACGGAGAAGAGCCATGGGACTGTGGGGTCATCCTGAGTCTGAGCAGAGCCGTTGGAAACAAGTCCACCCAGGAACAGTCAGTCTCTAAGACCCACTTGGAGAGTGTCTCTTTAAGTGTCCGGCTGGTTCCTTCCACCATCCCAGAACTCTGGGGCCTATATGCTGTATGTAATTTCCACTTGATGTTTAAAGTTTTGCTTCCTTGTTATACTAAATCAGCTACGAAAGCCAGGCCATTGTCCGATCCAATGCTGGTAGGAAATCCAAATCTGGGAACTGTCGCCCTAAGCAGGCACCAGGCTACTTTTGATGCTGTTTCAGTCCGGGTAGGAAAAGCTTCTACCCATCCCGAGAATGTACATACTATGACCAGCAGCTAATGGTAGTGTCGGTGAGGTTTCATTTCAGTGAAGTTCACTTCCAGGTGTTCAAAGGGCAACGTGCCTTTCACCTGAATCCCTGGAGGTTTCTGTCTGTGCCAAGAGGCAGCATTGACCTGTGAGCAGGCAGTGCAGTTCTGAGATTTTGTCCCGCATAGGGAAGAGAGGTGGGGAACCAAGAAATATTTTCCAATTAGCTCTTCCAGTTTCTCATGGCCTAGATGGGTCGCTTGGTGTGTTTGGCTTACCAGAGTGGGTGCTGGCTCCTCTGGTACCAATAATTTGCCACTTGGCAGTTCCCACCATCCCTTTTCAGTCTTGATGGCCCCTTCTGCTTTGGCTAGTTGGTTTTGGGCTTCAGTGTATTTTGGATAGTCTAGCGTTCGATCAGGTAGATCCGTTCCCCCTGTTCCTTGGCAGAGTGCAGCCTCTGTCTAATTGCTGTGTTTTCTTCCCCCTTCCCATCAGTACTCACCAGGAGAGGGGGATACAATCTAGGAGGTCAAGCTGAGGTGGAATTCTGGGGGCATTGACCAGAGGTCTCCACTGCTGGGATTGGAGCCTGCCAAAACGGCAGCTCTGGGAACTCCGGGAGAGCTGGTGGAAGAGCAGTGGCTGCTGCAGGAACTTCACCTGGCCCTGGATTGGGCATTAAGGCGGCCTTCGGTCCTGCTGGAGCGCTGGGAGGCAGGCACGTCATTATCCAGTATGGGGCAGGGGTCAGGTCATCCCCTTCCAAATCCTGTAGAATTTCCCTTTTTATCATCAGTCAATTTTTGTGCCATTAATATTTTTCCCTTTCCCTTCTGGATACAGAACCTTGTCCAAGTAGGCGGGTCTTGAGCTAACCCTAGCCATGAGTCAGTATATGGATATTGATCCGGGTGTCCTGGCTCTCCTGTGACTACTGTATAGACTGCTTCCACTATTTTTAAGTTCATGGTGTCCTCTGGTGGCCATCCTACTCCCACAGGGGGCCATTCGACCTCACAGAGTATGTGGAGGCAGTTAGGCTTCATCTTCACCCCATAGTCTCCTCCAAATCCCTTCTTTAAATTTTTAATCATGCACTCCAATACACTTCCCCCCATCTTGCTTACCTTCTCGGACCTTCTTCTACTTTTCCTTTTCCTTCTGTCTACGAAGTTCTTAGTACCCTATGTACGTCTGATATTTCCACTCAATGACACTTAAATTGCCATTCTGCCTCCTTCCTAATTGGGGTGAGAAGAGCCTTACCTGCCAGATCCCAAAGGGAGAAGGGGGACTGGTGTGTCTTCACCTGCCAGTCAGCACAGTCGAACCAGAATACCACGTGATCCAAAACTGTTTCTCCCTTAACTTTTAAAGTCCAGTCTGCCTTGGTGGGCTTGATCAGGTGCTGATGAAAATACAGATGGATTAAATATCCCATGTCCCATGCCGTCTCCAGAAAAGCCAATTCATACTCACTTATGTATCCCACTCCTTCTAGCCTGATAATTCTGAGGGGGTCAAGAATTTCATAACAGATGGGACAACTTCTTGGGGAGGGCAGAATACGAGCACACAAAAACCAAGTTTCTTCTCCTAAAAATCCCCTGGCAATTGCTTGGTAATAATTTTCCCCGAGATGGCATGGGCACCACCTCCTAAATGACCTTCACAAATTTCCTTCCTAAGCCCTAACACGTTCATCAACCTATGTACAAAGCAATCGTTGCCACCTGCCTATTCCAGGCTCCTGTGGGTCTGTGCCCCTTATAATTTCTTCCGGGGGGTGATCAGGCCCCCTCTTCAACCCTACTGGGTGGGTTCCTCCTCACCTGGCACTCAGTTCCCCTGCTGCCGTTCACTACCTGCTAACGTGAAAGGTCCGGGTGCTGAGAAGCAGAATCCTTCCAGAAGGGGGAGGCACCTTCCCTTCTCTAGAAGATTCGAGCCACGAGGCCTTGGAGTAGTCCCAAATGGGACTTGTCTCCTCAAAGTGAGGAATTTCCGGCCTATGCACCAAATGTTGTAGCCACGTGTTCTGGGAAACAAACTCACTCAGAAGGACAATGCGGATAGTGGAGTGCAGTTTATTATACCGGCGGGCCCAAGGCAGAATCTCCTCTTAGCCAAGGACCCTGACCAGTTTTTCTGAAAACCTTATATACCCTAAGTGTACCTGCCCAAACCCACCTCCCCAAATTATCTGAAACTAATCTGAACAAAGGAAAAGAAAGATACAATCAAAGTCAACCCGTGATTCATATGCCTTAAGCCTAGGTAGTTAACAGTGGACCATTATCAGTAGGCCCATGGTCATACCCCAATAAGCAGAATAGAATTTATGATTCTATTCAGTAACACAGATAATTAGGGTATTCTTTCAGGCAACAGAGAGTCGAGGCACGAGCCCTGGGCCTCTTCCATCCAGGGGGCCTGGTTTTCCAGTTGGTATGTCGTTTTCATAGATACTGGGCATATAGCTCAAAGTCCACAGTCTGGCCCAAGATGGAGTCTTGCTTTCAAGATGGAGCCTGTTCTGTCTTTTTCCTCCTTCGCATACACAGGAATGTTCATACCAGCTATATTCAAGTTTGCCTAATTTTGGAATCATCCCAATTGTCCATCAGCAGTAGAATGGAGAATGGAGTTATGATGTTTTCATACAAGCCAATACTCCTTATCAATTCAAAGAAGAACTAATATTACAACAGTATGGATGAATCTCAAGTATTATATCAAGTGAAGGAAGTCAGGTATCTACTAGTTCTATGATATACAACCATAGGGAAATCATATGTACAGCGATAGAAATCAATACTGGTTACCTCTGAGTGGAGGGCTTAACTAGAAGGAGACACAGGGGAATTTTCTAGGGTGATAGAAATTTGTATCAATTGTGGTGATTATATGGATGAATTCTTTTATCAGAATTCATCCAGTTACACACTAAAAATGTGTGCATTTTTCCTTTATGTAATTTTTCAACCTCAAGAAAAAAGGAGCAATAATTTGAGATTGGTTGCTAGATAATTACAGAAATCAGTCATAGTGTGGTTTGGATTTTCCTTACTCTAATAAAATTCATCTTAAACATTGGGTATTTAATTAAATTGGTCATCTTCTATTTTAACCAAAAATTGATTCAGAAGTATTTAAGTATTAGCACATTTCTCCTGAGGAACTGATATTCACACATTGGCCCTGCAGGGCCCCACTCACCCCCTCCACCGGTAAATGAATGAAGGCTATTGAAACGTTTTGAAGATCAGAGCTCTGGTTTCCATATACTTGACCTCTTTGTGGTAGTTCATTATTTCCCAGAATGCTTTTTTCCTTCTATGAAACTTTTATGTGACAATGTCTCTAACATAGGGCTGCCTGCCATTATTTAAGTGAAATATGACCTGTTGCTTACAATTGGATTTAAATGCAAAGTCAACCATGAGCAAAACATTGAGGCCAGTTAATTTTTTTTTTCAAAAGCCTTATTTTTGCCAATACAAAGGAATAAAAAAGAGCCAATAAATATATTCCAGATCTTTTTAGCAAATCGAAGAGTGGTTTCTTGGTTTGAAATAGAGAAAACTTAGCAAAAGCTGATAAAAACCTCAAATTACTGATCCTCCACTTTTATTGAGTTTCACAGTAGGTCATTTTTAATTATATGTAGCTTCTTGCTGAATAGCAGTGACATTCCTGCTTTTGTAATAAGTGACTGGGCAAAACACTGTGCTCTTCTAGTATTGCATTTTACCAAATGGACTGAAACATAGATGGAATTAGACTCACGGGTGTTTGGCATGATGTCATAGCGTGATTGTGTTTTTCTTGACTTAAATGACCTGCTCCAAAGAGTGAACTGAAGAGACCCGTTCATGACCCCATTTAGAGTCAGGCCCTGTGGGCATATGTTCTCTTTTTATTTGGGGCATTTAGCAACTGACCCTCTAATTTTAAACAAGACAATTTGGGCTCTTTCCTCTGCAGAACTGAAAGTCAGTCAACCCATGTATGTGTTGATTCTCCCTTACCTGTGGGAAATAGCAATACATCAGAAATTGCCTTCCCATTTCAAATGCACCTGCTAAAGAACAGAGTGGCAATTGGGTTTCTAAAGCCACAGCGAGAGGCAGAGAGGCAACAATTACACCTCGGGTTTCCAAATCTTGTTTCAACATATTAATGTTCCTTTTGTTAGGCAAATGGATTATAGTCTATTGATATGAATGCCTTTGGGCTAATGTTAAAATCACTGCAAAAGATCATGACCCAGAGATTAATATGTAAAGGAATAGAGGTATATTTTGTGTTCAAAGTAATCCTATTAGGAAAATATGTTAGGAAGAAAAACAACTTGCTTACCAATCTTATGAACTTGGCTTCTCATTCATTTATTCAGTAAGTATTTTCAGCATAGTTTTAGATTGTGGGAATTTCAATATATGTAAGATGATTTTCCTACTTTAAAGTAAATTAGGATCTAGTTATAAGGGTAAGAAATACATGCTAGAAAACTTGAATTGAGTAACTGTATTAGACGCCAATAACAGAAGACATCTGTGAAAGAGGCATTACAAGTCAATAAAAGTGTGAAACAACATCATTGATTAAGATAACCCTGCAAGATCTGAGAAGGAAACTGAATATATAGGAAAAGTTAAATCTTGTTTTAAGAAGGGTTTGCCTGGATGTCAGGTTAGCCAGTTAACCAGTTTGTTAGTTTTCACTGCTCTAAAGTGCAAACGCATGTCTGATCTCAGCAGAGTATCATCTCAAATTCACACAGTAGAAAGTGGTGAAGCTGGAATATGAACTCTTTCTTCAGAATCCAGTATCTAGTGACTCCCTACAGACAAAGTGATGAGATGGCTGGATGGCATCACCGACTCAATGGATAAGAGTTTGACGAACTCCAGGAGACAGTGAAGGACAGGGAAGCCTGGCATGCTGCAGTTCATGGGGTCCCAAGGAGTCAAACAGGACTTGGTGACTGAATCAACAAACAAAATAAATCCCAAGCTGTAAAAACAAGATAAATCCCAGCTGTAAAGACATACAACCCTTAGGTGTAGCCCTAAGCAAGCAAATTGTTACAGACTGTATTTTAAGAGATGCATGGCCTCCCTGGAAGCCAATTCATGAAATCACTGATTAACCAATATTTACTGAGCACCAGTTGCATGCTGGTGACTTCCTAGATGCTCAGTATTGGAGATGGGTAGGCATGTTCCTGTCCAAAGGCACTCATGTAAACAAGGAAGGGGAAGTGAGGCGAATAGGAGGTGACTATGAATCTGAAGAAGAAATCATTAGTTCAGTCTAGATTGGGGATGGCACAGTCAGGGCATACTTTCCAAGCAGTTTTTACAGACAGAGGAAGGAGAGGTGCATAAGAGATAAAAGTAAAAGTATGAGAAGGTAACAAATGTTTGAGAATACAGAAGTCAATCGAAGGGACTTTAGAAAAGAATGTGGCAGAGGAAAATAATCATGGAGAAGAATGAGGGATAAGGCTAAGGAAGGATGTTGGGGTGGCGCAAGATGGTAGACATGTCTTTAATGCAATACTAAAGCATCTGGACTTGGGTGTATAACTGATGAACAGCCATGAAAAGTCTGTATTTTAAAATAATGACTCTGATCACAGATAGTTAGCTAAACTTATTGTGGTTATCTTTTTGCAATATAGACATATCCTATACAAATCATCATGCTATACACCTTAAACTTATACAGTGTTACATGTCAATTATATCTCAATTAAACTGGAAAAACAGAGAAATAAAAAATGACTCTTGGTATCGTTCAACCCCATCCTGTTAGCTATGGTTTCTAAGATACCACGGATCAAATCATGCCTTTCTCCTAGGTCGGCCATGGATAAAAGCTTGGTGTAACCCAATCTGAATGAACAATAGACACATAAGCTATATGAATGGCTTATTGGGGTCCTTATGCTAATTGTACTGCTGATGTAGAAGTTGAACTATTCATTAAAACAGTCCTAGGAAGAAAACCAGGAATATTCCATTTACTGCAAGACCCCAAATTTTCTCCCCTACTGCATCTTTTCTTTCTATCGTGAGTTCTATTTTAAGCTATAACTTTCTTAAATCGAATGTTAAGAGTTTTAGGAGCTAAGCGTCAGTAGCTCTGGCATGCTTAGAATCTTCCTCCATCCAGTCATGGAACTAAAATGAAAATGGAATTATGGAAAGGGCAGATGTAGTATCTTATATCACTTTTATTGCATTATATTTTAGCAGCTGAGACAGGAGGGGAGAATATTATAGAATCAGCTTGCTGCAGTCTCGCCTATAATTATATTTTTTCTTGATAAGGCATTGGCAAGGAGCCCACCAAAATATTGATGTGAAATTTGATCTCCCAGTGCTGTGGAATTTCTCCAGGCCTGGGATTGAGACTGAGAGGTTTTGGAAGTGTTTGGCAGCTGTAGTAAATTCAGGAGCTGGAAGCAAGAACAATCCCTCTAGCACAAGCCCAAAGTCAATATATTATTTAACTACAAAAGGCACACTCCTCACTTTATGCTCATGGCTGGATCTCATCCAGCTTATGTATCCTACATAGGTGTAAACATATATTTTACACAATATCTGGGGAAAAGATTGGGAGTCTTATAAAATTTTCATGGTTTTGTATTTAAAAATGAAAATATTACGTATAAATAGAGATACTAGTTTTGAAGTTTTCCATAAACAAGTAGCAGGAAAAACTGCATACCCCATCCTATCACATATTATAGATTTTACTCTCTCGCTATCTTTTATTGATAAGAAGCAGGCCAGCTTTTCTTTTAAAAAAAAATTGTTGCAATATGAACATATAGCATGAGCATAGATTGCTGACTACATACTTGTAAGTGAAGTTACTTTAAGTTTTAAAATTTTTCTAATTAGAGGATAGTTGCTTTAGAATGTTGTGTTGGTTTCTACTGTACAACAATGTAAATGAGCCATAAGTATATAGACCCCACCCCATCCCTCACCCCACCCCTCTACATTAGAACCTATACATTTATTTCTGTAGGCAAAGTTGAAAGGCAGTATGCTCTGGCCCACTGGAGTACCTGAGCTCAGCATGACTCTATCAAGAGGCTGCTGGACAGAGTAAAAGGAATATAAGTTTAGGAATCCGATATAACTGAATTTAAAATCCCAACTCTGGCACTGATGAGTGGCCTGGGTTTAGTGATTACCAGAGTCTCTTTCATCACCTGTGAAGATGTGAGGAATACAATGGAATTATGTACACGAAGCACCCAACCCAGCAGAAGCTTAATGATACATTATTTTTTCTTGTATCTTTCTTTCTCTTTCCCATCTCAGAATGTAATTATTTGTGAGTGGACAGAATGCCTGGACATGTATATCACATTATCTGGCAAAGAAGGGATCTGCTTACAAAGGATTTTTAATGGCTTCAGGTGTGATTTATTTATTTCTTTAAATGTTGCCATCTATTTATTCTATGCCTCTCTTGCAAAGATGATTTCAGAGAGCTTTCCAAATAAGACAAATGTAGTAACTGTGTAAAAATGATAGTGAAGTACACGTGTCTCTTTCAATTCTGGTTTCCTCGGTGTGTATGCCCAGCACTGGGATTGCTGGGTCATAAGGCAGTTCTATTTCCAGTTTTTTAAGGAATCTCCACACTGTTCTCCATAGTGGCTGTACTAGTTTGCATTCCCACCAACAGTGTAAGAGGGTTCCTTTTTCTCTACACCCTCTCCAGCATTTATTGCTTGTAGACTTTTGGATTGCAGCCATCCTGACTGGCGTGAAATGGTACCTCATAGTGGTTTTGATTTGCATTTCTCTGATAATGAGCGATGTTGATCATTTTTTCATGTGTTTGTTAGCCATCTGTATGACTTCTTTGGAGAAATGTCTATTTAGTTCTTTGGCCCATTTTTTGATTGGGTCGTTTATTTTTCTGGAATTGAGCTGCAGGAGTTGCTTGTATATTTTTGAGATTAGTTGTTTGTCCATTGCTTCATTTACTATTATTTTCTCCCATTCTGAAATGGGAGCACTGTTTTATAATAGCCAGGACATGGAAGCAACCTGGATGTCCATCAGCAGATGAATGGATAAGAAAGCTGTGGTACATATACACAATGGAGTATTCAGTTCAGTTCAGTCAGTTCAGTCACTCAGTCGTGTCCGACCCTTTGCGACCCCATGAATCACAGCATGCCAGGCCTCCCTGTCCATCACCAACTCCCTGACTTCACTCAGACTCATGTCCATCGAGTCAGTGATGCCATCCAGCCATCTCATCCTCTGTCGTCCCCTTCTCCTCCTGCCCCCAATCCCTCCCAACATCAGAGTCTTTTCCAATGAGTCAACTCTTCGCATGAGGTGGCCAAAGTACTGGAGT
Organism: Bos indicus x Bos taurus; assembly: GCF_003369695.1. NCBI lineage: Eukaryota > Metazoa > Chordata > Mammalia > Artiodactyla > Bovidae > Bos > Bos indicus x Bos taurus. Next base: position 25,721,785 of record NC_040083.1, on the reverse strand, counting down.
TTCAGCTTTAGCATCATTCCTTCCAAAGAAATCCCAGGGCTGATCTCCTTCAGAATGGACTGGTTGGATCTCCTTGCAGTCCAAGGGACTCTCAAGAGTCTTCTCCAACACCACAGTTCAAAAGCATCAATTCTTTAGCACTCAGCTTTCTTCACAGTCCAACTCTCACATCCATACATGACCACAGGAAAAACCATAGCCTTGACTAGACAGACCTTTGTTGGCAAAGTAATGTCTCTGCTTTTCAATATGCTATCTAGGTTGGTCATAACTTTTCTTCCAAGGAGTAAGTGTCTTTTAATTTCATGGCTGCTTACTCAGCCATTAAAAAGAATACATTTGAATCAGTTCTAATGAGGTGGATGAAACTGGAACCTATTATACTGAGTGAAGTAAGCCAGAAAGAAAAACACCAATACAGTATACTAACACATATATATGGAATTTAGAAGGATGGTAATGATAACCCTGTATGCGAGAGAGCAAAAGAGACACAGATGTATAGAACAGTCTTTTGGACTCTGTGGGAGAGGGGGAGGGTGAGATGATTTTGCAGAATGGCATTGAAACATGTATAATATCATATATGAAACGAATTTCCAGTCCAGGTTCGATGCATGATACTGGATGCTTGGGGCTGGTGCACTGGGACGACCCAGAGGGATGGTATGGGCAGGGAGGTGGGAGGGGGGTTCAGGATGGGGAACACGTGTATACCTATGGTGGATTCATGTTGATGTATGGCAAAACCAATACAATATTGTAAAGTAATTAACCTCTAATTAAAATAAATAAATTTATATTAAAAAATAAAATTTAAAACACCATGAAAAAATTAAAAAAAAAATGATAGTGGAGAGAAAAGATAAGGGAACAGGGACCAAATATTCTAACTCACTTGTTATTGTTGTTGTTTAGTTGCTAAGTCATGTCCTACCCTTTGGAATGCCCTGGACTAAAGTACACTGGGCTCCTCTGTCCTCCTCTATCTCCTGGAGTTGCTCAGATTCATGTCCATTGAATTGGTGATGCTCTTGAACCATTTAATACTCTACTGCCCCATTCTACTTTTGCCTTCAATCTTTCCCTCCATCGTGGTCTTTTCCAATGAGTTGGTTCTTCACATCAGGTGGCCAAAGTATTTGAGTTTCAGCTTCAGCATCAGTCCTTCCAATGAATATTCAAAGTCAGTTTCCTTTAGAATCGACTGATTTGATCTCCTTGCAGTCCAAGGGACTCTTGAAGACTCCTCTCCAGCACCACAATTCGAATGTATCAATTCTTTGGCGCTCAGCCTTCTTTATGGTCCAACTCTTAACATCCATACTTGACTACTGGAAAAACCATAGCATTGACTATACAGACCTTTGTTGTCAAAGTGATGTCTCTACTTTTTAATATGCTAAGTTTGTCACAGCTTTCCTTTGCAGGAGCAAGTGTCTTCTAATTTCATGACTGCAGTCACTGTCTGTAGTGATTTTGGAGCCCCTCCAAAATAAAATCTGTCACTGCTTCCACTTTTTCACCTTCTATTGCCCATGAAGTGATAGGACCAGATGCCATGATCTTAGTTTTTTGAATGCTGAATTTCAAACCAGCTTTTTCACTCTCCTCTTTCACCTTCATCAATTGGCTCTTTAGTTCCTCTGTATTTTTTGCCATTAAAGTGGTATCATCTGCATGTCTGAGGTGGTTGATATTTCTCCCAGCAATCTTGATTCCAGCTTATGATTTAGCCAGCCCAGCATTTCACATGATGTACTGTGCATATATGTTAAATAAGTAGGGTGACAATATATAGCCTTGTTGTACTCCTTTCCCAATTTTGAACCAGTATGTTGTTCCATATCTGGTTCTAACTGCAGCTTCTTGACCTTCACATAGGTTTCTCTGGAGACATGTAAGGTGGTTTCTGGTACTCCCATCTCTTTAAGAATTTTCCACAGTTTGTTGTGATCCACAAAGTCAAAGGTTTTAGTGTAGTCAATGAAGCAGAAGTAGATGTTTTTCTGGAATACCCTTGCTATCTCCATGATCCAGTGGATGTTGGCAATTTGATCTCTGGTTCCTCTGCCTCTTTGAAACCCAGCTTGTACATCTGGAATTTCTCATTGCACATACTACTGAAGTATAGCTTGAAGGATTTTGAACATAACCTTATTAGCATATGAAATGAGTGCAATTGTATAGTAGTTTGAAAATTCTTTGGCATTGCTCTTCTTTGGGATTGGAATTAAAACTGATTTTTCCTAGTCCTGTGGCCATTGTTGAGTTTTCCAAATTTGCTGACATATTGAGTACAACACTTTAACAGCATCATCCTTTAGGATTTTAAATAGCCTGGGTGAAATTCGGTCACCTCCCCTAGTTTTGTTTTTAGTAATGTTTCCTAAGGCCCACTTGACCTCACACTCCAAGGTGTCTGGCTCTGGGTTGACACACCATTGTGGTTATTTAGGTCATAAGACCTTTTTTTTATAGTTCTTCTGTGAATTCTTGCCATCTCTCCTTAATCTCTTCTGTTTCTGTTAGATCTTTACCATTTCTGTCTTTTATTGTGCCCATCCTTGCATGAAATGTTTTCCTTGATATCTCATTTTCTTGAAGAGATCTCTAGTCTTTCCAAATCTATTGATTTCCTCTATTTCTTTGCACTGTTCATTGAAAAAAGGCCTTCTTATCTCTCCTTGCTGTTCTCTGGGACTCTGCATTCAGTTAGGTACATCTTGCCCTTTCTCCCTTGTCGTTCACTTCTCTTATTTTCTAGCTATTTGTAAAGCATCCTCAGACAACCACTTTGCCTTCTTACATTTCTTTTTCTTTGAAATGGTTTTTGTCACCACCTCCTGTTATGTTATGAACCTCCATCCATATTTCTTTAGCACTCTGTCTACAGATCCAGTCCCTTAAATCTTATTTGTCACCTCCACTGTATAATCATAGGGGGATTGATTTAGGTCATATCTGAATGCCCTAGTGGTTTTCCCTACTTTCTTCAATTTAAACCTCAGTTTTGCAATAAGGAGCTCATGATCTGAGCCAGTCAGCTCCAGGTCTTGTTTTTGCTGACTGTATAGAGCTTCTTCATGTTTGGCAGCAAAGAACATAGTCAATCTGATTTCGGTATTTACCATCTGATTATGTCCATGTGTAGACTTGTCTCTTAGGTTATTGGAAAAGAGTGTTTGCTATCATACTGTGTTCTCTTTACAAAACTCTGTTGGTTTTTGCCCTGCTTCATTTTGTACTCCAAGGCCAAATATGCCTGTTATTCCAGGTCTCTCTTGATTACCTACTTTTGGATTCCAATCCCCTATGATGAAAAAAATATCTTTATTTTTTGTTAGTTCTAGAAAGTGTTGTAGGTCTTCATAGAACCAGTCAACTTTAGCTACTTCAGCATCAATGGTTGGGACACAGACTTGGATTACTGTGATGTTGAGTGGTTTGCCTTGGAAACAAACTGAGGTCATTCTGTCCTTTTTGAGATTGCAGCCAAGTACTGCATTTTGAACTCTTTGGTAGACTGTGAAGGCTATTCCATTTCTTTTAAGGGATTCTTACCCACAGTAGTATATATATAATGGTCATCTGAATTAATTGCCTATTCTTGTCCATTTTAGTTCACTGATTCCTAAGATGTCAGTGTTCACTCTTGCCGTCTCCTGTTTGACCACTTCCAATTTATCTTGATTCATGGACCTAACATTCCAGGTTCCTGTGCAATATTGTTTTTACAGCATCAGACTTTACCTTCACCACCAGAAACACAGCTGAGGGTTGTTTCCACTTGGCCCTGTCGCTTCATTCTTTCTGGAGCTGTTAATAATTGCCCTCTATTTTTCCCCAGTAGCATATGGGACACCTTCTGACCTGGAGGGTGGTAATCTTCTGATGTCATGCTGTTCATGGGATTCTCCTGGCAAGAATACCAATGCAGTTTGCCATTTCTTCCTCCAGTGGACCACATTTTGTCAGAACTCTTCACTGTTACTCGTCTGTCCTGGGTAGGCCTGCATAGCATGGCTATGGTTCACTGAGTTACCCAAAGGCCTTTGGCACAACAGTTACTGTAAATGAGTATAATTTTTGGCCAAGAAAATTCTCACTATATGTAGCTTTCAGTATAAGAGGGGAAAAAAAAGATAGCAATTCAGACAGAGTTTTGCCTGGTATTCAAAAAAAGTTCTTATTTTAGTGATTTCACTGGGACTGTTTAGAGACAGTATTTCTTTTAATATGATAGATGATATTCTTAACTCATATCCTTCGGACTCTGACTAGTACAGTTAGTCCTGTCCAAGTGTGTTAAGTGTTAGGCACTCAGTTGTGTCCAACTTTTCATGATCCCATAGGCTGTAGCCTGCCAGACTCCTCTGTCCATGGGATTCTCCAGGCAAGAGTACTGGAATGGATAGGCATTCCCTTCTCCAGAGGATCTTTCCAACCCAGGGATCAAATTCAGGTCTCCTGCATTGCAGGTATATTCTTTACCACCTGAGCCACCAGGAAAGCCCCAGTCCTGTCCAAGGCAGAAAGATATACGTAGGCTCTGGGCAGATCCTACATTGGAGGCATTACTCTGAGAATCAACTGGCTTCATAACCAACCCAGGGAAGACATTGGTAGAGTAGAGATTTCGCTGGCTTTGAAGTGAAGCTACCCTTGGTTCAATCTCAGCTTTATTACCTACTGTCCCTTGAAGACTTGGGCAAATTGACTTAAGCTGTCAAATCATTGTTAAAAAAAACAAACAAACAAGAGATAGTGATATTAATACCTACTTCTTAGAGTGTTAGTAAGCATTTCATGAAATAAAATATACAGAAAGGGAGAGAGGAGTGTGCCTAAACAGTCTGCTTCTGGTCCCAGAAGTGCCATTCATTTTGTAAGCACAATACACATTTGTATTGTAAAGCTCTGACTTAGGTTTCATGCAGTCTTTTGCCGGAGACTTCTCAGGAGAGATGCTTGTGAGCTATCACCTTCTTCATAAATGCTTGTGCACGTGTACACACACACATATGCCTAGATTTAGTCCTTGTATAGTACTTTATGATTCATAAAAGATTATACAGAAAGTTATTTCTCTCCTGCCTAAAGTGGTGCTATTTCCACTTTAATTCTGAAATTACATCATTGGCTAGTTTGTAAAGTTGAAGTTCATAGTCCTAATAGTGGTTTTATTCAGACAATATTTTCTTTGTTTTTTTTTTTTTAACATTTAACATACTTACAAATCATTTTCTAAATAAGCCAATTCATCTAGCTAATTTACACATTTCTTCCAAATTCATACGATGGACAGAATAATCATTAACAAATTAGAGTCTGTTATCAATTTAGGTCACAAGACTGAGGCTTGAAAAAAACAAATCCAATGGAATTAAAAGACTTCTCTCTTATTTATTTTCAATTTATTCTTATTTAAAACTACCACTGCTAAATGTTCTCTTCTCCAGTTCTTTATTTAGAACATTTTCTATTGTTCCATTAGCCAAGACAAATCCTCATGAACATAACCATCTATAGTTTTCAAAGAATTTTTAATGTATAATAAAAGCTCTTGATAATTTAGATGTCTTAACCTGAATATTGAATAACACATTGTGAAATCTGTCAGCATCTCAATATAATGACCGTCAGAGGGCTGATTGCCATAACAGACATGTGGGAAAAAGAAATATTCTTCTTATCCATGGGGCTCAAATTCAAATGGCAAAGGGACCTCAGATCTACACATATGTCTTTTGTATTTAAACAAAATATTCCTGAATTTGTTGGCTTGAGACAGGCTACTACAACACAGTGAAAATATTCTAAGCAGATACCAAACTCATTTTTTCCCTGGTTCTATATTTACTAACAACCTCAGCTCAGTTTAGTTCAGTTCAGTTGCTCAGTCGTGTCTGACTCTTTGCGACCCCATGTATCGCAGCACGCCAGGCCTCCTTGTCCATCACCAACTCCCGGAATTCACCCAAACTCATGTCCGTCGAGTCGGTGATGCCATCCAGCCATCTCATCCTCTGTCATCCCCTTCTCCTCCTGCCCCCAATCCCTTCCAGCATCAGGGTCTTTTCCAATGAGTCAACTCTTCGCATGAGGTGGCCAAAGTATTGGAGTTTACTGACCACTAATTAGTTCCAAACTGGGAAGGCAATATTCCAGTCTTCATAATGGAGTTGCCACATGTTGTAATCTATACAGAGGTCTTTTGTGGGTTTGGTTAAAAATGTAACCAAATTTTCTGAACATAGATTGCTGCTGCTACTGCTAAGTCACTTCAGTCGTGTCTAACTCTGTGTGACCCCATAGACGGCAGCCCACCAGGCTACCCCATCTCTGGGATTCTCCAAGCAAGAACACTGGAGTGGGTTGCCATTTCCTTCTCCAATGCATGAAAGTGAAAAGCGAAGTCACTCAGTCGTATCCGACTCTTAGCAACCCCATGGACTGCAGCCCACCAGGCTCCTCCGTCCGTGGGATTTTCCAGGCAAGAGTACTGGAGTGGGGTGCCATTGCCTTCTACATAGATTACTCTGCAATAAAAAGAATAGATTCTGGATCTCCAGGTACTTCATACATTGTAAGGAAGGCTCAATTTAAGACAGTCTTACTATTCACTGTCACCATTAAATAACCTCATAGCTTTCCTATTTTAGAACCATGTATTCCAAAGAACTTCAAAAATTAAAATCTGAACCATTTATACCATACCTATGTGAATTGGTATTAAAATATATTAATACCATTAGACTTTCAAAGTATTTGGATTTACTACCATACTTTAAAAGTTTTCTTTTCTTTTTTTTTTTTCTTTAATACCTTCAGAGTTTCATAAGGTAGTTGAAGATTTTAGGGTTTCCTGAATTGAATTTGGAAAATGTTGAAATTTTTTCACAAAGAGAAAAGAAAATTCTGGCCCTGATTTTAGCATCTGTGATCACGCTCAGTTGCTAAGTCATGTCTGATTCCTTGCTACCCCATGGACCAGGCTCCTCTGTCTATGGAATTTTCCAGGCAAGAATATTAAGAGTGGGTTGCCATTGCCTCCTCAAGGGGCTCTTCCTGACCCAAGGATCAAACCCGCATCTCCTGCATTTTTTGCATTGGTAGGTGGATTCTTTACCATTAAGACACCTGGGAAGCCTTGATTTTAGAATCCGTAGGAATGACTTAATTGACTATAGATGTATAGTCTGTAGGGGATACTGATAACCTATTATAATGGGAGGGACTCTGAAGCAAGTGTTTAAGGCATATTTTCATTTGACTAAACAAGTCCAGGTTTTATTATACCATGTATAACATAATTACCTAGAATTTTACAATTTACCCAAACTTTATACCTTAAATGTATGCCATAGAGTTCAAATAAATTCTAGTGAAATGCCTAAAGAGTTTGTGTTCCAGGTAGCTGGACCTAGAAAAAAACTTAGAGTTACTTTTGGAGAGGTACTTTTGTCTATAAGACAGACTGCAGGAAACTTTAAGTAACTTGTAAGGATTCATAATGATCTTTAAACATATTGCTTTTAGGAAGTCATAATTTCACATTCCCTTTTTTTTTTTTTAACCACAGACACCAGTTTTTCTACCCGAGAACTATCAGCCTTGTACACTGATGAAAAGATCTAAGCTGAATTTTTTTTAATGGTCTGCATATTTGAAATTATTCAATAGAGATGTTTATATATTTCATTTTTTTAAAAAGTGATAAAATTGCTCTAGAGTTGCCAGAGTAAAAGAGTATAATATTCAAGAAATTATGTGTATGGCTAACTATTAAAAGCATGTGGTTTATATCCAATTCTGCACATGTGCAGTTGTTTATTTTTTATTGATTGATTTTATTGACATATAGTTGATATGCACAATCTTGTGCTAATCCTAGGTGTACAACAAATGGATTCAGTTTTATATCTATAACTGTACACACGTATATAAGTATCTATTTATATTCTTTTTTCAAATCTGTTCCACCATACATTATTACACGATGTTGAATATAGTTCCCTGTGCTATAGAGTGAACTGGTTTTCTGTGTGGTAGAATTTTTCATTTTTAATGTAGTGTGATTTCTATTTTTATAGCTAGGTGAAATTATTTGACCATACTTGCAAACAGAAGCAGATATTGGACTTGATTTGCCTTCCTCAAACTATAAAGACACTTGAGATTTTTTCTACATTGTTACTGGAAGCTTTATATTTTTAGCTTTTAAAGTTAGGTCAGATTTTTCCAACGCCACTAATTGTTTTGATTTTATTCTGGTTTTCTGGTTGCTTTTTTCTTTTATTGACAGATACCTTTTTCTTTGCTTGTTTCTGACATACCAGAGTTTCTCAGATTCTGTCATCAGCTATGTCTTCTCACTGTGCACATTTGGGTCCATTTTATCAAGGTGTTAAATATTTCTAAATAAACTCTCTTCCGCTTGCCTGTGTTTCCTATAACCCAAGTATTCATCAGAGCTTCTCTGTTAGCTCAGTTGGTAAAGAATCAGCCTGCCAATAGAGGAGATACCAGTTCAGTCCCTGGATCAGGAAGATCCCCTGGAGAAGGAAATGGCAACCCACTCCAGTGTTCCTGCCTGGGAAATCCCATGGACAGAGGAGCCTAGTGGGCTACAGTCTATGGGGTCGCAAGAATCAGACACAACTTAGCAACTAAACCACACTAAATGTTCATCAAGTTCTATCAAATTAACTTACTTATCTCTCAAAGCTGTCTACTTTTCCTTCATATCTACTGCCTCTGCTGTCATTACCCCAGACCAGACTCCCACCACCTTTCAAATGACGAACCTCTAGTCTCCTAGCTGGTCAGCAGTGCTTACATCTGTTCCAACAGACCATAAGCAGTCTTCTCCCTACCAGCAAGATAATCTGTCTGAAGTACAAAAGTGACCATTTCAGCTCTTATTTAGGTAAAATTTTATTCTATCATACTTCCCCCCCTTGCTCACGAGTCCAATCCCATTCCCATTCCCTCCATTCCTATACATGTCTTTTTCTTAACCTCATTTTAGATACTTGGGACTTCTTAGGTGGCTCAGTGGTAAAGAATCTGCCTGCCAATGCAGGAGCTACAGGAGATACGAGTTTGATCCCGGGGTTGGAAAGATCTCCTGGGGGAGGAAATGACAACCCACTGCAGTATTCTTGCCTCATGGACAGAGGGGCTCTGGTCTTCAATGTAGAGAAGGCACAGGCCCAGTGAAGTTGCAAGTTAATTACAACCTGAGAAAATTAGGAACTTTTTTCTTCAATCTTCCTTTAAACCATTTTTAGAACTGCTTAGGCAGTTCATAGATAATTTCCTTTAATTATTTATTTCATGACTTATGTTGGTTTTGTAAGTTTCAGATACTATTCACATGTATCACCTCAAATGGTAGAAGCCATTTGGGCTATAGAAATGGCAAAGAAGAATTAGAGTACCTTGGTATCAGAAAAGGGACCATGAGGAGAACCTATTAGTTTTTGTAGCTCATCTTATTTTAGCTGCATTTCTCTATTTTAGATATCAATATTAGAAAATACCATCCCTTTTACTTTTTAAATTACATGTATATACTTTAATCTTTTATACTTTACCTTTTAACCTTTAAGCCTGATTATGGTTTAGTAAGATATTTTGTGTGGTAAGGAGGTGGTAAAATGGCCACTCCTGCCTAACTGTTCTCTGTCCCAGGTGATTGTACCTATTTGAAGCAATTGAGACCCTTGAAAATACGTGTATTGATTTTTTTCCCCCTGAGATTTGCATTAATTTAAAAGACTTAAAGTTGTGTCAAGCCTTGACATACAAAAGAGTACTGGACAGAGAAAGGTAGAACTCACGATTTTCTACTCCTGGTTCTGTATCTAATATCTACTGAGGACCATATCTCTTACTGCTCTGTCCAATTAAAATAAAATGAATAAATAAAAAAAAGAAAAGGAACTGGACTCAAGGAAGATTCCATCCCAAGCTTCTGATCTCTTAACTTTTCCCTACAAGCAAGCCCTCGCCTATTGATACTTCCTATAATAAGGCCACTGGTGTACAGATAACAAGCTATACTTTTATTTAGTGGAAGTGAACATAATTCTCACTAGACTGAATGTTTTTTCTTTTAAAAAAACTTTCTTCTTTAATATGCATATCAGTTAAGTTTTATAGGTCTTAGGGGTTTTAGTTCTCTTTTAGGAAACTTCCCCTCCTCTTACATTTTTAAAGACTGTTTCTGCCCCCTTTCATTTTTCAAAACTAATCTTAAACCTTCTTTGCTTTCTGTCTCCTCCTCTCCTTTGCATGTTAATATCTATAAGTGAATTTCCCACTCCTTCATCTGAACCCCAGCAGAGATCAATGAAGAGAGTATCAGTTACAAACATTCATCCAGCATGAGCTAGTTTGGCTTGAAATCAACCTTCTTTGGTAAACCAAGAGAATATATAATCCTGATTGATTACCCCCAAAGAATATATTTATGTCATTGGTATTTTGTGCAATGGAACTAAAATAGTTCTCTAATTCTAAATCCTCCCTTAGATTTTTACCTTCTTACATGTCTATGCCACAGGTAAACAGTTGGGATGAAGAATGAGGAGACGAAAGCTTATTTCAAAGCTTTGTATGGTAGTGAATAGGTAATACTACCTAAGATCCTTAAGCTTCTTAGAATTTATCTTAGAACATTAAAAAAAAAAAAAAAAACTTTTGATACATTTGATCTAGCCAAGGATTCCCGGGCATTCATGTTTGGGAATAAAAAAGCCATTTATTGAGTCCTTGACTTTAATGCAGGAACTCCAAACTCAATCTGTTACTATTAATAAAATAGCATTACCTCTGAAGAATGTGATAGGCGTATTTACTGTCTTGGGAAACAAATTTCATAATTCCTTGTATGGAAGTCTCTCTTGAGGTCCAGTAGAATGTCTCTTAATGGAATCAAACTTCATTTCTCCATGTTTAGTACAGAGTGCTAAACCATCCATTCCCTCCAAAAAATTACTTCATGTGTTTCAGGGAAACACTGATAGTCTTGAAGAATGTCTATGCAATGTACAACCTACTCTTCTTGTCATGAGAGTAGAAAATGTATTAAGCACTAAAATGTAGGGTTCCCACCCATGTTGAAATTCTTTTAACTGAAATATCTTAAACTGCAGTTGATTTAATTTTCATTTTTTCCCTGCTTCCTTCTCATAATAACTACTGAGATCTTCAAAGAGGTAATCTAACTTTTCCTTTCACTATTTGTTAACACTTTAATTATTTCTATCAACATCTTTGGAACCATATCTATACTGTCTTTTAAATTTGGAAACTTTTAAATGGCTGATACATATGTGAGATTCACAAATAGGTTTTGTTGATAACAATAATAGAAGAAACTTTGGCATTCCACTCAGAAGGGACCCATCCTGAGTACTTGGGATGATGGGGAAAGGGGGGTTGAACCCCAGAGCTGCCTTTGGCCATTAACGCTGATAAAGAAGTAACAAGTTACAATCCTAGAAAAGGTGTAAGCGGACCCACAAGGCTGGGTAAATCAACCGCACTGAGGTAGGGGTGGGAACGACATGAATAGCGACAGGCGCCAAGTCTGACCACACCACATGCTTGACATCTGAGGCTTGATCTGAATTCAGAGACCAGGGGGCTTGGCAGGAAGCTCAGCAGGGGAGTTTGGAATCTCTCTAGTCATTCTGCTGAAGCCGTTTAAGCGGAGTTCTCCTCTGGAGGGCCTCTTCTGAGGCCTGGTAGACGTGTCTCCACTAAGCTCAAAGGCATGGTCCTGGCTTCTGACCGATATGATGAAAGTAGCCAGGTGACTCAGACCTTCCTGTGTCATCCCTGGAGCTGAGTCTTTTCACCCAGAAACAGTGCAGCACTTTCCTCATGAACAACTTCACTCTGATTTAGTTTCCTCTATGAACCCAGTCCCCGTCAAGAGTATTCACAGGTCAGACAGCATATCGACCACTGGAAGACACACAAGTTCATGAACCTGCATCTCAGAAGTGGGAGGAACTGCTTCTGTGGTAGCTACCTTTGGGTTCCGCTTCACAGGTACCACGGCCACTACACAGAACTCCGAGCTAAGGAATTGGCCCTTCAGCATCTGGAAACGCAAGGGGCAGGTGACCCCAAATCAATGATAGAGAGGAGTAAGGAGACCCATTCAAGTACAGTATGTCCAGAAAAAACGAACAAGCAAACACAAAACAAAAGCACAGGTTAGGGACTGCAGATTATTTGATGGCAGTCAGCCTGTCCCTCTCACTTCGCTCCTATTGTTGCTTCATTCTCCTGTCCATGCCCAGCTTTCAATCCCTTCCAGTCTGTAGCTCCGCTCTGGCTCTTTAAGACTACACATTCATTAGTCTTCTACTTCTTGAAGGTTCTTATTCATTGAACTTGTATAACAAGTTCTACAGTTGTTATGTTGCATATGTGCTCAGTCATGTTTGACTCTGTGACCCCATGACCTGTAGCCCACCAGGCTCCTCTGTCCGTGGGATTCTCCAGGCAAGAATACTGGAGTGGGTTACCATTCCCTTCTCCAGGGGATCTTCCCCACCCAGGGATCAAACCAGGTCTCTTGCATCTCCTGCATTGACAGGCGGGTTCTTTTACCATTGACACCACCTGGAAAGTTTTTATGTTACCATATGCCATATACTGATCGAAGTACTTTACAAATCTTAAGTCTTGCATTTAAAAGGCAATCTCATTGTTACTCTGCTTTGTGGGTGAGTTTGTCCCTATCTGTGATTCTTCGTGTTCCTGGACATGGCATATGGATAGCCTGGTGGGGACCTGGGGTACTCCTGCAATGGCCCCCTCAGAGCAGGGTTGGACACTGGTCATTGTGTGGCAGCAGAACAACTTGAGCTTTGGGAGTAAGGACTGTTTGGGTTCCATGCCAGCCTGTCACTTAACTAGTTTAGTGACTGTAAGCAACTTAGAGTTTTCTCATCTGTAAAATGAGAATCATATCAACCTGAGAAGGCTCTGGGAGGTTAGAGATCACATAGGGAAAGCTCTAGCACAGTGCCTGTGTCAGATATCTCATAAAAAATGGCAGCTACTGTAATTCGCTCTGATTCAGCTAGGTTTATAGAAGTCCCACTTGATTAAATGCTCCCAGCAGAAAGTTTAGAAATAAAAGTGACCTTGTTGGTAAGTTGGATTCTCTCCTTTTCGACTGAGGAAACCGAAGTACAGAAAGCTAGAAGATTTCCAGAAAATCTAATTAACCAGAGGACAGGGAAAGAATCAAGGCTACCTGGTTCCTACCTGAGTCTTTCACAACCATCACACCTAGCTACTGCTGATGTACTGAGGGACTCAAGCCGACACAGAGAGCTTGAGACTGGAGGTGATCTGTCAGGACCTGGTGGCCCTGGCACATTCTTCTACCTCCATTCATTTTTCCATAGAAGCGATTCCTCATCTCAGACTTCTCCTTTCAGGATCCTAGAATAAGAAAGCTATTGTTCAGAGGCAAACACACAGAGCCCTTGCTGCAGAAGCCTGCTTTTCAGCCACAGTGATTGTTTGACTCAGTTCTTCCAAGTTTTGTAGAGGTTCATCTTGTTTGAAACAGAAATACACCCCAGTCTCTTCTGCTTTTTTCTGCCCTATATATAAGTGGTTACCCGCTCTCTTCAAAAGGTACAATAGAGTACATTCAATAGAACATATTACTTTAGTTTATATCATATTTATTCTATCCTGATGATTTAGAGATTGAAATTTCCTACTTAGAGACAAGGAAATATCCTGGGTGTGGGGTGAAGTTAAACTATTTGATGTCTCTGGTAGCAGGAATTTGGTTGTGGTAATATTGTTACCATATGGATGGATGCATAACTATTGAAAACTGGGATGAGAATTCCAGGGCAGTTTACTGGGACCACCAAGATGATGAATGACATATTTAAATCTAAAGAACTAAAGCAAAGAAGAATTTCACATTTGAAATTGGAGTTATCATGTCAAGATGAAAACCTTTTTATAAATAAAAGAACGTATATGAATAGGAACCAAACCTCTTGAGCTCTGGGAAGGATCTATGGGACACCAACATAGTTAGAATGCTTCAGAATTACTTAAAAACAAAAACAATGAATCAGCATGACTGTCACTGTCATTTCTTCCTCTGTAATGTAGCACTGCTCTTTTTCTGCCACTAAATGAAAATCAGTTGGCCCTGCCTTGAAATATTGAATTCTTTGGGGGTTTTCAGGCCTCTTTTGCTCATGATATTTATCACTGAGGCCACTGATTGGTGAGCTGGATCCATCGTACTGAGTAGCTTTTTGTCTCAAGCCCTGCTTTGTTTTAAGTTAGGTGTTGAATGCAGCATCAAAGTTAGGCAAGCAGACATCCAGAGGCAGATGTGGGCACAGTCCCAAAAGTTCAGTGCCAAGGGCCTTGTGTTTCTTAACAGAGGTGACTTGGAAAGATTCCAAAAACAAGATGAAAAATACAAAGTTGAATTTAGTTAAAGGGAAGGAGAAAGGAAAGCATTGAAAGCTTGAGTCCCGTTAACTCGAAAAGTCGAGTTCTGGCCTTTTAAAAGCTTCCTTCCAAAACAGACCTGTGTTAGTTTACTCTCTGGCCATTTGTAGATTTAAATTGAGCTTCTCACACTTTTAATCTTTTTAGGAATGAAAATGGCCATTGTGGCTAATAGGGAACTGATTTAGTATTTTCTGTTTATAATGGACTTTTACTTACTTGGGTGGTTAAAACAGAGACCATTGTTACTTCATTAATGGGTCCCCAGCTGAACAGATTGGGAGCAGAGCACGGTGATAAGTGCCAGCACATGGAGTCAGTCAGACCGGAATACAATTTCTGCACTGCCAGTTGCGAATTAGGATAGTGGGCAAATTGCCTAATCCCTGTAAGTAAACCTCACTGACACCATCTGTAAAATGGGAATGTTTTTGTTACATTTAAGTAAGCAGATGCATGTAAAGTATAATGATTGCTACATAGTAAATAAATTCTCCATGTCATGGACACATTAAGCTGTGGATCCTTAGAAAGATCTAGAAATAGTATCAAGTATCAACAGCTTATTGCATTTAACACTTGAAAAACCTGAGATCAAAGAGGATCTCTCTCTCCTGGTATCATGACCCAAAAGCTGCAGAGCCAAGGCAAGAACCCAGGTTCTTTTCTTCATCCAAGTGACTTCATATTAAGCTATCAGGCTGTTTTAAAATAATTGTTGTTGTTTAGTTTCTTAGTTGTGTCCAGCTCTTTGTGACCCCATGGACTGTAGCCTGCCAGGCTGCTCTGTCCCTGGGATTTCCCAAGCACAAATACTGGAGTGGCTTGCTATTCCTTCTCCAGGGGATCTTCCCCCTTCAGGGATAGAACCCATATCTCATCTTCTGCGTTGCAGACAGATTCTTTACCAGCTGAGCCACCTGGGAAGTCCCATTTTAAAGTAATTACTTTAATTATTTCATAGTTATATAAAATCACAATATTATACCTCTGTATAGTAAAACAGTTCTGTAAAAGAATAATCATCTTATTAAGCAAGTATTGTTTTCCAGTCATTCTACTAAATCCTTACCTCTATTATCTCATTTAATCCTTGTAATGACCTTGTTCGGTAAGTACTACTATTGTACTTGTTTTTCAAGGTTGAGGAAAGTGAACCACAGAGAGCTTAAATAATTTGCTATGGTCCTACATTTTCCGGAGGCAGAGGCAAGTTTGAATGCAGGAAGCCTGTCTCTGGAATTAGCCTTCTTAACCAGCATTCTGACTGTATTTGTTGGTTGTACTCCTGAGTAAATGAGACACACAGGATTCATGCCCCACTGTTATCTCCCTAGGCAACTTGAAAAACAATGAGAGCACATCATGAAGAACTTTAAACTTGGACAGCTACATCCTGTTTATCACAGTATATGAATTTATTTAAATGAGTGCCCAGAGGCTACAGGTAGTTTTCAAAGTGAAAGTGTTAGTCCCTTAGTCATGTCCAACTCTTTGCAACCCCATGGACTGTAGCCCAACAGGCTCCTCTGTCCACAGGATTTCCCAGGCAAGAATACTAGAGTGGGTTGCCTCTAGCTAAAAGGAAATCATAAGTTCAGGTGTCTGAAGCTCTGTATTCCAATCCTGCTTTTGTGTCTTTCTAGAAGGCTGAACTTTTGTCCTTACCCTGGTTTAGAACTGATTACCTGTTTTTGTTGTTGTTTTTTAATAAGAGTGATCCTGAGGTATTTTTGTCTGGATTTAGTCAGGCATAAAGCCAACTCCCTGGTGCGTAAGAGATCCCCAGAGGAGACCTCTGCCTCAGAGGAGAGTGGAGAGTGATGATTTGATACCCTTTCCTAGTTTCCTCTACCAGCTTCAGAAAAATCAAATCTAGGAACACATTTACTCATTTCCTCCACATTAGAATATAATTGGGCTTCCCTGGTGGCTCAGTTGGTTAAGAATCTGCCTACAGTGCAAGACACCTGGGTTCAATCCCTGGGTTGGAAAGATCCCCTGGAGGAGGAAATGGCAACCTAATCCAGTATTCTTGCCTGGAGAATTCAATGGACGGATGAGCCTACAGGCGCCAGAGGAGAACATAATCACGGTGAAATTGAGCTATTCCTGTGTCAGCCTGCGCTGGGGCACAGACCCTGCAGAGTACTGTAGACTATGAGCTACTCATGGGGCTGATCTTAAAGGGGAGAATGGCTGCCCACTACCTCCTTGGTCTGCTTAGACACTAGGCTCAAAAGTAGTCTGAAGGAAGCTTTCTAACTTCCTTTCAGCCTAGACTTCTGAAGACAAAAAAAAAAAAAAGCAGCCCACCACGGATGCGATAGCAGCCTGCAGTAACCTGGACACCGGCACAGCCCAAGTGGAAAAGACCCCCAAAGAGTTGGAAGAGAAGGAGCAGATTTGAAAAGAGTTTTGACTAGTTGGCAAATGGTCCGTCACACAGTCTCTTCTCCCAGCTTCTTTTGATGCATCCCCACCTGGTCCCCAGGTGTGTAAGAACCACAGAAGGCTGTTTGTGCTGCTGCGTGTGGCACGGTGCAAGCCGGGCTGCCCGCCTGGGAAAACTGCTTTATACTTTTAGGTGCCTGAAGAGAGGTCTGCTACTGTGAAAGCCAAGGGGGAAAAGGCAGGGAGGGAGGGAAAGAGAGAGGAAAAGAAAGGAGGAAGGAAGGAAAGAAGGAAAGAAAAAGAGATTGTACAGTTGGAGGAATTCAGCCCCAGTGAAAACCATCAGAAAGTAGGAAGAAATCCCATGAAGAAAATATGAAGCCATTTCTTCCCTCCTGCCTGCCCCCCAACCCACACCCAATGTCTGAAATAAAGGTTAAGGTGAATTTGTTGCCTATTGAGAGAGGAGAAGAGCAGGGAGAACACACATTTCTTCAAAAACCTGGGAGTTTAAGTCTAGAAATACAAGACAGTTGCCAGAATGGAAAGTTGGGTGTGTTCTGGACTCCACATATGGATTTGGCGGAATAAAGAAAGCCCTGGAGAGTTTGTTTAGGCGTTAATTATCTCACACTGGAAATCATCAAAATAAGATGGTAATTTCTGGAATTTCCACTTTTCCTTTACCTGAAGAGGATACGGGTTTTGTTTTGGCCAGACAGAGACTTCACATTATGAGAGATGTGAGTGACTTGGTCAGGAGGTTTTCATCTCTTGTATAGAATTGGCAGGAAAACTTCACGAGTCTCAAGGCAAAATGCAGTCTGTGATAGTCTCAACATTTTCTATGAGGAGAAAGGGTGGTGAGCACTTCGTAGACTTGTGTCTGAGGAGCATTGGAAGAGCACCATATGACTGTGTGTACTTGGAATTCATTTTCTTATATGTACCTTTTAGCAATAGAGACACAAGTTGTATCTCGCATGGACTGGATTTCTTACTCCATTTGTACCCACATTGCCTTGAAATAACCAAATTGAAGACATCGAATAATAAGCAGCCTGCCTAAACACAGATCGAAGCAAATGTCTTGCGTCTAGATGAATAAGGTGATGCAAGACGCTACATCATCTGGCAGAGGAAGATTTAAAGCAGGTCAGGTTCCTTGGGAGGATTGAAAAAAACACTTTCAAGATGAAAGACAAAAAAAAGTCTGTGTGTGGTCCAAACCTCTTCTTTTTTTAAAAAACAATTTACAAAAGGTACTTAAGCTGCATGGTGGATGGTTTTCATAGAGTTTTAATGATTTACTTGCAAGGCATGATTAGTCATATCTTTGACCAGAGGAAGAACACATAAATAAGAACTCTTGCGTTTCATTAGTTTTTGATTCTTAAAGTATTGGGAAATATGATGAGAGAAGGTACACTTAGTAATACCAGTTCTCAAGCAGGGGCAAGGCAGTGTTGGCATGTAATAGCACATTATATTTTTTAAATATAATTACAAATGTTTAGTAAGTTCAGGCTGAAAGGGGAAAGAAGTCTGGCTGAAACAGAGGTTAGACCCCCCAGAAAGCTTAAACTTGACCTTCCTTCTCATCAGCTCCCTCTAGTTATAGACTTGGATATACTGGATCATACTTACTTACTGAACTAAAATTCAGTTAAATATTCTGAAGAAGAATATTTGCTGTATTAATAGTCCATTAAAAATATGTGTACTAGTCTTCCTGACATCACATTCTTTAAAGCAACCACTGTAGTGTAGGGTAACTTTGTGATAAGAAAATTAGAGAAATTTTTAAGAGAAAACATTTTATATAAATATTCTTTTACATTTCACTTGGCGGTTAGGGGCCATGGACAATGGTTTCAAATGTCAAGGATGACCTAGTTATTCAATTATAATCACTGTATTTGTAGCTTCTTTAAAAGCTGTGAGAAATAAAAGATGGAATTTGTTGTCCCAGCACCTGTGTATTTGGTGGGATTTAACAACCTTTTTGTTTATTATGATGGCAAAAAACACTTAACATGCTGCTGCTGCTAAGTCGCTTCAGTCGTGTCCGACTCTGTGCGACCCCAGAGACGGCAGCCCAGCAGGCTCCCCCGTCCCTGGGATTCTCCAGGCAAGAACACTGGAGTGGGTTGCCATTTCCTTCTCCAATGCATGAAAGTGAAAAGTGAAAGTGAAGTCGTTCAGTCGTGGCTGACTCTTAGTGACTCCATGGACTGCAGCCTACCAGGCTCCTGCATCCTTGGGATTTTCCAGGCAAGAGTACTGGAGTGGGGTGCCATTGCCTCCTCCACACTTAACATGAGATCTACTCTTATAACATTTTCAAGTGTATAAAACATTATTGTCTTGTGGCTCAGATGGTAAAGAATTGCCTGTAATGTGGGAGACCAGGGTTCGATCCCTGGGTCAGGAAGCACCCCTGGAGAAGGGAAAGGCTACCCACTCCGGTATTCTTGCCTGGAGAATCCCCATGGACAGAGGAGTCTAGCAGCTTTCAGATTAGGGATTATTAAAAAAATTTTCTTTTCTATATCCCAGTACTTAGGATAACTTCCTAAGTGTTCATGTCCTTCTGCCTTTGTACTCTGGTAATGTATCATTCTATTTGTCAACCCCATCTAAAAATGTATACTGTATCAAGCAGTTTCAATGTATTCTGTATAAGAAACCATCAAAAGCTTTTATTTCATTTTTGATTAGTGATACAGACACAGGGTACACAAAATAAAAGTAACAAAAAGGTATATAGGAAGAATGAAGTCAGCTTCCACCCCTATTCCCCCATCACCTAACTTCCCCAGCAGGATACAACCTCTGTTGAACATCTTTCTTATGCCTCTCTAAAAGAGACTTTCTTTGTATACAAAAGCAAATACATACATATTTGGTAGGCTATGACCAAGCCCACCATAGGCCCTTAATGAAGTGAGAAAGAAAATGTGGCAAGCTGAAAATCCCTTATGTGATAATAGTGTAGACCCTTGAGTGTCAGCATGATGTGTTGAGCAGGCACTCCGAGAAAAGCAAGTCTTCCATTCTGGGTTCCTCCGATGTGGTGGTATCTCACTCCCTGTGGCTGTCCTTGACCCCAAAACATCAGATATGCCTGTATGAGGCAACAGGGAGGCAACCAAGGAACTAATCTGTACTCTTATCTCATGGATATCTTTGCAGTGCTTCTTTATCTTAGATGTAAAAAGAGTAGTTGTAGTACAGTAGTTAATACTCAGATAACTTGTTGTGTACCAAACATGGTTCCCAGTATGTACTTTTTCTAAACTCAAAAGTAATTGTAATTTTGCTTAGTTGTCAGTCGTGTTCAACTCTGTGCAACCCCATGGACTGTAGCCTACTAGACTCCACTGTCCATGAGGATTCCCCAGGCCAGAATACTGGAGTGGGTTGCCATGTCTTCCTCCAGGGGATCTTCCCAACCCAGGGATCGAACCCACGTCTCCCGCATTGTAGGCAGATTCTTTACTGTCTGAGCCACTAGAGAAGCCCTGGTGAATTTAAAGTAAATCAACCTTAATCCTGAATTTGAGTTCTTCTTTGGTGACCAAACCTGGAGCAGACATTAGGCCTAAAATAGCTTGCTATGAGGAATTCACCTCCAAGTGAACAGGGTTCATAGCTCTTTGTAAGTTTTAGGTAAATTCAAGGACATCGGTAATTGGTTATTGAGGATAAGTAGATGCATCTTGTCTTAATCCACTGAATTAAGTTAGGATGAAATAGGCAAGCATTCCCTTGGTCATAAAGCTGGCATTGGTATAACTTTGGATTCAAACATTTCATGGGTTAAAATTAGCTGGTAAGGATACACATGAAATTCTTATATTGCTCCACCAGGGGGCGATGGAAAGTCATAGTCATGGTTTCTATTTTCACAGGTTGATAGACCTGTTGTTCCATCTGCGTGTGTGTGTGTATAAAATTCAATTGCCTTTTCTCTAAAATCAGAACAGCCTTATTATTTCTCCTGATTATAAAAAGTAATATATGCCTTTTGCAGGAAAATTTAGAAGATGCTATCAAATATAAAGAAATATTGAAAAAGAGTCAAAATATAATCTCATAAAAATAGAAATTACTGCTAATAGTTTAGGGTATATTCTTCCAGACTTCTATACCTGTATGTAACTATAAATACTAATCTTTTTCCTTGCTAAAATAGGATTATATTCCACACAGCTTTCCTTCCACAATAAATATATCATGCACGTATGTTCCTGTTATAAATAAATATCTACACCATCTTTTTAAGTAGTTATATAGTATTCCCTTGTATGGATATACCATAGTTTAATTAACTAATCATCTATTGCGTTACTTTTAGATATAGCTGCTGCTGCTAAGTCGCCTCAGTCATGTCCGACGCTTCACGACCCCATGGACTGCAGCCTACCAGGCTCCTCCATCCATGAGATTTTCCAGGCAAGAGTACTGGAGTGGGTTGCCATTTCCTTCTCCATTTAGATATAGAGTTTTTGCTAGTACATATAAATACTTAGTATACATACATCTTTGTCCATACCCCTGGTTATATTATGTTCATTTCATTGTTAGGTTCTTTAGCAACTAACCACAGAGTCCCAGTGGCACCGAACTCCAGCCGTCTTGCCTGGAAAATCCTGTGGGCGGAGGAGCCTGGTGGGCCGCCGTCATTGGGGTCACTACAAGTCGGACACGACTGAGCGACTTCACTTTCACTTTTTCACTTTCATGCATTGGAGAAGGAAATGGCAACCCACTCTAGTGTTCTTGCCTGGAGAACCCAGGGGCGGGGGAGCCTGGTGGGCTGCCGTCTATGGGGTCGCACAGAGTTGGCCACGACTGAAGTGACCTAGCAGCAGCAGCAACAGCAACCACAAGGTCCATAAATAAATGTATGTCTTCATATGGAGAAATAGGTCAGCCACTTTGTTGCTATGATGAATAGTCTTCTTATTTTAAATGAGAACTCATTTCCCCTGACACAATGAGATCGCTGGTGTATTATAGATTCAAGATTTCATTATTCCTCTCTGCATTTTTAAAGAGGAAAATGGAAGATAAAACATGATATTAGTGCAAAGAGGAAGCAATGCAGATGTAGAAGGTGGGAAGTAATGTGTGTCTAATGTGATTATGGGTTATAAATAAATAGTTAGGTTATGAAAATGAAAGTGTTAGTTGCTCAGCTGTGTCTGATTCCTTGTGACCCCATGGACTTTAGCCCACCAGCCTTCTCTGTCCATGGGATTCTCCAGGCAAGAATACTGGATTAGATTGCCATTCCCTTCCCCAGGGGATCTTCCCAACGCAGGGATCTAACCTAGGTCTCCTGTATTGCAGGCAGATTCTTTACTGTCTGAACCACCAGGGAAGCCCATTTAGACTGTAGAAGGAGACAAAATACCTTGATATTGCCCAACTGTCCCTGCTGCATTCCATGGAGCTCCAGAAAGACTAAGTTTGGAAATCACTGGTTTGGAAGCCAGGCCTGGGATACCCTCACTGGTGAGGTTCCTGGATCCTGCTGTTTCACCTCTTTGAGATGCTGCTTTCTTTGTATTATTGCCATCTTTCTCAGATGGTGCCATAAAAAATTAATCAAAACACGAGTTACTTGAAGATCCTTGAAATTCTAGAAGCAATTTTTAATGGCAGAAAGGTATAATATAAAGTATATAGAGATATATTTTGATTTCTATAGAAAGTCAAAAATAGGTTAATCAAATACCTTAGGATTTCTCAATATATGTTTTTTAGGAGTGCCAGTAGAACACTAAGCTGGCTCAAAAATTGGAGGTGGTGTTTTCATCCATCTTATTTGCTATTTCATAGCAAGAAAGATTCTTAAAATCTTAAAACCCCTTTCAAATATAAATGAGAGTATATTTCTAAAGCTATTTTGATACATTTTTATAGTTAGGGAAAGATATACAGTACCAAAACTCCATTTTATTTTATAGAAGTCTATGAACTTCCTGATGTTCAAGCTGGTTTTAGAAAAGGCAGAGGAACCAGAGATCAAATTGCCAATATCTGCTGGATCATGGAAAAAGCAAGAGAGTTCCAGAAAAACATCTATTTCTGCTTTATTGACTATGCCAAAGCCTTTGACTGTGTGGATCACAATAAACTGTGGAAAATTCTGAAAGAGATGGGAATACCAGACCACCTGACCTGCCTCTTGAAAAATCTGTATGCAGGTCAGGAAGCAACAGTTAGAACTGGACATGGAACAACAGACTGGTTCCAAATAGGAAAAGGAGTACGTCAAGACTGTATATTGTCACCCTGCTTATTTAACTTATATGCAGAGTACATCATGAGAAATGCTGGACTGGAAGAAGCACAAGCTGGAATCAAGATTGCCGGGAGAAATATCAATAACCTCAGGTATGCAGATGACACCACCCTTATGGCAGAAAGTGAAGAGGAACTAAAAAGCCTCTTGATGAAGGTGAAAGAGGAGAGTGAAAAAGTTGGCTTAAAGCTCACCATTCAGAAAACGAAGATCATGGCATCCAGTCCCATCACTTCATGGGAAATAGATGGGGAAACAGTAGAAGACGTTATTTTTCTGGGCTCCAAAATCACTGCAGATGGTGATTGCAGCCATGAAATTAAAAGACGCTTACTCCTTGGAAGGAAAGTTATGACCAACCTAGATAGCATATTCAAAAGCAGAGACATTACTTTGCCAATAAAGGTTAGTCTAGTCAAGGCTACGGTTTTTCCAGTGGTCATGTATGGATGTGAGAGTTGGACTGTGAAGAAGGCTGAGCACCAAAGAATTGATGCTTTTGAACTGTGGTGTTGGAGAAGACTCTTGAGAGTCCCTTGGACTGCAAGGAGATCCAACCAGTCCATTGTGAAGGAGATCAGCCCTGGGATTTCTTTGAAAGGAATGATGCTAAAGCTGAAACTCTAGTGCTTTGGCCACCTCATGCAAAGAGTTGACTCATTGGAAAAGACTCTGATGCTGGGAGGGATTGGGGGCAGGAGGAGAAGGGGATGACAGAGGATGAGATGGCTGGATGGCATCACTGACTTGACAGATGTGAGTCTGAGTGAAGTCCGAGGGTTGGTGATGGACAGGGAGGCCTGGCTGCTGTGATTCATGGGGTCACAAAGAGTTGGACATGACTGAGCGACTGAACTGAATGAATATTCTTAAAGGGGTCATGTTCCGGAACTGATTCAGTAAATGTTTAGAGTTTCCACTATCAGCCCAGACCTTAAAAGGGTTGTCTGGATCAGGCTTAATCTTTTTTTACTTTCCCTGACTAATCTAAGTAATGACTCTTAACTAAAAAATTATTTTATCTCTACCCTAAAATTTTCACGCACCTACTTAATACCTGTGTGTGTGTGTGTGTGTGTGTGCGTCTGTGCTAAGTAGTTTCAGTAGTGTCCAACTCTTTGTGACCCCATGGACCATAACCCACCAGCCTCCTCTGTCCATGGGAGTCTCCAGGCAAGAATACTGGAGTGGGTTTCCACGCCCTTCTTCAGAGGATCTTCCCAATCCAGGGATCAAACCCACATCTCTCATGTCTCCTGCATTGGCAGGTGAATTCTTTACCACTAGTGCCAACAAACGTTCGTCTAGTCAGGCTATGGTTTTTCCTATGGTCATGTACAGATGTGACAGTTGGACTGTGAAGAAGGCTGAGCGCCGAAGAATTGATGCTTTTGAACTGTGGTGTTGGAGAAGACTCTTGAGAGTCCCTTGGACTGCAAGGAGATCCAACCAATCCATTCTGAAGGAGATCAACCCTGGGATTTCTTTGGAAGGAATGATGCTAAATCTGAAACTCCAGTACTTTGGCCACCTCATGCGAAGAGTTGACTCATTGGAAAAGACTCTGATGCGGGGAGGGATTGGGGGTAGGAGGAGAAGGGGATGACAGAGGATGCGATGGCTGGATGGCATCACTGACTCGATGGATGTAAGTCTGAGTGAACTCCGGGAGTTGGTGATGGACAGGGAGTCCTGGCGTGCTGCGATTCATGGGGTCGCAAAGAGTCAGACACGACTGAGTGACTGAACTGAACTGAACTGAACTGAGCACCACCTGGGAAGCCCGTACTCAATACTCATTTCTCTTAAAAAAGAGCATCTGTATTCCACTTTGCACTACTTCCTAGAAGGTGTTAAAATGAATCAATAAAGTTGACACATTTCAGGAGGTAAGGAATAAGCTTCAGAGAGATAAGGCAGCAGGAGGGGATCTGAGAGGATGAAGAATTTATTGCAAGCTACTAATAGGCCTCACAGAGAAAGAAAGATTTGTAGCCCATTGATTCATGTTCCAAAAAGCATAAAAATTTTCACATACTACACACATTGAAGACCTCTGTGCTGAAATCTACTTTGACTTTTAAAGTCCACCACTCCCAGCACAACTTGATCTGGTGATTCCTACAACTTCTTAGTAACATTTACACTAAGCTCTCCAAATACATATCAAACAGTGTTATCCAAGCTGAGGGACCTTAAATTTGTCATTGACCCCCATGTCCCCAGCCCACATACATAAGAGTCATACCAAGGCATTTTCTCTCCAAATTTCCAAGAAGTTACTGATGGTCTGAAATGTATGAGGGAATGTATTTTAATAGAAAGGGCCCTCGAGTGTATATGCTCTAATAAGAAACCTCACCTTTGGGTACTTTTGATTGAAAATGTAAGTAGGGCCACTGTGCAATGTTTTTCCCCCCAGTTAATTCAGAAGAATCCTGCTGAGAAAACTGAAAGCTTTGATTAAGACTTTAATTAAAAATAGGTTGTGGCCCAACCATCGGTAATTCCTTTGCTGGAAGTATTTTTAACAAACTCTGTTTACTTGAGCAGAAAGATGATAAAGGATAAAGATTGAGTTTCCACGCCTATACCCGTGGATTCCCAGAAGGCAAGGAGTTCTGGATCAGGGTTTTTCTAACTCAAGAATATCTCAAATGCTTCCTAGAGTTCTTTGGACATTTTGTAACCAGAGATTAGCCTTAAGGGTTCCTGTGATGTTGCTGGATTTTTTTTTCACATTTCAAGTTTCCATAAGGATAACATTTCAGAATATGAATCTAATTCTCTTTCTTCATCTGAATTTTTTCCCTCAGTTATTATTTGTTCCCAAGTAGAGTCAAATACAGTGCCAAAAGCACAGTTGTATAAGTATTGCCAGCTACAAGGTAGAATATGTATTTCATTTGTTTTTCCATAGCCTCGGAAAATGAAAATAAAGGAAAACATGAAAATGAAGAAGAGTTGTCATTCACTGCAATCTTGCAAGTTCATCTCTAAGTTTATTATTTTAGTAGAATGATCCTGATATCCTACTCCCCACCCCCCCACCCCCAACACAGTGGATTAGACTCCAAGGAAGTAAATATTTTACTTCATTGTTGCTCAGTCTGCATCTCCTTTTCACAGTGTTTTCCAAGGGGTTCAGTAGTGAATGAGAGTATTAGACCTAAACAGGTCAAATCTTCCCTCTTCCATTTACTAGATGACATATGACCATGGTCACATCAGTTCATCAGTTTTTTCATCTGTACAGTAAGGTTACCAGTAGCCTATTTAGGGTTGTTGTGAGAATTAAATGAGAAATACATGAGTCACGTTGCAGTGCCTGGCATGCAGAAAAGCTTAATCAGTTCAGTTGCTCAGTCGTGTCTGACTCTGAACCCCATGGACTGCCACACACCAAGCCTCCCTGTCCATCACCAACTCCAGGGGCTTGTTCAAACTCATGTCCATCAAGTTGGTGATGCCATCCAACCATCTCATCCTCTGTTGTCCCCTTCACCTCCTGCCTTCAATCTTTCCCAGCATCAGGGTCTTTTCTAATGAGTCAGTTCTTCACATCAGGTAGCCAAAGTATTGAAATTTCAGCTTCAGCATCAATCCTTCCAATGAATATTCAGGACTGATTTCCTTTAGGAGAACTTAAAGAATGCTAGTTAACCTCAGAGCTATTTTTTCCTCATGTGTTGAAGAATAGAACATGGAAGAAATGATAGATGGCTTCAATGGTTTTTCCATTATTTGATCGCTCCATGCGAAAGTTAGGGACATTTGGGGGTAGTTTTTTAATAGAGCTAAAATTCATGAAAAACGCATGGTGTTAAGTATAAAATTCAGTGGTTTTTAGCATATCCAAAATATTGCATAGCCATCACCACTAATTCCAAAACACTTTCATCACCCCCAAAATAAACTCTATAACCATTAAGCAGTCCCTCTCAATTCCACCCCTCCTCCTATTCCCTGGCAACTACTAATCTACTTTCTGTCTCTGTGAGTTTGCCTATCCTGGATATTTCATATAAATGGAATCATATAATATGTGGCCTTTAGTGTTTAGCTTCTTTCACATAGCATAATTATTTCAAAGTTATCCATGTTATGTAATATATACTTCATTCCTTTTTATACCTGAATACTACTCCCTTGCAGGACTATTAGGGCTAATGCTACTATGAACGTCCATGTATAAATTTTGGTGTGAACATGTTTTCAATTAAGATCGTAAAGAATTTGATTCCCAGTATCATGTGCTGAATAGTACAGATTGTTGTCATCTAAAACAGGGATTTAGAGTCACAGCAGAGAGGAGGAGTTATTAAGTTTCTGTGATTTCAGAAAATTTTAATCCTTTATTAGAGTACCTGTCCTAGTCAGATATATTGTTGTGCTCTTAATCAATAAACTATGGTAAATATCAACTCATTCAGTATTTCATTTTTATAATAACTCTTCAATTATATGGCACACATACAAACACATCCATGCTCCTGCTGAGCTGCAGGACTTTTCTAGTACAAAATAAAGCTGGTCCTGGATTGAGTTGTTTAGGAGTTTTGTATGTGAAGTAACCCCCTTCCCTTCCCATGGGCCCTTCCTGATTCCTTCATCTCCTATCTCTTCCATTCCTCTGCTCCCAGAGCCCAGTGCTGTTCTAAGAATGTTTGGCCTACTGTAATCTTTGATGAACAGTTATGTGATTAAATCATTCACTGGTGACCTGTGGTTTAATAATGTGCTATTTTTCCCCTAGAGATAGTTCCACATTAAAGAACAAAGAGTAAGGACAACGCTTAACACAAACATGGTCACTAAAGATGGTATTTTCCTTACAGGGATGCACTTGAATCAGAATCCTTGCCAGTATTCACAGCTTTTCATCAGGGAGGTAACTGTACCCTTTGCTTTCTTGTGTACCAAATTTGGGTTTTCAGGTCTTACCTACCTTTGTGCATTCAGCCATTTTTGTCATGTATGATATAGATTAAGCATGTATGCATGCGTGCTAAGTCACTTCAGTGATGTCTGACACTTTGCTACCTTATGGACTGTAGCCCACCAGGCTCCTCGTCCATGGGATTCTCTGGCAAGAATACCGGAGCGGGTTGCCATGCCCTCCTCCAGGGGATCTTCCCAATCCAGGGATCAAACCTAGGTCTCCCACATGGCAGGCAGATTCTTTACTGACTGAGCCACCAGGAAAGCCCAAGAATACAGGAGTGAATTGCCAGGCCCTCCTCCAGGGGATTAAGCATAATTCATACTATTTTGTGACTTCCCTGGTGGCTCAGTGGTCAAGAACCTACCTGCACTGCAGTAGATTTGGGTTTGATCCATGGGTCAGGAAGATCCCCTGGAGAAGAAGATGGCAACCACTCCAGTATTCTTGCCTGGGAAATCCCATGGACAAAGGAGTCTGGTGGGCAATGGTCCATGGAGTCACAAGAGTCGGACATGACCTAGCAACTAAACCACCACCACCACATACTATTTTTAATCTGTCTAAGGGTGTTTCTCATAAAGTGTTGGCATCATACCAAAAGTCTCCACCCATCAGTGTTAATATCCACTCCCCACCACATGCACACACATACACCCTGCTTTGATATTAGATACATCTGGGCTGAAGTTTTAACTTAACTCTCTGGGCCTCAGTTTTCTGAGCTCTAAAGCAATCATCATAATATAAATCCTCCAAATTATAGTGGGGGTTAAGATGAAAGCATCTAGCAGAGTATATAGCACTTAATTAATGCTCAATAAATGGTACTTTTATTATTGATGTTATTCCAGTGAAGGGAAGTCAGAATGTGGTTTCCCAGGCCTTGGGCATTCATGGATAGCTCATGTGTCTGTTGGAGCTTTCATAGGAAATGCTCCATCCTCCTGGTCCCTAAGCATCTACCTCGTCTGCTCATCCCACTCAGTTGTCTTAAATCCAGACAGAACTGAGTTGAATTGAAAACAGTATGAAGTAATAGTAAAGTTATATGATCCAGAAGCTACATAAAAACAAGTTGAAGGAATGATAAGGTGATTTTAAGAGTCCTATCACAGTTTCTATGTACTGGGCTGTAGGAAGTCAGAAACCTGAGTTCTAGTTCTGATTCTGTTATTTCATAGGTATATAGGATATTCTGAGCAAGATTTTTAAGCTCATTGATCTTCATTTCCCTCTTCTGTGAGACGGAACTAGTGGTATTTGCACTAATGACTTTGTGTTTTAGTGTAAACAAGTAAGAAACTTTATTGATGATGAGCAAAGGTGTGGGAAGATTGTAATTATCCCAATGACTGGAAGAGGGCATCACTGGCTAATTCAGAGTATAGGAGCAGGGACACGCAATACTCCACCATGTGGACTTTCTCAGGCGGATTCATTTTGATATTTGGCAAAACTAATACAATTATGTAAAGTTTAAAAATAAAATTAAAAGAAACTCAAAATGCCAATAGCACTACTATTTAGAAACATTGCACCTGATTAATATGTTTTAAAAATCAAACATCTGACATAAAATGTTAGACAGTACCCACTCATACTCATTAATTAATAATGTGGGTTCAAATGGCAGGTGATGGGTCTCCTTTCCTGTGTTCTATTACTAGCAAGTCTTGGACAGTGCCCTAGGATATGTAATTTTACATTTCCCATATTTTGTCTTCTGTGCCACCAAATAAATCTGAATCTGAGTAAATCTCAGGGTTAACAATTGGTAAAAACAAAAAAGTGATTTGAATCACGAAATGAGGCATCTTAAATGTGTGGTAGGCCCTTTGGAGTACAGGAGTTACATAAAATACAAGACGGTATTGTTTTCCCTGATTTGGGGGGCCTCTACAAGTCATACTGTCGACAGGTTTACATTTACAGCAGTATGTGAATGGCATTAGAAGAAACGAAACCATCTGTAAAGTATCTAGGGCTCTTTTCCAATAAATTTACTTTTCTATTATAAAGAATATTAAACTTGCATTATAGAAAATTTAGAAAATAGAGAAAAGAACAGAGAAATCATCTATAATCATTCCACTTCCAAAATAACCACTATTAAAATGTTGGTATATTTCCTTTTAGTATTTTTTTTTTCCACTTGATATAGTCTCAATTGTTTACCCAGAGTTTTTTCATTGAACATTCCATCTAATATTTATATGACTCCTTTTGAAATTATAAATAATTTTTCACTAAATGTCTTTGTGGCTGCAGGCTTTGGGGGGAATATTATAGATTCCATTAAAATGATTTGAATTTAATGCTGCATTGTTTCTTGAAACAAATAACAAGAAAAATTCCGTCTTCTTAGCATCTAGAGTTGTCTGTGTTCTACTCCAAAGTCATTTCTTTTTTCCAACTTTTAATCCCCTAGAGTACTTCAAGGAGCATAACTGAAAAGCAACATCAAACTGATTTCATTTTCGTGTAGACAAGGATTCTGGTACTGGATTCAGATATTTTCGTGAGCAAATAAAAGCTCTAGAGACTTTGTAGCTTAGCAAATAAAGGGCTGGCCTCCGACCAAACCCCGCTCAATGATTTTGGTGGTCTCAGCTGAGTTTCCAGCAAGTTTTAGCCTGTATTACAAATTCATCATACATAATTATGTTCAATTTGGCACAACTTCCAGTCCCTACTTAGGAGAAGCCCTCTGTTTTGAGGCTTAAGGAAAGAATAAAACATTTCTTGTTCCTAGTGGGAGCTGTTCTCTCAGGTCAAGGTTGTATTACCTATTGGAAAAGAATGGGGTAGAAGTATTATCAATTATAATGACTCTGGTGATAAATGGATACTGGACATCATCTATGCTTACCATTTGAAATTTCTCACTCTTAGAGTCTTCATTCAAAGGATGTTGACAGTTCCAACACCAAGGGGCTCGTAGATTTCCAGCCACAGTTGGCACAAGTGAGTTAAGATCCACGAAAATTTTCTATTTTCCTAACCTTGGAACATAGGGAAGGATACAAAATCAGTTAAGAAGGTAGTTAGGAAAAAAATTCAGACTTGATGAGGTGCCTAATAAGTTGGAACAAATATATTAGGAATCTCTAGAAATCTCAAATATGTCTAGTACTGCAGTAATGCACAATAATTATTTGATTGAACATAGGCCAACTCAGGAAATGAAAATTCTAGCAATTAACTTTTTCTTTCCATGGTCCATTCCTCTCACATTCCATATATTCAACTTGGATTTGTTTTAATTATTTAGAGAGAAGTATGCTGAATAGCAAAACGCTCCTTGCTTTGAGTTCTAATTCTTAAGGGGTTGGCATTTTATTGGCAAGATTATTGTGTGTACAGCTAAATAATTTGACTCCTGCACAAATAATCATAACCCATTATCAGAGACTGGGCTGTAAGAGTCCACTCAATGTCATTCATTAGTGAAGCCTGAGTGGCAAGGTAAATCCAGCCTGGGAGTTGTGCTATTGATAGATTGATATTTCTTTTTCTGAATGAGTCCCACATAAGTGGCTAAATTTATTAAAATACTGGAATTAGAGTGTGTTGGTAGTTGAACAAAACCTAAAATAGCACCTGGTTATTGCTTTAGCACTAATTAAAACTTAATGAAAACCAACAAATTGTTGACTAATGTGAGCAAAGAAATCCAACCAGTAGCCAAAGGCCAATAACCCAAATAAGCGTATTTGTATCTTAACTCTTTTCGCAAGAAACTGGCAGGGGTATTAAACAGATTTTCTTTCTTATTAAGAACTAAAGGGCCCAAGCTAGTCAGGCATGCTTGTGTTGATAATAGAACTTCCTCACTCTTCAGCCTCATACCTAAAAGTAATGTTGGAGACAAAGCAACTGATGATGGGAATATTCCATCAAGAATATACCAAGGCAGTTTGCTGACTGGGAACTCTAGCCATCTTCCCCAGAATATCAGTGCCCTTCCCATCTAGATGAGGTGTTAACTGAGGGTCTCATGCCACTCCCACCAACTCACCCATCAGGCATCCTGCTACAGATTTTTGGCAGTAACTAATGTGATTCTTTTGAGGTCTGTCTTAAAGAAACAGTCATAAACTCAGCTGTGGAGGCAATCCAGTATCTTATTTGCTAGTTATAAATTGACCAACATATACAGGAATTAATGAACTCAATTGGAAGGCAACATAGAAAGACCCTAGGCTTAGAAATCAGATTTAACATTCAGTTTTGATTTGCTATGTGACCTTAAATTACTTTAGGTTTTGTGGTTTGGTTTATTCATTCTTAAAATAGGAATAGATAATTCTTCATGCTTTTTGTAAGGAATGCTTATGAACCACTTAACATAGATTGACACACAGCTACAATTACTAAAGATGATCTTTAAAATATTGCTGGTACTTGTGGTGAGTCTGTATTAGAGATAAGGTAATGCATAACAAAGTTCTTCTGATGAGTTTTGAGGGAAGAGAAAATCAGAGCTGCCTATTCCTCCTTTCTAACATGTTACAGCTCTAAGTAATACCCAGCTGCATTGGTTCAAGAGAAAAGAAATGAAAATTAAAGAAGTTATGAAGAAATTTAAAAAGAAAAATAAAGAGAAATCATAAATGGATAAGTAGCAAGAATTAAAACCACCAGAAATAGAAAAAGGAGTATAGTTGCTAGCAACACGGTGGTCTAGATATCCTGAAAAGAACACATGAAGATACTAACTAAAATGTTATAATCACGTTATTAAAGCATATCTGAGCTACAAATTAAAAGAAATTCTTAGAAGCTAAAACTGAAGAGAAAGTGTGAATCCAGAGAGGAAAACATGGGCTAGAGCTGTCTGTCTGGTCTTGATGGTGATATACTTTCTTGAGCAAGAGACAAAGCCTCAGGACCAGAGAAGGGCAGGAGATGGAGTAGAAACTCCTTCGTAAAGCCAGGGCCTTTCCCATCTAAATAGTGGTACTCTCCATGGGCAAAGCCACTTGTTAAAGGGACACCTTAATTCTCCATGTCTTTGCTTGACTCTGAATAGAATGGGGAGAAAGAATGGGAAGAATCTAAGATGTCTACTTACACACACAAGTGTGGGGCCCCAGATAAAAACTCAGGTGACAATTCAAGTTAAAGTGGGTCCATACTGATAATGCCACAGAATAGAAGCAAGCCCAAATGCTCTCTGAAACACTAAAATTGATTCTCTGACCTTAAAGTATTCCTGGAGAGAAAACTCCAAGAAATAGGAGTTCACAGACAAACTCACGTATGTCTCTATGAAAGGATTTTCCCCATGGCTCAGCAGTGAAGAATCCACTTGCAATGCAGCAGATGTGGGTTTGATTCCTGGGTCAGGAAGATCTCTTGGAGAAGGAAATGGCAACCCACTCCTGTATTCTTGCCTTAAAAATCCCATGGACAGAGGAGCCTGGTAAGCTACAATTCATATGGTTGCAAAAGAGTTGGACATGATTGAGTGACTAAACAACAGCAATGTCCCTATGAAGTGTAATAAGCAAAAACAATAAACTATATAAGCAGACCCTCAAAACCTACAGATATTGAAATTATCAGATAACAGAATAACATGCCCATATTCTATGACATATACATACAAAGGCATGGCATATGCCCCCAGGAAATATGTATAAAACATCAATAACAAGGATTTTCTTAATAGTTCCAAATTGGAATCAACCTAAAATTTCCATCAGTAGTACACTAGATAAGTAAAGTATGGTGTATTTATTCATTGGAGGCCCTCAAAATTAATGACTTATAGTTAGCTTATCAACATGGTTATATATCAAAAACAGTGAGAACAAAAAGTAAGTCATAGAAAACTATATCAAGTACATTTCTACTAATATAAATTTCAAAAGCAATACATTATTTAGAGATGTATGCCAAAAAAGCAATGGATTGCTTAATACAAATTTAGTGCCATGGAAGAAAATCTTAGAGAAGCCTATAAGCTTGAATGGTGGCACAGAGGTATTTATTTTTTAAACTCTATTCAGATACATATGCATTGTATACATTCTTTGCATGCATGGTAATTTCACAGTAATAAACAGATGCAAATAGAAATTAGAAGAAAGAGGCAAAAGAAACAAGATTTAGGCTGAGGTTAAGGAGGTCTTGAATTGTAATTTGGAGATCTTGAAATGTAACAGATAAGAGTGAGAGAATGTGGACTGAGTTAGACTATTGCTGCATATTTTGAGTATCATTTCCCTTTGACATTTTCTTGACAGATAGTAATAATGATGTAATCTACTTTTTATTTATTTTTGGATGCCAGAGTGGAGTTTCTTTGAATGCATCCAAGAAGGAAACAAGGCAGATCCAAGTTGTATGAGTTATAGCCTTTATTTTTGTGTTTGTATTTGTGTAAGTTTCTCATGGTAAGAAAAAATCAGACTTCGATTGGCTTCTTGTACATACATAACTCAAGTCATCACCATGCTCCATTTTATCATATTCCCTTACTTTTATCCCATTTCTATTTCCCATCCTCATTAGTCCCACATATCATAATTCTCCTTTATCTGTATATTTCTGAGTATCATCACGCACCATTTCCTTATTTCTGAGACACCCAGATTTTTCATATTATTACTCTTCAAAAACTTGGAGGCATTGCAGAATTAGCACATACTTTCCTGTGGTCTAGTAATTTCTCCTCCAAAAAACAAACAAAAAAAACAAGTTCTATTTTTAAAATGTGATGTCTCTTAAATCAACTATCATTAGACTGGAAAAATATGGAAGTCAATAATGAACTAATTCTTTTGTCTGATTCAGGTGTAGGTTCATACATTTTCCCTCCTTGGATACAGTGAGTATTAAAATGGTAACATTTTCTCACTAAGCAGCTTTTTGACACTTCCCTCTTTAACCCCCTCTGTTCATTCTACTCAGAAAAACTCTCTTCACTGGCCAATGTAATCAGCTTATTTAAAGGTTTCTACCAACGTCCAAACTGACAGAGACTACAACCAAAAAATTGAGATAAAATTGAGTTATAACATATATAAACATAGAATTTTTATTTATTTACTATTTATGTACTAAAACAGAGGATTTTATTTAAAAGAGACTGCATCCTCAGGAATGTGAAATTCATTCAAGTTTGTCCATTTATATGAATCATAATGATTTAGCTCTTGGAATTCAAATATTATGGGGTAGGTTCATTTTCAGATAATGGAAGATGAGTTTCTTTGTTTTCCAAAAAGATAGAAATACAGAATAGGAATAATGAACTTGAGCACGAAGAAGAATAAAAAAAAAACCTCCTGGGTTCCCAGCTCTAGGTTGCCATTTACTAGCTGAGAAACTCTGCTCAAGGCTTAGCGTCTGGCTCTGTTTCTTGATCTCTAACAATAACACTTTAAAACTTGAGTGATTTAATGAACTGCTAACCTATCGTCTGCTGGGGCACAGAGATGCTCCCAGTGCATGACCAGGAGAAAAGGCAGTGGAACTCTCACGTGTAGCATAGGCACAACATGTTGGGCAGGGTGACCTTTCTACTATGTATTTTATTTAGAGTTTGTTATCACCATTTCATACAAAAGGCAATTGAATCACAGAAGAACTAAGAGATTTGCCCAGTGTCTCACAGCTCTTAGATGGCATAGGTAGGATTGGAGTGCAGAGTCAGTCAGCTGCCGCTAAAGTTTATCTGAGCTCTTTATGTATCTGAGCTGCCTTCTGAGGTGAGACCAGGTCTGTGGATGGAAAGAGAAGTTCTGGAGGATAAATGTGTTTCATTCTATTAAAGATCAGTATATAAGCCATGATATGAGCATTTCAGTAATGTTCATTGATATGACAGATATAATAAAATGGTGGACTTCAGGTAGGATAAAAAAAATTACTACTGAGACCTTAGGGAGTTACTGTTTGGCCAAAATTTTGTAGGAAAAGCACAAAACAATATTTCACTAATGATTTAATCTAATATGCATTCTTTGTCCTTTAATTCTTGCTTAACTTTGTTTATGCCCAAAATAAGGATTCTGTTCTGGTGTTATTGATCTTCAGTTAGAAAAAAAATAGTCTAAATATGATATGATGAGAGAAATTAGAACTATAATATTATAGGATAATTTAGACACTGATCAATTAACTGTGGTATATAGAAAAATGAGTTGCTAAATTTACTGTTTCTTAAAGGAGAATTCACATTTTGGGTAAATATCATACTCTCTTCACTAGGTAGAAGCTTGGGCTCTTGAGTCAGACTGCCATGGTGAACTCACTTCTAGCACTTTCTATTCATGAGCTCTTGAGCAAGGTAATTAGCCTCACTAAGCCTTACATTTCTCATCTGTAAAATGGATATAATAACTATATCTATTTTGTAAGGCTGTTTATTAAACAAAATAATTTTTAAAGCACTTAACATGTTACCTCATACATGCTGAAGAGTCAGGAAATGATAGCAGCTCATGTCTATATCGATAAGGTAAATAACAGAAATTGCTATAGCTTTTATTTTACTTATTATTACTGCATATGAAAGCACTATTTCCTCTTTGGGGTTGTATATGTGTGTGTATTTCACATGTGAATAAGTTGTGTGTATAGAGTATCTTTATTTAAAAGAGAGCATAGCACTTTTACCTTGAACTCAGCCACTATGAGCTAGACACAGTTTTGTAACAATTGGATGGAGATGGAGAAAAAAGATAATGATCTTGTGTGGTTTCTTTTAGGTGGATAAATGTGAGGGACTATAATCTCACATGATTATGCCAACTCGTAAAATTAGCATGTGAGTTAGGGAAATATTTAGATGTAAATATTCTAGATAGAGCCATTTTTAAACATTGGCATGTGTTCTGGCTGATACAAGATGATATATTGAAAGCCATTGTTTGAAAGGGTAAATGCCTCTATAGGAATTCTTGGTTGACCTTTATGTCTGATTGTATTTATTTGCTCTGTTTGGATAAAAACCTATCTAAATTTGGAAAGTGATTGCTTGCTTTAAGCAATGCATGTCTCAGATAGAATAAGGTCCTTGATTTTGCAGTGCTCATAGAAATTTTATTCATGTTCTAATGCTTTATATTTTGGGCCATGTATGTGTGCACCCTGACCTTGTTAAAGGATCTCAATTTAGGTTTGTTTTTTGATATAAAACTCAGCATAGCTATCATGCATTCCATCATTAGAATAATACTTTATGACTATACACCAAATGTCTTTCCCCTGTAGTTGATATTTTACTAAGGGTGGGATACATCAGAAACGTATATCACATTGCAAACTGCATGTATTGCCAAACCTTAAAAATACACTAGGCACAAGAGAGAGGCTTTTCTTCCTAGTGGAATCTGATATGATCTGAGTTGCTTCTCTTTGGTTCACTGGTTATTTTTATGTGCTTTATAAATATATGTTTGCTGAAGCATAATAGTTTTATTATTGTGATATGTTTATGTAGTTCTTTAAACATACATTTTTAAACACAAAAGGAAAGTGAATTTATAATAAACAGGTTTTTAGAACCACAAATACATGACACTATAAAATGTCTCAACACGTTTGTATGATGTCCTGAATTTTGAAAGTGTTTTTTGCAAACACAAATGTTGACATTAGGATGTAAAGAGGCAAATCTTATTCTAGTTTAGAATATCTCTCTGGAACCAGATGCGGTCCTGATGAAACTTAGAATTCAAAAGGTATATATGTTGTGTAAATAAAGCTCTTTCCCCACAAGGGCCCTGGGCTCAGCTCTGGTGTTAGATCTCTGAATATGCATGACCTGTTCTTTCTCACCAGTGGGCCCCACAATGGGA
The DNA here is from genome assembly GCF_003369695.1 of Bos indicus x Bos taurus. Taxonomy (NCBI): domain Eukaryota; kingdom Metazoa; phylum Chordata; class Mammalia; order Artiodactyla; family Bovidae; genus Bos; species Bos indicus x Bos taurus. The sequence goes on along the minus strand of NC_040083.1, from coordinate 25,683,792 downwards.
ATGATGCTCCAGGTAATTCTAAGACCAGCCAAATATCTTTATGTTATAGACAATGGAAATTTTTAATCAGTACAAGAATAGGCCTGGACAGTAAAGCAACTTAAAAGTCAAATAACGAATCCTCTAACTGCAATTTCCAATTGATTTAGAGAACAAATCTGGGAGCTTAAAAGTAGCAAAATAAGATGTGTCTGCCATTCAGCATTTAAAACAAGAGGGGATGCATAATAAAAATAATCTGGAGCTAACTTTGAAATGGCAGCTCTCAGGACTAAATAACCAGCAAGAGAATCACTAAATATCCTCACCAAGGTTTGAAGGAGGAAGAGACATAGAGAAGGACACTCACGGATAATTAGAATGGTGAATAGTGTTGAATGTTTTTTCTTTTAATTTTGGCTGCGCTGGGTCTTCGTTGGGGAGGAAGGGCTTTCTCTACTTGCGGTGGTGCAAGGAGCCTTCTCTCATTGTGGAGCATGGACTCTAGAGCTCACAGCTCAATAATCACAGCGTGCAGGCTTAGTTGCCCCATGGCATGTAGTATCTTAGTTCCCCAACCAGGGATTGAACTCACATCCCTTACATTGGAAGGCAGACTCTCAACCCTTGGACCACTGGGAAAGTCCTAGCATTGCATGTTTGATTAGCTGTTACAGTCTGGTTGTTGGTTGTTTAGTCACTAAGTCATGTCCAGCTCTTTTTCGACCCCATGGATTGTAGGCCTGGAGGTTTCTCTGTCCATGGGATTTCCCAGGCAAGAATACTGGAGTGGATTGCCATTTCCTTCTCCAGAGGTCATCCCAACCCAGGGATGGAGTCCATGTCTCCTGCATTGGCAGGTGGATTCTTTCCCACTGAACCTGTTAGTGTTTACAAAACCCTTTAAAGTATCTGGTTTGATTGCCATGATCACCTTGTGAAAAGTAGAGCAAGAATCATCTACATTTTATAGCTGAGAAAAAACTGAGGGAGAGGGAGAAGAATACAGGGTGGCCCAAGGTCTCAGTAGTGGACTTGGACTGAGGTCGCCAGACCCCTAGTCCAGGACTCTTTCCATTACCACACACCCGTATTCCAAATGTCACAAGTCTCATTTTCCTAGATTTAATGTGCATCCACCAACACTATGAAAACACATAATCACTAAACTCTATCATCGAGGACTTTTGGCTTGGCTCTTAATTGAAGGCTTACTCCCATCTATTACAGATATAATACAGTATTGAAGGATTTGGTTACATGTGGAGCTCTCTTAAATATACACTTTCTGTGCACACAACCACTTCCTGATTCCATATTGAAATCTGGGACAAAGCATAATAAAATCATAGCCATAGAGAAAAATAACAAAAATGAGACAAAGCAGCAAACTATGGAACCATTTCATTCACTTACTCACAGTGCTTGGGTGAGGTCGGCGGGTGGGGGAAGTTGTGGAGAGGGTGGGTGACCATCTTATAAATAACCCTTGCCGTCAACATATTGTGATTACTAAGTGAGAATGGGCCAGGCTATCAGAAAGGCCTGAAGAGAGCTATCTGCATGATCCTCAGGGAATTCTTTATCTTCTGGAACTTGCTGCTGTGATTTCTAAAATTGTACAGTCTCATTGGATTGTTTCTAGACTCTCTTCACATTCAACTATAGCATTCAATGACCTTTAACTGAACCTCCCAGTTCTAAAAAATTTGATCATTAATCATTATGACACACGATGACTTCTGAATTAAGTATCTCAACTGTCATTTATTAAGAATTTACTCTAGGCTAAGCACTGGCTAAAGAGTTTTCCGTTTTTCCTGTGGGGTCTGGAATTTAGCCTAATACACACTTACGTGTAAAGAAAAATGTAGTAGCTTCATTTTAGGAAATTATTTAATCTGATTGTAAATACCGGATGGTTACTGGAGAAAATTCCACTTGCCTGATAATATTTTGTCTACTTTCAGTTTACAGTAGTCCTTTCAGATAATCTCTAATCCTTTTCTTCCCCAAGTAGTGCCTGAGTGCTTGGCAGTTTAATTTTGCCTTTGGGAGTCAGCAGAGGTATCAGAAATCTACTAGTTGATTCTTGGCCCTTGTTGTCCTGTGTGATAATATTCCATTAGACTTCTTGGCACTACCAACAGGGAATCTTCTAGAAACAAGGGAGCATTTGGAGATCGAGACTTTCTATTCCATTCCACACTAAGGTGTGTATGGACAGCACAGCTATGCATTCCATCCCTGTGCTCATGAGATGAGGTGAGCAGGATGGTTCTCAGCACACTGAAGGCCCCTGTGGGTACTCCCTCCAGCACATTGGTCCTCAGTCTACAATGAGTCCCCTGAGTGATGGGAGCATGAGATCATTTCTCCGAGAGAAAGCAGAGCAATGCTTTCTTTCTATTCTGAGCAAAAGAGTGGAGGGAGGAGGCAATAAACATGGCTTTCCTTTACCCCTATTTGCTGGCTTGGCGGCTATCTGTGTAAAGCCACTAGATGAAAGGAGAAAGGACCTGTTTTAGTTCTGCCTTTGGCCTAGGAAATAAGTCTTCAACCACATTAAAATGCAGGGATGGTTACTTGAAGAATGAAGGAAATAACGTCTGTGAAGCTAGGGGTCTGGCACCTAGTAGACGCAAGATGAATGGTAACTCTTTTGAACTATGTTTTTGAAAGTATAATGAGAGTGATTATACCTGATGCTGGTATAATAAGACCCTGATGCTGGGAAAGACTGAAGGCAAAGGAAGAAGAGGGTGGCAGAGGAGGCAAAGGAAGAAGAGGGTGGCAGAGGATAAGATGGTTTGATAGCATCACTGCTTCAATGGACATGAACTTGGGTGAACTCTGGGAGATGGTGAGGGACAGGGAGGCCTGTCGTGGTGCAGTCCATGGGGTTACAAAGAGTCAGACACGACTTAGCGACTGAACAACAGTAACGGTTAGAGAGCAAGCAGAAACCTTGCCCATAGAAACCTTTCAAGAATCCCAGTGGCAATACAGCCAGAGAGGGATGTCGGCTTGAGGGATATTTTCAAATTTTGCTTGTTTTTGCTTTTGTTTTAAAGATGGGGAGATGTAACTTAATCGAAGCCACATCTCACACACTGAAAGTTTTCTTGTGTCACAGAAAAAGAAGCACATCCTAAGAGAAAAATGTGTCTTACTGACATCTCTTCCAGGATGCTAAAGTAGATCCACCTCAAATCCCCTGGCAGGGTCCCATTTCTCACTCCTCACCCTCTCCAGAACAAATCTCTCTCCTCCTCTACCTCTTGCCGTAAGACTTTTCCTCCCCTCACCCCACCCTCCTTCTTAATTATGTTCATTACCTCCATCTTATTCATTAAGTTCTTTCCTTCCTCTTCCTCTTTGGTCATATCATTGTTAAAATGTAAACTAAAGTATGCTAAAATTTTTAGAGAGTTCACTTGGGCAAAACTCCATTCAAATTGAGAGGTGTCAAACCAAAGAGGTTAGAAATGCTCTGCCAATAGGAGCCAGAGGAAGGAGAGAAAGTGCAGAAGCAAGGAAAGGAAATGATTTGATTGGCTATAGCCTAAAGCCTGCTGCTAAGTCACTTCAGTTGTGTCTGACTCTGTGTGACCCCAGAGACGGCAGCCCACCAAGCTCCCCCGTCCCTGGGATTCTCCAGGCAAGAACACTGGAGTGGGTTGCCATCTCCTTCTCCAATGCATGAAAGTGAAAAGTGAAAGTGAAGTCGCTCAGTCGTGTCCGACCCTCAGTGACCCCATGGACTGCAGCCTTCCAGGCTCCTGGGTCCATGGGATTTTCCAGGCAAGAGTACTGGAGTGGGGTGCCATTGCCTTCTCCAAGCCTAAAGCCTAGTTGGCTGTGATTGGTTGTCCTTGGGTTTCAATTTCTTACCCTTTAGCCATTTACAGGCTTAGATTTTAATTTGTTTCTGTAAGTCACCAAAGAATTAGAGCCACCTCAAGCTAACGGCCTCCTTGTTTAATTAATTTAACAGCATCCTTTGACCAATCCCATATATATATATATATGTGTGTGTGTGTGTGTGTCTGTGTGTGTGTGTATGCACGTGCATGCATATATATAAATATATATATATATATATATAGTATCACAAAGGCTAGTGGCATCAACACAGGAGTGGGACTGAAAATAATTGATGAGGTAGGGTGCTTAGAAAGGATGGGATTGAGAGTGCAGGTACAAAAATTAGTTTTGGGCTATGAAACACTTGATCACAGAAGTGAGTGAAGTAGTAGACGCTCATGTGAATGCCGGAAGTGAGGGAGCTCCTGAGCAACACCTCTACCTTTTTTTTTTTCTTTTTTCCTATGAAGAAAGAAGCAAAGTCATCTTCTGAGAGTAAGGATCATGGTTGTTGAGGTGAGAAGCTCGATAGGGAAGAGCTAGGGCAACAGAACAGCTATGACTGGCATGAGCAAGGAAGCTGATGAGGCTGCCAGAGAATTTATAGTTAGCCTTCAAAGTTCAGAACAGGGAAAGGGAAACATGGATTTCTAAGAGATGAGAGGATAAGAACATAAGAAACAGTGAATATGAGACTAAGGTAAGAAAAGACATCAACTGAGTGTCATGGAAAAAAAATAAAAGGCCTGGCTACTACAAAGAGGTGTAAATGTGAATAAGAGAATTAGGAAATGGGCAGCACTTCCCATATTTGCGTTCTTGGGCCATTTCCTTTACTCCATCATCCCATTGGGGATTAAGTGCTTTCATGCAAGTCCCCTTTCCTGTTTTCTCATTCCATGGGCATAAAGAAATAAAGCATAGATTGAATGGGGGAGTTGAGTGTAGGGAGTACCTAGGGGCTGTTAAAATAAGAACTGTTGACTCTTTTCCTATTTTCTATTTTTTCTCCTTCTCTCTCTCTCCTTGCTGGTTCCCTTTCTTCCTCTGTTCTTATTTGTCACCCACTGCATCTGTTTTAAGATTTCTCACTGTTTATTTTTGTAACAGATTTTCCTCTGTTTTGTTAATTCCTTAAGCTTCTCTTTTTACTTGACTTTGTTAGTATAAGAACTGAGAAAAAAGAATATGAAGGAAGAAGGATAAAAAAAACAGAAAAATATAAGAAACCTGAAATATGAATTTCTTCATTTATAAGAAATAAATGAGAACCTGAATGGTTCAGAAAGAATACACAATTTATAAAACAGAACGAAAGTATACAATAAATGAGAGAAAAACAAAATGAATAGACATGATATAAAGGCGGAAGCAAAAAGTAAGGGAATGAGAAATTAAGGAGTATGTATAGTATTCTAAATGGATACTATAAAGCTAATTTGGATTTTCTATTCCCTCTGTACCATACCAATAACCCTAATAGTTATTTTGAGTTATAAATAATTTTTTACTTGTTGACTTGACTCTTCTGGTCTTCCCTTCTGGGAAAAGAACATAAAATGTTGCTACTTTTAAACTGAAGCAAAGAGAAGTTTAATGAAAAAACTTGGGGGAGGAAGAAAGTGAATGCTTTTATGAATAAACTTCCAAATGACTCAGTCAATCTGGAGAGTTCACATTTTATATATTAGCGCTTCATTTTTTTAAAAAGAGTTTTCATGTTTTTCTCATTAAGGCTGAATTTACCTCCATTTCTATCCATCTCATTTTCCTCACTTAGTCCAGTTCTTCAGGTAAATCCAGGCCATAAATGAATGCACATGAGCCATTACAAAATGCAGTGAGGAGGGTGGGTCATTTCCACCAAGGAGAGCCCTTTATTCTGAAATAGCATAGATGCTCCCGTCGGACGTGAGGAAAACCCACATGGGTAGCAAGTGGTTCCTGCTAGTCCTCTCTCCCTTTCTCCCCAGCTCTTTTCTCCCACAAGGTGTGCTGACATGTTTCAGTATTTATTTGCTTTTCTCTCATTTTCTCTAGATCTTTCAGTTCTCCTCTTGGGTGAAGTCATGCAGGTGGAATGCATGCATCTGAATGGATGAAAATAATTGAAATTAAATGTAATATTCATACATTGGACTCAAATAATGAAAGCTTACACTAATCTTAAAGTGGTTAAACTCTTTCTGGAGCTTGGCCTTCATGTCACCCCTTGACCAAGGCATATTAGACCTTCTTCAGGAAGTAGTTTTGATATGTGAAATGGATAGAAAAGGTGTCTAGGCTAATAAATAAAATGTTATTTCAGTTTGTCCATCCATCCATTAATTTTCCCCTCATTTAAAGACTTACTTTGTTCCTGCTATGAAAAATTAGTAGCTTTTAGTATCTGTTTTCTTAAGGTGCAATAATAGTATTAATCATAGCTACCAATGATTGAGTGTACTGTTTCAGATATTTTACATTTGGTTTTTTGAGCAGCTTTTAGAAGCAGATATAACTAGTCCCTCTTTACAAACTGTGAAGCCGAGGCTTGGAAAAGTTACATGTCCTGCCCAGGATCATGCTTGTTCGGAATAGAGCCATATTTGAATCCAGGACTGTCCACAGCATGCCATCTCTCAAAGTGGTGTAATACCATGTTACCAGGTGACAGTGGGAAGAGAGGGAGAAAGACTTCACCTGGAGGAAAAAGAATTGTCTCTGTCTACTGGAGAATGAGAACTTGCCTTTAATGAAATGTGTGCAGAAATCTGGAATTTACACTTGAGGAAGGGCCATGGTGTCATAGACTCTGTAAAAGAGAAGGAAAAGAAAACTGACCTTTTTCTTAAACTCTCCAAGAGCTTATTCAGAGCAGGGGAGGAAAGAGCCAGACTTTGACTCTCTTCATATTCTCCCAATGAAGTATTTCACCATAACCCATGAGAATCACTTTAAAGACAGCCGAAGGATGAAAGAAAAAACACCAATGTTTGCACCTTTTATTTGAAGTGGTGATTTTAGATGTTTCCTTTTTCCCTTCCATAGCCTATAAAATACTGTTTCTAGACAGCTCAATGAAATATTTTTCCTATACTCTATCTTGGCTCCTTCCTGAAGATTTCTGCTTTTCCAATGACTGCTGGCATACAAAGACAATAAACCAGGTTCCTGGTTTATCTACATGATGGTGTAGATTCTCAGCCTACTGCTGGAGATGTTTAACAGGTGGCAGGCAGTTTTCTCTTCCTTGCATAATGGCTTGGAAAAGGACTGGCTTTGAAAGCTAACAACTTTCCGAGATCATGTGTGTGTTTTCTAGGCTGGCAAATAGAAAAGAGTAGCTCAAGATCAGAGATGGTTAAGTGTTTAAGAAGCTGATGGAGAAGCTGCCTTTCCTGCTCCAGTGATGCTCATATTGCCGGTTGCCAAGGCTCCTGCCACAAATCTCAGTCTTACCACATGTGACTTTTTTCCCCAATTTTTTATTATTGAATGTTCTTTTTCTTTTTTTAATTGAAGTATGGTTGATTTACAAAATTGTATTAGTTTCAAGGTTGTATTAGTTACATATATAAATATATGTAATGCGTATGTTATATACATACATACATACACATATATATATATATATATTTACACACATATTCTTTTTTCTGATTCTTTTCCCTTATAGGATATCACAAAATATTGAGCATAGTTACATGTGCTAAACAGTAGGTCCTTGTTGGTTACCTATCTGACTTCCTAATGCAGAATTGTTTGGAAATTTTAATTTTGCCAGAGTCCTGGCAGGAGAGATGACTCCAAAACTTGTGTCTAAATTTAGCCACTTTCCCTTTCAACTGTGGTAAGATGACTTTCTTCCTTTTTTAATAGTGAACAGTGCTTTAGATTGGGAAGAGTGAGAGGAATGTTTGTTTTGGAGAATGTCTGCAGGCACATGGAATCTTATAGTACAGAAAGGAAAGAAATATCAGTATCTCCAAAGAAACAAAGGAGCCATAAAACCCAGAGTCTGTTTAGGGATATGTTAGTAGCAGGAAGGAGACCTGTGCTTCAAGGATACATCCTGAATATGTGTGCAACTACAGTAGGAACAACATCGCAGTGAGCTTTTTGTGGTTTCTTTGAAATTACCTCCCAGCCCTGCTGAACACCTACGGGGGAGAGATCCCTACTAACAGAGTTCTAAGTTGTGATGAGCAATGATCATTGTAATACAACTCTTCTAGGCTGGACATCTTTATAGGGTGGATTTCCAAAGGGTGATCAGATGCCAAATAAAAGGGTGGCCAGTACATGGAGGGAGCATGTGAAAATGGCCACAGGCCTGCACTGAAAAAGAACGTTGAGGGTAAATAGGGACTAATAATGCCGTGCTCTGTGCTTAGGCATTTCCTTACATAGTAGAGAGGGACAACTAGACTAGGTTCCGTTTCTGGCCCCACCATATATATTCTGTCCCTGTGGGAAGTTCCTTAAATACCCCGAGATAAACTTTTCTCCTCTGTTAATATCTTTATTACAAGGTGGTGGAGTTTTGTGTGTGTGCGCGTGCCAAGTCGCTCCAGTTGTCGTTTCTAACTCTTTGGGACCCCATGGACTGCAGCCTGCCAGGCTCCTCTGTCCATGGGATTCTCCAGGCAAGAATACTCGTGTGTGTTGCCATGCCTTCTCCAGGGGATCTTTCCCTCTCAGGTATTAAACTCAAGTCCTTTACGTCTCTTGCATTGGCGAGTTCTTTACACTAGCCTCACCTGGGAAACCCTTTTGTGTGTATGTACGTGCAAGGAGATCCAACCAGTCCATTCGAAAGGAGATCAACCCTGGGTGTTCTTTGGAAAGAATGATGCTAAGGCTGAAACTCCAGTACTGTGGCCACCTCTTGCGAAAAGTTGACTCATTGGAACAGACTCTGATGCTGGGAGGGATTGGGGGCAGGACAACAGAGGATGAGATGGCTGGATGGCATCACTGACTTGATAGACGTGGGTTTGGGTGAACTCCGGGAGATGGTGATGGACAGGGAGGCCTGGCATGCTGCGATTCATGGGGTCGCAAAGAGTTGGACATGACTGAGCAACTGAACTGAACTGAACTGATGTGCATTAAATATCTCATGTTAAGATATAAATATAAAAGGTATTTTAAAATATTAAAAATGTCACTTTCTCTCACTTTTCTGGCAGCTTGCTGTACAAGTAGTTCTTGGCTGTAGAGAGAGCAGTGGGGAGGGCTGGTGAGAGGTCCTAATTCCCCTAGAACAAAGACATTGAGTATGTGTCTAAGGCCTTGAAATTCTGATTTTCACTGGCAAAAGTGGGGCCCAGGAGAGATCTTGCAGCTGTGAGCTGACCACAGAGATCAGTCAAACCAGCCTAGAATAGACACTGTCCAGCTGACCCAGAGAATTATCAGAAATTTTTCACAAGTGGTAGTTACTTTTAAGTCACTATATTTCAGGGTCGTTTGTCACTGAGCAATAAATAATAGATGTGAGACTTCTGATATGAGGGTACTTCCCTGATTGTTCTATTAACTGAAGTTGAATCTTGAAGGAATGACATATTTACTCCAGGAAGACACTGCCCTAACTGGAAACGACACATGTAGAGTAGTTATTGTCCCCATCAGATGGGAGCTTGAATGTTTGTGATGAGGTCGAGTTCAGGTATGGAGGAATAAAGAATATTACACTCCTGTGTTTCAGGAAGTCTTTTAATGTAAATTTCAAACAGTACTTTTCTAGCTGTAGTGTGCATGTGAATTGCCTGGGGTCTAGTTAGATGCAGAGTCTTGTTTGAGCAGGTCTGGGTATCTGGATTAGGCTGCAGATGATGCGTTTCTACTGAGTTGCCAAGCAGCACTGATGCTGCTGCTCTGCGGACCACACTCCTGAGTAGTGAGGCTTTGCATCATCAAATGCTTGGTAGCTGATCATGGTAGATGATGCTCTACACATGACACTTCCTCCTTTGATGTTGTAATCTCTCTCATCCCCAGGAAATCTCATATGAAGAGATCTGACTCTACAAAGCCCTCATATCGACTGGGAATGAACTGCCTTCACCACTATAATTTGTTTTCATTCCTAGTAGAGTACAGTACTACATAGCTGATTGTGCTGGTTGGGTACCTAGGCTAAATTTGTTGGACTTACGAACAAACTGCACTTACAGATGTTCTCCAGAAACAGAACTTGTTCATATATAGGGGACTTGTGTGTTTTCCAATTCTCCCTATACTTGACATTTCTGCTCCCTTTGTCACTGTTGACCATTTCTTTACTTTTGAAACATACCTCCCTCTGTTCTGCTTATCAAGTTTTCTTGATTCTGCTTACACATCTCCTGGATCACATTATTCTTCCCTCATCTGTTCTACCATCTCCCATACTCTTCCTACACTCCTTATCAACATTTTGCAAAGAACAAGTTCTAGGTACATCTTCTAAATCTATGCCGTGGGACTTTATCTCTCAGTTTTTTTCTCTCCTCAGAGATAAACTTTCCTTGATCTCCTCCTGTTTTGCCAGAATCACCAGGAACACACATGTAAATCCTGCCCCCAGGGAGCACACAGCCAAACAGGGACAGGCTGCTGGCAAAATCTGGGCGGGGGCAGGGGATTGAAATGATACTCTTATGGCGGCTCTGGGCAATTTTTCTTTTACCCACTGGAGAAAGTATGACCCAACAGCTTTTCCACCTAAATTCTTCCTCAGAGTTGACCTCTTGTCTGCATTTCTTGGACACTTCCCTGGGCTTCTGGCTTTATCATCTCTCCAAATTCCCACACTAGCCTCCAAGATGTACAGCTGCCAGATATCAGCTGAGGGCAGGAATGGTATGACTCATTCTATGGTGAAATGAATTAAGTGTCTCCTCTGCAAGTAATGAAGAATTTACTTTTCTACAGGCTTAAAATATTTCACTTCACTTTTATGTTACTCCTTGAATTTACTTTGAATAATACCCTTGTTAAAACGACTTTATATATATTTTACTTACCTTGAATTTGAAGAATATATAACAGTAAAGAATAAAGCATCTTCCTAACCCTTCCTTTTCCGTTACTGAGTCCAAACAGGAATCCCCAAAGCTTAGTAATGTTAGCTGTAAAATGAATATTAAGTTCTAATTTCAACAATGAAGAGAATGATTATCTACCTTTAAAATTTCAGCCCTCTTTTTTTTTAAGCGCAAAATTAATCTTTAAATCCTTGGTACACGATAAATTGTAGTTTTCACTATTCCAGTAGTATTTGGCTGAGATTTCACTTAATGCTTGTCACATTTATAGTCCCAAACTAGCAACACATGGTACAGGAAGGGAGTTATAGGCAATTGGTGGCAGGATTTGTTTTAAATGATGTGAGAATATCATTTATTCACTCTTGTTTCTCAAGTAGCTTTCTCCCCACCTGCATCCTCTCTATTTCCCACTAAAATGATAATAATAATTTTATGGCAGCACATAAATGCCAGTGAAGTCAAAGAATGTGTAATAAAACCAGTATCCAAAAACCATTCATTCATGATATCTGTGCTTAACTATTATTTTTTTTTTGAATCAGCAAAATATTATTATTTTAGTTCTGCCTCCCTTATTGTTGTAGGAATAGTTTTCTTTTAGGATTCACTGTCTAAAATTGTTGTTTGATAGAGTGCTGAAAAATATTCTTTTACACAAAGCTGAAAATACACTGTTGGTTCATGGAAAGCAATCACCAATTCTACCATTGCAAAATCATGGCAACAAAATAACAAATTGCTGAATCTTCCATTTGACATGGTTCAGCTTTTCAGGTCTCCAAGATTCATGATTTTTCAACCATGCTGGTTAGTGGTGAGGTAATTATTGGACCCAGGCATAAGTGGGGACTGTATCACATTAAAGATGCTGAGAAACTAGGGTTCAGAATTATGTCTCCATTCCAAGCTAACAGTGTGCCTCCCCTCAAATTTGCTATCAGATTTCCCCAGACAAAATACTAGAATATTTGTCTTTCTTCAGAGGTTCTTTCAGTTCGGTTCAGTTAAGTCGCTCAGTCATGTCTGACTCTTTGTGACCCCATGAATCACAGCACACCAGGCCTCCCTGTCCATCACCAACTCCCAGAGTTCACCCAGACTTACGTCCAACGAGTCAGTGATGCCATCCAGCCATCTCATCCTCTGTCATCCCCCTTTCCTCCTGCCCCCAATCCCTCCCAGCATCAGAGTCTTTTCCAGTGAGTCAACTCTTTGCATGAGGTGGCCAAAGTACTGGAGTTTCAGCTTTAGCATCATTCCTTCCAAAGAAATCCCAGGGCTGATCTCCTTCAGAATAGACTGGTTGGATCTCCTTGCAGTCCAAGGGACTCTCAAGAGTCTTCTCCAACACCACAGTCCAAAAGAATCAATTCTTCGGTGCTCAGCCTTCTTCACAGTCCAACTCTCACATCCATACATGACCACAGGAAAAACCATAGCCTTGACTAGATGTACCTTTGTTGGCAAAGTGATGTCTCTGCTTTTGAACATGCTATCTAGGGTGGACATAACTTTCCTTCCAAGGAGTAAGCATCTTTTGATTTCATGGCTGCAGTCACCATCTGCAGTGATTTTGGAGCCCAAAAAAATAAAGTCTGACACTGTTTCCACTGTTTTCCCATCTATTTCTCAGGAAGTGATGGGACCGGATGCCATGATCTTCGTTTTCTGAATGTTGAGCTTTAAGCCAACTTTTTCACTCTCCACTTTCACTTTCATCAAGAGGCTTTTTAGTTCCTCTTCACTTTCTGCCATAAGGGTGGTGTCATCTGCATACCTGAGGTTATTGATATTTCTCCCGGCAATCTTGATTCCAGCTTGTGTTTCTTCCAGTCCAGCGTTTCTCATGATGTACTCTGCATAGAAGTTAAATAAGCAGGGTGACAATATACAGCCTTGATGAACTCCTTTTCCTATTTGGAACCAGTCTGTTGTTCCATGTCCAGTTCTAACTGTTGCTTCCTGACCTGCATACAGATTTCTCAAGAGGCAGGTCAGGTGGTCTGGTATTCCCATCTCTTTCAGAATTTTCCACAGTTTATTGTGATCCACACAGTCAAAGGCTTTGGCATAGTCAATAAAGCAGAAATAGACATTTTTCTGGAACTCTCTTGCTTTTTCCATGATCCAGTGGATATTGGCACTTTGATCTCTGGTTCCTCTGCCTTTTCTAAAACCAGCTTGAACATCAGGAAGTTCACAGTTCACATATTCTGAAGCCTGGCTTGGAGAATTTTGAGCATTACTTTACTAGCATGTGAGATGAGTGCAACTGTGTGAGATTCTTTAGATTTTGCTTATTTAATAAGGAACCTCTCTTTTCCTTTTATATTTCTCTTTATGGATGTTTACCTGTACTCTTTCAGTATTTTTGCTAACTGTATATGAAATTGCTTTTATTCCTTAGATGCTTAGCTCATAACATGATCCAGTTCAACATTTCTCCTTCACATTGTGACATTTTATTTTGAAGTATAGGGTATTCTGAACTTTTTCTGTATTTTCACTATTCTTTTTTCTACTATACCTATTTGGAAGTTAAATGTTTTATTTCAATTTTTTGTTGGATAACATTAAATTTTAACACATATTTAACTTCAATAAGTTTAAATATTAATATTTTTACATTTTCCCCAAGCAATATGAATAACTTAGATTTAGTTTTATCCCAGTCACTTGTACTTCTACTTCTATCTCTTTTTTTGAGAAAATGAAACAGAATTTTAAATTCTTTGCTTAATTACTGGAGTATAATGGCCTTTGGGGGACTATATATTGGCTGTGTCAGTAAATTATTACAAGAATTGCTTTCTATGTATCTTCTAGAAATGTAAATTGGTTAATATACATAATCCAGTTTCAATCCAGTCACTAAAATTAAAATTTTGCATCAAGAATATTTCTAGAACTAAACCAAGGTGGTCAGTGTGTACTGAGGAATGTAAGGAAGCTGCTCATCTAGTTTCCTTTCTATCATACCAAAATAGCTATCCTACATTCTAATTACTGAAATTATTTCACACAGACTTTGGTCAGCCAATTACATTGTAGTTCTTAGAGATCTTGAGCTTCACGATTCTTATATCTCTACCAGTATCCTAGATTCAGAGTCTTGAAGGTATACATTGCAATGCCTAGGAATAAAATTTTACAAGCCCATTGTAGAAAAAAATATATTTCAAATTATACATTCTTATCCATGTATTAAATTTTGAACACTAAATTTTAAATTTAGTAAGAGAGAGGGCTTACATTGTGGTTCAGCTGGAAAGAATCCACCTACAATGCGGGAGACCTGGGTTTGATCCCTGGGTTGGGAAGATCCCCTGGAGAAGGGAACGGCTACCCAATCCAGTATTCTGTCCTGGAGAATTCCATGGACTCTGTAGTCCATGGGGTCTCAAAGAGTTGGACAGGAGTGAGCAACTTTCACTTTGCAAGAACAGGTACAGATGAGCAGCATATTATTATTAAAATAAAAAGTAAAAAGTATAAGGAAAAACAATTGAAATTATAATCTTATTTAGAATAGCTTTTAAGAGCATGTATTTAGAGACAGATGTAGCTGAAGACCTTCACATGCATGTGAGCTAAGTTGCTTTAGTCGTGTCTGGCTCTTTGTGACCCTATGGGCTGTAACCTGCCAGGTTCCTCTGTCCATGGGATTCTCTATGCAAGAATACTGGAGTGGGTTGCCATGTCCTCCTCCACGGGATCTTCCCAACCCAAGGATTGAACCACATCTCTTTTTTCTCCTGTGTTGGCCCACGGTTTCTTTACCACCACTAGCGCCACCTGGGAAACCCAAAGCCTCCTAGAGAGAGATACAAATTGCTTGTTTATAGCAGTAGCTCTGATCTTACAGTCATGTGCAGTTTGCATCATTCCAAAAGAGCTTTAAATATATATATTTAATGTATGGTGGCTTAGATGGTAAAGAGTCTGCCTGCAGCGCAGGAGACCCGGGTTCAATCCCTGGGTCGGGAAGATCCCCTGGAGAAGGAAATGGCAACCCACTCCAGTATTCTTGCCTGGAAAATCCCATAGACGGAGGAGCCTGGCAGGCTACAGTCCATGGGGTTGTAAAGAGTCGGACATGACTGAGTGACTTCACATATGTGATGTGTATGTAAAAAATATATTTTATATTATTATTTATATATATTATATAAAAATTAAAATAATTATATAAATTAAAATATAATATATTTTTAAATTTATATATATAAAGGAAGATGTGCAGTGACATAAAATAAAATATAAATAAATAGGTAGTAAAGTTGAGTTGGTTCAAAATTGGAATATTTAAACCAGAATTTAGCAAAATATCTGCCTTGATGTCCTAAATGTGTATTAGAGGCTGGAAACAAATGCAGCTCTAGACTTCGTAGCAGCGAATGAGGAGAGGTTTGGAAGGGGTATCATTATAGGATTCATAATGTCCATACGATTAAAGAAAACCACTCAGGGAAACATACTATTTCTGGCACAGAGACTAGAAAATGAGTTTTTTGTAGGTAGACATGAACCCCTGAAATGTTGGGCACAATTATCTCTATAACTAGTACAAAAAATTCTGCTATGAGGCGCACAGGCATTTTGGGGTAGACAAGTAGCGTCATAAAGTTCCCCGTGTTATTGTTCTTATTGTCGTTGTTGTTGTTTGGTTGCTCAGTCATGACTGACTCTTTTGTGACTCCATGGACTGCAGCCCACAAGGCTCCTCTGTGCCTGGGATATTCCAGGCAAGAATAATGGAGTGAGTTGCCATTTCCTTCTCCAGAGGATCTTCTTGACCCTGGGATCAAACCCACATCTCTTGTGTCTCCTGCATTAGCAGACAGATTCTTTACCACTGAGCCACCTGGGAAGCCCAGGTTCTCGTGTGTGTGTGTGTCTCAGTTCCTATCTCCCAATTCATTCCATCCCTTTAGTATCCATACATTTGTCCTCTACATCTATCTATTTCTGCATTGCAACTAAGTGTACCTGTACCATTTTTCTAGATTCCACATATGAAGTGAAGTGAAGAAGTTGCTCAGTCGTGTCTGACTCTTTGTGACCCCATGGACTATAATCCATGGAACTCTCCAGGCCAGAATACTGGAGTGGGTAGCCATCCCCTTCTCCAGGGTATCTTCCCAAACCCAGGGATCAAACCCAGGTCTCCTGCATTGCAGGTGGATTCTTTACCAGCTGAGTCACACGGGAAGCCCTATATAAGTGATATTATATGGTATTTGTTTTTCTCTTTCTGACTTCACTCTGTATGGCCAGTCTCTAGGTCTGAATTTGTTGGACTATCCTTCAGGCAGCTAAACTTTCTTTTTCTTAATCGGCCTTCTCTTTGGTACTGCCAGGCAAGTCAGCAGGAGAGTCTTCACCCCGTGGCCAGCATCTGGAGCGCGGCTGTTCTGCCTGTTAGTGACAGGCTGTAACAATCATCTGCACAGGGTCTGGCCAACATCCTCTCAGAAGTGTTGACAAATTCCCAACCAGAATATCTAAGGAGAAGCCTTTCCCTCTTCTCTGTGGACGAAAAACCAAGATATCTGTGTTTAGGTCCAATGTTTCCTCAGGAAGCAACTTGGAGTTCACCTAAACACACAGATAAACATAGAAAAAACACCTTGAAAGATTCACAGTGCTCTAACTTTTACTAATGGAAGGAAGCCTGTCCAAGGGAGCTCTCCAAGATAAACAGGGCCTCATAATATATGCTGAGATAACTGGGGGTGTTAATTTGTTTATAGTTGTTAACTATAGGCTAGACATTGGGGTCATCCAGTGAAAATGATTGCTTTGGCTGTAAGATGAGTCATCTGCACAAGCCCTTCTTGCTGGCCGGCATAAAAAAAGCTGAATCTCCTGTGGATCCACACCATTTCTAATTAATCACAGTAATAGCCTGCCCTGTTGGTGAGGGTCTCATTTATCTTGTTGGATCTGAAATATGGTGGGCACTTTTGCCATTTAGATTTACTTTTTCAAAACTTTTCTCTATCAAAACTCTGATATTTTAAGATCTGTTTTCTTTGACCTTTCAGATTAAAAAAAAATCTTTTCCATATAGTTCTTCAAAATTACTATATACAAAAATTTTACTGTAAATTATATTCTTATTACTATAGTTTGCTAAATATTATAGATTATGTTGTATTCATTTACTCTAGAATCTTTCACTGAAGTTGTTAGTACTAAGCAAGATGTGCAGAGTGAAGTCTTTTTTTCCTAACAGATTCTGAGTGTGGTTTTCTAACTCCCTAAGAGAAATTATTTTTTGCATAATTCAGTGTCAACATTATCTTTACACTTAGATGAACAAAATGGTTAATTGGGGGCACCTCTAACAAGATATTTCTTTCTTTCACATATCACTGTTACATTCATGAAACCTTAATCAAGGTACCCTCACGAGACAAATAGAAATACTCCATCGTGTGTGTGCTGGAACCTGCCACTGAAACCTTTCGTCATACTAGTTTTACTAAAAATTTTGACTTGATGGCCCTTAAGAAAGAAGTTTAAAACTCCAGGTTTCCTTTGCTTTAATAAAGCCAGAAGAGTTTTCTTAGAAATATTTTAATTCCATCTTAAACTTGAATACTAACAGGATTTCACTCAAATTTCCAGAAAGAAAAGTCATCCTTGGATGACTTGAATGGGAATGTTTGGAAATTTTCTGCAAGACAACCATATTAAAAAGTCAAATATTGTTACTTGAAATATGGGCTTCTCTGGCCATCATATTTATAAAGCACAGGCATTATCTACATGCTTAATACCTCAAGCCTCTTCCAAAATGAATGTCTAAAAGTACATTTCTGTCTTAAAACTGATTTTCTTTAGTTCTTAAAAAGAACCTTTAATTGGAAATGGGATATAGTTCAGCAGAAAAGACCCTGACTAAAGACTCAAATGATTCTGAGGTCAAGTCCTAAGTCAACTACTTTGTAGCTTACTTTGGAGAAGTCACCCTAAATTATCTGAGTCTCCGTTTATCAATAACAAATATAGTCATACCAGTTTCACTATCTTAAAGTGTTGTTGTGAGGACTGAAATAATGTAATGCATGTGAAAATATTTCATGCCGTCAACATGTTTCTATTAGTAGCATGTTGTTTGTGAGGTGGCGTTAAGCCAGATTTGCAGTACTGGAAAAAAAGAGAACAGTATAGTAAGTTGTTTTAAAAAAACAAACAAAAAACAACTTTTCTTTAAAAGTTTTAGGTTGACTTTTAATTTTATTGCTGATTTTTCCTGCTGTGCAATAAATTTTTAATTTAATGTAGCCTCATTTGTTCGTTTTTGATTTGTTTTTCTTGTCTCTGGTGTTAAACCCAGAAAAATATCACTAACAGTGATGTTTATGATAATACTGCCTATGTTTTCTTCCAGCAGTTTTATGGTTTCAGGTCCTACATTCAAGTCTTTAATCCATTTTGAGTTTACTTTTGTATATGATATAAGATAATGTTCTACTTTCATTCCTTTACATGTAACTATCCAGTTTTCCCAGCATCATTTATTAAAAAGACTGCCTTTTCCCCATTGTATATTTTTTCCCATCTTGGTCGTAGATTAATTGGCAGTATGTATGTATGTGGGCTAAACTGCTTCAGTTAGTCTGACTCTTCGTGACCCAGTGGACTGTAGCCTGGCAGGTTCCTCTCCATGGGATTCCCAGGGAAGAATACTGGAATGGGTTGACATGCCCTCCTCAGGGGATCTTTCTGACCCATTGATCAAACCCATGTCTCTCATGTCTCCCTCATTGGCAGGCAGGTTCTTTACCACTAGTGACACCTGGGGAGCCCTATTGGAAGTGTATGTATGGGTTTATTTCTGAGATCTCTATTCTGTTCCATTGATCTATGTGTCTTTTTTTGGGCCAGCACCATACTGTTTTAATTAATATACCTTTATAGTATAGTTTTATATTAGGGAGCATGATACATCCATCTTTGTTCTTCTTTCTCAAGATTGCATTGGCTGTTCAGAGTCTTTCATGGTACCATACAAATTTCAGAATTATTTATTCTAATTTTGTGAGAAATGTCATTGGTGGTTTGATAGAGATCACATTGAATCTGTAGATCGGGTAGTGTGGCTATTTTAACAGTGTTAACCCTTTCATTCCACAAACACAGTTTATCTTTTCATTTATTTGTGTTTTCTTAAATTTCTTACATCAATGTCTTAGAGTTTTCAGAGTACAGAGTTTTCATCTCTTTGCTTAAATTTATTCCCAAGCATTTTATTTTTTTTAATGCAGTTGTTAATGGAACTGTTTTCTTAATTTCTCTTTCTGAAAATTCATCATGAATGTATAGAAATATGACAGTTTTCACATGTTAACTTTATTACTTGAAAATATGCTGAATTCATTTATTAGTTCTAACTGATGATTGCTTCAGCTTTAGAAGAACAACTGGAGCAAATAATATTCTAAAAGAAGAGGAAGGTGAAATAATTGGATGGATAACTGAACAATCAAAATCAGCTGAGACTACATTATTTTAATCCCTTAAGTTGATTCGTAAAAAGAGTAAAAACCTTTTAAAGACTATACGCCTGGACTCCTATTGACTCCAATAACAAAATCTCTTCACAGCATTCTTTTTTTAGTCCCATACCTCCTTAAGTTATTTTTTTTCATTTTTTTTTTCGTCTTCAGATGTTATTTGTTGAATGGATGTAATATCCCTGACAGTATAGATGTCAGAGCAGATCAACAAGAATAGAAATATAAATGAAGGGGATCATTCTGTGAGAGAGAGAAATTTGTGATAAACTCTTCTGCTTTAAACTCACCACAGAAAGTCCATTTCATATTCTCAAGCTGCAAAGACAACAGGCTAAAATAATGGCTTTGGGGGTAAGTAAAAGAAAGTGATTAGAAATTCAACATGAATTTAATTATTCATTTTGTGTCTCCAGATTACCCTCATCACAAAGGCACACCAACTCAGAAAATAGTTACTAAATCTCCATTTTCAACAGCATGAGACAATATGAGAACAGCAGGTCTGAAGCAAAAGAAAGCATTCTTTGCATTACACTGTTAAATGGAACACTTAATCAGCTCTTTTGCCAAGAGAGAACTTCCCATTATGTTAAGTTATAAATAGGGCTGTGGGAAAAGTATCTGCAAGCTGCAAGGATGTGGGCCTGTGTCTGTTGACTTTGGTTGTTTCATAAACTGTTACAGAGGCAGCCTTTGTCAGAGAGAATAATACACAAAGACTGTTGGAAACCTTAGTTTTAAGTAGCTCTGTTTATCACTTAGTCTAAGGTTTGATGTACCAACTTGGTAAATAGTGCATTTTTCATGGCAGGTCTGTCATGAACTTTCCTCTTGCTCCTCTTTCATCCCTGCTTCCTCCTTAAGCCATTTCCAGGTGCGTGAGTATTATTTCAGCCTTCCTGTATTATGTCATGGAAAAGTAAGATTTGTAAACTGCATTTCCAAACAGTACTCACAGGAAACCAGACTGAATTTACTTAGGTTTTAAAAAGTGAGGCATGTGTTCAACCAGTGGTAGCTTTAAATCCTGCTTTTTTCCACTAGAGATAAAAAAAGACAAGAAAACCATGGGTATTGGTTGTTGCTAAACCAGATCTTGACCTGAAGGGCATAGCAATTCAGGATAGAATTAAATTCCCATGCTTTATTCAATGGAAATGTCATCCACTGAGGAATGAGATCATTTAGCAACATGACTGGTGGAATATACCTGTTTTTTTCCTCCAAAGGAAGAACTTTGAAATTTGTACTTTAAGTGACATAATGGAAACTGACCCACTTTCTAACAGGGTACTTTTATTTGAATTTGGCAATATTTAAAAATTGGGTGGTTGGAGAGTCAATGTAGAAGAAATCCTGTAGTTTCTGGGGCATCCCTAGACCTAATTACATCTGCGCTGGATTCATCTGGACCTGTACATCTCAACTGTGAGTGGGCAAGGAGCTCTGAGCCTGTGAATCTGGAACTGAATAATGGTGGGAAGGGTCGTGAACTGGTCTCTATTCAGCCTGGTGTAAGTGGACACATTTTAGTTTCTTAGGGTCTGTGACGCAGATGCCTGTTGGATGAGTGGTATGCTAAAAGCTAAACGAAAATTTACTAATGTGCCATTTCTCTGCAGAGGTGATTGTACATCAAAGAGGAAATGCACGATCCCTGTATGCTGTCTTCTGCTCTCCAGATGTTCCCCAAGTGACTGCCTTTCATACTGGCCTTTCTCGAAGGGGAAACCTTTGATGCTAATCAACATTCGAGTTAGACAGTTGAGGCTGAATATTCCTAAAGCTGGGTCTTGTCTCTGAGAAAGTCTTTCGTAGGTCTTCTCGTGCAGCCTGCGAGGCAGGCAGGATTGTACTTTGTCCCATCTTGAAAGCACTCCTGACCTTCTCAGTAAGTTGGTGACTTGCTTCTCAGCTGTTCCTGCCTTTACACAGTCTCAGGTGATGCTAAGACAGTGGTTGCCCATGGATGAGAAAATGTAGCTCAACATGGAAGTAGTCAGGAGGTTGCAGGAGGTTGCCTGAATCCCAGAAGGTCAGGGTGAGTCCCTGGAAGAAACCAACCTGAAGTTAGATTCTGACTTAGATAGAGGAAGTCTGTTGTTACTCCTTAAAAGCTAGTCCCTTATGCTACAGTTATTGGTTTATGTTAACATTATTTAGTAAAAATAAAATACAAGCCTTTATCTACTTAAAGATTGTTCCCCTAAAGGAGACTCTTTTTGTTTTGCCATGATAATATTAATTGGCTAGGTTAAATCACTTTCTGGAAATTTTCAAATCCTCTTTTGTTAACTCATTTTTAGCTGTAAGCATCAGAACTCGGCACATTCCTAAAGACGACCAGGTCCTAAGAAATGTATGTATTGGTTCTATATGCACTCTGCCTCTTTGCATCTTAATAGTGATCTGACTCCTAACAGAATCTTTGATAATTATTTTTATTTTCCACCTCATGCCATTTAATGTGATCCTGGAATCTCTTTTACATTCATTTGCATATTGGACATTCTCACTGGGTTTGGGTTTGTTTAAATTTCTTATCCCATATTTCTTTCCTCTCTCTCGGCTCTCTTACTCATTCATAAGTGGTGTTCTTGAATGATTTCCCAATGGTCTATGAACTTAAGTTATGAAGTTAGCCTTAGTTGAGAGTGCCTTGCTTCCTTTTCAATATGATACTATCATCCCAAAAGGAAATCCTGCCTTTTTGCATTACTCTTTCCTGGAGGAGAAAGGGGCAAATTCTCTGAGCTTTGTAAGTATTATATTTCTTGAATCCATAATACCTCCATGAAAAAGCACCATTGTTTTATGTGCACGCCCAAAAGAAAAAAGTTCAAGACAAGGAATCTAATACAGTCTATAATCTAAGAGAATCTAATAATATAAAAAACTTGTTGCACATGTGCGCTACATCCTTACTATATCAGTAAATGAAAAAACAAACAAACAAAACCACCATGAAGAAAAGGATAGCCAGAAAATGCATTTCTCAACATTAGCCCTGAGTAGAAGAAGAAAAAAACAAAGCCTCCCCTGATTACTTGAGCCAAAATCTAATACAAACACAGCTTTGCAGTTTGAATTCACCAAGTGACTGTAAATCGCTATTGGATTATAAGACATATCTCAATTCAGAGACATTGATATGTGTAAGAAAAAGTTTGTTTTAGAAAGGAATTAATTTCAGTTGTTTTGAAGTTGGTGTTTATAGGTTTGCCTATATTTTCTTAAATTCTGAAAGATTAGGATAAGCATCTATACCTTATTGTTCTGTTCCAAACTGGATTTCCAGATGTCTTAAGGTCATTTATCACTGGATAAATCTCTCTGGGTTCAACTTGATGTTTTCTCTCAGCCTCCACCAAGATGGAAGATTTTAGAGGCTAATGTCCAAATGAGGTGTGTACATTTTAAAGACCCCTGGAGCAATGAAGAATTGTCTTATGTTAAGGCAATGTGCATCAAAATGCAATTGTCAGATGTAAAATGACACTGAAAATATATTCAGTCTAACAGCTGGCTTTGTGGTATTGGTTTTCAACACTCTCTTTCCATCAGATACACAACAGACCGTCATCTCACTAAATTTCTCAAATTAAGTGGGATCAAACTTCTCATTCACATTGAATAGTTGACCCTCAAGAAATACTCTGATGCCTAATGCAACGTATGTGCAGCTGAGTGACTATTACTGACCTGTGTATCCTCCCATGGTGTCAGAGAAAATAATGTCATGATTATAAAATAGAAACATAAGACTGTATTGTGTTAAAGTAATTTAAGATGTTTCTCTTTACACTAAGAATGATGGAAACTTTTGTATTTATCAGATACTAAATAAATGCAGGTTTTTCTCTATTTCGATTTGGATCAGGGTTTTTAACTCTGAAACATTAGTCTAGTTAATGAATTATATCTGGAAAATTCTGCACACTCTGTTCCCCCCTTAAAAAGTCATGATATATAATTGAATATTAAATGCTCTGAGAAGCCCTGTTGTTAGGAAACCTAGTCAACATTTCCTGGACATTTTACCATAAAGCCATGTCTTTCTCATAAAATCTGTTCTTCCTGGTGTTACACTTATGATGCTGATCTGGATCACTATTATTCATTTTGACTCTATTAGCAGTGATTACAGACATAAGCAGGAGGCAGCTTGGACAGACTTGTTTTAATGGGAATCCACTAAAGGGTTTTAAGTGAGGGAATAATCTAATATGATATGCCAAGAGGATAAAGAAATCAAACCTCCTTAATCAATAAAGTGTTAATTCCTTCATTTGTTCCTTCTTTCAACAAATATTCAGTGAGTGTCTGTTATATGTCAGGCATCATGTTGGATGCTAAAGAATGAGACTCAGTGATAGAGTAGATAGTAAATGTCAAATGATGAAGTGATAGTCATCACCAGGGCCAGGATCTTAAGTTAATATGTTAGAGAGGTGTCATGGTAGGAAAAGTCAATTCAGCACACATTCACTACAAACTACCACTCACATGCTTGGTAACTATTCCCTCCAGGAGTTGCAGAGAGGGATCTAGTACATTCCAGGCTGCCAGGGAGTGTATAAGTTGGTGGTTGGAATTACAAGTATCAGAAACATTTGTAGGGAAAGAACTGAAGAAACCATAGCAGTCTTTTCTTTGCCCTGAGACAATTCATAAACTCAAAGATTAAAGGAGACTATACATTTCTATAGTTCCATTCTCCACTTTAGCAATTGACCTATTGTGTAAGTTCTCATTTTAGAATACGCTGTGCCATAGCTTTACTAAATAATATATTTTATTGTGGAAAATCATAGAAAAGCATGAAAATTAAATGTAAGTAAACCATAATCATGGATCTGGCTTGCTCTGTGACTGAGAGACTGAAGTTTCTAGGGATTATATTGGTTCCTGACAGAGTTCTAGTTTTTGTTCCAGTCTATGTAAGTTGTTAAACGCCTTTATTATAGGAAGTAACTTGGGGAAGGGTCTCTGCTCTCAGTAACAACAACCCAAAAGCCTAATTAGATGCATGATAGCACTACTTGATGGGACTTCTCAGGTGGCTCAGTGGTAAAGAATCCACCTGCCAATGAAGGAGACAAGAGATGCAAGTTTGATCCCTGGATTGGGAAGATCCCCTGGAGAAGGAAATGGCAATCCACTGCAGTATTCTTGCCTGGAAAATTCCATGGACAGAGGAGTGAGGAGCCTGGTGGGTTATATGGTTCATGGAGTCTCAAAGAGTCAGATTCAACTGAGCACAAATGCAGTATATTGGTGATCAATAACAATGCTTTATTTAGAATATATTTTTTAGCTGCTGGTGCTAAAGGCGGTATTTTCCACTGTGTTCTTGTACTTAAATCTAGCGGTAACAATTCCTTTGTTTTCAAAACCTTTAAGTTATGATATGTTTTCTGTGAAAAAGAAACAACATTTTTAACTATTGACATACTTCTATAAAACTTTTTCCTTAAATATGTGTCCTGTGTATTCTTGGATTATCCTATTGTATGTCAACAAATTAGTAATAATTTTTGTAGCAAGCTTAACAATATAATTCAGTCTTTCCTCTAGTATGGTTGGTTAATCAATTAACCAATAAAATAAATAAATAAATAAAATTAAATAAAATAAAACAATTTTATTGATGTTTTTAGAAGCTTCTTTTAACTTCATTTCTCAACATTGGTTATACCATTCTAGTTTTTAGGATTGTTGTCCAATTTAGAAAACCTTTATCCAGTTTCTTTCATAATATGCTCTTATGGAGTACTTGCTGTTTGTGGAACTGTGGTAAGTTTGTGCCTTGCAGACACAGGAATTCAAATAAATTCTATTTTGTACTCTCATAAAAATGTATGATGTTTATAATTATATATAGAATATATTTCTTACAGGAGTGAATTTCCATTTTGACATGGTGTCAATGGAAACCAAACCCTCAGCTTAAAATTTTTATATGTCTAATGAATGGAAGAATTTTCCACAGACCAGAGTCTAGTTCCATACATTTCAAAGCTTGTTTCTACTTATTATCCGCATACTTCTGGTGTTAAGTGTTCCATACATCAGAGTGAATTTCAACAGGACCTCTGGCCCTATACTTTTGTGTCATTGATACTGGGTGAGTCAACACAGTCAGAGTATTCCTGGAAGCCATTCATATACCAGAACAACTTGCAATAAGCAAACTGTAAACAATATAAATACACCTCCCTAAGTACGAACCAAATCTACCCCAATTTCAACTTCTCCTTAGCTGAATTTCAGAAATGCTCTTAATCACTATTGAGACTTGACCAGAGAGACTATAACGAAGCCAAAATTGAAGTGAAGAGAGACAGCAGGCTTCTCTATTGTTGTGGCTGAAATTTTGCTTCTGCAATCTTATTTGTACAGACTGTGCTCATATAAACACATCGGTAGGGCCCTTCCCAGGGTCTTAGGAAGGACTCATGCATTTGAGGAGTCTAAAGCTTAAACTTGTTCAGCTTTTTACCTCCGAGTTTCATTTTTCTCTTCTTTCCAGAGGACTTGGACTTTTTCTGTCCACACAGTACTATTTCTATTCTAGGCCTTCCTCCTACTCATAGTTTCTCTTCATTCCCATGGAACCCAGTTCTACCTTCTTTTACTGTAGCCTTTCAGTTTAATCTCTTACTGCCTACTTTGTTCCCTCTAGGAATAGTTGCTTTCGGTTTGTACAAATACCTGGAATAGTTGCCCCTGATCATGGGGTTAGTAGGAGACAGTATTGAAAGTGAAAGTGTGGGGTTAGTGGGGGACAGTATTGAAAGTGAAAGTGTCAGTCGCTTAGTCGTATCCGACTTTATGCGACCCCATATATTGTAGCCCTCTATACCAGGCTCCTCTATTCATTGGAATCTCCAGGAAAGAATACTGGAGTGGGTGGCCATTCCCTCCTCTTGGGGATCTTCCTGACCCAGGGATCGAAACTGGGTCAGTCTCTTGCATTGCAGGCGGACTCTTTACTGTCTGAGCCAGCAGGGAAACCATAGGGTATAGTATTGCGTGCTGTGAACAGGACTGCTCTGAGGCACTGCCAGGTTCTAACATTAGGAAAGTAGGGAAGTGACTCAAGTAACGAGGCCCACTTGGTTATGACATCCCCATATTTGCTTAATGATGAGGGCTTACATTTAAAGGAATTCCACCTCTTGATTACTAGGTTTCGCACAGTCTTTACATCACAGTGAATCCTTTTCAACAGAATAGTGATAAAAATGTCTTGAAAATACTTACAAATACACCACTTTGGGAGAATGCATTCTGGGAGAGGAAGCTGCTCCCCTGATCTCAGCTGTGATTCTGGGGGTTTCCTTTTAATGCAAAGTGTGAGAAGACCATTTTCACACAAAGGGGGTTGGGGGGGAGTAGGATCCATGATGGCATTTCTGGGACAAATAAATATTTAAATATGAAATACACATTTATAATGTAGAATTTATCATTTTGCAGAGTTAGTTATCTCTGAATGAAAGTGGTATTATCGTGAGCTATCTGGTGACATGTGAAAGTTTATTTTCTTCTCAGTTTGCTCATTCCTATGAATTATTTCCCAGATCTTTGCCTCCCTGCCAGATCGTCCTCCTCTGAGCTTCCCATGAAACTATCCAGAAGACCCATTTGTCTAAAACCAGACTTATTCTAAATCTACTTTTGATCTGTTATTTATTTTCACAGTAAATACCACCACTTTTTGGCCATACCAGCTGCCCATGACAATAAAGAACCCCCTTAAACATGGCTTGTATATTGCCCTTTTCATTTAATTTGGTCCATGAAAGTGAAAGTGTTAGTCACTCAGTCGTGTCTGACTCTTTGTGACTCCATGGAGGTAGCCCACCAGGCTCCTCTGTCCATGGAATTCTCCAGGCAAGAATATTTCAGTGGATTGCCATTTCCTTCTCCAGGGCATCTTCCCAACCCAGGGATTAAACCTGGATCTCCTTCATTGCAGGCAGAGTCTATCTACTGAGCCACCAGGGAAGACTAATTGGTTCATAAAATGTATCAATTATGAGTTTGAAACATCTCTTAAATCCACCCACTTCTCTTTAGCTCACTGCCACTGTCATTGACGTGGCCCTCAACATCTCATGATGAGTTCAGTCATCAGCCAACCCATTTTCCCTCCCTCATTTCTGGTTGGAGAAAATAATAGCAAATGAAGCAACTGACAAACAACTAATCTCAAAAATATACAAGCAGCTCCTACAGGTCAATTCCAGAAAAATAAACGACCCAATCAAAAAATGGGCCAAAGAACTAAATAGACATTTCTCCAAAGAAGACATACAGATGGCTAACAAACACATGAAAAGATGATCAACATCGCTCGTTATCAGAGAAATGCAAATCAAAACCACAATGAGGTACCATTTCACGCCAGTCAGAATGGCTGCGACCCAAAAGTCTACAAGCAATAAATGCTGGAGAGGGTGTGGAGAAAAGGGAACCCTCTTACACTGTTGGTGGGAATGCAAACTAGTACAGCCACTATGGAGAACAGTGTGGAGATTCCTTAAAAAACTGGAAATAGAACTGCCTTATGACCCAGCAATCCCACTGCTGGGCATACACACTGAGGAAACCAGAATTGAAAGAGACACATGTACCCCAATGTTCATCGCAGCACTGTTTATAATAGCCAGGACATGGAAGCAACCTAGATGTCCATCAGCAGATGAATGGATAAGAAAGCTGTGGTACATATACACAATGGAGTATTACTCAGCCATTAAAAAGAATACATTTGAATCAGCTCTAAGGAGGTGGATGAAACTGGAGCCTATCATACAGAGTGAAGTAAGTCAGAAAGAAAAACACCAATACAGTATACTAATGCATATATATGGAATTTAGAAAGATGGTAATGATAACCCTGTATGCGAGAGAGCAAAAGAGACACAGATGTATAGAACAGTCTTTTGGACTCTTTGGGAGAGGGTGAGGGTGGGATGATTTGGGAGAATGGCATTGAAACATGTATAATATCATATATGAAACGAGTCACCAGTCCAGGTTCAAAGCAGGATACAGGATGCTTGGGGCTGGTGCACTGGGATGACCCAGAGGGATGGTACGGGGAGAGAGGAGGGAGGGGGGGTTCAAGATGGGGAACACGTCTACACCTATGGTGGATTCATGTCAATGTATGGCAAAACCAATACAATATTATAAAGTAATTAACTTCCAATTAAAATAAATAAATTTATATTTTAAAAAAATTACTACCTGAATCATCAATCTCTTATTGTCTTTTCTCTGCTGAGGATCTCAGGATAAAGTTCAGATTTCTTGGTATCCCTATAATAGCTTTCAGCCCTTGCTTCCCATGTTTCTCCAGCCATTCTTTTCTTTTTAATAGCAAAGGCCACTGCCCTCCCCTGTACCAACACACATGTACATCTTCAGTTCAGATAGTTCAGTTTAGTCACTCAGTCGTGTCTGACTCTTTGCGACCCCATGAATTTCAGCACACCAGGCCTCCCCGTCCATCACCAACTCCCAGAGTTCATTCAAACTCACGTCCATCGAGTCAGTGATGCCATCCAGCCATCTCATCCTCTGTCGCCCCCTTTTCCTCCTGCCCCCAATCCCTCCCAGCATCAGAGTCTTTTCCAATAAGTCAGCTCTTTGCATGAGGTGGCCAAAGTACTGGAGTTTCAGCTTTAGCATCAGTCCTTCCAAAGAACACCCAGGACTGATCTCCTTTAGGATGGACTGGTTGGATCTCCTTGCAGTCCAAGGGACTCTCAAGAGTCTTCTCCAACATCACAGTTCAAAAGCATCAATTCTTTGGCACTCAGCTTTCTTCACAGTCCAAATCTCACATCCATACATGACTACTGGAAAAACCACAGCCTTGACTAGACGGACCTTTGTTGGCAAAGTAATGTCTCTGCTTTTGAATATGCTGTCTAGGTTGGTCATAACTTTCTTTCCAAGGAGTAAGCATCTTTTAATTCCATGGCTGCAGTCACCATCTGCAGTACATCTTAAAGTCCACTAAACGTGCTACGCTCTTTCTTATCCCAGGTCTTTGCATCTTTTGGTTATTCTCTCCTGAAATACCTTTTTGTCCTTCATTATTCAGCTCAACTAATATCCTTTCCAGAAAGCCTGCACTGACCTCACACTCTACCCAGCAGCCTGAATTAGAGATTCCAAATCTTCCATTGGGCTATAATCACAAGCAGAATTGTTGTGGCTAATACCAACAAGAAGTAGTTGGCTTCTAGATTCTGTAGCTTCTAGATTGGCTGCTAGATTCTGTACTTGATACGTGTTCTTTTATTTAATCCTCACAAAATGTTATAAGGTTGGCTTCATTAATTTACCATCAGGTGAGGAAGCTGGGGTTTTAAGTTACTGACTTGCCCAAGATGGATGACTCTGGTCATAAATAGTAAGGAACAGAGGTGTGACTTTAGCCTGAGTTGATCTAATGGATACCAAAGCTAATAATGTTCAGTATTTTGCCAGAAATTTCACTTTCAGGTTTTAAGGATTTATTAACAAAGGAAACCACTAGTTATACATAAATAAACAATTTCAGTATTTAATAGAGGATTGAAAGTGAAAGTCACTCAGTCGTGTCTGACTCTTTGCAACTTCATGGACTATACAGTCCATGGACTTCTCCAGGCCAGAATACTGGAGTAAGTAGCCTTTTGCTTATCCAGGGGATCTTCCCAACCCAGGGATAGAACCCAGGTTTCCCACATTGCAGGCAGATTCTTTACCAGCTGAGCTACCAGGGAAGCCCAAGAATACTGGAGTGGGTAGCCTATCCCTTCTCCAGTGGATCCTCCCCACCCAGGAATCAAACTGGGGTCTCCTGCATTACATGCAGATTCTTTACCAACTGAGCTATGAGGAAGTCCTCATAAATAAATCTTCATAAATAGAGGATTATTTGACTTAATTTCAATATGCAGTGATTGAAAGAGAAGAGAGACAATAGAGAAAAGTAATAGAATATACATCACCAAATTGGGTCAACCACCATCCAGACTTAAATGGCATCCTGGGAAGTCTCTCATTAATCGCAATCTGGAGTCCCGATTGGGAAAAGGTCCTGGGCAGTGTGTCCACTCCATGGGTGGGACTTCAAATTGCAATTTCAGTCGTTTGTGCTTATAATCCCTGGCCACAAACTGATAGCATTATTAGGCTGTGCAAAAAAAAGTGCAGCTTTTTTTTTTTTTTTTTAACTTGTACACTACTGTTTGTTTCTCCTTGTGAATCATAGGATTTTGTTAGACCCCAAGGGTTGCGGGTGGGGGGTGGCCAGACCTCCAAGAGCTCAAGAATTCCAAGACCAACTCACTTTCTTATTTAAAGTGTCACCTGACTTGCTGTGCTTGTGGGCAGGCACAGAATCCGGGCAGTGTCCAGGCTGGTCAGAGGCCTACTCTCCTGCTTCTGAAGCCTGAACAAGACTTTCTCCATTTTAATTTCCCTAATATTTAGCCTAATAGCCACTCATTCATCACAGTTGATTACAATCATCTTTAAAAAGATTTTTATAATAGACTTTATTTTTTAGAGCACTTCCCTGGTGACTCAGACGGGAAAGCATCTGCCTACAATGCGGAAGACCTGGGTTCAATCCCTGGGTCAGGAAGATCTCCTGGAGAAGGAAATGGCAACCCACTCCAGTATTCTTGCCTGGAAAATCCCATGGATGGAGGAGCCTGGTGGGCTACGGTCCATGGGGTCACAAAGAGTTGGATATGACTGAGCGACTTCACTTTCACTTTCACTTTTTAGAGCAGCTTTAGGTTCACAGCAAAATTAAGGAAAATGTATAAAAATCTCCTATATGCCCTCTGCCCCAACACATACTTAGTAGCCTTCATTATCAATGACCCTCACCAGAGTGGTACATTTGTCACAACTGATAAACCTACATTTAAACATGTTTATCCTGCAGAATACATAGTTTATATTTAGGTTCAGTCTTATGTTGTAGTCTCTGGGTTTGAACAAATGTCTAATGAAATATATTCACCATTATACTATCATACAGAACAATTTTATTGACATAAAAATCCTCTGTTCTCTTCTTACTGAACGCTCCCACTCCCTGATTGTTTTACTGTCTTATTGTTTTGCCTTTTCCAGAATGTTATATAGTTGTAATCATACACTAGGTAGCCTTTTAAGATCAATTTCTTTCACTTTGGAATATGCAAAGTAATATACTTTGTAATGTAATATACTTTGTAATATGTAATAAAAGACATTTCATCATGTCTTTTCCAGCTCCTTTCTTTTTGGTACGGAATAATATTCCATTGTTTGAATATATCACAGTTTATTCACTCACCTACTGAAGGACATCTTGGTTGCTTCCAAGTTGTGACAGTATGAATAAATCTGCTATAAAAATCCATGTGCAGATTAAGCTTAGCTTCTTTAAGTAATTAAAAAGGAGTGCTCGGTTGCTGGATTGTATGAGAAGAATATGTTGAATTTTGTCAGAAGCCACTAAACTGACTGCTGACGTGGCTGTACCATTTGCCTGCCCACCAGCAATAACTAACAGTTTATGTTACTCCGTATTCTCATCCACAGATAGTGTTTTCAGGGTTTTGGGTAGAGACCGTTCTGCTAGGTGTGTAGTGGGAAGAGGCCTGGAGTGCTGCCATTCATGGGGTCACAAACAGTTGGACACGACTGAGCGACTGGACTGAACTGGATGTCATATGAAACATCTTTTCACACGCTTGTTTTCCATCTGCATTGGTGAAGTGGCTGGTAGCGTATTTGGGTCATTTTACATTGATTATTCATTTTCTTATTGTTGTGTTTAAAGAATTCTTTGTATATTTTTTGTAACAATCCTTTGTGAGATATGGCTTTCACAAATATTTTATTCCATTCTGTAGCTTGTCTTTTCATTCTCTTGAAAATGTCTTTCACAGCAGAGCTTTTAAATTTTAATGAAGTCCAGCCTATCCATTCTTTCTTTCATGGATCATGAAAGAAAGTGTTGTGTTGGTATTTGAAAGTGAAAGTGTTTGGTGTTGTATCTCAAAAGCCATTCCTAAACCCAAGGTTATCTAGATATTCTCCTATGTTATCTTCCTCTGGTTTAATAGCTTTATATTTTGCATTCAGGCCTGTAATTCATTTTGAGTTATTTTTGTGAAGAGTGTAAGGTCTCTACTTAGATTTATTTTTTTGTTTGTTTGTGGATGTCCAGTTGTTCCAGCACCGTTTGTTGAAGACACTGTCTCTCTTCATTTTACTGCCTTTGCTACTTTTACAAAGATCAGCCGACTTGTATTTATGTGAGTCTGTTTCTGAGTTCTCTCTTCTTTCCATTGAACTGTTTTTTTTTATTTTTTATTGTTTTACCAATACCACATTGAGTTTGTAACCTATATCCTTTTCCTTTTTCCTGAAGAACTTCACAAATCATCTCCATTTTTGTTTGTCTAAGAAAATATTTCTCCTTCACTTTGGAAGGGTAACTTTTGCAGTGTATGATATGCTAATGTGTGTTTTTTTCCTCTCTCAACACTAAATATTTCACTCCATCAACAGATCTACAGACAAAGAAGATGTGGTATATATATACACATATACAGTGGAGTACTATTAAGTCATAAAAAATGCAGTAATGACTTTTGCAACAACATGGATGGACCTAGAGATTATTATACTAAGTGAAGTCAGACAGAGAAAGACAAATATCATACAATATCACATACATGGAATCTTAAAAAATAATACAAACGAACTTATTTACAAAACAGAAACATTCATAGACATAGGAAAAAAACGTGGTTACCAAAGGGGATAGGTGGAAGGGAGAGAAGGGATAGGTTAGGAATTTGGGAGTAACATGTATACACTATGATATATAAAATAGATAACCAACGAGGACACACGGTATAACACAGGGAACTATACTCAATATTTTGTAATAACCTATATGTGAGAATAATCTGAAAAGAATATATGTATTTATAGATTCGGTTATATGTATTGTTAATATATATTATTGATAATATACATGTTATTAATTATATATAAATAATGAATCATTTTGCTGTATACCAGAAACTAATACAACATTGTAAATCAACTATACGTCAATAAAAAGTAAATAAATACTAAATAATTACCTCTCCCCTTGCTTGCACTGAATGAGGAGAAATCTAATATAATCCTTATCTTTGCTCCTTTATAGATATTATTCCCTCTGGCTTTTTTCAGGAGTTTTCCTTTACCTTTGTTTTTCTGCAATGTAAATATGGTATGTCCACAGAGGTATCATTTTTATGCTTGTTTTGTGTTGTTCTTATTTATTTATGTTTTTAACATTTATCTTGCCTGACATTTTCTGAGCTTCTTCCCGGCTCTGTGGTTTTGTGTCTGATTTGGGGACGATCTCAGTCACTATTGCTTCACATGTCGCCTCTTCCTTCTCCTCCTTCTCTTTCTGGTATTCCCATTATGCACATGTTACATCTTTTATAGTTGATCCACAGTTAATAGATATTTTATTCTGTTTTTTTCATTCTTATTTCCTTTTGCTTTTCAGTTTTGGTAGTTTATACTGGGATATCCTCAAGTTCAAAGATTCTTTTCTGAGCCATGTACAGTCTAGAATAAACCCATTCAAGATATTTTTATTTCTGTTTTAGTATCTCTGATCTCTAGCATTTCTTTTTTCATTCTTTCTTAGAATCTCCTTCCCGCTACTTACACTGCCCATCTTTTCTTGTATGCTATCTACTTTATCAGTTTTAGGTCTTAGCATATCCATCACTGTTGCTTTAAATTCATCATCTGACAATTCCAGTATCCCTGCCATCTGATCTGGTTCTGATACTTGCTCTGTCTCTTCAGACTGTGTTTTTTGCCTTTTAGTATGCCTTGTAATTTTTTGTTAGAAGTCAGATTTAATGTACTGGGTAAAAGGGACTCCTCTACATAGGCCTTTAGTAGTGTCGTAGTAAGATGTAGGGGAGAGGAAGCATTCAGCAGTCTCTGATGAGGTCTGAGCCTTTTAGCGTACGTGTGCCTCTGAACTGTTAACTTCACACGCACTTTTCGGATCTCCCTTACCTCATGGGACAAGATGGCTGCAGCAGGCTGGAGCCAGGTGTTTCCCTTCTTTCTGGTCAGTTAAGCTCTGTTAAAACCCTAGCAGATTAGGCTCTGCTTAAACAGTTTCTCCCAAGGGCAGACCTGGTTATATGAGAAGAATAGAATGTTCTGGTGTATCTCAAAATGGTTCTTTTTCCTCTCCTCCTGCCAAAGCATGAGATATTTTTCTCTGCTATCTACTGTGAGAACCTGATTAAGCGCCTAGAGGTAAAACTCACTGATGCATGAGGAATGCCCTGGGTCTTCTTGAAGCTTTTTATCCTCCAAGTTGTTCACACAGAGCCTCTATCTACTCATCAATTACAGGGTAGGTTCTCCTACCCTGACACTACTTCCCATGGATACCTTTTCTTGTGTATGTCTGTCCCAGTAAGTGTGATACTCTGTCTCTGCCTGTCTGTCTCTCCAATTTGGGGGAGAGATGTTTGTTGTGTGACTGTTCTTTTCTTAGAGATCTGAGAAGAATTGTTGATCTGTTCAGCTTTTCACTCATTAGGATGGAGTGGTAACTTTCAAACTCCTTATTTTGAGCTAACTCCTTGAGAAAAGAGACTTGGCCTCTTGTCTCTGGGTCTCAGCAGCACATAGCACAGAGCCTAATATACCGAAAGCTATCACTAAAAATGGGTTTATTGCCAGAGTGGTGAATAAATTAATTAATGAGCTCATGACATTCTACTGACATTGATTTTTTTGCTGTAGAGATCTGTAGTAGTACAGTTCATGTCTCCTTACTCTATTGTCCCCTCTACCTAAAGCTTCTGTTTTCTAGCCAAATGGCACAATTTTGCCTCTAACAGCTTATGAAAAACCCAAATGAATTTTTTGGTCAACCCAATACCTCCTCTACCTGAAGTTTAAGAATATTTATTATTTCACTCAAAAAGAATTTAAATTCATATTTTATTATGTCTCTTTACACATATTAGCTTTAAGTGCTTCTTTGTTTTTAGAGAGGAAGGGAGGAATTGTTGTAATATATGAATGAGCCTTTCATGTAAAAATAAACTTCCAAGGAATTTCTCAAATGTAGTTCCACCAGAAAAGATCAATAGAAAAAAATAATGATGAGGTTATGGCCTCCGGTTCCATCATTTTATGGCTTATAATAAAATAATGCTATATAATTTTTATAAGGGTAAGTTTATTTATTCTGTCTTTTCTAATAGAACGTTTTTCAAGAACACCGTTCTACTCTACCATGATATAGCTTCTCTAAATCTAAATCAACTTTTATTTAAAGTATCTGAGATGAATTCATGCATTTTTAAAGTCATTATCATTTTATAGAAGCATTTTATCTTTTTGCTTCATCCTTCACTTTTTCATTAGTACGATTAACTCTCGAATACTTCAAAGCGTTTTTCCTTTTGTACCACCAAACAATGAAGCATAATCATGGCAGTTAATAGTTGTAAAGGATTTTATGAATATTTGAATCTAAAAAGCCTCATTCTCCCTTTAGCTCAAAGAATGCAGATTTAATGGGTTTCTAGCTGCTTTGAACCCTAAGGAACGCAGATCTAAATCATATCGGGGTTTTGTTCACCACACTAATGTCAGCCTCTGAGGAGGTGCCCTGTTAATCTTGATCTCTTTCAGAACGGCCAGATGATGGATTCATCCAGGCTTTCCTTTCCAGCTATGTTTCTCTCAACCCACCTAAGCGTCTTTCAACAAATAGTCTGAGTATCTTAATCAGTTTTTCTCCTCTCTCGTCACCTCTTCTGTCAGAACCCTGGCATTGTGCCTAGTGGAAGAAAAAACAGTAAATTTCTATTTAAGCTCATCAGTGGGATTTCCGTTAGATTCCTAGGTGCCACCACTGAGAGCTGCAAAGTCTCCCATTACAGAAGCTGAACAAACTAGGTGTTTTCAGCATTCCTGACTCCCTGGAATGGGAAACCATTACTCACCTCTTGATTACATTTTCTCCTTTTCCATATTGTTTCCCATTGCTCCGTGTACCCTGCTTTCCATCTTCTTTGATTCATCTCTCAGTCTCCTTCCCTTTGGGCCTTGGATTTAGCCTGCCATCAAGTCTGGCCTGCAATTCCCTCTTCCTTTCTTTCCAGAGCCCAGCTTCCACTCCAGTCCCTAAGTACCTCTAGAATTTGCCTCCCTCTGCTTCAAGACATGGGGTTCAACTTCTGTAGCTGCATCTCTTCCTTATGGTACCAACTCCAACTAGAAACCAACCTCTGAGATATTGCAGATTCGGTTCCAGACCACCATGATAAAGTGAGTAGGGTGGTCAAAGCAAGTCATTATGTCTTTTGGTTTTGTAGTGCATGTAAATTTATGCTTGCATTATATAGTCTATTAAGTGTTCAAAAGCATTATGTCTGAAAAAAAATCTTCTACCTTAATTAAAAAATATGTATTGCTGAAAAATACTAACCATAATCTGAAACTTCAGTGAATCATACAAGTGACATCAAAGATAACTGATCACAGATCCCCATAGCAAATACAATCATGAAAAAGTTTGTGCTATTTCTAGAATTACTAAAATGTGACTCAGAGACATTAGGCCAGCAAATGTGTTGGGGAAATGGTGCCAATAGACTTGTTTGATGTAGGGTTGCTACAAACATTTTTTTTCTGAAGGCAAAGAATCTTTTGACTTTCTAATCCTGTCAGCTGCAGCAGACACCTTTTTGTTCACCGCCTTTAAGCATCTGTTCCTCACTCTCAACACATCTTCTATGTTTTCTCCCCTTTCTTAAGTAGGCAGACAACTAATTCAGTTCAGTCACTCAGTCGTGTCTGACTCTTTGTGATCCCATGGACTGCAGCACACCAGGCCTCCCTGTCCATCACCAACTCCTGGAGCTTACTCAAACTCATGTCCTTCAAGTCAATGATGCCATCCAACCATCTCATCCTCTCGTCCCCTTCTCCTCCCACCTTCAATCTTTCCCAGCATCAGGGTCTTTTCAAATGAGTCAGTTCTTAGCATCAAGTGGCCAAAGTATTGGAGTTTCAGCTTCAACATCAGTCTTCCAATGAACACCCAGGACTGATTTCCTTTAGGATGGACTGGTTGGATCTCCTTGTAGTCCAAGGGACTCTCAAGAGTTTTCTCCAACACCACAGTTCAAAAGCATCAATTCTTTGGTGCTCAGCTTTCTTTATAGTCCAACTCTCACATCTATACATGACTACTGGAAAAATCATAGCTTTGACTGGATGAAAGTTGGTTGGCAAAGTAATGTATCTGCTTTATAATATGCTGTCTAGGTTGGTCATAGCTTTTCTTCCAAGGAGCAAGCATCTTTTAATTTCATGTCTGCAATCACCACCTGCAGTGATTTTGGAGCCTAAGAAAATAAAGTTTTTCACTGTTTCCATTGTTTCCCCATCTATTTGCCATGAAGTGATGGGACCAGATACCATGATCTTAGTTTTCTGAAAGTTGAGCTTTAAGCCAACTTTTTCACTCTCCTCTTTCACTTTCATCAAGAGGTTCTTTAGTTCCTCTTCACTTTCTGCCATAAGGGTGGTGTCATCTGCATATCTGTTATTGATATTTCTCCAGGCAATCTTGATTCCAGCTTGTGCTTCATCCAACCCAGCGTTTCTCATGATGTATTCTGCATATAAGTTAAATAAGCAGGGTGACAATATATAGCCATGATGTACTCCTTCCCCAGTTTGGAACCAGTCTGTTGTTCCATGTCCACTTCTAACTGTTGCTTCTTGACCTGCATACAAATTTCTCAGGATGCAGGTAAGGTGGGCTGGTATTCCCATCTCTTGAAGAATTTTCCATAGTTTGCTGTGATCCACACAGTCAAAGGCTTTGGCATAGTCAATAGAGCAGAAGTAGATGTTTTTCTGAACTCTCTTGCTTTTTTGATGATCCAATGGATGTTGGCAACTTTATCTCTGATTCTTCTGCCTTTTCTAAATCCAGCTTGAACATCTGGAAATTTGCAGTTCACATACTGTTGAAGGGAACCAACTAAGGTGTCTCTAAACTCTGAGTCTCTTGAGAGGATGTAAATAGAAGATGATAATGATGACACAGGATGGTCAGGCAGGGGATGACAGGGGCACCTTTCCAAACCGCTATAAAAATCTACAGTTTAAATTCCAGAATTAACTTTACAGAATTAATTCCAGAATTAATTAATTTGGCCCTGGACCATCCTGTGTGCTGGAGATTGCAGATTCCAGTCAGGCCAATCAAAAGGTGAGATCAGAGTGGAAGATCCTTCTCAGATGAAGGAAACAAGTCATGCCACCCTCGTGGTCCTCTAAGAATTCCCTTTGGAGAGAAGAAAGGGGAAAACTTGAAAAAATAGGACAGGAAAAAAGAGTTACATGTGACTCAATTATATTCAAAACTAGCCTAGTGATACCAGTTAATTTGTAAATCATTTCTTGTTGTTTAGTCACAAGTCATGTCTGACACTTTTTTGGCCCCATGGACTGTAGCCTGCCAGGCTCCTCTGTCCACGGGATGTCCCAGGTGAGAATATTGGAGTGGGTTACCATTTCCTTCTCCAGGGAAACTTCCCAACTCAGGGATCGAACCTGTGTCTCCTATATTGACAGGCAGATTCCTTACCACCTAGCCACCTGGGAAGCCTGTAAATTATTGCTAGCTAAAATTTTACAGAACAGTGTATTATGTTTAGATAAAATAGAGTAAAAGGAGAGCGTGAATGAGGCAAAATAACACTTGTGTCAATTAATATAATCTCATGGGTATTCCTCCTTGCCTGACAATGGCGCTGAATAGCTTGGTTTGGATCTATTTCTTATTGAAAAGCAAATAATTTTGAAAAATGTTTCTTCTTTCTCTAAAGGATTATAAAGAGAGAAGGTTACAGAGAAGTTACCCAACTAATTTATCATAAATATCTTCAAATCTAAGTTGTTTAGCTCTTGTTGGGAATGTTAAGTCTTGAACAAATTTTATATCCATTATCAAATTGGTAAGACATGTAGATTGAAAAAATCTGCTCGTGTTTTAGATATTCCCCAACACATCTTTTCTTTGCCAACTCATGAAGATTTTGGTCTAAAGAGCAATCCCATTTTCCATTTCTGAAAACATGACCAAGGAGAAGAATCATATAGCCTTTGGTGAAGAATACACCATTCAAAGAAATTGCTATGAAAGTAGAGGGAAATGACAGGACTCATTCCTATAAAAAACTTCTTTAATGGAAAACTACTTATCTCTTTCTGTTAATCAGAAGCCTTTAACTGACTCAGAGAAGCAAAAGCTGTTGATATTAGTATCTGTTCTACTCAAGCTGCCCAATTGTATTTTGCCCCAATAGAGTGACTAGAACCCTCGAGATAGAGTGAAGATTTGGGTTCATGTCCTTCGTCTGCCATTTTCTACCACTGCAGGAGATGCAGGAGACTTAAGTTCCATCCTAGTTGGGAAGATCCACTGGAGTAGGAACTAGCAACCCACTCCAGTATTCTTGCCTAGAAAATCCCATGGACAGAGGAAGCTGGCAGACTGCAGTCCATGAGGTCACAAAGAGTTGGACATGACTGAGCAACTGAGCACATGTGCACACACACATGTGGGAAAGTGCTGTTTTTTTTTCCTTATTTGTAAAACAGGGGTCATAATAATCATATCTCTTCTTGGTGAGACTATAAGAATTGACTTTGAGAATGAACATAAAAAGCGGGTTTAAAACAACAACAAGAGATGTATTTATTCCCCCAACAAACAAATTTATTGAGCTCCTACTAGGCATCAAGCATTGTCCTAGGTACTAGGACTATAAAAATGGAAATCGAAAGCCATCTTATGGGACTTTGCCATCCGTAGAGGTCAAATACAAACATTTAAATAAGGAGATAATTGCTTTAATTAAACTATATTCAAAGCAAACGAAGAGCAAAGAACTCACATCTGCCTGGGGGAGTGGGGGTGGGAGGTGTTGAAAGGTGCTACACATTCCCTTCTCCAAAGGATCTTCCTGACCCAGGGAT
Organism: Bos indicus x Bos taurus; assembly: GCF_003369695.1. NCBI lineage: Eukaryota > Metazoa > Chordata > Mammalia > Artiodactyla > Bovidae > Bos > Bos indicus x Bos taurus. The sequence goes on along the minus strand of NC_040083.1, from coordinate 25,643,273 downwards.
CTAACCTGGGTCTCCTGTATTGCAGGGAGATTCTTTACAGTCTAAGCCACCAAAGGAATCCCAGAAATAAGGATTGGGGCTAATTGAAGGACATGTAAGATTTTGCCCAATGAACAAGCAGTGGGAATTGATCCAGGGAGAAGGAAAGAATGTGTGGGGACACAAAAACATGAGGGAACAAAGCACATTTATTTAGAAGATATCATCATATAGGAACTGACTGAATCCAGGATTGAGAGGAGATAAGAGCTGAGGGTAGTTTCAGAAGGATAAAAGATAAGAAACCCATGTCACAGAATGAGAAGAAGCAGTGAGAGAAGTAGATGGAAAACCAGAGGAGAGTTGTGATTCAGAAATTAGCAGGGGAAAGGATTAGTAGTAAGAAGAATGGAATGGCAATGGTGAAATTATTCACAACTGAGAGATCAAGCAAGAAAAAGGCTTAAATGTATCCACTGGATTAAAAAAAAAAAAATCAATGATCCTTTAATAACCTGAATGACAATCAAGGAAGAGATCAAGAAGCATTATCTCAATGTTTTGAGGTGTAAACAGCAAGTCTAAAGGTGACAGTAATAAGTAATTATTCTCTATTAGCTGAGAATAGAAAGAGAATAGAAAGGGTCTGAGAAGGATCAAGGTGCCAAAGGTCTTAGGGAATGTTGATGCTTATCACCAGCAATTAGACCATGAAAAAACAGAACTATATAGGGCTGTAACCAGAGAAGACAAAACTATTGTCAAGGACATTTCAGTCCAAATAGAGAAGACTGGAACACATTTTTATGTTTTACGTGTATATGTACATATATATATATATATATATATATACACACACACACATATATATAAAACATATGTATCCACGTAACTTAAAATTTTTTACTGAGTTCCTAGAAAATATCTTTTGATGGTTTAATCGATAAAATATGAGTATGTTTATTGCAGGATATGGCTGAAAAATAAATTTGGGAAACATGGGTGACTTCCTTGAAGCTGAAGCTGGAACAGATAACCATATATCCTGTCATTTAAGAAGTATATTCAGCATCCACTATATGTCCATCACTGAATTAGGTCCCGATGATATTTTTGTGGGCGAAACAAACATAGTCCCTGCCATGCTGCTGCTGCTGCTAAGTCGCTTCAGTTGTGTCCGACTCTGTGCAACCCCATGGACTGCAGCCCACTAGGCTCCTCCCTCCATGGGATTTTCCAGGCAAAAGTACTGGAGTGGGGTGCCATTGCCTTCTCCGTAACTGTGTTATATTCTTTCTTAGATGTGTGCCTCATGTTTCCACCTTTCAGCTTTCTCATATCACAATTATCTGCATTATCAGCCACAAAGCTTTTACATTTTTATTTCAATAGGTATTCATTGGGCATCAAATGTTGTCAAGCAATCAATCATAAAAAGAAACAAGGATTTGCAAAATATATATCCTATTACATGTAGCTTATAACTAATTATGCAAACTGGACTGAAATCTTTCAAGAAGTCCTTTCACATAATAAAGGATCACATATAATGTTTAAATAGAAATAAACAGTTTTACAGGATTCTATTGGTTTGCTAGGCTATGCATAAAACATACATCTTAATTGCTCTTTTAATTAATGAAGTTCACATGACAATCTAGAACTATTAAGAGAGCCTAATGATCAGGTAATCCATAATTAATTTTACAGTTGAGAAAACGAAGAGCCAGCGAAATTAGAGACTTGACTAAGACCCACAGATGTAATTTAAAAATTGCAAGTCTAATCAAATACTCCTATTTGCATGTTATGCAGTCATTGATTAATGTTTAATGAAACAGGAAATGTTTATGGTATAGGGATAAAGTTTTTTATTACCAATTCTCTGCAATATTTCTAGTCTGAACATGTTTTATTCCAGTACTCTCAGTACCTGTGGTAGCCAGTTTTGGAGTTTCCTAAATAGACGTGGATAACATATACATATAATGAGATTTTCTTTCTTTCTTTCCAGTTTCTGTATTGTGCTCTTTTCCCTCTTTCCAAATTGTTTTGGCTGGGACATGCATTGCAATAGAATACTGAAAACAGATATCCTTGTTTTCTTCCTGAGTTTAAATGCCATATTTTTAATATTTCAGTAGTGAAGATAATAATTATGCGCACTGTTTAGCTGCCCTCCATTATATTAAGCACCTTTCCTTCTATCCTTGGTTGAAGTGTGTTAGTGTGGATAGCTGTTGAATTTATTAAATGATATTTCCTGGATCTAATGGGATCCCTAAATCTTTTCATCTATTCATGCATTAAATTACATTGGTAGATTTTCTAATGTAAAACAGACCTTAAAATGTTTTAATCACTTCAACTTGATTAAAATATATTCTCTCTTTATACTTTGTGGATTTGTTATCAGAATTTCCAAATATGCACTCAAAGAGAGAGAATAGTAATATGCATCTTACTGCTATCATCACTGAGCCTCAAGAATTATTAACAATTTGCTCTTCTTGCTTTATCCATCCCTCTTTCAACCCCATTTTTTTAGGGTGGATTATTTAAAAGAAAATCTCAGACATCATGTCATTTCACCCATAAATAGTTTGGTATGCATCATTAACTGATAAAGGTATTGTTAAAATATGTAACAACCGTTTCAGTATTGCATCCAACAGAATTAATGGGAATTCCTTAGTATAATCTAATACCTATTTTATATTCATATTGCCAGGAGAGTCTCAAAGGTATCTTTTTACATTATTTTGTTCTCCTCCAAATCATTATCTAAACGAGATCCATGCATTTCAAATTGCACATCATGATTATGTATAAGTCTCCTTTATTCTATAACTTTCTCCCCTTTACATACACAGAAACACATGGTCCCTTTTTTAAGACATTGATTTGTTGAGAAATTTAGGTCATTTGTTCTAGAATGTTCTATATGTTGGGCCTGGCTGTTTGACACATTTTTCATGATGTCATTTCACTTACTTTTCTAGCCTCCACTTTTCCTGTTAACTAAAATTCAAATTTAGAAACATTATTGAATTTAGATGTCATTTTTTAAGGCAAAAATACTTCATGGTGATGCTGTGTCCCTCCTATTGCATCACATTGTGAGGTACAAACTAGCTGACTGTTCCATGCTTAGTGATGTTCAGATTGATCAGTGGGCTCAGGTGGAGTCAATATAATTCCTCCTTTGTGAATTTTCTCATCACCATTTATCTAACGATTTCCACATCCATGATTCCTACCCACACGTACTATTTCATTTGGTGTTGCAAAAATATTGATCTAATTATCTCATTAATTTTGCATTTATTAAATGAATTCTTTTTCACAGAACTCTCTCATTGATTTTTTAGGTACAGTGAAATAGAGTCCATACAGAAAAGGAGGGGAAAATGTTTTATGCTTTCCCTTCATCAATTTTCAGACTATAAGACTTTGTCCTGGCAACCACTACTGATTATCAGTGAAGTAGTTTTATTGTTTGGGGGATTTTAGTATCATTATCGGAGAAGGCAATGGCACCCCACTCCAGTACTCTTGCCTGGAAAATCCCATGGATGGAGGAGCCTGGTAGGCTGCAGTCCATGGGGTCGCTAAAAGTCAGATATGACTGAGTGACTTCACTTTCACTTTTCAGTTTCATGCATTGGAGAAGGAAATGGCAACCCACTCCAGTGTTCTTGCCTGGAGAATCCCAGGGACGGGGGAGCCTGGTGGGCTGCCATCTGTGGGGTCACACAGAGTCGGACATGACTGAAGCGACTTAGCAGCAGCAGCAGCAGTATCATTATGGTCCTCTGGATTTTATATTTTTGTTGTGTTTTAGTTCTATATAGTTATTGTTTCTGTTATCAAGTTGTCTCATCCTATACCAGTGAGAACCCCTTCATAGTTTATCCTGCACCCTTTTGACATGATTCCTCTCATGTTTAAAAGCCTCCCTCCTTTCTGACACAATATTTCCCAGATTAACCTTACTTATTTCCTTCACAAGATGCGGAATTATCCATTTCTCCATGAAGCTTTGGTTCTTTCTTTTGGGTAAGGTTTGTTAATATTTTGTATAGGATTTTTTTGCATCTTTGTTCAAGAATGACATTGGTTTTTTAGACACACACACACAGACATACACACACATGCTGTCTTGTTTTTTTTTTTATGATTTAGTAACCACACAGAAAATTTAAGGAGTGATTTCTCCTTTTTTCCATACTTGGAAAGAACTTGTATAAGAGAAGAGTGGAATTATTTGTTCATTAAGTGTTGAGCATATTTACTTTGTAAGCCTTTTCAGAACAGTGGTTTCTCTGTGAAAACATATCTGTCGACTGATTCCATCTCTTTACTAATTCATTTACCACCAGCTCAGCTGTGATTTAAAGAAAGGAAGTAATTGTTAATATTTTCCATAGCATTTTTAGATGTTTTCTATTGGGAGGGTTATCTCAGCACATCTGGTACAATATATCGACTTATGATTTTTTTTTAAGTGAAGGAAAGATGGAAGAAAAAGTTTCAATTACCCCAGAGCCCAACTCTTCATTCCCTTTTATTGTTGAATTGTTGTAGCTTCAAAGTGTTGGTTGTAAAGTTTCTTTCCTCACACAACTTCCTGTCCCATTTTTCTTGCTTTCCATCATGGCAGAATTATTCAAGACATGTTTATGGGGTTTCCAACAGAGCTTTAAAATGGAAGATTGGCCACAGTATGATATCCTGGCTAAATTTTCAGTTTCTCAAATGCTGGTAAAAAATGGCTTAATTCTGTCTGAACTACTAAATATTTTGTAAAATTATAGAATCTGAATTGTTGGAGGATTATAGTGAGTGGCAATAAAGCAAAAGGAGTTGCCAGTTGATCAAGGGCAGTGAAGTGCTGGATACGGTTGGCATTTTTAATTGGTTCTACAAAAGATACTTTCTCAGCTGTTTAAGTATCAGTGCAATAAAGTCTAAAGCTTGCATCATAAAATTCTATCACTTCATCAGTTTTAAATTATAATTCTTCAGAAGAGGTTTATGCTTCAAAGAAACTAAATCTGAGATGTCACATAAAATATGCTGATTAATGCATTTATCAACATCTGGGATTTATAGAATGTTCTCCCTATTGATTGGTTCTATGGTTCTAAAGAGAGTGTGTATTTCAATATAACGAGAATATATCGTGAAAATTTCTTCATTATATTAGGATAATAGATTATTTGTGCATTTTTTCAACATCAGCAGCTTCTATTAAGCAGTCAAATCAAGTTCAAAAAATAGAAAAAGAATAATACATTACAACCAAGTATAGCTTATTTCTGGATATGAAAAGCTGATACATTATTCCTTTCTAAAAATTAAAACAATCCACCACCTTAATGGTTTAAAGAATGAAGACTATTGGTTAATCCAGAAAAAAATTAACAAAATTCAACATCATTCATGATAGAATCCCTCAGCAAACTAGAAATAAAAGGGAACTTTTACATAATAAGGCAAATCTTCACACACACACAAAAAATCCTACAGGTAATATCATACTTACTGTGAAAAGCTGAACGTTTTCTCTCTAACATTGGGAAAAAAGCCAGGCTGTACATTCCCATCACTCTTTCCTCAATGTACTGGCATCCTAGCCAATGCTTGTAAATAAAATGAGAAGAAAAAATTTTAAAACATACATACCATAAAGGAAGAAATAAAACTATTTCTATTTGCAGAAGTCATGATTATACTCATCTATGAAGAAAATACAAAAGAATCTATTTTTAAAAACTTCTAAAAGTTTGTGAGCTTGTTAGCAAGGTCATAGGACACAAGGTGATCATACAACAATTAATAGTATTTCTATATACTAGTCATGGAAAATTGCAAATTGAAATAAAAAATAATATTTTAAATAATAGAGATAAGGAGTGAAAATGAAATGCAGTTAAATCTGATGAAATGTACAGCATCTGTTTGCAAAAATACTAAACAATGCTGATGAATAAAGTCAAATAAGGCCTAAGTAGATGGAGAAGAATTCCTTGTTCATGGATTGGAATACTTAATATAGTAAGGATATTATTTCTCCCTAAGTTGATTTATAGATTTTATGCATTTTCAGTAATAATCCAAAGAGAATTGTTTGAATATATGGGCAAGCTTATTCTAAAATAATGTGTAAAGGAAAGAGAATACCTGAAAAAATTTGGGGAAAAAAAGAAAGTTGGAAAAATTACATTTGTCGGTTTGAATGCTTGCTATAGTAATCAGAACACTATGGTATTGACAAAGAGAGAGACACGGAGACCAATGGAACAATATAAAGTACAGAAATAGACGCGCAGTAATAAGGCCAGTTGCTTTTTGATAAAGTTACAAAGCAATTCAATGAAGAAAGAATACAACATATTCTGTTGAATATGCTGACATTTACTTAAATGTCAAAACCCATCTCAACCTTATACCTTACATAAAAGTTGACTCAAAATAGATGCTATATCTACTGTAAATTGTATGACTATAAAACTTTTAAAAGAAAACAGGAGAAAATCCCTGTGACCTAGGACTAGGCAAAGAGTATTTCGACATGATACTGAAAGCACAGTCTGTTTCTAAGAAGGCTAATAAATGGACTTAATCAAAATGAAAATAGTGCATTGCTCTTATAAATACCCTTATCATGTAGCCTAGCAATTCCACTCCTGGGTATTTACACTAATGAAAGAAAAACTTTCATTTGCACAAAGACCTGGATTGGGATATTTATAGCAGCTCTATTCATAATTACCCCAAATTGCCCAAGATGCATTTACTAGAGGAATGGATTAACAAACTGTGGTACATGTGTACCATGGAACACTCCTCAGCAATAGAAAGAGACAGGTTACTGATTCATGCAACAACTTTGATTGACATCAAAAGCATTATTCTGAGTTAAAGAGCTAGTCTCAAAAAGTTACAGTCTATGATCCCATTTATTTCACATTCTTTTATAAAACATTATTGTGTTGGAGAACAGATCAGCAGTTACCAGAGTTTAGAAGTAAGGGATGGAATTTGACCATAAATGAATAAGAATAAAGGACTACTGAACTAATGAAGAAACTGTTTTTTATCCTTAATGTGATGCTGGCAATATAAATCTGTACATATATTAAACTTCATAGGACTGTAAGTCAGAAAGTCCTTTTGATGTACAATAATCCGAAACATGAAATTTTTTAAAAATAAAAATTAAAGAATAAATAAAATCCACCATTTTGAGGTAACCAGTATTAATAGATTTTCCCCTATGTATGGTATACCCATTTTTTTTTTACTGAATAAATGAGTTCACAAAGTATAGATCATTTTATAATCTTATAACAACAATTTCTTGCAAACATCTTTGGGTAACAGCAAATTACAAAATTGATTTAAAATGCATAATATGTCAATATACCTCATAAAGCTATTATAAAAAATAAATGACTAATACCACAACTATGCTTACTGTAAGAAATATGCATGACTCAAAGAATGAGGCAATAACATTTTTATTTCCCTCCCAAAGTGGATGGATCAGATGCAGCATAAAAGTGGTACCTATCAAACTTCTGGGATGGGGGGTTCTTTACAATCAAGGCAAGATGGTAGGCATGTGGTACCTATCAAACTTCTGGAGGCGTGGGGTGTTTACAATTCAAAGCAAGATGGCAGGCATCGCATAATATGCTCACTTATGTGCATGTGTGATAGGATGGAGGTGCAGAGAGGGGAAGGGACGGGAAAGACAGACTGAAGAGGCTATTGTCATTGCAACTAAGAACTGAGTAGGAACAGAAGAAGGAATATCATGAATAAGTTGGATCAAGAAGGTTGAGACTTAAATTCAGATAAAATCTGAACTGCTTGCTGGGAAACCATTGGTTTAGGGCATGGAACCAATGTTACAGAAGTAGTGTTTCAAGGCTAATCATCTGACTCTATGTCCATGTGTTTCATTAATTTAATAAATATTGCATGCTTAACCTATGGTAATTACAAAATGACCTGAAAAGTTACAATTATCCATATGTGAGATGATAAGGACTTGAATTCAAATGGCGCCTTGACTATGACCATACCACTGTGCTGCTGCTGCTGCTAAGTCGCTTTAGTTGTGTCCGACTCTTAGCAACCCCATGGACTGCAGCCCACCAGGCTTCTCCATCCATGGGATTTTCCAGGCAAGAGTACTGGAGTGGGGTGCCATTGCCTTCTCCCCATACCACTGTAACTCAAGATAAATTGGAAGTATGTGCATCAGGCAAGGAATCACTTATACAGTGAGTGGTAGGTAGGGTAGACTCCTCAGTGCTAACCTGGCTTCTCCTCATGCCTAAGTAAGAAAGGCAACAAGCCTGCAGCTCTGAGTTTCTCTAAGTCGGTGGGTGTCTTCTTCTTTGTCTATCGGGACCTCCCAACTTTGGGCATGCCTCTGTGAGGAAGTTGGGGAACTGCATCCACTCACCTATGTTTTTGGGCATGTATGCTTTTCATACTCTGCTGGTATCATCGAAAGCTCAGACATGCTGAGAGGGAGAGGGCTTGAGAGAGAGGGTGATACATTCAGCACAAGCACACAGAAAGTTCTTTACAGTTTGCTGAATGAAGGGAGCAGTGGAACTACTGAGTTCCTTATAATGGGGTATTCTTTAGGGTGCTTCAGAAGAAAGGACCAGATCCAGAAAAAGAAACAACTCTCGGTTCAAATGCCAGCATCAGTTGAGTGATAAAGGTTGTTTGGAGCTCTAGGTTGAGTGGAAATTTGAGGTTGTATTCGTGGTCTATAAGAAAATGTAGTGGACATAATCACGACTGTCTGCCTAGATCAAGGGAGAAAGAATGGTGGCAGGAAGTGAGAACGATAATGCAGCAGGATTTAAGGAAGAGGTCAGAAAGGTGACTGGGTATCAGCAAAGGTGCAAGGGGAAACCTCATCAAAAGGTGAACACCTGGAAGAGGAAATGCAGATAGAGAGGTCAGCCACATCACCAGAATTCCTTCTCTGGTCCCCTCTTGAACTCCCAGCCATCCATCTTTGGGCTGAGCTGGATAGGAAACGTGGCTGTAGCTATTATATTTAAACACATTTAATATTCTAAGTAGAGATTGCCATTGATAACAGAAACAGCGTGAACTGAGCCGATCTGAATCCTGGCTCTCCCACTTACTAACTGTGTGATATTGGACAATTTTCTTAACCTCTCAAAGCTGGTTTTCTTACCTTTAAGAATAGAATCATAAAAACTGGCAAGGCTTTTGCAATAATACAAATGTAATGTGTAGTAAAAGAGGTGTTCAACAAATCCAGTTATGGCAAGTGTTGCACAGTTACTCAAACACAATACTCTATTTACCAATGGAGTATTACTCTGTAATGTCTCGCTCAGTCATGCCCGACTCTTAGCGACCCCGTGGTCTGCAGCCTACCAAGCTCCTCCATCCATGGGATTTTCCAGGCAAGAGTACTGGAGTGGGGTGCCATTGCCTTCTCCAATAATGGAAATAGATTATTATAAAAGGTTAAGGATTTTAGATTGTAGTATTTGCAAGATGTTTCTTTCCTCAGAATTTGCTCTCTAATGCTAAAGGAGTAGTTTTAGTATTAATTGTCAGAATGCTGGAACTGGTGATAGCTTTGTGATATAGAACGAAGTAAAATAATGGCAGCCATTTAAATGTTATACTGCCTGTATCTGTTAAACAATGTCATAAAATTGACAACTTATAACTATGTCTGGCTCATCTCCATTTCATTTCTCCCTGGTCTCCTATTAAGTTTCCCCAGTGGTTTTCTTCAGTTGAAGGTTCAGCATATTCTGGCTATTGAATGAAATCTTATACACACACAAGCAACCTTAAACACTGGAAGTGCATTTAGGATATCTGGCACTTTCTGGGTTTTGGTAAGGTCCATAAAATTTTTAGTCACGTCGCAACAATCTGTCTCTGTGATCTGGTTAGCTGGCATCCCCTGTGAATTGTGCATATACATTCACTGAATCCCCTTCTTCTAGATCAGGAAATGTACACTGACTTCTCTCTGAATAATGTTAAGCCGTGTTCCTATGGCATTCAGATACATCCTCCCTGTGGTATTTATGTGGTTTCTTTATCATCCCTCTTTTAACAAGATAAGCCATGATCTTGCCCCAGCTTCCCTGAACCTCATTTTTCATCCAGGTATACACTGTGTTCCAGCAACATCACTACTTGTTCTTCATATGCAGCTTGTCCCTTGTTCCTCTCGGTCATTTCCTATCTTGCCCTACCACAAAGAATATCTTTTCCTCTCTGGTCTTCATAAACAACACAATAGAGGCACACCCTGGGAATCCTGCTTGTGTGTCCATCAAAGAATGCAGAGCTTTCTTCCTTTCTGTTCCTCTAGCATCTGGTGTGACCTCTATCAAAAGTCCTTATCATATTTGGTAACTGGTTGCTTACCTGTTAATCTTCCCTAAAGATAAACTCCATCTGAATAAAGACTTTATTTTCTTATTTTTGTATTCCAAACACGACAGTGTCTTAAGCAGAACAAATAATACTTAAATGTTATTGAGTGACCAAATAAAATGGGCTTACCAGGTGGTGCTAGTGGTAAAGAACCTGCCTGCCAGTACAGAAGATGTAGGAGACTTGGATTTGATCCCTGGGTCGGGAAGACCCCCTGGAGGAGGGTATGGCAACCCACTCCAGTGTTCTTGCCTGAGAAATTCCATGGACAGAGGAGCCTGGCAGGCTATAGTCCAGAGGGTCGCAAAGAGTCAGACACAACTGAAGTGACTTAGCATGCATGCATGCCTGACCAAATAAAATACCTTTCCCCTGCCCCCCAATATTCTTTTCTTTTTGACCACACCACCGACATGTAGACTCTTAGTTCCCAGACCAGGGATCGAACACATAGTCCCTGCAGTGGAAGCACAAGTCTTAACCACTATACCACCGGGGAAGTACCCCACCCCTAATGTTCTTTCTCAGGGTTGACAGTAGAACTAAATTATTAAATAATCTTCATTGTTGAGTCTTCTGGGAGGTCTGTGCTTTCCAGATTTTGGTGTGTCCTGTGTTGTAAGACATTTGTGTGGGATATAAATGTTGCGGTGGCCAATTGCTTTAATTTCTTTCTCTTTCCTGGAAATCTCTTTAATTAAAATTTTCAGGTCCTTTTGCTAGTGACCTAAAGGTCTCCAGGGATTACATGTGTAGGAACTAACCTGGCTTCGAGCCTAAAAATGGTTTATTGCTTCAGAGAGAGAAATTACTTTCTGGACAATTTAAACTGGGTTCTCTTCCTATATATGTTTTAGATAATAATGGAAAAAATCATAAATTAACCAGAACTTAAGAAAGAGGGCCTTAAATTTGGTGTATGGCATAAGCCATCTGTGTAGGAAATGTGCATTTTAAGAGATGCCAACAAAGAATTGATTACCCCGTAGTCTGTGATCCAGTTGATACCCCTTTAGATCCTTACCCCAAATTCCATTAATAATCAACTTACAAAAACATGCATTCAGTCGTGCTCTTTTGTTGACATTTCTTGAGAGAGAAGTAGCTTACACAAATATATTATTTATTCATTCAACAAACCTTAATGGAGAATCTGCTAGATGTGAGGCACTGTACTAGGAACTTGGAGAGATGGGAATATTTTGTCCTCAAGGAATCACAATTGGCAAGATGATGCACATCTGTAAACCAAGATATAAATACCATTACACTTGATGAGAGGTATAGGGATGTGCATTTAGAGAACAGAGGAAAGGGAAGGCACATTTGCCAGAGCTACATTATAGAAGACTGGCTATCAGAACCAAATCTTCTTGCAAAATGAGTAAGAAATCCATCTTATTTACAATGTAGGATGGTTTCCATGGCCTTTGAAAAGAATTTAAAGATTTAAAATGTACACATATCTTCAGTCCTAAATTTCATATCTTCATTTTTCCAGCATAGGGTTAAGATAAACATATCCCTTAATAGCATTTAGTAATATCCTCCAAGTCTTTATCCCTCAGACTAATGGGTATGGTTTTGGTATGTAGATAATGATTCTGAGGAAAGGGCAAAAATGTAGTTCAACATGAGAACATTTGAGCTAGTTCTTCAAAGATATGCTAAATTTAAGCCTCAAAGAAGTTATTACTTCATTGGTATCTCTGAATATCTTCTAAAATAAGATCAATTTTCCCCCCAGTCTGGGATGTTTTCGATTTGGTCTTGCTGAATGGTGAGGAAGAGAACAAGAGGCTGAGCTATTAATGACTTGCCATTTTCAAGACTCTCTGATGACCCTCCCAGCCAACCAAAGCACAAGCAAGAGAGGCTGAAGGCAATTGCCCTCTTGAACTCATGCTATGAGAAAATTCATGCCATGCCCAGTGACGCACTCAGTGAGCCCTTGGTACCAATGCTGTGCTAAGCTGAAGGACTGGAAAGCTGGGTCTCGGACGGTCCCCATGACAGCGCTCATAGCCCAGTGGGACAACAGTGAGCCTACACTACCTTAAGTCAATACTTCATTTAACAGGCTCACAGAGAAGGGACACGATTACTGTGAGGGAGGTAACTCTCCAGAAGATGTTGTATGAAATGATGACACTTGAGATATCCCCTCATAAAGTGGTTGACCACTTACGGTTTGGACTCTTGTTGCTCAGTCGCTGAACAACAGTCATGTCCAAGTCTCTGTGACCCCCTGGACTGCAGCACAGCAGGCTCCCCTGCCCTTCACTGTCTCCCAGAGTTTGCTCAAATTCATGTCAGTGATGCTATCTAACCATCTCATCCCCTGCTGCCCTCTTCTCTTTTAGACGCCAATCTTTCCCAACATCAGGGTCTTTTCCAATGAGTTGGCTCTTTGCATCGGGTGGCCAGACTATTAGAACTTCAGCATCAGTTGGCAATTGCCTGAAAACAAGGCTGAACTACTAAAAGCTTTTTCATATTGAACTGTAGTTGATTTATAGTATCATATTGGTTTTGGGTGTACAGCATAGTGATTCAGTGTTTTTACATATTATACTCCATTAGAAGTTATTTTCTTGTTGTTCAGTCACTCAGTCATGTCCGACTCTGCAACCCCATGGACTGCATCATGCCAGGCTTCCCTGTCCTTCGCCATCTCCTGGAGCTTGTTCAAACTCATGTCCATTGAGTTGGTGATGCCATCCAACCATCTCTTCCTTTGTTGTCCCCAAACTGTAATTCCCTGTGCTATATAGTATATCCTTGTTGTTTATCTATTTTACACATAGTACTCTATATCTCTTAATCCCGTACCCCTATCTTGCCCATTCCTCCTCAACTCTCCCCACTGGTAACCACTAGTTTGCTCCCTATGTCTGTGAGTCTGTTTCTGTCTAGCTGTATGCATTTGTTTTATTTTTTATGTCCCACATTTAAATGACATCATAAAGTATTTATCTATCTCAGACTGATATCATAAAGAATAATTTTCTCTAGATCCATCTACATTGCGCAAATGGCAGAATTCCATTCTATTTTATGACTAAGTAATAGTCTGTTGGGATTGGAATGTAAACTGACCTTTTCCAGTCCTGTGGCCACTGCTGAGTTTTCCAAATTTGCTGGCATATTGAGTGCAGCACTTTCATATCATCATCTTGCAGGATTTGAAATAGCTCAACTGGAATTCCATCGCCTCCACTAGCTTTGTTCGTAGTGATGCTTTCTAAGGCCCACTTGACTTCACATTCCAGGATGTCTGGCTCTAGGTCAGTGATCACACCATCATGATTTTCTTGGTCATGAAGATCTTTTTTGTACAGTTCTTCTGTGTATTATTGCCACCTCTTCTTAATATCTTTTGCTTCTGTTAGGTCCATACCATTTCTGTCCTTTATCGAGCCCATCTTTGCATGAAATGTCCCTTGGTATCTCTAATTTTCTTGAAGAGATCTCTAGTCTTTCCCATTCTGTTGTTTTCCTCTATTCTTTGCATTGATCGCTGAGGAAGGCTTTCTTATCTCTTCTTACTCTTCTTTGGAACTCTGCATTCAGATGCTTATATCTTTCCTTTTCTCCTTTGCTTTTTGCTCCTCTTCTTTTCACAGCTATTTGTAAGGCCTCCTCAGACAGCAAGTGAAGAGGAACTAAAAAGCCTCTTGATGAAAGTGAAAGAGGAGAGTGAAAAAGTTGGCTTAAAGCTCAACATTCAGAAAACGAAGATCATGGCATCTGGTCCCATCACTTCATGGGAAATAGAAGGGGAAACAGTGGTAACAGTGTCAGACTTTATTTTTTTGGGCTCCAAAATCACTGCAGATGGTGACTGCAGCCATGAAATTAAAAGACGCTTACTCCTTGGAAGGAAAGTTATGACCAACCTAGATAGCATATTCAAAAGCAGAGACATTACTTTACCAACAAAGGTCCGTCTAGTCAAGGCTATGATTTTTCCAGTGGTCATGTATGAATGTGAGAGTTGGACTGTGAAGAAAGCTGAGCACCAAAGAATTGATGCTTTTGAGCTGTGGTGTTGGAGAAGACTCTTGAGAGTCCCTTGGACTGCAAGGAGATCCAACCAGTCCATTCTGAAGGAGATCAGCCCTGGGATTTCTTTGGAAGGAATGATGCTAAAGCTGAAACTCCAGTACTTTGGCCACCTCATGTGAAGAGTTGACTCATTGGAAAAGACTCTGATGCTGGGAGGGATTGTGGGCAGGAGGAGAAGGGGACAGCAGAGGATGAGATGGCTGGATGGCATCACTGACTCAATGGATGTGAGTCTGAGTGAACTCCGGGAGTTGGTGATGGACAGGGAGGCCTGGCGTGCTGCGATTCATGGGGTCGCAAAGAGTTGGACACGACTGAGCAACTGAACTGAACTGAATAGTCTATTGTGCTAAAGTCTTTCATTATCCTTTGTAAATGCTACTGAAAGTTCCAAGAGAAGGGATGGAGGCAGAAATTGGAACTGATAATATCTGCACTACAGTCTTGCTATTGGGGTTCCTGTGTGTATTTTCTCATGTTTTGACTCTCTCTCACTTTAAAAAGGATTTGTAAAATAA
Organism: Bos indicus x Bos taurus; assembly: GCF_003369695.1. NCBI lineage: Eukaryota > Metazoa > Chordata > Mammalia > Artiodactyla > Bovidae > Bos > Bos indicus x Bos taurus. The sequence continues at coordinate 25,628,238 of NC_040083.1, read as the reverse complement.
TTGGCATTATGGGAGTTCCCATAGCAGAGTGGAATAACCTGGGCAAGATGTGTACTAAATGCACACATTCAGTCTTTTTAAAAATTTTCATTTATTTTTGGCTGTGCTGGATCTTCACTGTTGCGTGGGCTTTCCTCTAGTTGTGGCGAATGGGGGCTACTCTCCAGTTGCAGTGCGCAGGCTTCTCTCCCGGTGGCTTTTGTTGCAGAGCACAGGCTCTAGGGCACGTGGGCTCGGTAGTTGCAGCAGGGGTTTAGTTTCTCCCCAGCATGTGGGATCTTCCCAGATCAGGGATCAAACTCATGTCTCCTGCATTGGCAGGCAGATTCTTTACCACTGAGCCTCCAGGGAAACCTCACATTCAGTCTTATGACAGCCATCCCTTAGCCAGATTTGCTACCTTGTCTAAGAATTCTCCTTTTCCATGTGGCCCCAAAATACACCCTTTAGTCAAACACCAGAAATTTATTAATCCCCAAACGTTGCTAAAGCATCCAAGAGAAATGCCAATGCCTGAGAGAATTTGGAAGAAAATGAAAGCCAACTTCTTACTTCATGATGGTTCTGACACAGATTGAATATAGTTATTAGTTTCACAGCAATATTTATGTATGGATTGAAAAAGAAATCTTTGTAGATTCTAAATAATAAATAGGTACAGGGAGTATTATTACTGAAAGAGGAGACAATAAAAAATTTCCCAGAAAATTTCTTACCCATCTGAGATAGCTCGAGCTTCAACATTTAGTGTGGGGTATGTCTATTTTTTCCCATAATATGCTTAGTTTATCCCATCAAAGATGCTACAGAGATTCTAATTAGAACTCTTTAGTGGAGGGGCACTGACTCCTAAATTTCTCAGAATCATAAATAGATCAGATGAGATAGCCCAATTCATGGCACTACTCAATTAAGAACAAAAACCCAGGGCTGGAGGAAAGAATCCGTGCCAAGAGGTCAGTCCACTGGCCAGCTATGCTATGCCCTGGAAATCTCCATGACTCAGAGAGCAAAGGACTGGGGTAAAAGAAAAGTTGTTAGATAACAGCTTTTAATTTTGCATTCAAGTTATGTCCTCTCCCTGTAGGGATACCTGCATTTTCAACTTTTCTTAAAATAGATTGGAAGTAATTCCCTAGATGTAGGAAAAGAATGTGGTCAAAGGACTGTAAGAAACTCAGTATTTCTTTTGCATTTTGAGACTGAGTTCTTCTAGACTTCCTGATGGTAGTCATAATTATGAAATCATCTACTAATATAGTAGCTATTGTTTATTGATATCTTACAATAGTGAGGAGTTTTTCAAAGCATTTTAAACACATCTTCTGCTTCAGAGCTAATAACCTCTCAAAAGATGAGCACTTAGGTAACATACCAATAGTCACAGAGTTCATGCAGGTACAGAGCTCTGAACTCAGGGGTGTCCCACATTCAAATACAACATAATGCTGTCTCCAGTGAGGAAACTGAGGCCCAGAGATGTTTCTACTTGCTTAAGGTAACACAAGCTGGCTACTCACTTGAGTCAGAATCCAAAGCCTGCATACTTCCTAAATTTCTGTTAGCCTGAAATGAACATCTACAGCCCTTAACCAAATGAAGAATAGAGAACAATTTACCTCCTTATTTTTTCCAAAGAGGCTATTCCTTAATAAATAGGTCAATATTATCAAAGGTTTTTTTTTTTACTAGGTTTGGAGAATTGTAACATCTTGGAAACATTTTTATCACTCAATGTGTATACCTCATATAAAGCCTTGTTTTGAAATTATAGCTCTCTTGGAAGATTTTAAGTAGAATGACTATATTGATGCTTCTGTGATTATTGTTCCCAAATGGCTTTTTCCACCTGCTTGTCTAGTCATCTAAGACATATTTTAAAACAAACTGGGAAAACTTAGAATTAAATCTAACTGGAGTCCAATACATCCAACTCTTAGTTACTTAAGGACAAATTTAACAGTTAACAAGGTAGTTAACAGCTTTGGTTAGTAAGATTTCAGTTTATATTTGTATAATAATATATTTCATTGACTTGCTGAATAGAGATATACTCAGTTAAATATACTTTCAATGGATTTTCCCATGAATTATTCTATATTTCAGAGATGAAAGCAATTTGATAGATAGCAAAAACAGGTCCTCTGACTATTTTACAGATGTATGTTGCTAAAATATTAGTGAGGTGACTTTTATAATGATTCACCATAAATGGATATTAAATGAAAGGAGGTAAATAAGACAGTAGATGGTAAAGAGAAATCAAAATTTTTTTAAAATCTCAAAAATTTTGTGCCTTACAACCCAATATCCTTACAACCCTTTCTTCAGTGCAGTTTAACTTGAACTGGAGAAGCTGACTGGCTTTGTCCTCATTCTCCTCATTCATCTCTTAAAATCTTTAGAGATGTTCTTGCTCAAGCAAGAGCCCAGGACCTGCCTTGAAGTTTGAAGCTTCAAGAGGTAAACACAAGGCCCTGCAGGTTATGTTTTCCAAAACCTTTCCATTAGCTCAAAGGTTTTGCTTAAGCTTGTGGCTAAATGTTGGCTATTCATTCTCAAGCAGAGTCAGGGACTGCCATGACATTCAAAATGAATTCAGAGATGATGAAACCCGCTCAATCCCCACTCATTTCCCCATTTCCCCCCAACTGCCTTCAAGTGGATGTGGTCTGCACTGAGTACGTGGACAAGAACAGAGTCCCCATCCTTCGTCTGTGCATGCTCCAGGTCTTTGATGTCTGATGTTGCAAAGTATTACAACGTTGAAGTTGTCAGGCAGTTTGCCACCCTCTTTCTATACCTACGCTGTTCCCCACCCCCAAAAAATGTTATTTCTTAAGAGTTACCTTTTAAGATCTCACAGACATCCAAGCATAGTAAAACAATTTTAGATCATTATACAGTTTTTCCACAAAATTCAGCAGGCTTTTGTAAAATCTGTTATGTACCTGGTGTGGTACTTGACACTAAAGAGAACAGAAAGGATTGCAAAGATCTCTCTTGTTTGCAGAAAAAAAAAAAAATTATACAACAATTGCAAAACATTGTAAGTCAGAACATAATCACATAGTAGCATGTACATAGGAGAGGAAAATTATGTTGTATATAAAAATGAGGCGACATACATGATTTTTGACCATTTCAACTGTATTTTTCTTTAATGTGTATAAATAAAAAACCTCAGTTGTTTTGAATACCTTCTTTCTTACTCATTCTGATCTTTAGCATGTAATCCATAAAAGGCCATTGCTCCCTCCATAAATCTTCTTTAATTCAAAGCATAACTCTTAGAGTTCAAAAACTGAGCAGATTAGCTATTGCTGCCGCTCCTCACTGAAATCGTCGACATATAAACATCTCCCTAGAGTCACAACTACAGTCGGCGCAAAAATAAATCAAAAGTCAGCTCTAAGTTCCAATGATTTATCAATGAGTTTTTTAATGATGTTTTTCTGAATTACAGCATTTTGCAAACCCCACCAGTAATTGCTATTTTCATTAGTTCATAACATTTTCCGAGTTTATGTATGTACATAAATATACATACACATATATGCACATTTGCATCTATAAATTTTGCATCTCATAATGGCATATTCTTTGCCACCAGCTCACTGCAGTATTTTTGGAAATATTACTCTCTTTACTTGGAAATCATAACCCTTTAGTCAATCTAAATATGACTTCATAACTTTTATAGCTTTCACGCCATGTTTTTGCAAAACCATATTGTGATTGCAAAAGAGCTCTGTGTGGTTAAGGGGAAACAAAGTGACTTGTCACGATGTACCCTAAAAATGTTTTGGGTTTCTGTTTGGTGTTGGCATCTTGATGTGACTCATGAGTCTGTGGGCCAAGGAGAGCAGAAAATCTGAGAGGTTAATTACAGGAGCATTTTTTATTTGAACTGAAGCTTTGACTCTATTGCTTCTCTAGTTACTAATTAAATTAAAGTTGAATCACCCAGAACAATGCTTTCAGGGGTCCCTCTACTCTGAAGAAAAGATTAATGTTAATTTCAAATGCAGAACATCATTAATTTTATTCATTAGGCATAAGTAATTCTCTTACTAATTCATCATTCCCCTTTGGGGGTAGGGATTCTAAACGTTTTGTTTCTGCTTTTAAAACACAAAGGTTTTTTTTTTTTTCATTAAGTGAAGTTTCATTTCAACTCTCTGTTGATCTGATCACAGTAAGTTTTAAAGCAGGACTTCTTAAGATTTAATACATAGAGGCATCATCGGAGCATCTTGAACTGTGGGTATGGATTCAGAAGGCACATCTTGAACAATCCTTACAAGTGCCACATCCTTAGCAATCGGCAGATGTCATGTTGCTGCCCCTGAGCTGCAGATGACACTTTGAAAGCGTAGTATTAAAGGACCATCAGTTCAGTTCAGTCGCTCAGTCGTGTCCAACTCTTTGCGACCCCATGAGTTGCAGCACGCCAGGACTCCCAGTCCGTTACCAACTCCCGGAGTTCACTCAGACTCATGTCCATCGAGTCAGTGATGCCATCCAGCCATCTCATCCTCTGTCGTCCCCTTCTCCTCCTGCCCCCAATCCCTCCCAGCATCAGTCTTTTCCAATGAGTCAACTCTTCGCATTAGGTGGCCAAAGTACTGGAGTTTCAGCTTTAGCATCATTCCTTCCAAAGAAATCCCAGGGCTGATCACCTTCAGAATGGACTGGTTGGATCTCCTTGCAATCCAAGGGACTCTCAAGAGTTTTCTCCAACACCACAGTTCAAAAGCATCAATTCTTTGGTGCTCAGCTTTCTTCACAGTCCAACTCTCACATCCATACATGACCACTGGAAAAACCATAGCCTTGACTAGACGAAACTTTGTTGGCAAAGTAATGTCTCTGCTTTTGAATATGCTGTCTAGGTTGGTCATAACTTTCCTTCCAAGGAGTAAGCGTCTTTTAATTTCATGGCTGCAGTCACCATCTGCACTGATTTTGGAGCCCAAAAAAATGAAGTCTGACACTGTTTCCACTGTTTCCCCATCTATTTCCCATGAAGTGATGGGACTGGTTGCCATGATGTTCGTTTTCTGAATGTTGAGCTTTAAGCCAACTTTTTCACACTCCACTTTCACTTTTATCAAGAGGCTTTTTAGTTCCTCTTCACTTTCTGCCATAAGGGTGGTGTCATCTGCGTATCTGAGGTTATTGATATTTCTCCCGGCAATCTTGATTCCAGCTTGTGCTTCTTCCAGCCCAGTGTTTCTCATGATGTACTCTGCATGTAAGTTATAAGCAGGTGTTATTGCAAGCCTTCATCAATAGTGTCATTTTCCTGTGAACCCAAAGTCGCTTTCTAGGGTATATTTGCCTGAGGTCTCCTTCACATGCCAAGTTCAGCCTTTCTTCCTCTTTGCACTGCTTATGTTAAAGGTCACCAATCCTTAGGCACTTGGAATTGAGCTGGTTCTAAACTTTCTCCAGGTGTATGTTTGTAAAGATTTTGAAAATGTGCTAGCCTTGGGTAGAAAATGAAAATACGCTTTAGATGTATACGTGTAACTGAGTTTAATGTGATGCCAGCAGTCCCATCCCAAACTTACCTCTACTCTTTCCCTAAGTCCCAAGCATCACAGATCTAAAAGCAGCTCTGTGAACTCCTCTCTACTAGAGAAACTAAGGCAAGGCCAATCCATCCTCCGTCAACTTCCCTGGTCCCCAGAAAACCCCTTGTACTAGGCTTACACCCCTCCAGCTGGAATGAAATTGTATATCTCAAAATAGAAATAAAAGTTTGATGAATGAACTTGAATAAGAGGAACAAAGATGCCACTTGTACTACCAACCAATACTACTCTCAGTACTTTAGCTGGGGTAAAGGGTAGATTTAAATTATCAGCCCTGTAGTGATTTAGCCATAAATTATCTACTGAGCGATAGAATAGCATAATGAATGGGCCATGTAATATTTACATCTTTTAGGCCCCACAGAGATGGTAGGAAAGGGATGCCAACCTGTCCAAGTGGATATGCTGAATGCCAAACAGACTGTATGTCCAGATATGCAGAATAGTTGTAACATGTACCCTACGGAGTGTACACATGTGCCACACTATGCCACCAGCCAGCCCCTAGTTACCAAAAAAAGTAGATTTCAGTCAAGACTTGGGCGATCAAGTCACTTTCAGAAATGCCCCGGAGGTATTTTTATTTGTTGAGATGTTGAATTTCCAAGTCCAGAATATGAACTCAAAGGAAAGCTGTTGAGATGACTTCCAATAACCTGGCACTGTCAGAAGCAAATCCCATAAAATATCCCATCTGTGGAAGAAGCTAAAAGAGTATCGATGTGGCTCATTATTCACAAATCTCTTTTGGACCAGCTTCTGCATCTCGGTTCTAGGTATTTTCTCCATAAGAATCTTTGCCGCAAGCAGTTTTGCTGCACAACTAATTGGCTATAAAGCAGTTTTGCCATTAAAAGATAAAATAACAAAAAAAAAATTTTAAGGGTCATTGTAAAGGACAAGATGAAACAGGAAAAATTGTTAACAATTTAAGAATTTTTTATTGTGAAAAAAATGAAAATATTTGAATACATTTAAAATAGGTGTGGCTTCATGGTTATAATTGTATTTGAGTATATCTCAGAGAAAGCAATGACACTCCCTTTCTCAAAGTCAGTCACTAAAGATTCAGAGTTAAATATATATATAAACCTTCCATAAATCTTTTAACATTTCCCTAGAAATACAACATATAAAGGATGCTGGTATTTCTTATCAATATATGTAATCCTTACAACTGGTAGTATATATCTGAACTGCATTTAAATGTTCCATTATATGCACAGTCCTTGTGTTTTACCAAATCATCTAAATCTGATGAGCCAAATACCAAAATTCTGTCCACATCTTGTTCTCTTCCATGTTTTGCTGAAGCTTTTGTTTCGGTTTGAAGGATTCATTAACAAAAGAAACCACTCGTTACACACAAATAAACAATTTCATCATCCACTATTTTAAGACCTGGTCTACTGGTCACTGTATCAGATCAGATCAGTCGCTCAGTCGTGTCCGACTCTTTGCGACCCCATGAATCGCAGCATGCCAGGCCTCCCTATCCAACACCAACTCCCGGAGTTCACTGAGACTCGTGTCCATTGAGTCAGTGATGCCATCCAGCCATCTCATCCTCTGTCGTCCCCTTCTCCTCCTGCCCCCAATCCCTCCCAGCATCAGAGTCTTTGCCAATGAGTCAACTCTTCGCATGAGGTGGCCAAAGTACTGGAGTTTCAGTTTTAGCATCATTCCTTCCAAAGAAATCCCAGGGCTGATCTCTTTCAGAATGGACTGGTTGGATCTCCTTGCAGTCCAAGGGACTCTCAAGAGTCTTCTCCAGCACTGTATAGATGACTATAAAGCTTAAGATTAATATAACATAAAACCTGTTTAGAAACTGTCAGGCCAACCTGTCAACCAGTTATTTTGTCTTTTACAGCAAAATTGCCTTACAATCAATAAGTTGTATGGGAACCTACTTCCTGCAAAGATAACAGAAAATACCGAACTTGTTTATTCAGAGACAATTATGAACATCCTTTGAGATGTGTAAAGACACAGATTGCTGAGATTTAAAACAAATTTCACAGGGTATAAGGATTTTTGCATAGAACACTATAGTAGAAATGCCAAATATTAAGAGTTGGAAGCAATATTAGAGGTCATTAGTCCAAACTCCCACTCATAGCTGGAATCTTCTCTGCAGCATTCCTTGGCAGATGGTCATCCAGCCTCCATCTGAATATTTCCAGGGGTGGGAAACACACCACTTTTCGAGATAACCCATCCCCTAATGACAGTTCCCAATGATGAAACATTCTCCGTGACACAGAGTCCAAATATGCCTTTCTTAATCCACCCATGGAGTCCAATTTCTACCACATTGGAGCCATAAAGGATGTCTTCACCTTCTTCCACCTTGATGAAGATAAGCTCTCAGTTGCCCCAAAGTCTTCCCTGCCTCAATTTAATAGCCCCAATTCCTCCATCTTTTCTTCCATGACCAACCCTTACCCACCCAAATGAGCAGAAGATCAATACCCCAAAAATGTGATTCCCCAGAACTGAACACAATACTAATGTGATCAATCGATGCTGATACAGCAGAACTTTTGTCTCTGTATGCTGAAGTTTTATTTTTGTTCATGTAGCATAAAATTGCACCCCTTTTTCACCAGTCACATGACCCTGCTGACTTTCACTGAGTTTACAAAAAACTAATAATCCACACATTCCCACATGAACAATGAATGGCCATGTTGGATGATAGAGATTCCCTTTTAATCTAAATTCAAAATCTAACATATATTATAGATCCCTGTAAGGGCAGTTAGCTCATTAATTTTGGTCTGTTATTTTAGCTCCTCAGAAGTTTTTTCAACTACTCATCTGAGCTAAGTTCTAAACACAGGTTCCATAAAAAAATATCTCCCATGTTTTTAATCTAATCACTGATGAAAATGCCAAAGATAACCACATCTTTCACTTCTCTCTTTACCCTGACACTAATTTACTAGTTTCACAAGACCTAGCAGGGAGCCCTAAGTACGTAGGAATACAAAGTACATGGTAATTGCTCAATAAATTTGTGTTGAATTGAATGTACAGGTTTTCTACATCTGTTCAGCTAAAATCTCATGTGGTTCATATTGTTTTTTCTTGCCCATTGTATGTCACCAAGGATGATCAGATGCTTTGCTAAAACACAGTCATGTAGTAGAAAAGAGCACACTAGATTAGGTAGACCCAGATTTTAGTACTCGCTTGCTGTGAGTCTCAAATAGTCATTTTTAGTCTGTTTCCACTTTGTTTTTAAATGAGAATTATTATTATCTGGCCCGATACCCATGCGATTATTATAAGTAGAAACTGTAATAATATACGTGAAGATAGGCTATAAATTAGCAACTCCTAACTGCACAGTGTTAGCACTCATGATTGTGTTATGCCATTCTTCTGGTCTACTTATCAGTGTAGTATTGCATAGGCCAAAGAAATAGGATTCAATTAATACCACTTGTTCCTAATGACGCCGTAATGGATGCTAGTGATCATCACTTTATTTCTCCATGTGCTCACAAAGGACCCTCACCTAAAGTAATTCTGAATCTGGGGCTTTTTGTTATTTTATCCTCAAGTCTAATTCTACTACTTCTAAAGCTTTTCTTCTTATGAGTCTTCCACCGATTTCCTTCACAGGTAGTGAAACTGACAATGTGTATATGAAATTGCTGAAGCAGTGTGAGAATGAGAGCGTTTTTTCTTGCTCTCCCATCATGCCCATCGTCCACAGCATTTTTCAGTAGCATGGTTCTTCTATGAGTTAAAACTAATCCGAGCACCTTTAGTTGTGGATTTTGGTGTTTTCACATACCAGCAGCTGTCCCTACCTTCTTTGTTTCCCATTTTGACCTAGCTTCCATAACCTTAACTGTGCTGGAAAATTCAGTTTCTGATTCTATTTACTCAAACTCTGCAATGCTGTTTAGTGAATGGGAGTATAAGAATGTATGAGTGTAAGTATATGAAAAAGTATAACATTTTCATCTCTATCCTCCACTGTGGACACACACACTATTTTAAAACTTTAAAATAATTTTAGCCAGATTTTTTAAGCAGCAAAACCTTCTATTAATTTTGTTTTAAAAAGAAGAGGAAAGCACAAATCATGCAAAATGGGGATAGTAGAGTAGGTCCTTATAAATTCTTACCATGCTGATTACAATGAAAAAAGCCAAAACAAAAAACAAAAACTTCGTTTATGTGACTTCATCATATGAAAGCCGTGAACAGTTTTAACAACCATGGATTGATTCTTTATATAGACTCCCTTGACGGTCCATAATAATCAAAAAGGTATCAGTGTTTGTATTTCCCCTAGAAGGATGAATACCTTTATGAAATGAAATATAACAGCATTATTGCTTACCACCTCTGGCCTGGAGAATTTTATGTATGGACTATAAGGAAATTATTGAAATTTCTCAGAAACTGTAATGAATTGATTTGATTTATTACTGCTATTTTTGTTTGTGTCTTTTTTTTTTTTAAAGAAAAGCACTTGAACTTCCCCCATGGTGCTAAAATTGGTGAATCCAAATTGCTTTTGATAGACTGGATCTGGATGTTTATCAAGATGGTGATACACATCAGAAAAAAACTGAGCTGCTACTCATACAGGTCAAATTAAAGGCACAATTTGAAAAGGAAGTCATGATTTTATAACCTGTTTTATAATAATCCCAGAGCAGAGAATTCAGTTTATTCACACAAAGCTAATTAAACCCAAATACTGGCTAGAATCTAAACTATACATTTAACAGTAGACTAAGAGAACTTTCAAATAGTTCCACAAGTTTCAACAGAATAACTCATAACAGTCTAACCAACCTGATCCATAATTTGTGGATGTCCTGACATAGAGGATGTGGAATTTCCACTGGATTCAACACAAAATGTGTCCACATAGTGCTTTGCTGTTTAAGGAGATGTTAATTGCAATTCTCATATCTTTCCACCATTCAAGGAAATGTTAGGAACCATAAATTTTACTGCTTCACACAAATTGGTTATGATTACAAGTTGTCTGGCAAAGAAACGCTGAAAGTTTATGTAATGTTTCCAACTCAGGAAAGGTAGTTGGTAGATTATAGATTTAGTAGCTTAGAAAAGAACAATTACAGACAACAGTGCACATTTATATCTAGTCCCACTCTTAGTCCCATAAAGACAGAGCTTTTAAGAGGTTTTCAAAAATCCCCTTGTTGAAAAGAGTGTCTTAAAAGCTTCGGTCAAGGTCTAGTTAGCCCATTTTCATGAAAAAACTGGGAGACTCTGCCAAATTGGTAAAGAAGAATTATCATTCCAGAATCCTAGGAACATGTCCCTCTCTGCAACCTTCCAACAACAAAATTTCAAATTCAATATTGGCAAAATGTTACAGACACTTGTTATGTGCCAGGAACAGTTCTATACATTCTATAGGAAAGAAAGGGAGAGAAAATTCCTGGCCTTCATGGAGCCTACATTCTACCACAGGAGGAGGCTGGGACAGAGAAGAACAGAAAATTAGAAAGAGGAAAGAAAATGTACATTAGTGATTAAGGTTTTAATGAAAAGAACACAAGGTGATCTGATGGTGTGCCTGGGCAGTTCCTGTAGACTGGAATAGCCCCAAAATTCTGTGAAGTATGTCTCCTCTCCCATCCATTCTCCTCCCTGTAGACAGAGTGATACTTTGGAGTGTAGTTGGCTAATATCACTCCCACTCTGTCTCAAATGACTTTCCTTTGCTCAGAGGACCAAATCTCCATCCTTAACATGGCTGGATGGCCCTGAAAGGTCTGGTTCTACCTGCCTCTCTGTACCGTGCCTTCGTGTGCTACATTCTGTATATTGGCTGTTCAGCTTATATGTCTTCATAATCAGTTGGAACTTTTCATCTATGGGCATGACTTCTGATTCACCCAGTAGTAGACCAGAAGCCCCATGCAGATAGGGACCACACCTTTTTTTTTGCTCACCAGTGTTTACTGAGCACCTTGCACAATTTCTGGGTACATGATAGATGCTAAATACACCTTTGGGAATGTGTGAATGCCTGAGAGAGCCATTCAGGGATCTCAGATACCAATGTACAGCAGTTCCCAATACCAGTCAGATCCATGACACAGGGGCTAGTGATTTTTTTCAAGTACAGTTTAAAACCTGTTGTTTCTCATCAAAGTATTTTGAGTAACTATTATGTACAAGGGTTAATACTAGACATTGAGAAAATAAAAAGACAAAAATGCCCAGCTTCTGTCCTTGGGGAATTTGCATCTTGTTTAGTCTTTCCATAAGTCAGGTAACTCTCAGGTAGACTGTAGCAAGTATTCATTTATTTATCCAACCAAAAAAAATGTTCCAGGAGGTACTCCATGAAGCCCCTGTCTTTACACAGTTATGGTCTAATAGGGAAATCAGACTTAGTCCAATACTCAGTGAAATACGTAAGTGCCACTGTGGTATATGTAGTGGAATGAAGGACTGCTCTGAGACTGTATAATGGGGCTTGGAGAAGGCATGTGGTCTATATTTGGTGAACTTGGAGAACCGAAGTCCAGGAAAGGGTTCTGGAGGAGAGTGTACTGTGTGCCAGGCAGAAGTGGATGTGGCTTCCCCTCTCAGGTATACTTCATAGACCTGAGGACAGGTCGCTGTTGCCAGGACAAAGACAAAAGAGGAATGTGTTAATAGTATTTGACCTTCTACTTTAAAGAACAGACAGAATTATTGTTTTCTCAGGGCATATGCCCAGTATTGGTCATACGGTGGTTCTACTTTTTAAGGACCCTCATATGGTCATATGGAAGCTCTATTTTTCGTTTTTTAAGGAACTTCCATACCGTTCTCCATAATGACTGTATCAATTTACATTCCTGCCAACAGTGCAAGAGGATTTCCTTTTCTCCACACCCTCTCCAGCATATGTTGTTTGTAGATTTTTTGATGATGGCCATTCTGATTTGTGGAATGGGGACAGGGATGGGAGGGAGGTTATGAAGGGAAGGGATATATGTATACATTCAGCTGATTCACATTGTTGTACAAAAGAAACTAGCACAACATTGTAAAGCAGTTATACTCCACTAAAAAAAAAAAGAAGAGGTGGAAATTAAAAACACATTACTCTGGGTAAATCCAGAAGGGCAGGCTAAGGAAATGGCAAGAAGAGGCCCAAGGCAATAGAATTGGGAGGATCTGGAAGGGTTTGCAGTCTGGGTTGGTTTGAGAGTTTCAAGCCTGAAAGAGGTAAGAGGGGCACAAGGACAGAAACAGAAGTTGAAGAACCTTGTGCAAGACCGAGAGTGCTCAGAGATGGATCGATACTCACCTTCTCCATCTCCTGCACACCTGTGGTCAGGATGTCAGAAAGGCCAAGCCTGGTGGCATCCTGCCCTCCCCCTCAAACTCATCACTCCCCAGCAGCAGCACTTGACTCTTTCCATTGGCTCTTTTGCCCAAGGTGGTTCTTTTCTCTTCATGGGGACTTGATCCTGTATCTTTCCCTAACGTCTACCATGTGGTCTCTCTTTATCTCTACAGACAGGTTTCTTCAAATGACAGTCTACATTGCCCCTCTCCACTTGCACGTGTTGCTCATTAAGGCTTCAACCCACTGCTATCTGTCTTCCAGGTACTATTGCTCCTTTGCACTGCCCTGGCCAAGGTTATCCATAACCCACCTCCTGGCTCTTTAGCATGTACTTTCCAGCCTTTATTTCACTCTACACCTCTCTGCAATGTTCAATACTACTGACTCCTATCTGCTCCCAGAAACTTCTTTCATTAGTTTTCAGAACTCACATCTTTTCTCTTTTCTTAGCCGTCTTTATGGAGTCCTTTTTCTCCAACCACATCCTCTCATACAGTGTCCCTGGAAGCAGACTGGGCAAGGGGACGGAGGGGTAGAGAGTTACCTGCAGAAGGTTTTTTGGGGAGGACCCTTGAGAGATGCACCTGCAAGGAGGAAAGCAGACAGGCATGGGCAGAGGGGAAAGCTGACCCGCAGGGAGGCTGTAGCCAAGCCTAAGGGGAGCCCTAGGGCCAGAATAACCCTTGAGAGTTGTCCCAAACTGAGGCCAGGGGGTTGGATGTTTGTGTCAGCCAGTCACTGGCGACACGCCACCATCTGGGAGGGTTGTGATGTTTGGCAAAGCAATTCCCTGCGCTGAGAGGGATTCCTGTTGAGGGACATTGGCCGCTATGAGGACCTCACACTCCGCACATCAAAACTAAACTCACTACTTCTGCTCCAACACTCTTGCAAACCTACTTCTTAATTCCCCATCTTTTTTAATGGCAGCAGCACTCACCTGGCTGGATTTCTAGAGCCAGGCATGTTCCTCTCTTTCTCTTCATGTCCTGTTGCCAAATAATCACCATGTCCTGTAAATTTTACCTTTTTAATACCTCTTGCATCTTTCCCTTCCCTCCATTTTTACTGCTAACGCTTTGGTTTAGACCCTCATTTCTCACTGCCATTCCTCCCAGTGGGCCCCTTTGTCCAGTCATGACAGACTGTAGTCTACCACTCTGTTTTGTACAAAGTTTAAAATCCTTTGACTGGCTTCTCATTGCTCTGAGGTCAAGTCTAAACTTCTTGCATGCATGCATGCTAAGTCGCTAATTTGTGTCTGACTTTGTGACCCTATGGATTGTGGCCCACCAGCCTCCTCTATCCATGGGATTCTCCAGGCAAGAATACTGGAGTGGGTTGCCATGCCCACCTCCAGCGGATCTTCCTGACCCAGGGATCAAACCCTTAAGGTGTCACGAAAGTCATTTCATGATCTGCCTTTCTTGTCATCTCCCTCCCTTTCTGAATTCCCCTTGAATACTTTTTCCTAGCTAACTGACCCTCAAGAGTCTGATGAACATAGGCAACTCTTGAGGTTTTAGGAAGGCAATCCACACACCAGATCACATTATATTTGGAAGTGATTTCATCTCAGTCAGAAACAAAGCCTTTGGCCCAGAGCAGTGATAAGCAAAGCATTTCATTAAATGCCAGTATTAATCCCAGGGGGTCACGTGACCTTTGGAGCTGCCCAACCTTGGCAAGAAGACGGCTCTCGCCTGCCTGCTGGGCTAATCTGAGACCAAATGTTGCCACTAAACCTTTATTGAGCATGACGTATGCACTCAGCTGTTAACGCTGATACATTCTCAATGCCACGATCAGGTACCATTCCCCGGGCATTTATACAGGCTGCACGTTGGGATAGACAAAAGAGAAGCAGGGTCACCCCCAAGTTAGTGAGGGGCAGTGGGGACTCTTGTCACCATGTGCCTGGTGGCAGTATGCTGTGTCTTGTTTATTCTCCCCATCAGGCCAGATAACATCAAAAGCAGGATATAAATTCTCTTCATTGGTCTTATGTTACAGGAAGCATTCATTGCATATTTCTGGTCCTAATCATGGGCAGAGAAAGAAAGAGGGGGTGAGAGAGACAGAATCAAAATAGGAATAATCAGAGACATAGAGGGAGAGAAGTACCCAAAACTTGTTATTTTTGAAAAATAACTTCTGGTGAAGGCAGAGCCCGCTCTCTGAAGAGTACAAGCCAAGTTCTTCTTTAAGAGTAGCAAGTTCCCCTTTTGATCTTTGGTGGGGAACCCAACACCACCAGGACAGCCCCCAACCATGGACAGCTGAACTCAGCCTCCCAGCCCCTCCGGTGATGAGGGATGTTTTCGTTTGGTGTCAGCAGGACCTGACGGCAGTTTTTTGGAACCACGGCTGGCTTTCTCCTCCTGTCCCCCTGGCCCAGTCCCCTCACTCGGATTTCAAGCCTGCCCCTCCTGAGCTGCCCTCTTACATGGGCTTTCTTCTGGCGCTCCTGAATGTTACCCTAGAGGGGGCTACAGCACCGCAGGCTTCCTCCTCGCCGCCACCATTTGCTGTTGTTGGCTCCAAGTCTCTTGCCTGGCGCCAGCTCTTCAGCAGTCAGCAAGGACCCTGAGCTCAGCTTATCCAAACAGACAAGCCAGCGCAGAGAGAATCTGGACCCGCAGGGCAGCCCCTCTCTCCCTAACCCCTGCCCCCGCCTTTGCATTCTGAATCTAGTCTGTGCATTTCACCAAATGTACATTTCACCAAGTGGACATTTCACCAGGTAGGCATGGTCCCCAGCGCCCAGGCAGTCAGGGCCCCCAGGGCTCCCTTCCAGAGCTATTGTACCCCCTCCCCATCCATGCACACTCCCCTGCTGTATGATGATGAGGGGGCAGCAAGCCTTTTTCTTACTTATTCTTTTTAAATAATTCCATATTGATATTTGGCAGAGTTTCTCTTGGAAGCTCCCTGTGCACTACATTCAAGAAGATGGTTAGGAAACAGAGCCTTCTTCCCTAGGTCATGACCGGCCACCCTGCCTAGCCAGCATTGGTAACTCCCTTGTCCCTTGGGCAATGTGGTCACCTCTGGTGCCTTTGTCTTCCTTTTCCTTGAATAATGTGTTCTAGCAATGCAATAAAGAATACATAACTTCCTAACAACTGGATCTACTCTTTATAAATCCAGTAAGGATTTACTCTTCTTACTGGAGAGATTCAGTTTTTAGGAACATAGGGCAGATATGAGGAAATGAGAAACATCATCATAATGACCACATTTTTTGAAAAAATTGAATACTTACACTGTACTTTGTTTGCAACTATACCCTCAGTCTTCAGAGTAGTGCGTGCCTGGCTCCCAGACGCTTAATCAGTTCTCATTGAACAAATGCCAGGCAGTGTGCTAAGCACATTACATTATCATCTCATTTCATCTTCATTCAGTCCTGTCATTTGATAGATAATTAAATGGAGATGTAGAGGATGATCCATGAGTCCCGGGTCATATAATAAGAAAGTAGTCAACATTTTGATCTCCAGTGTGGTTTGAGCCTAGGCTCTTATTACATGACAATGCTTCATATCATCCAGTAACTTGTTATTTTTATTCAATTTTTAATCAACCCCTAAATCCTCAAGATCATACTAACCACTTCAGATCACGCTTAGAATTTTCTTATATTCTCATGTAGTCCATTATACTTGGCATTATGCTTTTACATATCCAAGCAGTTCTACTGTTGTGTGGTAGGCATTTCTGTAAAGGCTTTTCATCCTGGGAAATATGCAATAAAACTAACAGGATTATAAGAAAATTAAATCAGGGCAGGCCATTCAACAGTGGTGGAACTTAGGGAGTAGAACACCCATAAAAACAATAACAAACCTGAAAAGCACTCGCACCATTTAAAGAATATGTAAATACCACGAGAGATATAGGACTTTACCTCTAAACCAAAAAGTAAAGGTAGCTTAATAGAAGGGGAGAACTGTTGGGTAATGGAGGAAGAAAAAAATGCACCAAGATGGGAGAACCAGCCACAAACACTTGCCAGCAGAGCACATGGCCTGAGAACTGGGGGAGAAGATGGAGCGTGAGGTGTGGGGCAGGACGCCGCAGCCCTCTGCAGCTGGCCCAGGGTAGGTAAGCACTGTGTCCAGCAAGGGGAGGGGAACTGTATGTCAGCCACGAAGATTCTAATGATTCTGACTTCGTTCCTCCACCTCCAATATATAAATCGTTTTGCAGTGGAGAAACAGGAGACTCTTCTTCCCCTAAGGAAGGTAAATTATTAGAGGGGCAAAGAACATTTTCTATCTCCCCACCGCTCAACACTTTCCATATCCCCAGCACATAACACTTAGTACAGTGGCAAAGCATTAGTCTCCATCTCCCTCTCTTGTCAAAGAATGCATATGTGTACATGTTACTAGTTTTTTTTTATAAAACCATATATATGTGGATGACAGTATATCATTTATATAACTGACCCTGATAAATAATCAAGTCCTTGCTTCTGAAGGTATGTGTTAGTAGTAGTATATTTTTCTTAAATACCCTTTAGCTTTGTATTTTGTATATAGTATTGCTTAACATAAATGTGCAAACCATGACAAAATGGATGGTATGGTCAGTTTTATAGATTATGTAGTGTTAGAAAAGGAAATAGTTTGATTTCTGAATCAATATCCATCCTTGCATTCATTTATCTATCAACAAGCACCTATTCTGGACCAAACACCATGCTGAGAATTAGGTTATAGTGATCAGTCTAACAGAGTTAATTCATAAAAAATATTTTAGGTTAGATTTTTGAATGAATAAGAATGACACTGTATTTTAGTCAATAATAGACTGTTTCAAATGTATATCTCTTCAATTCAAAGCCAAATATTTCTTATTTTATAAGTAGCTTTTCTTAAAAATTGTCCCCAATTTAATATCTTATATACCATACCATCTGGAGAGGTAATCATATTTTGGAGATTTTTTCAGCAGAATTTCTTTTATTCTAATGATCATTATCTGAGAAGTAAAAATAGGAAAGGGGAAAATCAAAAGAAATGTTGTTTTATTTACCAGAGTACTAGGAACTTCTTTCCTTCAAAATGTATTTGATTGAGCTCTTAATATTTTAGCATGTAGCATATGTTCTCCTCGAGACTATTCTAAGGCCTAAATCAGCAACTTACCAAAGATGGGCAATAACTTATCATGGGCAATTGGAAAAGGAAATGTTAGGATACTATTTAGCCAGAAAAAGGGATGTAGCATACTGATTATGCTACAACATGGATGAACCCTAAAATAGGATGCAAAGTGAAAGAAGCTAGACATAAAAGGGAACAGATTGTATGATTCCATTTATATTTAGTGTCTAAAATAGGCAAACCCATGGTGACAGAAAGATTAATCAGTGTCAGGGGCTGGGTGGAGAGAGGAGTGAGGAGAGACTGCTCATGGATGTGGGGTTTGTTTAGCGGGGGATGGATATGTTTTGGAATTAAATGTTGGTGAAAGTTGTACCACTTTGTGAATGTAGTTGATGCTGAATTGCATACTTGAAAAGAGCAGATTCTGTAGCATGTCCATTATGTCTCAATTTTTAAAAAGAAAATGCTGACTCTATTCATTCTTCTTCTATCTGTTCTGTGGCGCAACCCAGACTAGAGACAGATTCATATGGGCTGGCAAATATTAGTTCTTAATCACAAGGCTGCTCTAAAGTCTTAATTCTAATCAGTTTTAAAAATAGGACAGGTTTTCAAATCCAGGGTTTTCCTTCTGGGGATAGAAGATCTGGGAAATTCACTGTAGACTAGCGCAGGAAGGAAAAGACTTGACTACAGAAAATACAAACAAGCTAAAGCCTCTGGTGTAATGTCAGAAGATGAAGAATGGCACGATGCCTCTTCAAAGATCTGCTGAGTTTGTAAAAGGAACTCATTTTTTTTCCTATAATGGGAGATGCTAAGAAGAACAAAATAAAATCTTTAGATATGTGTGTCCCAGGAGGCTTAGAAAGTAATGATCTCAGCCTGGGAGGGATAACATTTGAAATACAGTCTCTCCAAATGGTTGAACATAAAGTTTTGAGCTATGTTACCTGGAACAAAAGTCCTTAGTTAAATTTTTAACAAAGTTTTTGGTGCTGTAAAAGTATACAAATATTTAAGAGGCAAAAAATATGTGCCAAATCAAACACAGTACATGGCTACTTTGGAATGGAAGGACTATAATGGCTGTTACAGTAGTATACACACACCATGTGTGAATACACTTTTGGCAATAGGAAAATAGCTGCTGGATTTTCACTGTGGCCTTGTGTGTTAGAAGTGGACAGTTCTTTAACTCCCTTCATACTTAAGACTCAAAATATATGTTGAAGATGTCAGCTAGAGCTTCATTCTAAAAGAATCATTATATCCAAGAGCTTGGTTTAAATTTTATACCTCCAAGTAGCTTAGGATGTTTTAAAAAATGTGTATTTTTATCTACATAGCAGATCTTCAGCTTCAGTCTTTCAGTAGTAATATGTTGTAAGTTCGAGGAAAATATGAGAGAGAGAGAAACAAAATATTCTATTCTCTGAAATTTTGCCAAGTGTTTATTAAAGGTTTAATTTATATCTTGTATGGAGATTTTTCAGAGGGCATTATTCAGGTTCAAAGTTGGGAGACACTGCCTTCTAGATAGTTCCAGACAGACATTAACAGCTCAGTTGGATGTATGTTTTGTGCTCTCTCAAAAAGGAAACAAATAAAAGATAAATCTGAATCTTCAATTTAGTTGTTTTTTTTTTTCTTTAAAGCTTACTAAATCTCTTATATGTGCTAGATATTTGTTTTTACAGTGCCAGAGGAGAAAGTTAACTACAGGATTATAAAACAGGTTTAATAACTCACCTCCAGCTGCTGTGATAAGGAGAAGAACCTGATACCATATTCTTTTCCCTTTAAACATTTTAATAAGATAGAGCTCAAGACAGGTGGCTTTGCCATCATGTTTTAATTTGGGAGTGCAAGAGGGTGCCATCTAGTGGCCATACCGGTCATTGAGTCTGGGCTGTCCTCCCAGGGCGAGCCCAGTCAAGGAAAAGCAAATAGGAACTGAGTTTCTGTTTAGCTTTCTGCTACCTGCCACAAGTCAGCACAGTACCTGGTTTTATAGAACTGAACGGTGGTTCCGGCTCCCTCTGTGCCCAACCCCTAGTCAATGATGCTGTTAAGCAATATCTTTACAAGCTTGTGTGTTAGGTTTCCAGTCTTGCAGTTGCCACTGCCATCTGCTTAAAATGAAGGCTTTGGGGGCCTGGATATACCTCTTTCCAAATGGCCAGCCATGCAGGGCTTTGAAAATCTGGCCTTTGATGTGTTTTATAGGGATAAGAAAACATATATTAAATTCAGCTCTGCTGTACACACTCAGCCACATAACCGAGTCAATCCTAAAGTTGTAATTTCATCTTCAGTTTTTTTGGAGCTTAACTGTTCTAGCTTTCCTGTTGCTAATGACATCATAGGAAGTCACTGATGAGCTGACAACCTTTTATGATCTAGCTGAGGATACATTACTTTTGTCTTTCTTTTTCAGTGTATAATGAATACCAGTGCCTGTGTAAATGTTAAAGAATTACCTGCAAAAGAAAACGAAAACTTCTTAGAAGTCGAGTGAAAGGCAAAGCCAGTGAGATGTTCTTTGCAGGGTTTTATCTTTTGCTTTTTAATCAGCCACGAGAGTTATAGGAATAGAAATCATTCAAAGTTGGAAGGTGAAGGGGAGAGAGGGTTTGTAAGCAGATGAAGGCTGGAGATTATTGGAGAGAAAATGATTTCACAAACCAGCTTGGGGCGAATCAGAGGTCTGGTGAATTTGCAGTTCTTTCTCACCGTTTTTTGTTTTTTTTCTAAGTTGCTTCAGTTGTGTCCAACTCTGTGCCACCCATGAACTGCAGCCTACCAGGCTCCTCTGTCCATGGGATTTTCCAGGCAAGAGTACTGGAGTGGGGTGCTGTTGCCTTCTCCTTAGATGTGTGCCATTTTTTAGTTTCTCAGTAAGGATATGGAAGAGCTCTGCTGTATATCTGTGGTCCAAATCTTTAATTCAGTGTGCATGCTTCACAGTTCCAGATCATCAGAGTTGGGAAGAAGGGGAACTACTATCTTAGAGGACAAAAGCTAGGACTTTTCTCTTTATAGAAATATTTAACATATTGCCATGTGCATTTGGATAGATGGTTTATATATGCCACAAGCAGAAATGAATCTGGAGTGTAAAGTAATAAATCTTTTTTTGATCGTGGAGTAGAAACAAGTGGTTGTGAAAGGGAGGGAAGTAATTTTGTGTTTTAATGACAGAGATGTAGATCATTTTCAAATTTAGGTAAGATGAACAATTGTGTGGCCTGTACTATTAAAACAACATTGATATCGTAGGTGAGTGTGTCCAGAAGCCATTTTATTTGGAGGATAAAATGGACAAAAGAAAGCTTGCAAGCATTTAGCATCGAATCAAGAATACAGGAGAATGGCTTCATGGTTTTAGAGAATTCTTCAAATCTATTTTTTTTTGAATTGAGGTATAGCTGCTTTACAATGTTGTGTTAATTTCTGCTCTACAGTGAAGTGAATCAGCTCCATGCATACATATATCCTCTCCGAGTTTCCCTCCTATCCTCTCCTCATCGCAGCCCTCCAGGTATAGTTGCTTTACAATGTTGTGTTCATTTCTGCTCTACGATGAAAGTGAATCAGCTCTATGCATACATATATCCTGTTCGAGTTTCCCTCCTATCCTCTCCTCATCCCAGCCCTCTAGGTTACCGCAGAGCACTGGGCTGAGCTCCCTCACTGTACAGCAGGTTCCCACTAGCTATCTGTTGCACACATGGCATTCGTGTGGGAAATGAATTCATCCCACCCCTCCCACACCCACATGTCCGTTTCCTACATCTGCATATCTATTCCTACCCTGCGAATAGGTCCATCTGTACCATTCTTCTTGATTCCATATACATGTGTTAGTATACTATATTTGTTTTTCTCTTTCTGGCTTACTTGACTCTGTATGACAGACTCCAGGTGCACCCACATCTCTACAAATGACCCAGTTCTGTTCCTTTTAATGGCTGAATAATATGCCATTGTATATAGGTGCCACATCTTTATCCATTGATTTGTTGATGGACATTTACATTGCTTCCCTGTTCTGGCTATAATAAGTAGTGCTGCAGTGAACATTGAGGTGCATGTGTCTTTTTGAATTACTGTTTTTTTCTCCATATATGCCTAGGAGTGGGATTTCTGGGTCATAAGGTAGTTCTATTTTTAGTTTTTTAAGGCATCTCCATACTGTTCTTCATAGTGGCTGTATCAATTTACATCCCCACCAGCAGTGCAAGAGGATTCCCTTTTCTCCACACCCTCTCCAGCATTTATTGTTTGTAGATTGTCTGATGATGGCCATTCTGACCTGCGTGAGGTGATGCCTCATTGTAGTTTTGATCTGCATGTGAGCTCAAAAGATCAATGTGAGAATTAAGTACCATTTGCAAAACACTCAGCGCAGTGACTGATCCTCTGTATGTTCTCAATAATTTTCCTTCCCCATTAGCTGCATAAGCCAAGAACATTTAGAAGATTTAGAATAGTGATGAGAGTGAAGTGAGAGCCAAATGATGGTATGCAGAGATGAGGGTAGGCAAACAGCCTTGAAATTTCATCCAAATGTAAAAATGCCATATTTAATGTTTTGCCTTCTACCAGTTAAAATAAAACGTCTGTGAATTTTACCAAGGGACTAATAACATCAGCAACCACTAATGCTGAGCACTTTCTTTGTTCCAGATGCATCCTTTATAAGTCTTATTTAATTTTCTCTCAGTAATTCAGTAGGGTAGGTTCTGTGATTAGCTTCATTTCACAGGTGAAAAAACTGAAATTCAGGGAGTTTAGGTAGATTGTCTAAGATTAAATAGAATGTTCTGGATCTGGGATTCCAATCCAGTCATATATATTCCCAAGTTCAATTCTTGAACACTGTGCTGTTCTTCAGTCAGATAAATGCCTGCACTCGTTTTCTTTGGTAGAAAAGGGTCCTTCTCAAGTTTGAAGTTCCCTTTGGGATTGTTCTGGCAGTGACAACCAGTTTCTCTTCACTGGCTTGGTTTAGTGGTCCCTAGAACTTAAAACTGATTCCAAAGCTCCCCAGTCTGTCACTATTATTAAGCACCAAATATATGTTTTATCTTCAGGAGAAAAAAATTAAGATCATGGGTAATAAGTGACCATGATTCAATATACAAAAATGAATTGGATGTTGGATCTTCATCAGATTTCATCTAAATTCCTAAATATAAAAATGATGTCCAGGTTCGATGCACGATGCTGGATGCTTGGGGCTGGTGCACTGGGACGGCCCAGAGGGATGGTATGGGGAGGGAGGAGGGAGGAGGGTTCAGGATGGGGAACACATGTATACCTGTGGCGGATTCATTTTGATATTTGGCAAAACTAATACAATTATGTAAAGTTTAAAAATAAAATAAAATTAGAAAAAAAAAAATGATGTCCTTGTCCTGCACCTTTAATCACAGTATGTACATGTAAAATAGTTCTTCAGTCCTATTATTTATGAAATAGATAGTAATCTTTGGTATTTGCTTTATTCTAAGGTTTCAAAGTTTTTGTCCTTCATTTTATCGATGGGGAAACTGAAGACGTAAGAGATTCATGCTAAACAAAGAATTTTCCAAGTGGATACCAAGAAGGAAAATACTAACCAAGACTCATATATAAAATATTAGAAGTATTTGACAACCCACTTGCTTGGAGACATCTTGAAAACTGTTTGCATTTTTTATAAAACATCTTTGATTGCCCTTTTCTCCATGTATGTAGGAAGTCCAATTTTTATAAACTACATTTAAAAAAATTTTTTTAATAACTCTTGTCAGAATAATCAGAACCAATGCTTACTATACACAATATACTGTGTCAGATGCCTTTTAGATATTGTTACATTTAATTCTTGGGCTTCCCTGGTGGCTCAGTCAGTAAAGAATCCACCTATAATGCAAGAGACCTGGGTTCAATCCCTGTATCGAAGACCTAAACTAAAGCTTACTTCCAAATTCTCAGTGGGAAGGTACGTACAGAGGGAGAAATGTTGATATACGTATTAGTCTGGATTTGTGCTGGCAAAATGATTTTCTCAAAGCCTTTAATGATAACTAAAAATATTCTGATGCTCTGGGTCTATTTCTCTTTAAAATGCAAGAAATAAACTGGTACAGGGTTTATGTTAGTCGCGGAGTCACCTCTGCCTCTGCAACCTCCATGGACTGTAGCCCACCAGGCTACAGGCTTAAAGGTGGGATTTAAAGTCAGTCAGAAGTCTACCAAATTTCAAAAATATTAATCACAAAAAAATCAAAGAGCAAGGATGCAGATGCAGGCAGTCAGGAGGGACGGTTATTGCTATCTGAATATGCAGACCCTAAACTGTAAAGCTGATCAAATGGGTCCATTTCAAGCCTGGACAATCTTTTACAGTCAATTAAGGTACTCAAGGCAGGTTGGTTCCAGAACTAAATGGAATCAGCATATCTAAATATAGATAGAACGCATCTGAGCGCACTCATATATTTCTAACAGCATATGTTCTTACCCAGGTATTACCTAAAATACAGCACTTGATGTTTGTGGCAATACTGTGTGTGTTAAAGCAGAATTAGGCCTCCCTTGGACTGTATTCAAAGAGGTTTGGATCCAAAAGTACCTTGAAAAGACTTCATTGTGAGGTGACTTCCCATAAAAGGCAACCACCAGCATGGACTAAAAGACAGCCCTGAGGGGCAAAAAGTTGCTTGAAAATTTAAAATGGACCTGAACTTCTTTAAAAAATTTTTTTTTCCTTTTGCTGCAAAGGGAGGTGAAGCAATCACAAGATCTGGGCCACACAATCACTCTGATTGTTTACATAGTTTGTGACTCGTTTGGAACAATCGTAGTAGAGAGTGTTTTGAATTCTGTTTACCACAAGGAACAAAAATCAAAATAAATATTCAGTTGGCTTCATAATGAAGCAAATATTTTCTGTATTATGTAGTAATAAAAGTCAGCATGCATTGTAAATAAAGTTTGCTCACGGGCTTGTGAAAAAAAGCCAAATGTCGAATGACAGCCAGATTCTACTACAGAGCGAAGAGAGTTTAGAAATTAGTCGCAATCCCTGAAGCTGAAAGCTGCAGCGTGCTGTGTTTGGTTTGGGTCTTTTTTATTCTGTAGAAAGAGGGAAGTGTAAAGAGCCGGTGGGATTGGCTCTGTGCCCTCGGTGTCATTACTCATTGAATAATGGGGAAAATGAGTGCCAGATCATGGGGAGGCAGGAGAGGGGGACGCCGCACAGACCTCAGCTCAGGGTTTAAAGAAAGGGGGAAAACAGAGCCAATGGAAGAAAGCAAAGCGGTGGTATTGTCCTTCGGGTCGTTACTAGGGGGATCAGGCTGTTTGTTTCACCTGATGCAAAACAAAATATCCTGCAACTCTAAGTGTATATTTGGGGAATTAACAGCACACAGGGATAGGTGAGTTCTCCTGGATCGTTTTGTTAGACCCCCTTTGGATGCCTCTCTGTTTGTTCTTTCTTAAAGTAGACCACCTTCCTTCTGACAGTGTGGCATACCCCTCTCCCACGTGAGTTTGCTCCCTTTCTTTACAGGCATGGCCCTGGGGCCTGATGGCAGGAGCTCTTTTGAATGCAGAAGGGCACAACTTTAATCTGTAAAAAAGATTGCAGGTGTCAAGTACACAGGGCTCTGGACTTGTGGTATGTGAGCAGTACAGCTTGGTTTATAAATTTCTGTCCCAAGCATTGAAAAGTTTGGAAAACACTTTTCAGGCCTCCAACAAAACAAGAGGTTTTCCAGGCTCTCTCTTGCCCTCTCTCTCTCTTGCTTTTTCCCTCTCTCTCCTCATCCCTTTCTCCCTCTCTCCCTGCCTCCATCCCTTCCTCTCTCTTCTTCTTGCACCAAATATTTGTTTGACCAGAAAACAAGAGAGAACAAAAACCAATTAATAAACAAAACCTCAAGCCTCAATAATAAATCCTTTTAGAAATTTCTGAATACCCATTTAAGAATCACTTTGAATGTTTAGTTCTTTTATGATGCTTTTGTTGAGCTGCGCAGAAAGAATGTCAAGGCTGAGCTCTGGAGAAAGGCGCTTGGCACCGACCACTAACGGTCTGCTGCCAGCCAGCGTGGGAAGGACACGGGTACTGGGTGAGGCCGTCATCCACTCAGTGTCCAGGGAAAATTATTGCCATTGTAATCGCACATTGAGAAGCTTAAAAACTAGAACAATGAGATCAGGGCCAAATGTCACAACTGCCAGGGAGAAAAGGGGAAGAATTATAAAGGTCATGACCTACCTTTGAAAATTTTTACTTTCAAACTCCCTAAAAGAATTGAGAAAAATTGCCTACCAGAGGCATATTTTTAAAGTAGTATTGAACATATGTCACTGTAAGTTAAAATAGTTGCAAAGGCTGAATGATAAATATTGTCAATTGTAGCCATTTCTACTGGAATCTTAACACTATACCAATTAGACACATAATTAGCCATTACAAATACGTACTGGAATTCGAGTTCATGTTACCTTAATACATTTTATGATTGAAAGTTTTCCTCCTTTAACATTTTAAAAGTAAAAAGAACCAAATTATGATCACCAGAAAAAGGAAAAATAAGCAAAAAAAAAAAAAAAAGTGTATAAAATGAAACAATTTTTGTTGAATTTTCTATGTCCACAAGTCTCTAGGTTTGAAAAATGTCTTTCTGGGTTATATTATTTCAGTTATTATCAGTGTTCAAACAATAATACACATAATATAAATTTTGATAAGTAATATGCTTTATTAAAAATACTTCTATAGATATATGATTCTTTTCTTGTTTCCTAAGTAGTCTGTCAGGGGATAAACATTATTTATTGCCAGGATGAGACAGGGTTACTCATAAATCCTATTTCCTTTTTTAAAAAAGTATATCAGTATATATTTATATATTTAAAACTTATTAAGTGTCTACCAGTAACTCTTCTAGGCTGTGGGGATACAAGTGTGAACAAAACAGATAATAATCTCTCCTTTCTGGGCTCACATTCTAGTGAAGGGTGGCAGAGAATAACAAAACTAAGTAAGCAAAACTATGTATCACATGAGATGATGAGAATTGCTATGGAATAACGGAGCAGAAGAAGTATATTAATTGCCAAGAGCTGAGTGGAGGGAAAGCTACAGTATTCTAAATACGGTCGTGGGGAGGTTCAGACTAGGAAGGTAACACTGGAGCAAAGACCTGAAACAGAAAGATCAAACCATGTGTTGATTGGGGGAGTTGGGGAAGGACATGATGGGAAGCGGGGAGGATGTAGGGAAGTGATCTTTTTAGGCAGAATGAAAAGCAAATACAAAAGCTTGAGGTGGTACCATTTTCTAGCAGGTTTCATGAATAAGAGGCCAAAACAAGGAGGCCAGTGGGGCTAGAGTAGAAGGATGGAGGATTAATAGGCAATAAGAATAGGAGGGCAAGAAATCATATTTCTATTTTCACAGTTATTCATATAAATGCTAAAAAGCATTAATTACATAAAGGGAATGAATTTGAGGGTTGAAGGAACAAATTTTGTAATAATGTAACTGAGTTCTTTGAACTCCAAAAATCACTTAGTGATTACTCATCAAAATTTCTATTTAATAATTTATCAATTATTAATAATAGCTCAGTTATATCACATAAAAGCAAAGAATTATAAACGGCTTGACCAACAAAATGATTAGAGCCACTTACCTTCTCTGTTTCTGGTTAACCAAGATGTATTAATTAACCATACCTGCTGCTCTTTCTCTTTGAGGCACTTTGTTTAATTTAATATATTCAGGAAAAATTGGGAACATTGAAATATAGCCAATTAACTGTGCATGAGTGCATGCAAAGTTGCTTCAGTCATGTCCAACTCTTTATGACCCTATGGACTGTAGCCTGCCAGGCTCCTCTGTCCGTGGATTCTCCAAGCAAGAATACTGAAGTAGGTTGCCACGCCCTCCTTCAGAGGATCTTCCCGACCCAGGTTTCAAACACAGGTCTCTATGCCTCCTGCATTGGCAGGTGGGTTCTTTATCACCAGCACCACCTGAGAAGCCCCAACCTACTGTACCTTTGCCAATATGTCTTGATAAATGGTATTACCACATCCCATATTTTAAATAGACTTTTGTCAAAAACTTGAAATTAAGAAATACATCTGATAATGAACTTATGTCTGGAATGTATCAATATAAGACCCTCTCACAACTCAATGAGAAACAACCCCCGCAAAGGTGGACAAATGCTCTAAACAGACATTTCACTAAAGAATGGGGAAAGGTGGCAAGTTGTCGCATGGGAAGATGTTCAGTATCGTTCGTCATTGGGGAAAAGCATATTAAAAGCACAATGATCTACTACTTAATACCCTGCGGAATGACTAATATCTTAAATTTGACAATACCAAATGCTACAGGATGCAGAGAAACTGAAACTCTTATACTGTGGGAATGCAGAAAGGGACCGCCACTTTGGACAATAGTTTGGCAGTTGCTTATATTAATAACACGAACTTACCATAAAGTGCAACAATCTCCTTCCTAGGCAGTTACATGAGAAATGAATTATAGGGATATTTGTAGCAGCTTTATTCATAATCACTAAATACTGAAAACAACCCAAATGGTCAACAAGCAGTGAATAGATAAGCAAACGTTCATACGATGGATGTATAGTCAGCAAAATAAAATAGGGAGAAGATTAGCTACAAAGAGATAGGGTGATGGAAATAATCGGATTGCCATGGTGTTTAGGCAACTGTATATATTTGTCTAAACTCGTAGAACTGTATACCTAAAATAGATGGATTTTACTGTATACAAATTATACCTCAATAAACCTGATGTTTAAAAAAACACAAACATTTTGTAGCTGCAGATTTCATGCCCTCAATCAATGGGAAAAATATTTGTCATGTACCTTAATAAGCAAAATCAGAAAAGATCTTCCTTCAATTTTAATGAAAATGGATATGTTAATACTTAATTGCATGAAAATGATATCACTTTTTAATTCTAAGAAGACAGAGTCATACATATATTCATACATAGATACGTATATACATGCATATGGTAAAGAGCTTCCTGTGACCTGGACAAAACAAGTCAATGTCCCGTTAATATTCCTTACTCGAGTCTCTCTGTGCTGCTCTCATGCATGCCCTCTGAGATGACTCATTCTTTGATAATAGTTGGAGAATGGAAGAGGCAGTAATAATTGAATGAAAGTTGTTATCTCTCTCATTGCCCACCCTATCTGGATTCAGAATGGTTTTACATAGACCCAGATATTCTGTTCTTAAAGCTGCTTTGTCTTTACAGAAGATTGCATAAAACAGAGGAAGACAGGAACCTTGCTGTGGGTTGATAATGCCTTAATTAAAGGAGGCTTCACTGAAACCAATATTTTGAATCACTGTTTCATTCAGTGCCCCTAGTTTTGGAATACTAGGCCAGTGTAAGTTTCAGGTACTTTTGAAAAGCCAAATAACATGATTTCAAATTGGAGACTGGGATAGAAAGCCATCAGAACACCACAACTGCATGTGCAGTGTCCCAAAGTTTCAATTTTAGGGAAAAAAATCTATATAGAAGTTAAGAATATGGAGAGTCCTCCCCTTAAAACAACCATGTTTGTGTATTCCTTGGAAAGGCTTTGGGTGCCCTCATGCATACTCAGTATGAAGATCATACCAGTGCATCAGTTTTTATTGCAAGAGAATCTGCTCTCATTATATATATATATATATATATATATATATATATATAATATCTTTTTAACCTAGCTCACCATCAGTTTAGAGATGGTTTTATGTCTGTAATTTCCTATTTGATTTTACACCTGTAAGATTAAATACTGTCTAAATGAGGTTCTTTATGTGTACCTACATTATGGTGATATGAATGGGTAGGAAAGAGAAGTTATGTTACTGAAACCATTATTTGAGCAACTTTAAGAAAAGCTTTGCCACTTACATAAGTACTAGCTTAAAATTCATATGACTCAAACAGCTCTTGTGTAAATATATTTGTTTATCTTGCTACCCCAGAAATGAAACCTTATAATTTTCAGCTCCATGTGGTATTAATTTACTGTATCTGAACTTTTCATTTTATTGCATGTAATTCTCCGTCAAGTCTGAAGAGGCTGGAGGCCAAAGATTCGATGTAAATGTCTCAAGTATGCCCTGGATGTATGCACCCATCACTCTGTTTCCACTCTGTCAACTCAGGCTCACACTTTGTGCTCCCAGTTCAAGAATCCAGAGCACAGAGCTCTAGTTTAGTCTTCTCTCTCATTATTTCTGGTTCTGGTTTTTCTACTAGTTTGTATACTATTCTCCATTTTTTAAAAAACGGAGTCAGAACAAAAGAGAATTTAAGATTTCATTGTGTTTTCATAAAATACTTGATTTATATAAAAAATGAAATGATTACTGATGAGCAAATAAGAAAATCCAATGGCAAATTTATGCAAAATCAACCACATTGACTTTAAAGATACCTATGAGCTTTTTTGGACCTCCTAAGCTTTCTACCTTTTATTATTGTTTCAAACATGGACATAAGAACAAAGTGGAACTTTGTGTTTTACCTGTTTCAGTGATGCTGCCATTTTCCCGTTTATATAATTCATAGGAGTGTGCGTGTGTATGTGTATTATCTCTATGCCTGATTGATTAGGATTTTTATTAATCACTGCTTATGGATCTGTGAAATTTATACTATATTGAAAACTGTTTAATCCATCAAGTTAAAATGACTGTTCTTTGCAAAGTAAGCTTTAGGTATGAGAAATTTAATATGGAACCTGATAGCCTCCTACTTATAACATTATGATTTCTTTCAGTGTTTTACTGCTTGCTTATAAAAACATTTTTTGTTAAAACAGAATAGTGCATTCATAGTCACGATTGTATACAGGTACAAGTTGTTCACTTTTCTCAAACATTTGGAAGAAATACAAACAAAAACCATATGTTTTAAATATTCCACAGAATACCTTTCTCCCATTTGTTCCTATGTTGCAAACTTTTTTTAAGCTGGTACTATTCCTGAGACATACCACTAACTCTCCAGTTTTATGACAAGTATCCCTATATATATTCATAAATGTATTTTTCACTTAAATGTAATTTTTAAAACTAAACATTGAACTCCTAATTTAAGAAAAATCTATAGAGCAGTCATACATACAGGTCTCAAAGTCTCTTTAGCAGCTTGTAAGATGCTAGGCAAACCTGAACAGGCATCTAGTCTACTCTCCTTCTTCAGACAAATTGTTCTTCAGCTGATCCAAGCAGATGAGAATATAATTGATTTTTTAAAGCAGTGATTTTTAAGCATTTTTAGGCATGAACACAATTTAGTAAAAGTTATGAATCCTCTTCCCAGAACAAAAAATATACATCTGTGTACATATACCCACAGCACTTTACATTGAACTTGGCAAGGATCACCAAACCCATCCATGTGAAAGGGATCAAAATAGCCCCTATTTTAAAGAAAGAGACCCAACATTCTTGCTAGGTAACTCACTCTGTTTTGGGTAGTTTATAATCCAAAAATTCTTATCTCTAACTAAAAGCCCTCCCATTTCAACTTGTTCTCTTCATAAAGGTCATAAAGAACAGTTAGTCACCATTACCTTTCATATTCTTGAAGGCCATATTAAGCCACACCTTGGATATGTCTTCACCAAGATAAATAATCTCAGCTAAGCAATTCCAGTTTGGCTATACCTTTTCTCAGAGGCCTCATTATTCAATTCTTAATCATCTTTGTTGACTTCCTCTGAATAGTCTTCAAGTTTTCCATACTGCCCTGAGATTACTGAGCCTATACCTATTCTCAGACTGTAGCAAAGATCTACCTAAGAGGCCTTTGTGCTTAACAAAGCCACTATCCTGAGTTTGGTGGGTGCATACTTTTCCTGCCATGTTGGAAATCCCACCTTAACAAGTTGCTGCAAATTTCATCCGTGATACTCAATTGCTCAGTCGGCTGGATTTCCCTTTTGGGATACATGATATCTCTTCATCAGGCAAGCTGTGCTGTTCAGGCGTGCCATTTCCAGAACTCCAGGGGCATCGCTGACAGCTTGTGCAGTGGTAAGTAGAGGCCCTTCCCTTAGTACCAATGCATCCATTTAAAATAAGCATCTCTGAACAACTTTTACTACCTAGATTTCTTTGCTTCCGTTAATACATCTCTGTTTCACTTTCTTTTCCATTCAAAAGATTTTTAAAATAATGGCTTACTAAATATCAGTGCTCACACCTGCTTGCTTTAATCTCCCTGGAAACTCTTCACTACCTCCTTGTCCACTGAGATAGTGGTTCAAAGGTCAGTCAGTGATCACTGAAATTCTGAAGTTCTGCACCCCAACTTCACCATGAGGTCACTTCTGCTTTTTCTTTATCATAGCAATTATCACTATCTGAAATTACCCTGTTCCTTTATTTGCTTAATATTTTTTCATACCTATCCCCCTGACTAGAGTAGGCACTGAAAATCAGGCATCTTATTTGGCTGTCTCATTCATCCTGTAGTATCTGAAACAGGCCCTGACATACCAGGCACCTCCAGTAAACATGTATTTTGGGTGGTTTTTAATATAAACTGTCTCATCCCCTATTTATCACACTTCACAATCTTTAAATGCCATGTCCTTGCGAAAAATCTTTATTTTTCCACATACTTTATGTACATAATTACTTATTATTTTAGAGTGCTGTGGCCATCCAGTTATTGAGCTCACTTTGAGGTTTTACTTTTTAAAAAAACAGCAAAAAATGTTTTGCTAAAAGGGATGGGATTACTGACTCATTACTTAAAATAAGATTACATGAAAACAAATTTTGATAGACATACACCTAGAAAAAAAGAGGAATTTCTAGATGAGGCATCTCCTCTGCTAGAATACCCCTCCCTGCCCACCAGAAGCTGCTGTGGGTTCTGAGGAATCCTTTAGACAAAAATACAGAGCGCCAAAGGAGGAGGAGGAGTGGGAGAAAGCTATAGTGCCTCTCCTTTCCCCTCAGGACGGAGAACAAATTCCTATTTTCACTTTTCTGTATGAATGTTATACTTCCATCAAATTGTTTTAAAAAATCCTTTGGCTGACCTATTCCCTGCCTTAATTACAGGCAAAATTGCACTTAGGCATAACCAACATCCACCATCCACCAGGACCAAAACATGGGATGTGCCTGTGTCTCCAGTCAGATCCTTTAGATGGTAGACGTTGGTCTGTGGCCTTGGCTTCTAGTGTTTAAAACCAGTGGGTCAATTGGGTGCTTCTTTCCTCTGAGGAGAGAAATCCTTCTATGCAAACCCTGCCTCTTTTCCATGATTGCCAATGATGCCCATGAGATCTTCAGGATTACCTAGAAGTAATTATATAGAGTATGAAGGGACTTCAAAAGGCTGTTTCCATTTCCATAGTTTCCAAACTACTTTCAATGTGTCCTCCCGGAAGAAATACACTGTACATGGTCACGTCGTATGCATACGCCTACACTGAAACCTACACACACACACACACACCCACACACCCCTCTGAAATTAAAGTTTCACCAAATAATGCTTACCCTTAGTACAGGAGATGTACTCAATACTTTCCATTCTACTTTGATTGACTTATTTTTTGCCTTTTCTTTTTAATGCTAGTTGTTACACACTAAATTGATTTAATGACTTCTTAGTGTGTCACTACCTCCAGTTGAAAACTCATGCTTTCCCCATTCTGCAGGAAGGGCAAACATGAGATGTGATCACTTCACATAGTTTGACCTTAACCTTTCATGACACTTGGTGTCTTCTTTTACTGGGCGTCAATTCCCGAACTCAGTGATGGCTCATGTTAGGCTCTCCTCAGCTTATTTCAGAAGATTTCCAGAGCATCCTTAAAAGAGAAAGACTTTATCAAGGCTTAATATCCTATGAACAAGACTTGAGCCAGAATATGCCAAATCAGTCTTAATCCAATGACAATGGAAATTCTGAGTGAATTACAAAGACACTGCTTCCCCATGGGTGTTTTTTTTTTTTTTTTAATCCAGGGTCATAAAATTTTAGAGCTGGAAGAGACTTTAGCAAATCTAGTCCAACCCTTTGATATTAGGACTAAAACTTTTCCCATGCCCATTCTGAGAAGTTCAGAGCATGAGTCTCATTCCCTTATCAACAATATTTTTAAAAAACAGCTATTTACTGACATGAGCAGATATATTTTAAGCAAATAGACTTTTTACGTTTTAAGAAAACAAAGGACTAAACTGTTTTGGTATTATAGAAATACTATAAATAATCACTGAACTGTAGAGGCCTTACTCTCACATACTTGAGACAGTAATCTTCTGGGCCTGGATTTTCTGTTATTTAGACATTCAACAAATATTATTTGAGAATATAGTATCTGAACTCAAGCAGCTTATATTATCATGAAATACAAAATGCTTGTTTTCTACAATACAAATTATGTTATCCAAGAATTCAGACATCATAAACAATGTATCCTTTGTACTTCGTTGGTCAGACTTTATTAGTGTTTTATTGGACATATTTATTCTACTACTCTGGATCCTTGTTTCTTGGCATGGACTTACACCTTTTGACTTTAAGTCCTCTGTTGCACTTTGGATCCTACTTTACTAGCTGTTTTATTCATTGAGTCAATAAGTATGTATTGACTACCTTAGATCTGTCAAGCATATTCTAGACACTGAAATTGCAGAAGTCAATAGGAAAAACCAAGTCTTTGCACTCAGAGAATTTACATACCAGGGGTGGGGGGCCCATGATGAATAGAGAAATTCCCCTCATCCCCCATATCTGACTTAGTTCATCAGACTCTTTAGGAAAGTATTAAATTGCCTCAATTTTTTAAAAGAAAATTCCCAGATCTCCAACAGAACTAAGGAGATGAATATTTAAGAAATTGAGTTCATTGGATTGTCTAAAAAGTTGTGATCTCATTAGCCCACATTGCTGGATGTTTTGAAGAGCAAGCCCTGTATATGAGTCTCTCTGTTTGATTTTAACCCCTAAAAGAATGATAGTATTAACCAACAGTAATTGACAAAGAAACAAAAGGATGGAAGAGAGGGCTAGAAGGAATGTGGGAGGACATCAGGCTGTAGGGGAAGAAGACATTCTGAGAATGAAAAAGTAAGCAAGTATCATATTCCAGCTTTGCCAAGAATATTTTTGGAGTCATGACTAGACATAGTAACAAGGAAACCTACTAAAGCTCCCAACTCGGACAGAGTTGGATCTAGCAGAAGTGGGAAGACTGCTGGCACTCTGCTTCTAGAATTGCATTGTTTTGATGTTCTGACTCAAGTCTTAAGCATGACACTTCATGATTGACTAAGCTGTGGAGCAACCACACCCTATTCTTGGCAAAAATATACATCATATTACATTACAAGGATAGCACAATGGAAAGTTTTAAAAATAATAAATAAACACCGTATCTTATTTGTAAATTTTGTGAAGATTTTCAAGGACTTGCCTAGCTCCCTGACGAAACCTCTGTTTGTTTGGTGTATAAGATGTAGCACGCAGAGTCACTGCTTCAAAAATAAGCTCCTTTTCAGTTTTAACTTCTTCAGCCCTAACCAAGGGGAGACTCTCCTATTTAGTGGTAAAAGTAGATCCAGGTTTTATGGCTGGAGAGAGTCCAGGGCAAAGTGAAGCAGACGGTTGTGAAGAATTATTTATGGCGGATTTTGTGATGCCTGTGTCGTACTTTGATTTAATAGGGGGGAAAATGAAATCTGAAGCAGAGTGAATTCAATTTCCAAATTTTACTAGGTGTACATGCAGGTTTTATACCAGGGTACTATCGCTACCCCAAGCTTCTCTTCGTGGCTTTCCTTCTTTGCAAAAGTAAACTCTTCCTTAAAAAGACCTGTGAAAATACTGCATTGGATCATCCACAAAACTCTGCAGAATAACACTTTGAAATCTCAACAGGGAACCTATTCAGCTATAAGACACATGGTGGGTTTCATCCTTAGCATGATGAACAAACACATTTCAATGGCAATTACCCTCCAAAAGGAGAAATAAATACAGAATCCTAAAGTTAATGGCAACACAGATCACTTTTGCCAGTTGCTCCTAAAAATTTGGTATTGGCCCCTGAGTGGTATATTGGCCATTTAAAGATTTCAAACATTGTCATTTTGCAATGAGAATGAAATACTTGTTTTTACTCTAATTTTTAGTAAGTATGACTTTTGAAATATTTTATTTTCCTGTATTTTCCAAAAAATGGCATAGCAAGCAAACTGTTTTTTATAAGAAAGATAATACATGAATGCACAAGTTTAGTAAGCAGTGGTATCACATTCTGTTAACTGTAAGATTTTAACCTATATTAAAATATATTATTATTGATAAAAATAATTTTCTCTTTAATTTGGAGAGAAAATTATGTAATTTTGTATCTTATCACTCAGTGTGTGCTCAGTGGTGTCCCCACTCTTTGTGACCCCTCTGGACTGTAACCCCCGAGGCTCCTCTGTCCATGGGATTCTCCAGGCAAGAATACTGGAGTAGGTTGCCATTTCTTCCCAGTCCAGGGATCAAACTCATGTTGCTTGTTTCTCCTGCATTGACAGGCAGATTCTTTTCCACTATGCCACCTGAGAAGTCTTGGTTCTTATACCATTACTATAGATGTGTTTAGTGTATCATATTTGTTCATATGGAAGGATATCCCAAGCAACAGTTAGAACTGGACATGGAACAACAGACTGGTTCCAAATAGAAAAAGGAGTACGTCAAGGCTGTATATTGTCACCCTGTTTATTTAACTTATATGCAGAGTACATCATGAGAAACACTGGACTGGAAGAAACACAAGCTGGAATCAAGATTGCTGGGAGAAATATCAATAACCTCAGATATGCAGATGACACCACCCTTATGGCAGAAAGTGAAGAGGAACTAAAAAGCCTCTTGATGAAAGTGAAAGTGGAGAGTGAAAACGTTGGCTTAAAGCTCAACATTCAGAGAACGAAGATCATGGCATCTGGTCCCATCACTTCATGGGAAATAAATGGGGAAACAGTGGAAATAGTGTCAGACTTTACTTTTCTGGGCTCCAAAATCACTGCAGATGGTGATTGCAGCCATGAAATTAAAAGACGCTTACTCCTTGGAAGGAAAGTTATGACCAACCTAGATAGCATATTCAAAAGCAGAGACATTACTTTGCCAACAAAGGTCCATCTAGTCAAGGCTATGGTTTTTCCTGTGGTCATGTATGGATGTGACAGTTGGACTGTGAAGAAGGCTGAGCACTGAAGAATCAATGCTTTTGAACTGTGGTGTTGGAGAAGACTCTTGAGAGTCCCTTGGACTGCAAGGAGATCCAACCAGTCCATTCTGAAGGAGATCAGCCCTGGGATTTCTTTGGAAGGAATGATGCTAAAGCTGAAACTCCAGTACTTTGGCCACCTCATGCGAAGAGTTGACTCATTGGAAAAGACTCTGATGCTGGGAGGGATTGGGGGCAAGAGGAGAAGGGGATGACAGGATAAGATGGCTGGATGACATCACTGACTTGATGGACGTGAGTCTGGGTGAACTCCGGGAGTTGGTGATGGACAGGGAGGCCTGGCATGCTGCGATTCATGGGGTCGCGGAGTCGGACACGACTGAGCGACTGATCTGATCTGATCTGATCTGAAGGCCATCCCTGGTGGTTCAGACAGTAAAGAATCTGCCTGCCATGCAGGGCACTTGAGTTCAATCCCTGGGTTGGGAAGATCCCCTGGAGAAGGAAATGGCAACTCACTCCAGTATTCTTGCCTGGAGAATTCCGTGGACAGAGGAGCCTAAAGAGCTACAGTCCATGGGGTTGCAAAGAGTCAGACATGACTGAGTGACTAACACACACACACACAAGGTAGATGTAGATTAATTTCTCTTGCATTTTTATTAATCTACCAAACCACTATAATTATTAATCTGGTTTCCTAGAATGAAGTTTAAAGAAGAAATTGTATGTATTTGCAAAACAATGAGCTGTTTATCTTAACCTGTCAAACACAGACTTCAGGCTTGAGAGGAGGGAGAAATAGAGCAAGGTGTTGGAACACAATAATAGTCTTAAATAAATATATATATAAATATATATATATTTAATTGGGTACAAATACTTTACAATGTGTCAGTTTTTACTATACAACAAAGTGAATCAGCTGTATGTATAAATATACCCCTCCCTCTGGACTCCCTCCCACCACCATCCCACCTATCTGGGTTCCCACACAGCACTGAGCTGAGCTCCCTGCAGGTTCCCGTTTGCTGTCTATTTTACATGTGGTTGTGTATATATGTCAAGCCTAGTCTCCCAATTCATCACACACCCCCTACCCACTCCTCACGTCCATGTGTCCATTCTCTACATCTGCGTCTCTCTCCTGCCCTGCACATAGGTCATCTGTACTGTTTTCCTAGATTCCACATATATGCATTAATATATGATATTTGTTTTTCTCTTTCTGACTGACTTCACTCCGTATGACAGATTCTGAGCTCATCCTTGTCTCTACAAATGACGGAGAATCATTGCTTTTTATGGCTGAGTAATATTCCATAGTCTTTGTGTACCTCATCTTTATCCCTTCATCTGTTGATGAACATTTAGGTTGCTTCCATGTCCTGGCTATTGTAAATAGTGCTGGAATGAATATTGGGATACACATGTCACTTTGAATTATGGTTTTGTTGAATATATTTTTGAACTCCTTATTGCCAAATTCAGACTTAAATTGAAGAAAGTGGGGAAAATCACTAGACCATTCAGGTATGACCTAAATCAAATCCCTTACGATTATACAGTGGAAGTGAGAAATAGATTTAAGGGACTAGATCTGATAGACAGAGTGCCTAACGAACTATGGACAGAGGTTTGTGACATTGTAGAGGAGACAGGGATCAAACCATCCCCATGGAAAAGAAATCCAAAAAAAGCAAAATGGCTGTCTGAGGAGGCCTTACAAATAGCTGTGAAAAGAAGAGGAGCAAAAAGCAAAGGAGAAAAGGAAAGATATAAGCATCCAAATGCAGAACTCCAAAGAATAGCAAGGAGAGATAAGAAAGCCTTCCTCAGCGATCAATGCAAAGAAATAGAGGAAAACAACAGAGTGGGAAAGACTAGAGATCTCTTCAAGAAAATTAGAGATACCAAGGGAACATTTCATGCAAAGATGGGCTCAATAAAGGACAGACATGGTAGGGACCTAACAGAAGCAAAAGATATTAAGAAGAAGTGGCAAGAATACACAGAAGAACTGTACAAAAAAGATGACCCAGATAATCATGATGGTGTAATCACCCACCTAGAGCCAGACGTCCTGGAATGTGAAGCCAAGTAGGCCTTAGAAAGCATCACTATGAACAAAGCTAGTGGAGGTGATGGAATTCCAGTTGAGCTATTTCAAATCCTGAAAGATGATGCTATAAAAGTGCTGCACTCAATATGCCAGCAAATTTGGAAAACTCAGCAGTGGCCACAGGACTGGAAAAGGTCAGTTTTCATTCCAACCCCAAAGAAAGGCAATAACAAAGAATGCTCAAACTACCCCACAATTGCACTCATCTCACACACTAGTAAAGTAATGCTCAAAATTCTCCAAGCCAGGTTCCAGCAATACATGAACCATGAACTTCCAGATGTTCAAGCTGGTTTTAGAAAAGACAGAGGAACCAGAGATCAAATTGCCAACCTCCGCTGGATCATGGAAAAAGCAAGAGAGTTCCAGAAAAACATCTATTTCTGTTTTATTTTCTATGCCAAAGCCTTTGACTGTGTGGATCACAATAAACTGTGGAAAAGAAATGGGAGTACCAGACCACCTGACCTGCCTCTTGAGAAACCTATTTGCAGGTCAGGAAGTAACAGTTAGAACTGGACATGGAACAACAGACTGGTTCCAAATAGGAAAAAGAGTACGTCAAGGCTGTATATTGTCACCCTGCTTATTTAACTTCTATGCAGAGTACATCATGAGAAATGCTGGGCTGAAAGAAGCACAAGCTGGAATCAAGATGGCCAGGAGAAATATCAATAACCTCAGATATGCAGATGACACCACCCTTATGGCAGAAAGTGAAGAGGAACTAAAAAGCCTCTTGATGAAAGTGAAAGAGGAGAGTAAAAAAGTTGGCTTAAAGCTCAACATTCAGAAAACTAAGATCATGGCATCTGGTCCCATTGCTTCATGGGAAATAGATGGGGAAGCAGTGGAAATAGTGTCAGACTTTACTTTTCTGGGCTCCAAAATCACTGCAGATGGTGATTGCA
Source organism: Bos indicus x Bos taurus (assembly GCF_003369695.1). NCBI lineage: Eukaryota > Metazoa > Chordata > Mammalia > Artiodactyla > Bovidae > Bos > Bos indicus x Bos taurus. Next base: position 25,587,848 of record NC_040083.1, on the reverse strand, counting down.
GCCATGAAATTAAAAGACGCTTCCTCCTTGGAAGGAAAGTCATGACCAACCTAGATAGCATATTCAAAAGCAGAGACATTACTTTGCCAACAAAGGTCCATCTAGTCAAGGCTATGGTTTTTCCTGTGGTCATGTATGGATGTGACAGTTGGATTGTGAAGAAGGCTAAGCACCGAAGAATCGATGCTTTTGAACTGTGGTGTTGGAGAAGACTCTTGAGAGTCCCTTGGACTGCAAGGAGATCCAACCAGTCCATTCTGAAGGAGATCAGCCCTGGGATTTCTTTGGAAGGAATGATGCTAAAGCTGAAACTCCAGTACTTTGGCCACCTCATGCGAAGAGTTGGCTCATTGGAAAAGACTCTGATGCTGGGAGGGATTGGGGGCAAGAGGAGAAGGGGACGACAGAGGATGAGATGGCTGGATGGCATCACCGACTCAATGGACGTGAGTCTGAGTGAACTCCGGGAGTTGGTGATGGACAGGGAGGCCTGGCGTGCTGCGATTCATGGGGTTGCAAAGAGTCAGACACGACTGAGAGGCTGATCTGATAGTAATTCTGTGTTTACTTTTTTGAGGAATAAAACTTGTGCCTTTTGAATTCATACATTCAAGAAATATTTTTTTTGACTCTTCCTGTGTGCCAAGTAGCCATGCTGAAGTTGGGAATGAACTATGATGACACAGACATTGCTTTCAAGGCTTACAGTCTAATGTTTGAGTAATTTTTTGTCCTTTCTTTGATGGTGATGATGATTTTCAGTTGACTCATTGAATCTCTCCTGGTCATCTTGAACCGGTAATATATTTGTACAATGTATAGCAAGAGTACCCTCGTGACTCCAAGCTTCACTAACTTGAGGCTCTGAGCAACTGAGTCAACCTGAGCCAGATGCAAATAGTACATCACCTAATAAATCAGGTGATTTGGACCTAGCCAACAATTCCCCTATATACATTATCTGTAATAAGTAGCTTGAAGAGAAAATCAGTTTGCCTAAATCCAAAATTTGCTTAATAGAACCTGCACAAATGAAATTGTAGTACTGTTCCATTTATTCTACTAAGGTATTTTTTTTTAAATGCACTGATGTTTTATTACTATTAAGGTCCACTAGAAGGATATGTTACGCCACGTGAACATGAAAAATGGTCCAGTGACATGAACAGAGAGTTCAAAAACTAGGAAATGCAACATATAAACACATTCATGAAAAATTAAAGGAAAGTGCAAATAAAATACATTTCCCTTTGATTTGGGGCAACTATTTTTTTCCATTGAATGGCATTATACTAATGGAAGTAACATATAAGAAAGAATAATCCAGTTTGAATAAGTTTTCTCATACAACTTTAAAGTTGCTCCAAATCACAAAGAGAACAAAAGTTAGACTTTAGCAAAGGTAGGAGAGGCTTGAAAGCCTAAAAGCTCATGTCAGTAACAAAAAATGAGTTTATTCACCTTAAGGGTAAGGAAAACAGTGTTTTTATCTGCACAAAATCATTCTTATTTTGTATGTTTATACCCAACCTTCTTCTAAACACATTGAAAAGTTGTTTAGAGTAAAATTTCAGTGCAAAGAGAAAAACACCAAACCGCTCACATAAAATATTAGAAAGTAGGAAAATCAAGGAAAAAAGAGGGGGTTAAAAAAAAAAAAAAAGCTGAGTAAAGATTTAGCCCCTAAGCTCAAATTTTTATTTTGAGCTTCCTAGTAGCTAAAGCAAAGATGGAAATTCAGGGAGTTATATAACTCTTGTTATCTAAAAAATAAAACCTACCAGCCTGTCAGAGACATGCTTTTTGTATGTGACTTATGTGCTGAGAATTTGCCATAGGAACTCTTATATAATTGAGCTACAAAGCAAAATTGTCCTAGATAATTTTACAAGATCTCAAGAGCATTTTGCAAACACACATTTCTATGTTGACCATTTTTCAAAGCCAGGGGCATAATGCTTATTCAGAAATCTTAAGGCAGTTCTGCAAGAGGCCAGTATGAAATGGACCAGGCTTGTAGATTTCTGATGGTCTAAGCCGACAGAGGACTATATAGCTTGGTCTATATTTATTTGATAGTTTTGCATAGTCCTGCAACCCATAAATTATGTAAGAACATACATGTTGTATTAAACACATTCTCTCGTAGAGTTTGGAAGTAGGCAGTCCAGGAGCATTGTAATATTGCAGAGTGTCAGGCAGCCAGGGCCCTTTCTTGTGTCTATTGTATCCACTTCAAGGTTGTCTTAGTCCTAGATGGCTGCTCCAGCCTTCACATTAACATTCCAACAACAAAAAGGAGGAAAGAGTGAAGCAGGAAATGCGCTTTTCTTTAAGGACATTACTTGGAATTGTACCCATGACTTCCACTTCCATCTCTTTAATGAGAATGTTGTCATGGTCCCAGAGAGCTGCATGAGAGGCTCAGAAATGCCACTTTTCTGGGTGATGATGTATGTTCATTATCAAAGCAGAAAAGAGAATGGCAGATATTAGGAGACAGGTGATATTTCTGCCACAGATAGGTTATTTAAAATATCCTTTCCCTTTAAATGCAGGGTAGTTTAAAAGCCAAGCTGATGAGAACAGAAAGTAAATGCGTAGGATTACCGTTAACTATTCTACTTACAAAGGCATTCTATTTACGATGCTCCTGACAAGAGCATCTTAGTACAAGTGATAGAAAGTGGCGGGGTAAAGAAGCAGTGGGCAAGGGGACAAAGGAAAGACATATAACAAAATACCAAAACAAGAAACTTAAGACTGTGTGACCATTTTGACTAGAATATACCTGTTTAGAACACAGGCTTCCCAGGGGGCGCAGTGGTCAAGAATCTGCCTGTGGATGCAGGAGACCCAGGTTCCATCCCTGGGTCAGGAAGATCCCCTGGAGTAGGAAATGGTAACTCATGCCAGTGCTCTTGCCTAGAAAATCCCATAGACAGAGGAGCCTAGTGGGCTACAGTCCATGTGGTCTCAGAGTCAGACACGACTGAGCATGCAACAAGTCTAGAGCAGACCATGACAAACCCTCACGCTCATGTGCCTTGGGCCTTGTTGCCTCTTTGCACATCCAAAATGTACCCCCTTGCTGTTCCTCCTCAGAGTGCTCTCAAGTGACATGTAGCAAATTTCCCTTCTCTTGCTGGCATTAAATGCAAGAAACCTTCAGGCTAGAACTTGTGTCCCTTCCAGATTCTTCCAAAGGCTTCCGTGATTGGCTCTCACTCTACAATCATATCTAAGGAGCAGGGGTTTTCCGCTTTATCCTTGGAACCCTGTAACTACTAGTTTCTGTGCTGAGAAACCAATATTGGATTTTAACTTCTAGGAAATGCACATGAAAAAAGGTAAATCTCTGAAGTCTTTTACTTGTTTCTTCTAATCACACCTCTTATGTTTCCCTCAGGACACCTGCATTTTAGTCATATTTTTGTTGTTGTTGGCTTATTTTCAATTCTATGTATTGTTATCCCTTTTTATTTTCCTTTGGCCATGCTCACCAAGCTCCATATTCCAAAGAAAGGCCCACCACATTTTCAAGTAGGAAAGATAAAGCAAATAGCTTTAACTACAAACCTCATGTCCTTTTCAGAAACTTAGAAAATAAACTATTATAAATTATTAGTTTCAGTGAGAAGCTGAGTTTTGGTATTTTACTATGTCTTTGACAGTATGTATCATATTTGTGATAAGAGATAATCTTTGTAACTTAACAGAGAAACTGTTCATCTAGCTAGTGTTAGCAAATATAACCAGCTTGTAACAGAAATAAAATGGAAGGCTACACAATGATCTATTTTAGAGGAAGAGTTCTATGACTTTCCCTGGTTTAACTAACTGCTGTTCTGAAGTTCAAATTTTATTTCAAATATCATGTCATCTACATTTTCTCTTAATGTTTGGAGACTATATTTTTTCTTTTGTAATTTCTCTGCTTGCTTTTCTTCCTCTTGTTTTTATTTTTTTTCCTGCTATTTTATCTTTAAACAAAGCATAATGTTAATTAATCTCTGTATTAATTTTACAGATATTTATCTGATGCCTATTATGTACAAGGCTTTGTGGAAGAGCTGACATTGTCTACACCTTTAGGAATAAAAAGGATTTTTAGGGAAGCAGAGGTGGGAAGAAGGAACTTCTAGGCAAAAGGGACAGAATGAACGAATGTACAGAAGCAGGAGGATTTGGAGAATTGGAGTAAAGCAGGTATTTCAATTGGGCTGGAACATGAGTTTCTATTATCCTGGGACAGGAAGCAGATCAGGGAGGTCCTTGAATGCCATGCTGAGGAATTTGGCTTTTGCATTTTAATCCTGCTTTCTCTATATTGACTATAAATCTGTTCACACCCCTTCACCTTATTGTCTGGCTCTGGGATAATTATTTTATCTGCAGAGGATGATGTCATGGAAATAGTACTGAACTAAGAATCAAGGACCTTGGATTTATATATTACACTTGGGTTTAATATGTGAATATTACAACCATAATTCAAATCTTGAAGATTAAACTGGTATCTCCTTTTGTTTAAAAGGCTACAAAAGACATTTTGTTGCTAGAATTCTCTATTTATCATTCCTTACACACAGTAGGTCCTTAGTATGTGTTTTGTTGAAACTAATTCAGTAACAAGCCTCTGAGATCCATGACATGAACCCTAGCAATGTAGAGAAAGGAGGATCAAGAACCACCAGTTTGAAAGTGACCAACAATTCTATCCCCCCAATGCAATTCAGTGCTCTGTTAATCCGTTTGCTTGCTTGTGTGTTTGTTTTTTCAGGGAGGAGACTGCCCTCAAATAGAATGATTTTATCCCAGAATTTTATCAGAATTTTCAAGCACACAGAATATTTGAAAGATATGTACAATGGACACTTATATATATAGCACTGAACATGGTAAAAATTTATTGATTTCCTATTTAGTACCAAGCTCTGAGCCAAACTCTGCAAACCCCTCTCTCCACTGCCCACAAGAGCCCTGCAGTCTAGAGCTGTAGTCTCATCTCAGCTCAGAATAAAAACCAAACAACAAAAAAGTGAGCTCAGGAACTTTTAGCAGTTTATTTCCTTAGAGTGCTTCTGTAGGAATTAGGACAGCTGGGACTGTCTGGTTCAAAAATTTGGGTTCTTTCCCCTCCACCAAGCAGCCACTTGAATTCTCTGCCACTGGCCAGGATCACAGATTCCAGCCATGTCCCTGCAGTATGAGAAGTCCTGAATTAAGTCTTGTAGAGATGTTAGCAGAGACTTCTAGTGCTTCAGGAAGCTAGAGATAAGTCAAATCAAATTTTAAATTTTGTTGCATTCCTTTCATTTGTAACGTGCAGTGCTTGACATTTTGTAGGGAGAGATCACTGAGTATGAGATCTGAGACTATGGAACAAACAATTTTAAAAATATATCTTTCCCCTATAAGCAGCCTAAAATAGTGGATAAGAGTGAGTCAAGTCTGGGTCTCATGTGTTCCTGCTTTGTCTCCAAGTACTTAGTTCTCATCACTTGCAAAGCCTTTTTTCTTTGCATCCCTGAAAGTCTCCTTATATCTCAAGGTCTTTTTCAGTTTCCATTTTTTTCCACTTGGATACTTATCTCCTCACTGAGTCCTGAAATCTGTAATGACCTCTCCCTTCTCTGAACCCCTGTGGTCCTTTGCCTGCAAAAAGGCAGTGCTGTGTAGTGACTATAGACACAGATGACCTGGGTTCAGATCTTGAGTCTGGGAAATATAGTCTGTAGGTTTTAGGCCTCTGCATTTCAAGAAGGCACTGGTTGATGAATTTTGATGGCTAATCTGCCAGAAATAACATCCATATTAGGGTAATGTGTACCTATTCGTAGAGTTGCTGTGAGGATTATATTGAAATCATAAATAGGAAGTACTTGGCACATGCCTGGCACATGGGGGCCCTCATGTTACTAATGTAACTATTTTCATCATCAACTTCTCAGAAAAGTATCTAAGGAAAAGTCAAACCACCTTAGTTATAACTTTGATTTTCCACCTACAAATAGGTAACTGCGATGAATCCACTTATCATGAGGGATACCAGTTTCCCCATATATAAATTGAGGATAGTATTCATTCTCTACCTGATAAAATTCTGTTTATATCCCATTAAGTCACATATGAAAGGTGATTTGAAAATGGTAGCAAATGCTCCAGTTGCTTGGATGTTAAATGGATATTAAGTGAATCATACATATTTCTGCTCAAATCCAGTTCTACCCTCTGAGACTAGCAGTTGGCTTGTGGTAGCTTTATCTCATTTACTTTGATTTTAGGTTCAAAGAATTCATTAGCAAATTGTGTGTAACAACTACTTGTCACATACGATAAATAATTTCAATATTTAATAGAGGATTATTTGACTTAATTTCAATAAACAGTCTTTAAAACAAGAGAAATAGAAACAATAGAGAAAAGGAACAGCATATACATACATCACCAAATTGGACCGACCAACATCCAGACTTAAAAAGTACTAGGATGGTCCCTTGTTAACAGCATTTGGGAGTCCCAGTTGGGAAAAGATGCTGGGCAGTGTGTCCACCCCACAGGTGAGACTTCAAATTGCAGTTTTGGGGGCTCTCGCTTATAATCCCAGGCCATGAATTGACATCATCAGTTTGTGCACAAAAATGCAGCTCTGGGTTTTTTGTTTTTTGTTTTTTTTTGAACTTTTATAGTGTTGTTTGTTTCACCTTGTGAGTCAAAGGTTTTTGTGACCTCTGGGGAAGAGGGGTGGGGCACTGGTCAGACCTCCAGGGGTTCAAGAATCCCAAGACCCACTCTTTTTCTTATCTAAGGTGCCACTTGCCTCGCTGTGCTTACAGACAGATGTAGAACCCAGGCAGTGCCCACCAAATTAGAAGCAGGTCAGAGGCTCTCCTGCTTATGAAGCCTGAACAAGACTTCCTCCATTTTAATTTCTGTAACACATCCCCATGTTTTTTCCTTCCCTTTAATCTTCAGATCTAGCCAGGGGAATCAAACCACTTGGACACATGCCCATGAAGACTAAGACTTGGGCACTGCCATAACCACTTCCTTCAAGGGGAGAGATGAGGCTCTACAGAGCTCGCCATCACTTCCCACCCCTGAGTTCTTTTCAGAAGATACCCTGCCCTGTCTTGACAACAGTCACTGCAACTAGAGGGCCAATGGAGGAGGCCCAGCCTCAGGGAGAGACAGGTGGCTTCGGAGTGAGCACTATAAGGCACTTTCCCCAGGGGGAGAAATTCCGAGAGTTGAGCTCACTCTTTCCTGCCATAAAGCACATTGAATGTTAACAGCTTGCTCCTGTCCAAGCTGGTGTTTTTTAAATTAAGTATTGTTAAATCCATACCATTTGGAATGATGCTTCAGACAGCTCTGACACTCTCTCTCTCTCTTGCTTCTGCTTTCATTTCACCTAATATATTGTGCAGGGGGCCCGTAACCAGTATTACAGCAGCTGGGGCCGCCGCCTCTGCTGCTGCAGCGGCTGCTGGTGCTCAGACGCTGGCAGATGGCTTTCATTTAGATACCTGGAGAGGAAAAAAGGAACGCAGCCAACGCCCTGCTCAGATGCCGTGAGAGGCTTTTCCCAGGCTGCTGCTAGTATGGATCTAAGTTACCTGGGGTTTTATGTTATTTTCCTTCAGCACTGAGAAAATTTTTAGAAATGACAAAGATGAGAGACCGACGAGTTGTAGACTAAAATAAGGGCCTCTCCACTGTCAGGTAATATAAACCCACCATCAAACCTGGGTAGCCTGCCTTCTGTTTTTTGCCTCCACTGCAAATGTCCATCTCTAACCAGTAGGATACCACTGCTGACATCTGCACACACACACACACACACACACACACACACACACACGTATACGTATATGCCTACATACAGTGCAGGAGACATAGGAGACATGAGTTTGATCCCTGGGTCAGGAAGATCCCTTGAAGGAAAACATGGCAACCCACTCTGGTAGTCTTGCCTGAAGAATCCTATGGATTGAGGAGCCTGGCGGGCTCCGGTCCATAGGGTTGCAAAGAGTCGGACACAACTGAGGTAACTTAGCAAGCATGCACACCTATATATTTACATATATGTATACTAAATGGAAGTGATTTCAATTCGGAAGACCCTGTTCAAAAGCTAGTTCTAATGGGTGGAGCCCAAGGTAAGTCACTTAAGTTTTCTGAGCCTCAATTTTCAAATATATAAAATGGGGTGAGTTCTTAACCAATTTTGTAAGGAGTCAAAAAGCCAAATGAGGGGGTGATCCTAAGATGGCGGAGGAATAGGACAGGGAGACCACTTTCTCCCCCACAAATTCATCAAAAGAACATTTGAACGCTGAGTAAATTCCACAAAACAACTTCTGAATGCCGGCAGAGGACATCAAGCACCCAGAAAAGCAGACCATTGTCTTCAAAAGGAGGTCGGAAAAAATATAAATGATAAAAAGTGACACAAAAGAGGTAGGGAATGGAGATCCGTCCTGGGAAGGGAGTCTTAAAAAAGAGAGAAGTTTCCAAACACAAGAAACACTCTCACTGGCAAGTCTGTGGCAAGCCTTGGAACTTCAGAGGGCAACATAACCGGGAGGAAAAATAAATAAATAATTAAAACCCACAGATTACCTGCCCGATGGTAACTCCCAACGGAGAAGCAGCCCAGACACCCACATCCGCCACTAGCAAGCAGGGGCTGGACAGGGAGGCGCTGGCTGCATTGCTTAGCGTAAGAACCGGGCCTGAATGCCCCGAGGGCAATCTGAGGGAACTAACTTGCCGGCTGCGGACTGGCCCATCCACCACTGGAGACAGGCAGGTGAGGGCAGCCAGAGCTGGAAGTGGGCATTCGCGGCCCCAGAGATGGCATCATCTACCAAACTGCAAGCAGGCTTAGTTGCTAACCAAGACTTCTTGGGATTCTGGACGGTCAACATCCACCTGAGAAGGTACACCGGTTGTACACCCAGAAAACTGAGTGGCAGGGATGGAGGAGGCAATAAGTCGCAGCAACCATGCTTGCCAAATGCCTGGTCACCTGAGTGGCTCAGACCTGGGAAGGGCACAAAATGCGGGCCCAACCAAGTCTGTGCCTCTGAGGACTACCCAAGTAGCTGAACCTGAGTGGCTCAGACCCAGGGCCGGCCTCAGACAGTTCCCGGCAGAGCAACCTAGAGCCTGTGTAGTGTAGACAGGGAAACCACACACTCCGTGAGCGGGGGCAAACCCATTGTTGCTGAAACACCACGAGCACTCCCCACAGACGCCAGTGATATTTGTTTACAGCGTCCCTCCCTCTACACAGCATGACTGAACAAGTGAGCCTAAAAAAGTGTCCACCACCGCCGCCTTGTGTCAGGGCAGAAATTAGACACTGAAGAGACCAGCAAACAGAAGAAGCTAAAACAGAGGGAACTGCCTTCGAAGTGACAGATGGAGAAGTATTGAGGCTACTGTAAGAATAAGACTGAAAACCAGAGGCAGGAGGCTTAAGTCCAAATCCTGAGAACACCAGAGAACTCCTGACTCCAGGGAACATTAATCGATAGGAGCTCACCAAACACCTCCATGTCTACACTGAAACCAAGCACCACCCAAGGGCCAAGAAGTTCCAGAGCAAGACATACCACGCAAATTCTCCAGCAACACAGGAACATAGCCCTGAGCTTCAATATACAGGCTGCCCAAAGCCACTCCAAACCCATTGACATCTCATAATTCATTACTGTACACATCATTGCACTTCAGAGAGAAGAAATCCAGCTCCACCCACCAGAACACCAACACAAGCTTCCCTAACCAGGAAACCTTGACAAGCTACCCATCCAACCCCACCCACAGCGAGGAAACTCCACAGTAAAGGGAACTCCACAAACTGCCAGAATACGGAAAGGCCACCCCAAACACAGCAATATAAACAAGATGAAGAGGCAGAGAAATACCCAGCAGGTAAAGGAACAGGATAAATGCCCACCAAACCAAACAAAAGAGGAAGAGATAGGGAATCTACCTGATAAAGAATTCCTAATAATGATAGTGAAAATGATCCAAAATCTTGAAAACAAAATGGAGTTACAGATAAATAGTCTGGAGACAAGGATTGAGAAGATGCAGGAAAGGTTTAACAAGGACCTAGAAGAAATTAAAAAGAGTCAATATATAATGAATAGTGCAATAAATGAGATCAAAAACACCCTGCAGGGAAACAACAGTAGAATAACTGAGGCAGAAGATAGGATAAGTGAGGTAGAAGATAGAATTGTAGAAATAAATGAAACAGAGAGGATAATAGAAAAATGAATTAAAAGAAATGAGGACAATCTCAGAGACCTCTGGGACAATGTTAAACGCCCCAACATTTGAATCATAGGATTCCCAGAAGAAGAAGACAAAAAGACGATAAAAAAATACTTGAGGAGATAATAGTTGAAAACTTCCCTAAAATGGAGAAGGAAATAAGCACCCAAGTCCAAGAAACCCAGAGAGTCCCAAACAGGATAAACCCAAGGCAAAACACCCCAAGACACATATTCATCAAATTAACAAAGATCAAACACAAAGAACAAATATTAAAAGCAGCAAGGGAAAAACAACAAATAACACACAAGGGGATTCCCATAAGGATAACAGCTGATCTTTCAATAGAAACTCTTCAGGCAAGGAGGGAATGGCAGGACATACTTAAAGTGATGAAAGAAAATAACCTACTGCCCAGATCACTGTACCCAGCAAGGATCTCATTCAAATATGAAGGAGAAATCAAAAGCTTTACAGACAAGCAAAAGCTCAGAGAATTCAGCACCACCAAACCAGCTCTTCAACAAATGCTAAAGGATCTTCTCTAGACAGGAAACACAGAAAAGGTTTATAAACTCAAACCCAAAACAACAAAGTAAATGGCAATGGGATTATACTTATCAATAATTACCTTAAACGTAAATGGGTTGAATGCCCCAACCAAAAGACAAAGACTGGCTGAATGGATACAAAAACAAGACCCCTATATATGTTGTCTATAAGAGACCCATCTCGAAACAAGGGACACATACAGACTGAAAGTAAAGGGTTGGAAAAAGATATTCCACGCAAATAGAGACCAAAAGAAAGTAGGATTAGCAATACTCATATCAGATAAAACAGACTTTAAAATGAAGGCTGTGAAAAGAGACAAAGAAGGACACTACATAACGATCAAAGGATCAATCCAAGAAGAAGATATAACAATTATAAATATATATGTACCAAATATAGGAGCACCGCAATATGTAAGGAAAATGCTAACAAGTATGAAAGGGGAATTAACAATAACACAATAATAGATGGAGACTTTAATACCCCACTCACACCTATGGATAGATCAACTAAACAGAAAATTAACAAGGAAACACAAAATTTAAATGATACAGTAGACCAGTTAGACCTAATTGATATCTATAGGACATTTCACCCCAAAACAATGAATTTCACCTTTTTCTCAAGCGCACATGGAACCTTCTCCAGGATAGATCACATCCTGGGCCATAAATCTAGCCTTGGTAAATTCAAAAAAATTGAAATCATTCCAAGCATGTTTTCTGACAACCATGCAGTAAGATTAGATGTCAATTACAGGAGAAAAACTATTAAAAACTCCACCATATGGAGGCTGAACAACATGCTGCTGAATAACCAACAAATCACAGAAGAAATCAAAAAAAGAAATTAAAATATGCATAGAAATGAATGAAAACGAAAACACAACAACCCAAAACCTGCGGGACACTGTAAAAGCAGTGCTAAGGGGAAGGTTCATAGCAATACAGGCATACCTCAAGAAACAAGAAAAAAGTCATATAAATAACCTAACTATACACCTACAGCAACTAGAAAAGGAAGAAATGAAGAATGCCAGGGTTAGTAGACGGAAAGAAATCTTAAAAATTAGGGCAGAAATAAATGCAAAAGAAACAAAAGAGACCATATCAAAAATCAGCAAAGCCAAAAGCTGGTTCTTTGAGAAGACAAATACAATTGACAAACCATTAGCCAGACTCATCAAGAAACAAAGGGAGAAAAATCAAATCAATAAAATTAGAAATGAAAATGGGGAAATCACAACAGACAACACAGAAATACAAAGGATCATAAGAGACTACTATCAGCAATTATATGCCAATAAAATGGACAACTTGGAAGAAATGGACAAATTCTTAGAAAAGTACAACTTTCCAAAACTGAACCAGTAAGAGATAGAAAATCTTAACAAACCCATCACAAGCATGGAAATTGAAACTGTAATCAGAAATCTTCCAGCAAACAAAAGCCCATGTCCAGACAGCTTCACAGCTGAATTCTACCAGAAATTTAGAGAAGAGGTAACACCTATCCTACTTAAACTCTTCCAGAAAATTGCAGAGGAAGGTAAACTTCCAAACTCACTCTATGAGGCTACCATCACCCTAATACCAAAACCTGACAAAGATGCCACAAAAAAAGAGAAAGCTACAGGCCAATATCACTGATGAACATAGATGCAAAAATCCTTAACAAAATTCTAGCAATCAGAATCCAACAACACATTAAAAAGATCATACATCATGACCAAGTGGGCTTTATCCCAGGAATGCAAGGATTCAATATCCACAAATAAATCAATGTAATACACCACATTAACAAATTGAAAAATAAAAGCCATATGATTATCTCAATTGATGCAGAGAAAGCCTTTGACATCATTTATGATAAAAACCCTCCAGAAAGCAGGAATAGAAGGAACATACCTCAACATAATAAAAGCTATATATGATAAACCCACAGCAAACATTATCCTCAATGGTGAAAAATTGAAAGCATTTCCCCTAAAGTCAGGAACAAGACAAAGGTGCCCACTTTCACCATTACTATTCAACATAGTTTTGGAAGTTTTGGCCACAGCAATCAGAGCAGAAAAAGAAATAAAAGGAATCCAAATTGGAAAAGAAGAAGTAAAACTCTCTGTTTGCAGATGACATGATCCTCTACATAGAAAACCCTAAAGACTCCACAGAAAATTACTAGAGCTAATCAATCAATATAGTAAAGTTGCAGGATATAAAATCAACACACAGAAATCCCTTGCATTCCTATACACTAATAATGAGAAAATAGAGAAATTAAGGAAACAATTCCATTCACCATTGCAATGAAAAGAATAAAATATTTAGGAATATATCTACCTAAACAAACAAAAGACATATATATATAAAACTATAAAACAATGGTGAAAGAAATCAAAGAGGACACTAATAGATGGAGAAATATACCGTGTTCATGGATCAGAAGATTCAATATAGTGAAAATGAGTATACTACCCAAAGTAATCCATAGATTCAATGCAATCCCTATCAAGCTACCAACGGTATGTTCCACAGAGCTAGAACAAGTAATTTCACAATTTGTATGGAAACCTCGAATAGCCAAAGCAATCTTGAGAAAGAAGAATGGAACTGGAGGAATCAACCTGCCTGACTCCAGGCTCTACTACAAAGCCACAGTCATCAAGACAGTATGGTACTGGCACAAAGACAGAAATATAGATCAATGGAACAAAATAGAAAGCCCAGAGATAAATCCACGCACCTCTGGACACCTTGTCTTTGACAAAGGAGGCAAGAATATACAAGGGAGGAAAGACAATCTTTTTAACCAGTGGTGCTGGGAAAACTGGTCAACCACGTGTAAAAGAATGAAACTAGAACACTTTCTAACACCATACACAAAAATAAACTCAAAATGTATTAAAGATCTAAATGTAATACCAGAAACTATAAAATTCCTAGAGGAGAACATAGGCAAAACACTCTCCAACATAAATCACAGCAGGATCCTCTATGATCTACTTCCCAGAATACTGGAAATAAAAGCAAAAATAAACAAATGGGACCTAATTAAAATCAAAAGCTTCTGCACAACAAAGGAAACTATAAGCAAGGTGAAAAGACAGCCTTCAGAATGGGAGAAAATAATAGCAAATGAAGCAATGGACAAAGAATTAATCTCAAAAATATACAAGCTACTCCTGCAGCTCAATTCCAGACCAATAAACGACCCAATCAGAAAATGGGCCAAAGAACTAAACAGACATTTCTCCAAAGAAGACATGCAGATGGCTAATAAACACATGAAAAGATGCTCAACATCACTCATTATCAGAAAAACGCAAATCAAAACCACAATGAGGTACCATTTCACGCCAGTCAGAATGGCTGTGATCCAAAAGTCTACAAGCAATAAATGCTGGAGAGGGTGTGGAGAAAAGGGAACCCTCTTACACTGTTGGTGGGAATGCAAACTAGTACAGCCACTATGGAGAACAGTGTGGAGATTCCTTAAAAAACTGGAAATAGAACTGCCATACAACCCAGCAATTCCACTTCTGGGCATACACACTGAGGAAACTAGAATTGAAAGAGACACGTGTACCCCAATGTTCATCGCAGCACTGTTTATAATAGCCAGGACATGGACGCAACATAGATGTCCATCAGCAGATGAATGGATAAGAAAGCTGTGGTACTTATACACAATGGAGTATTACTCAGCCATTAAAAAGAATACATTTGAATCAGTTCTAATGAGGTGGATGAAACTGGAGCCTATTATACAGAGTGAAGTAAGCCAGAAAGAAAAACACCAATACAGTATAATAACGCATACATATGGAATTTAGAAAGATGGTAACGATAACCCTGTATGTGAGACAGCAAAAGAGACACAGATGTATAGAACAGTCCTTTGGACTCTGTGGGAGAGGGTGAGGGTGGGATGATTTGGGAGAATGGCATTGAAACATGTATATTATCACATGTGAAACGAATCACCAGTCCAGGTTCAATGCATGATACAGGATGCTCAGGGCTGGTGCACTGGGATGACCCAGAGGGATGGTATGGGGAGGGAGGTGGGAAGGGGGTTCAGGATGGGGAACACATGTACACCTGTGGCGGATTCATGTCAATGTATAGCAAAACCAATATAATATTGTAAAGTAATTAGCCTCCAACTAAAATAAATAAATTTATAATAAAAGTCAAATGAGATTTTGAGTATAAAATCATTTTTTTTGAACTTTGAAGATAGCACATAAACTTTATTAATTATCAGAATGACTTCATCCCCCAAACCTAAGTATCCTAACCCAACTTGATTTTGTTCTTTTTCTGAAATTATAGTTAGCTGGTTGTTTGTCCTGCAGGGTATAATTCTTGACTGTATGTTTGCTTTTCCTATTTTCTCTGAGCAGCCACAGTGGGAAAGGAAATGTACTCACAAAGGGACAAGAATCATGATACTCTGTGGCAGGCATCCTCAGGGATTTCAACACATGACTGAGGGCTTAAATTAAAAATAATCATACTATTCAGTGACTTCATTGTGACCATCTTGCTGGACATAGACATGTTCATCAAAACTCTGAGGCAGAAATCTCTGACTCAAAATATCTAACCAGCATTTACGTCTAAAGCACAAAGGAATCTAGACTAGCATACAAGTGGCTACTGACTATCCATTGACCATGGCAATTTTTTAAATCGGTTCTTCTACAAATGGTATTTTATCATAATCGTTCTTGCTACTCTTCCTTTTCCCACCACCTGTTCTTCCCTTTCAATCTTCCTGATGAGTGATGTTTATGTGTAGAAAGGGAGGAAGTGGTATTAGATAGAATATTCCATTTTTTAGAATGAGCTACATTTCTTTAAGGCGTGACACTGATAGAAAAAAACACCTATAGCAGAAAGCTCCAATGCATAAAGGAGAGATATATCACACAGCTCTATGAGTGAATGTTTATTTCAATCAAGCCATCTTTAATATGATGAGGATTTCAGATAATGCCAGTCAAGCATTTTTACATCTCCTTGTGAATACTCTTTAGCTTTTGAGCATTAGCTAGTTTTTGAGAGATTTGTAAAACTAATCTTTCTGAATGGGAAAAGCATACTTCAAGAATAGACCTCTTTGTTGTGGACTCATACTATCCATTTTCCTAAGTGATGGATCCTTGTATGCCCTGACTTTCCTAATAGGTTGACAATGGGATTTTTTAAAGCTCTTCTGTCTTTCATTGATATTCCGTATGAAATAAGTAATCTGAAGTTGAATAACCTGCTTTTCTCCACCTTTGTGAAAAGCAACACTACAGGTATGTATAGAAGAAGACCTGCCTGTAATCACATGCCTATTACAGCTTGATCAGATTTTCCATATTTGTGTGTTTGATGCCTCTTGTCAGTATTTTTTTTTTACTAATGAAAGGAAAGAACATCAATTCTAAAAGTCTTCTTCCTCCAGCACCTGTATTTCTATCAGGGCTATCAGGAGATCTACACTGGAAGAACTTCCTGGTGACACACCTATGGAAATGTAAGGTCAAGTTTGCTATTTCATTCTTTCAAAAATTCAATGATTTCCTTAACAGATAAGGTGAAAGGAGTCCTTGTTTGACATCTGACACTTTTCTAAAACTGTAATAAAATCCCCCTCTATTAGAATTCAATCTTGCTTCTTGTTGGTTTCACCAGACCAGAAACTTCCTGACCGTCTCTTTGCTGTTGCTGGCCTGCCCCTGTCATCATGTCAGCAGTCATCAGTACTGCCTCCAGGGCTTCAGTGGACAGGAAAGGTCACCTCCTCGCCCAACACTCTTAGAACAGTAGAAGGAAGAGGAGGTGAAACTCCCTTCAGCCCTCTCTGCTATATTATAGTGGCTCCGATAAAGGACATGGATAAGGAAAAGGCTGAAACTGTTGCTTAAAAGGTTTGGGGATTAATTGAGGATTTAATTCACCCTTTCTTTCTCTTCCCCTGCTAAAGCAGATAGTCGAGAGTTGGCACAGTGTCAAAACCAGGCTGTTTCTCAACCCGAATTTCAGCTCCACACATGTCAGAGTCTTTGTTAAGGGCTTCTTCTTAAACAGGGAATCTAAATTGCCACTTGTGCCTTGAGCTTAGTAAACCTGGGCTATTTTAAATTGTCACTTTACAAAGAAGTAACCTGCTGATTTTTTTTTTTCCTTCTTCATCTTCTTCACATCAAGTCATGACTACACAAAGTAACATGCCTCTGTTTAGGCTTAGTAAGGACCTTTCCAAATTTTATACAGTCTAAGTCAAGGAGGGAAATAAAGAGGAACTTTATGGAAGAGGCATAAAGCAGTTGTACAGAACACGTTTAAGGGGCACATTAAGTCAGTTTTTGTCTGTGGTTCTTTCCCTTTATGGCATATGTTATATATTGACAGGGATTAAGTTTCTCTCCTGAATGGAACAATACAGAGTCACAGGGAGCTACTGTACTTTACAAAGCACAGGCACCCTCACAGGCAAATAGCAAATAGAAACAAACGTATCTCACAGTATCTCACAAACTAACCAAGTTAGTTAAGAGCACCGGGCTCTGCTTCATCTTTCGCAAGTCCGCATCTTTTGCATTTCTCTCCTGGCTCTGCCGCGGGCTCCTCCGAGCTCCTTTCTTTTTCGCCCTTTCCCCCGTCCCCGGCGGGGGCCCCCCCACCCCACCCCTCCACCTTCTCGCTCGCACTGTTACACTTTCTCTGTCCCCTCGGCTTTGTTATTCAGCATGTCTGATTAGCAGGAGCCTGATTGGCTGGCTGCCTGCTCCGAGAGAGATTCCATTCAGCTTACCCCCCACCCATCCACCCACCCACCCACCCCTTGGTCAGGAAATATGAGCGGGTCTGATGGAAGCTGATAGGCAGGGCTGGAGTGTAAGCACCAGTCCTGGATGTGACAGCAAGCAGAGGAGCACTTTGCAGCTTATTCAGTGTCCGATTCGGATTCCGGCAAGAATCCAAGCATGGAATGCTGCCGTCGGGCAACTCCTGGCACACCGTTCCTCTTGCTGGCTTTCCTGCTCCTGGTAAATGCCTTTTCGTTTCAATACATCCTTAGTGGCCATTTAGTCTGGGTGCTGTTGGGGTGATGTGGACGTGTGTGAGTGTGTGTGACTGTATCTTTCTCTTCAAATGCCAGGTAAAGTAATTTACATGGCTTTAAAAAAATGAAAACTTTTTGCAGAAAGCTAACCCCAACTTTCCCAAACAAAAGTCTACAAGACTGTGTGGGAATAGCTAGAGGTATATAGGATACTGAGACTTAAACTTTGGGATCTACTGCATGGAGTTTGTGTGCTGAGGGCTGTATAAATGGTGGTGTGCATGCTTGGAATTTAGGTAACAGACGTCCTGAAATCCAACTCATTCACTGTGGTGTTCCTGTAATTTTTCTGAAGGATGGGCTGTGAGGGGCTTTCCTCCACTGCCTGTTATGAGTCCTCCTTCCTCTGTGCACATGTGCTAAGGAACCAGGTAAAAGAGGGAAGGAAAGCCCCTCTGTGGCCAACCCAGATTATAGTTCATAATTATGGCAAGTCATCTATGGATACAAGTTAATGCTAGTATTTATGAATTGAGGGTTATGGTTTTTGATCTCAGATCTTCTTTTGAAGAAGAAAATGCTGACTTTAGTTTCGGCTGCTTTCCATAGTCACAGTGATAAGATGCTCTGCTCTGGAACGTCAGCACACACTGCATTTTTGACTAGAAGTAAATGTTCCGTTGTGACTCATACTTGGTTTTATGGGCAGAAAATGAACCTTTACTGTCCAAAAAAAATCTACACTCAAAATATTAATAGCAATGCACATTTTTTTAAACCAGAGTGTTCTGGGCAGGCAGCTTTGTAAACCTCATCTGAAGGTTTGATTCCAAAATTTGCACACACCGAATCCAAACAAACGTGATTGTAGCTCTCCCTGTCACATTTCTGGAGAGCCAGCCCTTCCTCAGAAGGTAACCAGGCAAGAAGGGAAAAGGGGGAAATTGTAACACACCACACGTATAGGTCACATTGATTCATCGAAGATGAAGGAATGTTTGTTCTGATTAGACTCTGAAAAATTTGATCTGCACTGTAATTTTGAAGGAGGGAAGCAAGCTATTTAGCATAAATTTTAAAACTCCAGGAAGGCTCATCAGCTCATCAGACAGTGATTAAATATGTTAACATTCCCACTTCTTATTTGCATCATTATAGCCAAGAAGTCATAATGCTACGTTGCAAAAGCTGTAAATACAGAAATATATTTTCAAGTGCTCATAGAAATGTAAAGGCAAACTGAATTTTAAGCATGAATGGACTGTAAGTTTGGGGCTGTTCTGAGGAATATAAAAAGCAGAATGTTTAGGTGTGCTTTATGACTAGTGGGGCAAGCAATTTATGAAAGGTGTCTCATTTTTTCCATATGGGACGTGTTACTTATATACACACCATTAGTTTGCCTCGTCTTTCCTTCTTTGTGAATTTTTGAAAGCATGGGTTATTTTCCCATGTAATTACATCATGAAGCAAAATTACCAGTACACAGTACTTTTTTGATATCTTCGTATAGAGGTATGATCTCATTATACTTTGGAAAAACTTGCCCATTCAGGATAGATTGTTTTCACTGCCCACTTGGTAAGTGCAGTATATTTCTCTTTGATATTTTTAATATTCATATATGTGTTTGAGCGTATAATGACACTTACATGGATAAAAAGGAGCATTTGCTTATTTCAGATTTGCAACATACAACATCTTTGGTTTAAATTACAATAATTATACTGTGAGGATAAAAGGAAATAAAACCCAGGCTTGTTTTATGCCTATATTTAAATCAATTGGGATTCTGAAAGTTAGGCCAGAAAAGAAAGAACTGTCTGGTGAGTGCCAAGATATATCCCTGTATAGAGTAACAGTGTTAGTAGTACCTGCCATATATTGTGTGTCTGAATGTGTCAAACACAAGGTCAGTTGTTTGAAAAGCATTACAGTGAATTCTCACAATAATCTTGCAAATAAGGCATTGTTAAACCCATTCTGCAGATAAGGAAGCAAGCTTATATTTGAACTCAAAGGGGAAATAATGGAGAGAAAATGACTTGTTTGGTTTGTACTATGGTCACAAAATGTTTAATAGTGATGGAAGCAAAGACATAGGTTGGTCTCTAGTCTTTAATGGAGGTATATAGGCTTTTTGCTTCATCTTGGCCACTAAAGATGTGTGCAACATTATGAGCACTTGTCACACTTGCTCGTTCACTGTCCCATGTAGCTTTGGAGGCAAAAGTAAGCTACTGGCCCAAGAGAAAGTGACCTGAAATGTGATCAAGAGTTGAACCGGAAGTGTGACATTTTCAGCTCAACCTTCAGTCAGGATCTAGAAATGGAACTGGGTGGCTTATTTTTCTTATAACTGTTTGATACGTTTTAAGAGTCTGTCTAATCTTAGAATTAATTTAAGCAATTTTTAAAGCTCACTTTTTACTTAATGGAAAATAGTCTGTTTAGTGGCAAAGCCCAGTTTCTACTTCAAAACACAATGAAGTCCCTGTGTCTTTTATATCTATCTTTGGTTACCACTCACTTTGCATGCAAAGCTCAGACATCATAAACTGCTATTGTACTATGCACACAGTAGGACAGTAGTACTGGGCAAGGCATTTTATTCTGACATTCAGGTCAAATTAAGCCACAAAACCCCACGTTCCTCATCTCCCCACCCTGCTCCCCTTTTCCCTGCTCCCTCCTTTGTCCCAATTGTTTAGTTCAAAAGGAATGTGGGGGAAAACCATGACCGGCCATTGACATATGTGTCCATCCAGACTTGAAGTCAAATCTCTTCTTGTCAGAAAGGCATTTAATCAAATTTGCATTTGCTTTTTGTTTCTTTTAAGTGGTTTTAAGCTGTTTCGCCTGCTATTGTGGGAGTTGCAAGGGTAACACTCAGAATTATAATAAAGTACATGTGTTTTTCTGTTGAATTTCTTTTTTTTCTCGGTACTAATTTATACATGGAAACTAGTCAAACACAATAGCCCATTCCCTTCGGTCGGTCTGGCACTCTCCTCCACTATTATCTAAGTGGATCTATCTTGGATGGTGATAGCACCATTAGCTTGTGGAATGAATGTTAAGTCCCTTATTTATAGCAGACTGTGGCCTGCTCCAATAGTGTGTATGTGTGTGTGCATGCATGCACAAGCACCTTTCTATAACTATTTACATCTATTACTTACTCTGATGCCTACATTGTCCTTACATCAAACTCAAGGATATTTCAAGTAACCTGGAGAATGTAACGAGGTGTTTCTTTAAACATTATTTACTTCATGTTTTTGAGCTATTTCTTATCTAGACATAGTCAGCTTCATTTTTGTTTTCTCCTGTTTTAGCATTTCAATCTGTTTCAGAGCCACTTTCCAGTCTCCATTATTATTTTCATGTGAACCAGTTCTAGAGCTTCATATAAGTTGAGGGAAGTGTGTCCAATAGTAGTCACTAGTGAACTAAAAAAGAATCATTTTACTCCAGGCAAGGTTTTCCTTGAAAGACTGCAGATATTTTAAAGACTTTTGAAAGAGAGAGAATGAATAAATAAATGTATTTGTGCATTCATCAGAACGTTGAATACTCTTTACCTATATGTTGATTCTTCTTTACATATATGTGTGGGTAAAATGGAAAGTGAATCTCTAGACCATGGGAGAGGCAATTACTCAAGCTTAGGAATGTACAAAGTTCATTCTTATATCTTTAAAACAAAATTAAAATCAGGGTATATGTAGTTTTAATCAGTGAAGTGTAGATAACCCCTGTTCTTGCTATTCATTTTTAAGCCCATTTTGTTGGCACATTTTGCACAGGATTTATGTTTGCATGAGACATGGTCTGCTATTTTGGTTCTCCCCTGTATTATGGCTTAATCAAAATATAATTTTAAACTCTTTCAGAAAAAAATACAGTGTCCTGTGAATTTCTGCATCTCCTACAATACCTACTAGAATATCTTGGATAGTACAGGCATCATAACTGTTTATGAACTAAATTCAGAGAGCAAAGGATACAGAGAGACTCATACAGTTCTCCCTGATTCTCAATATATTCAGGGTTTCCTAACTTCATATATGTTGTCCAGTTTCTTTGGTGAACTGACAGCTCTGCTTTTATTTTGTCTATTTCAGATTCCAAGTCTCACTGGCAATAAGTTTCTTTCTGCCCTTCTCTCATTGTGCACGTTCTGTTGTTTCTTGCGGTCTCCTGAGTAGAGTGACTCGGAAGTAACCTCTTCATAGCTAGAGGACCATAGCGTTTTCTTGAGTGAGAGCATTCCTTGAGTATAACCTACTGGTGAAGCATGTTGAGATAATCACAGGAAAATGTGTCTAACTCCAGTTTGAGAGTCTTGCTGTTTGAACTGATTTTCTTCATCTGGAGAGCTGGCTTCAAACTTTGTGTTTTCACCAGAGTGAGACAAGTTCATCTTCTGTCAGCATCATAAAAGCCATACCATGTGGTTGAATTTTGGCTTGATTGGCAGGACAAGCTCATGAGCAGCTTAGGACTATGCTTAGGCATAGCAGAGGTGATGTAAGTCCGAAAGGATCTAATTGAAATAGGCCAGCACAGCTGTGTGGGGAGCCTGCCTGTTAACTGGGTAAGCTGTTGCTATCAACCCCTTCTTTCCATGAGTTCAAAAATAAATGACTAAATCTCCCCAATTCCCAGACTTCAAGATGAAAAACTACATCGAATAGCTAACTGGGAGCACCCAGCATGTCGAGCAGTCTTCTGGCCATGTCAAGAAGATGTCTCAATGGAAGTAGTCTGCAGCCAACAGTGACCTCTGGCTTTTTGTTTGTTGTATTTCCAGAAGCTCAGTATTTATAAATCAATTAGAATATTTTCCTATACTTGTTAAGAGTCTCTCTTCCAGTCATAGAGATATATCTTATCTCAGAAACCCCTGTAATCTTCATTTGAAGAAAAACCATAATTTCTTTTTTAAAGTTGAAGATTCCAATGTTTCTCTCGAGTATTTTTTTTTAATTGGAGGATGATTTATTTATAATATTGTGTTGATTTCTGCTGTACAACAATGCGAATCAGCCATAAGTATGTGTGTGTATATGTGTGTGTGTATGTGTGTGTGTGTGTGTGTATCCTCTCCCCCTTGAGCCTCCCTCCCACACCCCCTCATCCCATTGCTTTAGAGAAAGGCGAGTTGAGCTTGCTGCGCTTTATAGCAGCTTCCCATTTGCTATCTATTGTATACAGGGTGGTGTATATATGTCAATGCTACTCTCTTGATTCATCCCAGCCTCTATATTTTTTGTTTGACTACCCCACCCTAAATTCCATCCATGTATAGTCAGCATTTAGTAATTGTTTGTCAGAGGCATACGTAACTCACTGTATTCTCAACAGTATTTTAAAATGTAATTTCTTCTAGTCTTGTGCTTCCTTGTATTTATTTCTGTCATTGACTTCTTATATTGTACTTATGTTTCCGTCTTCATCAACAAAGTTGTGGATGACAGCAGAAGTGACTTGTTCCTCCTACCTTTGTCAGAATACCTGGTCTCAGTAAATGTTGTTGAATGAGTGAGTAAATGGATGAATAAGAATAATTTGGTAAGAAAATATGAGAAAAGCATACAGTACAAGTAGCAAGGGGAACATGTGAATGTCCATTTCACATGGGAGGAATTTCATCAATACTGGTTTTAGTAAGACCAAATCAATAAACCTAATACATTCAAAAGAGAAGTTAAATATTTTGCTTTCTTTCTCTTCACCCAATGAAAAGCAATTGAATGACAGTCCTTTTTAGTGTTGTTAAAGTGAAATTTGCACCTTTCATATCTTTTTGTAATCCATTTAGTTCTCAAGGGAAAAAATGACACATTAGCCACAGTTTTATAAAACCAGAAGGTAGTTATAGTTGCTCATTGTAGGAGAGATAATGGAGAAGGCAATGGCACCCCACTCCAGTACTCTTGCCTGGAAAATCCCATGGACAGAGGAGCCTGGTAGGCTGCAGTCCATGGGGTCGCTAAGAGTCAGACACGACTGAGCGACTTCACTTTCACTTTTCACTTTCATGCATTGGAGAAGGAAATGGCAACCCACTCCAGTGTTCTTGCCTGGAGAATCCCAGGGATGGGGGAGCCTGGTGGGCTGCCATCTATGGGATCGCACAGAGTCGGCCATGACTGAAGCGACTTAGCAGCAGCAGAGATAATATTATGGAATCACCAAAATTCATTTCTTTTTACTGCTGGGCACAAAGATAAACTTTCTTTCCCAGCTTTGTCTGTAATTAGTTGTTCTATCATGATTGAGTTCTAGTCAATGGAATGTCATTCGAAGTGATACATGGCACTTCTCAGCCTGATGTCATCCACGTAATCCTCCAAATAAGTAAGAACTCTCTTTATACACCTGCTGGATGCAGAGAATCAAGCAAAAGCTTCAAGACTCTAGAAAACAGTAAAGGCACCAAATGTAAGGCCTCATCCCTGAATGACTGCATGTGGCAGAGCCCTGCAGTGCCACTCTCACAGAACTGCATTTGTGAATGTTCATTTAACCTTGAGCAAACAATAAACCTTTGTTGTTTTAAACACTGAGATTTGGGGGAATGTCTTGTTTGTTATATTGATAACCTTCTTAAATACCATATGCTTTATATTTAGATGGCATGCATGCTTACAAATAGTACTAATATCACTTTCCAGTTTTTTTATATGGGAAAATTAAAATAAGGAGATGCCGTATCACCCTGATAGTGGTTTAATCTGTGTGGTTTGTGACTTATTATGTACTTAGAGTGCTCTAAAATACTTGAGGGTATGTGGTAAAATAGGAAACTGGGTCCATGTCTTTTTTCTTTAATTTAATTATTTTTGGCTGCATTGGATCTTTCTCGCTGTACGCGGGCTTTCTCTCGTTGCGACAAGTGGGGGTTACTTTTGCTGCAGTATGTGGGCTTCTCCTTGTGGTGACTTCTCTTGTGTGGAGCTCAAGCTCTAGGGTGGGGCTCAGTAGTCGCGGCACTCAGGCTTCAGTAGTTACAGCACACAGGCTCTCGAACACAGGCTCAGTAGTTGTGGCTCCTGGGCTTTGCTGCTCCACAGCATGTGGGAGCTTGCCAGTCCAGAGCTCGAACCTATGTCCCTTTCACTGGCAGGTAGATTCCAACCACTGGACCACCAGGAAAGCCCTCCATGTCCTTCTTCAAACAGGAGCGAGTTGAGCAGTAAGAAATAAGGGGTGAGGGGAAGGCACGACTGCGGTAAACAGTTGTAATCTCATGGAACAGAACAGGATCACACAACCTGAAGAACACCGACTCTCACAGATGCAAGGCGAAGGCAAAGACTGAGGCACGACTGATGTAGCTCCAAAGAGAGAGGTCAGGAAATAAAGGAGTAGACGAGGACCGGAAGGGGAACAGCCTCACACACACACACAACCGTTTCACACAGTAACATAAAGTGAAACACGCTTCTTGAGTACACCTAGTCTCAACCTACTTTGATATATTTTTCTAGAAAGTGTCCAAGTGTCATGAAAGAGTCCATCCCACCTAACTCTCCAGGACACCGTGAGAGGAAAAAAGACCATTGGATGAAGTGTTTTTGTCATCTCCAAAGTAATATAAAACTTTCAGGTGGTTACTTTCATTCATGTGAAAATCTAATCTCTCATCAGCTATATGCCCAACACAGAGCCAGTTTCCATGGAAGATAGTTTAAGGCAGTCCTTGTAATGAGGAGCTTGGTAGTGTGTTGGACATTCTGTTGTCAGAGGTTTTTTTGTTTGTTTGTTTGTTTTTTTAAACTCTTCTGTAAGCAAAAGCTTTGTTATGGATATAATGATTTTCAGTTACCCCTCAAGATGGTTCATTTTGCACTCCTATCCCTACTTAGACACTGGCTGTTTAATCCCCTCATCCGGGTAAATGTGAATTATGACTTCCCACAGATTATCAATGTATTATCTTAGATGTGAATGGCTTCCCACAGATTATCAATGTATCATCTTATGAATATGATCAGTCAGTATTTGACTTCAAACATAAAAAATTTTTGTCCAATTTCTGTAGTTCAGAATATGTACTTGTGTAGCAGTACACACATAATAGTGTCAGTTAAGATAAATTCCCTGGGAAAAAAACTTCTCTCAAAGTAAATTTTTATCATTGTGAAAATGATCAATAATTAAGTGTGACCAATATCTAAAGAGTTGTCATCTGCCCACTATCATTGGGGCATCATGATGACAGACTTCATTCTTATGTAGTTTACACTCCATTGTGCTTATTTTATAGTAACCAAAATCCAGGCAAAAATAAGCATATTCCATTTGGAATTATATTTCTGTAAGTACAATTAGTACAGTAGGTTGCATCTCCCTAGCTCCCTAGATTTTTATCTAAAGTTCCTATTAAAAAAAGGTGATTACAACAAAATCCAAAGGCCTCGTGCATAGAAGGGGGGCGGTGGATAGTTCAGAGAAGGGGAATAGCAGAGAAGTCATGTGTGAGCATATGCCATTTATAATTGTGAAGATTTATTCCACTTCTGAGGCAAGAAATTGCAGGACTCTAATAGTTTCACCACCTGTGAATTATTTGGGTGCACCCTCACAAGCGGGTTCTTTCTTCTATTTGTTTAAAGACATAAGTGGTATGTTCGCCAATTCTACACTACATTAATTTTCACAGAGTTTCCATTTTCATCTTCATTGCTTTTTCAGATTTTTTCCCAAAGCTTCTGCCATTCTCCAACTAAACCTTTGGGTATTTTCTCCTTCAATTTTTGTCCGGGGACTTTCTCTAAGTCAAGTCAGTCTGTTGGCATAAGTGTTGCAATGAAGGAGGGAAGGAGTGTGATAACCTAAGACATCCTGGCATAAATCCCAAGAGCGCTAACGAAATGAGACAGGAAATTACGAGCAACCTATAATAAATTCAAACTGTCCAATAAAATAAATATACCTCACTTTGTTCCCTTAAGTAAGGTATGGTAGGTTGTCTGATTTCTCAGCCTGCACCGCCATTTGAAGTCTACCAGAGTGTTATTCAGACATTGTACTTCATTGATAGAACCAGAAGTGAAAAAGGGTAATGGAAACAATAAGAACTCCTACTGTTCAGGTGCTGAAGTGAGATTTAGAGGAAAGCTTTTTTAGAAATAGTCTGGTTTTCTTTTTTTTTTTTTTTCCATTCTAGTTATTATAACCATTTGGCATTGAGACTAGGTACCACATATATTTTTACTTTTACTTTGGGGCTTGTACCCAGTCTAAGATAACAAACATGCTTTGAAATTACTGTTACAGAGTGAATTTAACTGACATTTGGATTCCCAGGACATAGATTTATTGTGTTTTCAAGTTAAAAAGAATTTTTGAGGTAGCATAAAATTTGACCTCAGTTGACTGGGATCTCTTTGAAGGCAGGACTTTGGTTTTATTATGTCTTGGATATCTTTATATCCCTAGTGTGAGACAAAGAGTTTGACATACACAAGGTGTTCAGTGTAAGTCTGCTGTTTGAATAAATGAATTAATCACCTATTCCAGCCCTTTGATTTCACAGAATTAAATTTAAAATATAAATATTTGCAAAGAGATTGGAGACTTATTTGCCAGGAACACCTAGTAGGTAGAATCCAGAGCCTGAAATCTGGATCTCTTTCCTTTGAGTCCATACTCCTTTGAGAAAGAGGTCACTCTCTTTCTACCATATGACGGTAGATGACCTTGAGAAAGAGGTCATTCTCTATTATACCATATGACGCTAGATGACCTTCATATGAGTTAGCTGAGCCAGCCTGGGTAGAGAAGTTGAGGTGTTGAAATGCCACCTCAGTAGATGTGAGGTGCAATAGAAGCCGAAGAAGCCATGAAGCTGATGGAAAATAATTTTGAGTGGATTATTATTGGTTTATATATGTTGGGGTGACCTGGTGAGAAGAGGGGACTGAAGTTTATTTCTTGCCCTAGTTGTACAACATACTGGGTTGGCCAAAAATTTCATTCAGGTTTTTCCATATCATCTCACAGAAAACCCAAATGAACTTTTTGGCCAACCCAATATCAATAAGATTCATTTATCTTTTTTTTTTCATATTAATGAACAATGTGAATGTGAAATACACAATGGTGATGTATATGTGAAAATAACTTCTTGGGGGACCTTGCACATAGAAGGTCTCCAAGAAGTTTTAGCTTCCTTCCCATCCCTCAGTGCACAATACTATATTCGTTGAGAGCCTGCTGTGTATGCCTGACTGTGCTGGGCACAGGGTATATTGTCTTGAGCAAAACAGACATGGTTCTAAAGATGCATTTACTTACATGTAGTATCAGAAAGGATTTGAGATTGGGAAGGAGGACAGGAATTAATTGGCCAGTACATTCCATTGGTTTTATGTTGCTGTCATGGTATTATTTTCTTTAAACTGTATATTTAACTATTGCTGGTGTAAGTAATGGAGAAGGAAATGGCAACCCACTCCAGTGTTCTTGCCTGGAGAATCCCAGGGATGGAGAAGCCTGGAAGGCTGCAGTCCATGGGGTCGCACAGAGTCGGACACGACTGAAGCGACTTGGCAGCAGGCAGCAGCAGATGTAAGGAAGTCTCTGCCTAAAGAAATAGACACATCAATTCATTATTTATAGTGATCCCAAGAAGAATGTGTTAAAAAAAAAAAACTCTAAACCTCTAAAAATGTGTATTTAAGGTCACTTCTTGAGTTGTGCCTTCTGCCCCCGCCCTTTTTTTTTTTTTTTTTTGCTGCGATCCTCTTTTTCAGTCATACTGAAACCAAAACTTAATGAGTGTATGGCTTTGTCTTTGTTTATGTGATCCATAAACACCTGTCTTTTCCATCTTAGAAATATGCTTAAGGAGGGAAACCTTTATACCAGCCCATCATTCAAGTGAATAAAAGGCCAATCACAGCATATAGACACTAACGACAATAGACTTCTTTCCTCAAAAGGCTTAGCTTGCTCTGTAGAAACCATTAGTGTGAAAGACCTTTAGAAATCTTTGAGCATCACCTGGTGACCACCCAGCATGTTCTCAGCTCTCTGTTATTAGGGGTTCTGATTTTCTAGTACCTCTGCAAAGACCGGGAGCTGACTGTCACTCAGATCATGAACTCCTAATTGCCAAATTTAGACTTAAATTGAAGAAAGTAGGGAAAACCACTAGACCATTCAGGTATGACCTAAATCAAATCTCTTACGATTCAAGGGATTAGATCTGATAGACAGAGTGCCTGAAGAGCTATGGACAGAGGTTCATGACATTGTACAGGAGGCAGAGATAAAGACCATCTCAAGAAAAAGAAATGAAAAAAGCCAAAATGGCTGTCTGAGGAGGGCTTAAAAATAGTTGAGATAAGAAGAGAAGTGAAAGGCAAAGGAGAAAGGGAAAGATATATCCAATTTAATCTAGAATTCCAAAGAATAGCAAGGAGAGATAAGAAAACCTTCCTCAGTGATCAATGCAGAGAAATAAAGGAAAACAATAGAATGGGAAAGGCTAGAGATCTCTTCAAGACAATTACAGATACCAAGGAAACATTTCATGCAAAGATAGGTACAATAAAGGACAGAAATGGTATGGACCTAACAGAAGCAAAAGATATTAAGAAGAGGTGGCAAGAATACACTGAACTATACAAAAAGATCTTCATGACCCAGATAACCACAATGGTGTGATCACTCATCTAGACCCAGATATCCTGGAATGCGAAGTCAAGTGGCTCTTAGGAAGCATCACTACTAACAAAGCTAGTAGAGGTGATGGAATTCCAGTTGAGCTGGAATTTCTATTTCAAATCCTGAAAGATGATGCTGTTAAAGTGTTGCACTCAGTATGCCAGCAAATTTGGAAAACTCAGCAGTGGCCACAGGACTGGAAAAGGTCAGTTTTCATTCCAATCCCAAAGAAAGTCAATGCCAAAAAATGTTCAACTACTGCACAATTGCACTCATCTCACATGCTAGCAAAGTAATGCTCAAAATCCTCCAAGCCAGGCTTCAATGGGACACGAACCATGAACCTCCACATGTTCAAGCTGGATTTAGAAAAGGCAGAGGAACCAGAGATCAAATTGCCAACATCCACTGGATCATAGAAAAAGCAAGAGAGTTCCAGAAAAATATCTACTTCTGCTTTATTGACTATGCCAAAGCCTTTGACTGTGTGGATCACAATAAACTGTGGAAAATTCTTAAAGAGATGGGAATACTAGACCACCTGACCTCCCTTCTGAAAAAGCTGTATGCAGGTCAAGAAGCAACAGTTAGAACTGGACATGGAACAACAGACTGGCTCCAAATTGGGAAAGGAGTACGTCAAGGCTGTATATTGTCCCTGCTTATTTAACTTATATGCAGAGTACATCATGCAAAATGCTGGACTGGATGAAGCACAAGCTGGAATCAAGATTGCCAGGAAAAATATCAATAACCTCAGATATGCAGATGACACTACCCTTATGGAAGAAAGGGAGGAACTAAAGAACCTCTTGATGAAAGTGAAAGAGGAGAGTGAAAAAGTTGGCTTAAAGCTCAACATTCAGAAAACGAAGATCATGGCATCTGGTCCCATCACTTCATGGGAAATAGATGGGGAAACAATGGAAATAGTGAGAGACCATTTTGGGGGGCTCCAAAATCACTGCAGAAGGTGACAGCAGTCATTAAATTAAAAGATGCTTGCTCTTTGGAAGAAAAACTATGACCAACCTAGACAGCAGAGACATTACTTTGCCAACAAAGGTCCATCTAGTCAAAGCTATGGTTTTTCCAGTAGTCACGTATGGATGTGAGAGTTGGACTATAAGAAAAGCTGAGTGCCAAAGAATTGATGCTTTTGAACTGTGATATTGGAAAAGACTCTTGAGAGTCCCTTGGACTGCAAGGAGATCCAACCAGTCCATCCTAAAGGAAATCAGTCCTGAATATTTATTGGAAGGACTGATGCTGAAGCTGAAACTCCAGTACTTTGGCCACCTGATGTGAAGAACTGAGTCATTTGATAAGACCCTGATGCTGGGAAAGATTGAAGGCGGGAGGAGAAGGGGATGACAGAGGATGAGATGGTTGGATGGCATCACTGACTCGATGGACATGAGGTTGAGTAAGCTCTGGGAGTTGATTGACAGGGAAGCCTGGCATGCTGCAGTCTATGGGGTCACAAAGAGTTGGACACCACTAAATGACTGAACTGAACTGAACTGCCATGTCCCTATGACCAGCTCCAACCTGCCTTAATCCAAGAGCAGCCTTCTTGCCCCTGGTTGTTTGCTAATTGGTAACTTCAATTTGACAGTGCTGGGACTCAAACCCAGTCCTCTGTGTCCATTTTAGAGGTCTAGATAATTTAAAGAACTGATTTCCAGATTGTGGATGTCATAGGCCATTAAAATTTCAAAAGGAAATAAAATTATGTTTGCAAGTAGGCAGGAAATATGGAAAATAAAGTTTCTAATGTTTGAATTAAGTAAGGACATTAATAAAACAAAGTTCTAGCAGCTAAATTTCGTAAGTTAAATAATAATAGTTACTACTACAGGGAATGCTTGCTTTAGTGTGAGATGTACTTTTCATATATTAAATTATCTGATTGTCATAACAACATTAGGAATTCACTACAGTTACTTTTCCCATTTTGCAGATGAGGAAACTGAGGCACAGAGAGGTTAAATAACTTGCTTTAGGTCACTCAGCTATCAGTGGCAGAGTGCAGCTTCAAACACAAGGACAGTTCACTCTTGTCCTAACAATACTATTTTGTGTCATCATCAGTGGAAGAAATGAAAGATTATTTGAATAAGCCCCAAGTTCCAAGTATATAATTGCAGAAGAGAAACTAAACACATTTAGTTCTATGGAAATCTAACCAGGGCCCTTATCACTCTCCTTATTTTTCATGCCAGTGAAAAACTTCATTAGACTGACCTGCTCTAAGCCAGATGCTTTCCTTGGAACACAGAGATGAATGAGACACAGGAAGCTCACAGATGCTAAACAAAGTTTTAAAAGGATAACAGACTGAGGCTGAGTGGAGGATAAAAGATGGTATGGGAGCAGGGATCTGGCATTTATAGTCTTCAGTGCTCCAGTCTGTGTGCTAGGCAGAAAATCACTCTGACTTGAAGTGGATCAGTGAGAGTGACTTAAAAGACATTTAAAGTGAGTCGTGGGATGGGACTTCCCTTGTGGTTCACTGACTCCCTGCTTGCATTGCAGGGGCTGCAGGTCCAATCTCTGGTCAGGGAACTAAGATCCCACATGCCACAAGGTACAGCCAAACAAACAAAAACAAAAAAGCTACTAAAGAAAGTCTTAGGAGATCAATAGAAGTTCAGCAGGTAGACAAGAGAGAGAAAGGGGCATTAGGCAGAGGGACCTGCGTGGGCCGAGGCACATTGGATGGAAAAAGGAAGTTGAGTCTAAGGAGCAGTGAGTGACTCCCAGTGGCTGAAACATAGCTGGCTTCTGCAAGGACTTGCATGCCATGCCCAGGAGCTTTGTCCCAGGATTGTGTTTTAGAAAGACAGCTATGCTGGCCACATGCAGAAGGCATGTGTGAAGGAGTAGATCATTTTATTCATGGCCTCCCTGTTCAAAATTGTGACCTATAGTCAAAGATTTTTTTTTCCTCCCTGTATTATAAAAGGACTTCCAGAGCAACAAACATCTCATTCTCTAAATCCTGAAGAATTCTCTGTCACTCTCTGAGGAAAGAGAACTCAGGTCCATCCTTTCTGAAGAGATTGCCACACTGCTGTGACTTAACCCTTTGTTCACTCTCAGTGAACCTTTCCAAACACATAGAGGCTATTTCAGAGGAGCACTCCTGCACTTCTTGGAAAGCTTTATGATCCTCCCTTGTGTAACACAAAGGTCATCATGGGGAGTCATTTTTGTACTTCGGGGTAATTATTGTCATCCGAGATGGCAGTGTTGTCCTGTGTGTGGTTATTTATCTATTTTCTCACCGAACGGTGCCTCATTCAGCTCTTAAGATTCATGTCACAGTCATGAATCTTCCCACGGCAAGCCAGCAAATCTCTCTTCCCCCTTTCTCGCAGTGCTCCGCATGATCTAAAATAGGCTCCACATGTGTAGTTCCCTTTGCAAGCAACTGAAACTCCAGTAAAAGATGTTACTTTCAGGGTCTAAATTTAAGTTAACTGCCCTGATGGAATAGTAATTGTAGTCTTCAGGAAAAAAAAAAAATCAAACCATATCTGAAATTCATCAATTCATCATTTTGTAACATGACTGAAAAAAAAGAAAAAAAAAACACACAAGTTTCATTAAAGAAAGTGTGAGTTAAATGTCACATAATTATATTCTTTCTATTTTTTCTTTATGAATACAGTTGCTAAGGCGTCAGATTTTTCATCAGGCATTGGAATTCTGTGGGTATATCATTTCTTCTCCTAATGAGGAATAGTCTCCAATTTACTCAGCATTGGTACACAATTGATTATAGCTTGGCCTCACCTCATAAAGTAGATTTGCTTTGGAACAGCATCAAACAGGTATTTATGTTTTAAATCATATGGTCCTTCTGACTTTAATTCTAATTTTCGACATTTACTACTTTTAAGTTCTTTCCTCCTTCCCCCAACTTGAATGCAAACAGCCCAGAAGTCTTGTCCTACTTAGCAAAGGGCGGAAATGCGATTTTTCACTGTTTTTCCATGTGCCAGGTACTCTGCTACTTGTTTCTATATGTCATCTCAGATATGTCTTACCACCTCTTTTATAGATAAGAAAACTGAGCACTAAAACCTAAATGGTAGTCTGAATTCCTCTACTTTAGTGTACGTGGACTCAATTCTTATAGCAAACAAATTACATTAAAATATGCAGCACAGACTCTTTTCCCTGTTGTTGGAACTATGTTATTTGGACTCTGTCAGCAGGAACCTCCCCAACTTGCTGAGTGACTTCCATGGTTTCAGCACCAAGTTTATTAGAGTTCACCGCTTGTACCGTATTTCATCAACCCTAAGATAACACAACTTTTTTCTGATTTCAGAAACTTTGCGTCTTATTTTTGATAGCAGGTCACAGTTTAATGGGTTTGTCTTTTTCTTCTTAATGGTACATAAAATAGTGTGACTTCAATCTGTGGCGTCTTTGGAATCAGTGGGTTAGTGGACCAGGGTCTTTCCAGTATCTCATTGATGGGAGCGAAGCTTGAGATTCAGTTACGGAAATAGAATTACAGACCCCACCCCCTTCCTGTTCGCAGTCTTCCGAGGCAGATGGCTCCGGTCTTTGCGTGCTAGTCTGAGACACTGAGAGTTTGTACCCTGAACTCAACTTAACTTCCATCCTGTAAAAAGGTCAAAGCCCTCTTACTGAAGATCTCTTTTCTTCTTCATCTAAATGTACCTCAGTTTTCTTATCTGTAAGCAATATAGTATTAGTATAATGCAGTGGCTGCTAATCTTTGCTCAATATCAGAATCAGCTGAGCACTTGTTAAAATTTAGAAGGCCCAGGCTACTCCTACTTCAGTGGACCTGAGCCTCTGTCTATGTATTTTTAGGTCTCCAGGTGATTCTGGTAAACATGAGTGTGAAACTCACTGGTGTAGTGTTGAGAGCAGGAACTCTTGAGGCCAATTGCCTGCTTGGACTCAAATCCTGGCTCCACCAGTACAACCTTTCTATTATTTTGTGTCTCAGTTTCCATGTCTGTGAAACAAGGACCAACGATAGCATCACCTCAAAGGATTACTGTGAAATTTAATCAAATGACCCATGCAACCTACTTAGCCAATACCTAACACATGTAGCAAGTGCCCAATAAACATCAGAAGGTATCAATACTCCCTTCCTACAAGGCTGAAGTTTTCTATCTCTTTCTGAGAAAATGATCTTTTATCTTTTCCTTGATTCAAAGCCACTGACCGCTTTACCTGGTAACTTGAGTCCTCCCATGTAATCTCAAAGAAAGGGGCTGAGAAGGAAAGCTAGGATTTCTTTTTAATGAACAAGAGGAGGTCTGGAGTCTGTTGAAACCAGGGAATATAAAACAGAACAAGGATAAAGTTTGGTTGAAAAAATCCAAACTGTGATTTCACTTGTAAATGCTTATCAGGAGGATTATAATTCAGGGTTCTATCCATCTCCTGGGAGAAGGCAATGGCACCCCACTCCAGTACTCTTGCCTGGAAAATCCCATGGATGGAGGAGCCTGGTAGGCTGCAGTCCATGGGGTTGCTAAGAGTCGGACATGACTGAGTGACTTCACTTTCACTTTTTCACTTTCATGCCTTGGAGAAGGAAATGGCAACCCACTCCAGTGTTCTTGCCTGGAGAATCCCAGAGGCAGGAGAGCCTCATGGGCTGACGTCTATGGGGTCACACAGTCGGACATGACTGAAGTGACTTAGCAGCAGCAGCAGCAGCAGCAGCAGCATCCCTGTCCTACAACCAAATCACCCTAGGAACTGAGAACTAAAAATGTCTGGGCAGCCTCTATCTCCTAGCCACAGGAGATTCACATCAGGTGGTCTGGGTTCAGGTCCAGAAATGGCAATTTTTCTTGAACTCCCAGGTGATTTGAATATGCAATCAATTGATAGCCACTTATCCAATTTAATATTTAAAAGATTCTAAACATCTCTCACCTGTTAGGGGATTGTCTCTTAGTTAAAGATACAGAACCCTCTCTACCTCAAAAAAAAAAGAACAAAACTTAGGAGCCCAAAATACATTGTACCAGTTCCAATAACTCATATTTGATGTGAATGCACTTTTTAAATTGTAAGTGTGCTTTGGCCACTTGATGCAAAGAGCCAACTCAGAAAAGACTCTGATTCTGGGAAGGATTGAAGGCAGGAGGAGAAGGGGACAACAGAGGTCGAGATGATTGGATGGCATCTCTGTCTCAATGGACGTGAGTTTGAGTAAACTCCAGGAGTTGGTGATGGACAGGAAAGCCTGGTTTGCTGCAGTCCATGGGGTTGCAAAGAGTTGGACACAATTGAGCAACTGCACAACAACATGTATGTGTATGTGAGAGAGAGACAAAAACAGAAAGGGAGGATTGTGATGCATAATGAGAAGACAATTTTCCTATTATGTTAGGTAGCATGCACAAAGAGGCCTGGAACTCTTCCAGTTAATAGGATGTGGTGTAATCTGAAGTCTAATCTATCAGCCATTTGAATGCATAAACTTTTTATTTGAAAATAGGAACCATGCACATTTTGTACAAGATAGAAATTAGAACCTTTCTGAGCCTGATATGAAGAAACAAAATAAAACAAAACAGATACTCTGAAGTTATCCAGTCTTCTGCCTTTACTAGTCAACTAAACTTTTCTCTATGTTTTTTCTGGATGGCCACTGTAATTGATTAAGTATTCAGTCTTATGTCTCCCAGCTTTCCTTGAACAGCCAAATTTAATATCTGTTCAGATGACTGACTTACTCTTATTCACTGTTCTCCCCACTTATTTAATTAGCCATAAAGGGATTCTAAGGGCTTCCCTGGTGGCTCAGTCAGTGAAGAATCCACCTGCAGTGCGGGAGACCTGGGTTCGATCCCTGAGTTAGGAAGATTCCCTGGAGGCAGGCATGGCAACCCACTCCAGTATTCTTGCCTGGAGAATCCTATAGACAGAGGAGCCTGGCAGGCTATAGTCCATGTGATCACAAAGAGTCAGATACAACTGAGTGACTAAGCACGAAAAGATTCTAAACAGAGAATCTAAACAGAGAATTCTAAACAGAGGAACCGATCTGCCAGACTAGAAGCAGACTGAGGTACCAATTGTGTCTTATATAGCTGATAGTAAGAAGAGTCCAGTTTAGGGCACCAGAAAGTAGAATGGAAAAGGGCGGGGGGTGGAAAGGAGACACATCATAAAAGTAAATTCTTGGTATAGGGTACAGGCAGTTGTTTGGATTTGTGTGTATGGATAGATGGCTTGGGCTGGGGTGAGATGGAGGATGGAGAAGCTGAAGGGAGATGTTTTATAGAAAAGCTGATATATTTGTCACTGGATTAAGAAAAGAATTGCTAAAGGATGGATTGGGACCCAAATGTTGTGTTTGGTTTTGGACTTGTTGAGTTTAAGGTATTAAGGAGGCATCCAGTTGAGTGGAAACAGAAGCTTGGAGATTGAGGTAGATATGTATTTGTCTCCCATCTACAAAAGAGAAGTTTGCAAGCTAGGGAATGTGGGTGAGATCAACAGAGGGTAGAAGGAAGAGCAGGGGCCCAAGCAAAGAACCTTGGGGATTCCAGCATTTACTAGTCAGGATGAGTGAGAAAAGGCAGGGAGGAACTGGCCAGGAGTTGCTGCCAAAGAAGCCAAAGGAGCATGTCCCACAAGAAGTTCGGGGGGAAGGTCCTCGGATGTGGTAAGTTACAGGATCCTGATGAATTTCAGAGGAGCCATGTCACTCAGTGGCAGGGCTGCAGCCAGATGATGAAGTGTTAAAGAATTTGGGGATATTGAGTAAGTGGGTGCTGTGGGTGTGGTTTAGCCTTTTGAGAAGTTTAGAAGTGAAAGAAAAGGAGGCAGAAAACAATTTAGCTCTCACCACTAACAAAGTGGAAAGTAAAGGCAGGAAAGCACAAAGCTGGTGAGATAAAAGTGAGCTTGTTTTAATAAAAAGAGGAGAAAGTGCTTTCTGTATTTCGTCTTAATAGCTCAAAGAATGCTGATAGCAGCCGTGTGTGAAATTGATTTCTGAGGCCCAGCACCAGAGACAGAGAGGCTATGAGGCCAGTGGGGTAGTAAACCATGATTTAGCACCTTCACTTTCTCTACTTATTACAAAACAGGCTTTAAAAAGATGCCTGTGGTGCATCTCAGCAATCTTGATTTTGTCTGTGGCCAAGATCCATTTTAATATATTCCTGAGGCATTTTAGTGATTGTAACATTACTTGAAGTATCAGCCCATTAATTTTTCACATTACTAACCATGGTTAATGCAATGAATATAAATACTATCCCTACCATTAAATAACATTAAATGATACTAAGGGAAAAAGAATTCCTCTTCCTGAAAACCAAACAATGACATAGTCAAAACACTTGCACATTGAAAGCAAAAGTTAAGCTTTATGAATTCTTGGAGAAGCCGTATTTGCTTTTACTTAATCAAGCATTGAGGGTCAGAGACATGCTCATAAGAATCACAAAAACCATATTATGTTTCATATACTAATAAACATTTAAGAAAAGTTTTCACTAATGGCTCCTTGACATTGTCATTTAATTTACAAATGAATTAAAGACTATTTCTTCCCATATATACAATATTGAATGATATTTTTTTACTATGATTTCAAAATGCTATCAGTATAAGGAATTTAGCCAGCTTAAAAACATAAATACTTTTCATGAATTTGACTGGTAGATAGGGATAGCTGGTATGCTGCTGCTGCTAAGTCGCTTCAGTCCTGTCCGACTCTCTGCGACCCCATAGATGGCAGCCCACCAGGCTCCCCCATCCCTGGGATTCTCTAGGCAAGAACACTGGAGTGGGTTGCCACTTCCTTCTCCAATGCATGAAAGTGAAAAGTCAAAGTGAAGCCGCTCAGTTGTGTCCAACTCTTAGCGACCCCATGGACTGCAGCCTACCAGGCTCTTCCATCCATGGGATTTTCCAGGCAAGAGTACTGGAGTGGGGTGCCATTGCCTTCTCCAGATAGCTGGAATATACGCCTTTAATAATCAATATTATATTCCATCTCAGTGTAAGTAGATCTGTTTTGTTTACAAATAATAATGACAAATTATAATTGACCAAGTAAGACAAGTCCTTTTAGAAACCCTCAGTCTTTCTTGCAGTGATTTAAAATAAAGGACTTATTCTACAGTCTACTTTGTACAATATTAAAGAAAAATTGTAGGCTATTTGTGAAATACCTTATTTCACTAAAGAATGTCTACTCTGCTGTAGTTAAGA
Source organism: Bos indicus x Bos taurus (assembly GCF_003369695.1). NCBI lineage: Eukaryota > Metazoa > Chordata > Mammalia > Artiodactyla > Bovidae > Bos > Bos indicus x Bos taurus. Next base: position 25,549,004 of record NC_040083.1, on the reverse strand, counting down.
CAAAAACGAAGGCAACTGGGACTCTCAACTGTTACTGATAAAGGACTTAATAATATGTTGAAAATGTATCAAGAAATCAATGTTTTTAAAAATAACCACTAGAATTTATATCAGTAGAGAACCACAGTAGCAATTTCTGTTTTGATACAAAATAAATGGTCATGAAAATTATTCACGTAGTCATTAGTAGAAACAACACAAAATGAAAAATCATTATTCTTTAACACTTGGATAGGAAATAAGTCAATAATGAAAATCATCACATAAAGCCAACTTTTATCTCACAATTTGGGAAATTTTTGCTTACAAGTACTTACTGATTTTTAAAGAATTAAGTAGTACATATTTATCAACAAAAATTTAGGATGTAATTTAGCATATTTTATTATTCAGGAATCACTAGGATTTGATAGAAGTTTTGGATGCTGATAATTGTATTATAAAGGAAGAGTCCTCGTTAGTGGTTATTTCAAAAATTACTTAGAATGATTGTTGCAGCTGATCATCTCTACTTGAATTTCACTTACCAATTTGGTTCTGTGAACATTTTCATATTTTAGAACTTTTATTTTTTAAGTAATTTTTATATCAACCCTGAGTTAAATAGAGCAAATATTCATGTCTTATGACCAGGTTAGAAAATTGATTTGTAAATATGCTTGAGATAAACTCATTTAGAATTGTAGACATTTTTATGGCTAAGAATGTTTCAGAAAGTATCTGGACAAAAACCCCACAATGGCCAAGTCCTGACCTCCAGCTTGTGTCCCTATTTAGAAGTTTTGCCATCAGTATTATCCATAAGTGTTCTCTGAAACATTTTAAAACTAAAGTTGCTCACAAAAATATAATTTAAACTGTACACATCCATTGAACACTGATCTCTGTATCAAGCCCTTTGTTAGAAATTAGGGGTGTCAAAGGGAATTCTCTGGCCACCCAGTTGCTAGGACTTCCCCTCCACTCCAGGGGGTATGGGTTCAATCCCTGGTTGGAGATCAAACTAAGATTCTGCATGCCCATGGTGTAACCAAAGAAATTAGGGGTGTCAAGCTGAATATCACATAGCCCTTATCTTCAAAAGCTCGTATCAGTATTTTGCCTCCATTAATTTCTTTTAATTTCTCTGTGATTTGGCTTTTTAGAATTATTTTACATGGAATCTAATGGAAATCTATTCTCCTCAGTCCAGAAACCTTACTTGAAAACTTGTATCAAAATTTGCTTCTATCAAATCATTTTTCCTAATTTAGCTAAACATTGAATTTTTCCGTCATCTATGGTTATATGTACTATACTCATTCTTCCATCAGTGAAAATACAATTCAATTGATCTTTCTTACTTTTTTACTGGTAGAAGCCTGTGCCTTTAATCAAGGCAGGACTCCCTCATCCACCCATCTTCATTCCCTCATCATCCACAAAGCACAGTTCCCAAGTGTTGCAGATGGACTGACTGTTGTTTGCTCAGTGATGAGGACACTCTAGCAGATAGACATCTGGGAGTTGAATTAGACTAGATTAAGGCAAGATGTAACAGGTTAATCATCTTTCAGCTTCTAACATTTTGGGTAGATTTAAAGTTGGCATAAAAAGACATGTGAAGAAGCAGAAATGTGGTCATCTTTTTCTTTCATGAGTGAGATTCATTTTATTTCTCTTCCATTCCCTTATCTTCAGCTTCTGCTTATATATTTTACCCCCTCTGTCTTTAGAGAATCTGAATGTATATAAATGAGAGCAAAAGCTGACAGCTGTTATAAATTAAGCACTCAACTACAACTTGTCCTGGCCTGCCTTGCATTAATTATTCATTCAATGAATATGCACTGAGGCGAATTACATATCCGGAGTTCTAGGAGGCACTGGAGGTACAAAGGCGTATTCATTTTTCCCTTATGAAACACACTGCCCATTTTTCAGGATAGATATATAAATAAGTAACAAATAAATAAATACAATACAATACAGTGTGTATATATAAATAAATACAGTACAGTGGCTGACAAATACTAAAATAGCCATGGGTATCAAGTCCTAGCAATATGTTCAGAGTAGATAGGAGAGACAGTGATTGATTCTACCTGGAGATGAGAGGACATTTCACCAGAAGATGGCATGGGAGCCACAGAAGCAGAAGTACACATGTCAAAGAAAAAAATGCAAGGAATATGGAGAGGAAGGCAATTGAGGCAACAGCAGGCTCATGAACAGAATATCAGAGATGCCCAAGCAGCATGTCTGATTGCAACAGTGCCTTGTCACTGGAGCGTTGGCATTCGTGATCAAGAGCAGCAAAGATAAGTCTAGACCGTTGGTTTAGGGTCAAGTTAGGAAGAGATTATGTGACACCCAAATAGTTTGGACTTTATCTTCTACCTTTGGTGACCGTGATAGAAGTTATGAATCCTCTCTCCAGAAGCATGATAATAATACGTATTCACCCAAAATGTCACGTACAGTTTCTGAGTCCTCACAGCCCATCTGGAACCCATTACTGGATGCTACCAGCTCTAGGCAGGCAGTGGAACCACAGAACCCTCTTAGGGAGGATACAGTTTAGCTTAGCATTCTGAAAAGGTAACTGGCAGCAGTGTGGAGGACAGGCTGGTGGGTGGAGAGGCTGAATGTAAAAAAAGTCAGATAGGAAGCCTATTGTGAAATACCAGCATGAAATGTTGACACCATAATTAAGGCAGTGAGAGTAAGGGTTGGAGAGGAGGGAAATGGAAGAGACATCTCAGAAATACAAGTGCCTGATCAAGTGTAGACAGTGGAGAACTGTCAAATGTTTTGTTGTTGTTTATCTTTATCTCACTTCCTCACTAGATTAGAAAGCCTCTAAATGGTGTTGTGCACCAAGCTGGACTCCAGACAGTCAGGAGAAGCAGAAACTTAAGCGTTCAGGATTAGAATTTAAGAGTCATATGAAAGCAACAGGTCCCTTCGTGGGCCATGAGGCAGAGGGCTAAGGGGTAGTGGGCTCTGCTAATAGTTACTGGTCAACACTGAGAACCAAACAGGGAGCTGTGAAAATGGTACACATGGATGGGAGACAATCATTTCAAAGCAACAAGTCAACTTGCTGGTTGCCACTTGTGCCTTACTGGCACAGAGCATTGAGTCAGGCATTGACCTGAAGGCATGAATCTACAAGAAGCAGTTATGATGCTTCTGGATTTCTGGGATACCTGGTTGATTTGCTTTACATTGATGATGGAAAAGTATCATCAGGACCATAAAGTAGATCCTCAAAATGATTTACTGCCGAACTGCGAGACTCGGGAAACTCTGCCAGTTATTCTGTTGTAGCCATGCATTCTGGGAAACAAACTGACTCAGAAGGACAATGCAGATAGTGGAGTGCAGTTTATTACACCGGTGGGCCCAAGGCAGAGTCTCCTCTTAGCCAAGGACCCTGACCAGTTTTTATGAAAACCTTATATACCCTAAGTGTACATGCCTAAACCCAACTCCCCAAATTCCCTGAAACTAGTCTGAACAAAGGAAAAGAAAGATACAATCAAAGTCAACCCGTGATTCATATGCCTTAAGCCTAGGTAGTTAACAGTGGACAGTTATCAATAGGCCTGTGGTCATATCCCAATAAGCATAATAGAATTTATGATTCTATTTGGTTACACAGATAATTAGGGTATTCTTTTAGGCAACAGAGAGTTGAGGCATGAGCCCTGGGGCTCTTCCATCCAGGAGGCCTGGTTTTCCAGTTGGAATGTCATTTCCTTAGATACTGGGCATATAGCTCAAAGTCCACAGTCCGGCCCAAGATGGAGTCCTGCTTTCAAGATGGAGCCTGTTCTGTCTGTTTCCTCCTTCATTCCCCACTCTTGATGCTCTTAACTCATAGTATAAGTATCATTCATAGGGATATATTGTGCCCTGACTCTCCAACCTCCTATCTGGGAGAACAACATCAACCTTTGGGTTACAAAGTTCATAATACATTGTAAAATAAAGGGTTCACAAAGCAGAACTATCAAGGCAACTATAACAATGGTAAATATAGTTTTCCACCAATCACCCTTCACCCAAGATAGGACCGAAGTCCAAAAAGGAAGATTATCATCAGACATAACTTTTACCTGACCTTTCATGTCATCTAGAGTGGCTGATATATTGCCAGATATACCAGGAATATATACACAACATTCAACTTTAATTATAGCACAGGTCCCTCTTGGTACTGAAACTATGGTTAGTCTCAAGATGATACCAGCAAGTCCTTGTGGCAGTCGTTGATTGTAGAGCTTCATCTCTGTTTCTTCTTTAAGATGATCTTGGCTTCACGGAATCAGTGGGGTCCTTTTGTGTAGTCTGCTCGGCCTCCTCCGGGTCTGCGTGGTACGCTCTCTTCACCCTCCTGTGGTGGATCCAGAGGGTGACACCTGCAACCTTAACTGCAGTAGGGCTGGTTAGAACAACAGTATATGGACCCTTCCAGTGTGGGGCCAGGGAGTCGTGTTTCCAGTCCTTGACCACACCTGATCCCCAGGCACAAACTCGTGAGTCTGTTCCCCAAGAGGGAATGGCACCCTTTCTTGTACAAACTTAGTTACCTGATTTATTACCTTACCCAGTTGTTCCATCTGCTGTGAAATCTCATCTCCCCTTACCTGAGGCAAATTTGTTGACACCTGTTTTATTATGGGAGGGGGCCCCCATACACAATTTTGTACGGAGAAGAGCCATGGGACTGTGGGGTCATCCTGAGTCTGAGCAGAGCCATCGGAAGCAAGTCCACCCGGGAACAGTCAGTCTCTAAGATCCACTTGGAGAGTGTCTCTTTAAGTGTCTGGTTGGTTCCTTCCACCATCCCAGAACTCTGGGGCCTATATGCTGTATGTAATTTCCACTTGATGTTTAAAGTTTTGTTTCCTTGTTATACTAAATCAGCTATGAAAGCCGGGCCATTATCCGATCCAATGCTGGTAGGAAATCCAAATCTGGGAACTATCTCCCTAAGCAGGCACCAGGCTACTTTTGATGCTCTTTCAGTCCAGGTAGGAAAAGCTTCTACCCATCCCGAGAACGTACATACTATGACCAGCAATTAATGGTAGTGTCGGTGAGGTTTTATTTCAGTGAAGTCCACTCCCAGGTGTTCAAAGGGCAGTGTGCCTTTTACCTGAATCCCTGGCGGTTTCTGTCTGTGCCAAGAGGCAGCATTGACCTATGAGCAGGCAGTGCAGTTCTGAGATTTTGTCCTGCATAGGGAAGAGAGGCGGGGAACCAAGAAATATTTTCCAATTAGCTCTTCCAGTTTCTCATGGCCTAGATGGATCGCTTGGTGTGTTTGGCTTACCAGAGTGGGTGCTGGCTCCTCTGGTACCAATAATTTGCCACTTGGCAATTCCCACCATCCCTTTTCAGTCTTGATGGCCCCTTCTGCTTTGGCTAGTTGCTTTTGGGCTTCGGTGTATTTTGGAGAGTCTAGCGTTAACTCAGGTAGCTCTGCCAATATGAGAGCTTTAATAGGGGCTTCACTTTTCACCTCCAAGCCCTCAGCTGCTTGTTTAGCGGTCTTATCTGCCAGTCTGTTCCCTGAGCCCAGGGGGTATCGTCTTTTTGACATCCTCAGTAGTGTATGACTGCAACCCTTTCTGGTTCCCAGCCAGCATCTACTAGGGTCTTAATTTCTTCCTTATTTTTAATATCTTTTTCACTCACTGTCAAAGGCCTCTCTCCTTATACAGAGCCCTGTAGTGTGGCAAAAGCACACCTGGAGTCTGTGTCAATGTTTGTCTTCTTACCTTTTGACAGCTGGAGGGCCTGGATTAGACCATATAGTTCGGCCTGTTGAGCGGACCAGTGTGATGGCAGAGAGCTAGCCTCAACGATGGTTTCTTCCATGACTACTGCATATCTCAACAATCACTGTCCTTGTTACACCAGGCTGATGCCATTGGTATACAGGACCAAATCTGGGTCCAGGTCTGGCTGGTCTCTCAAGTCAGGGCTGCTGGCATATTTCCTTGCAATCATGTGAGGGCCCCCAGATTCAGGGCCTGACAAGGCTCAGTAGTAACATGGGGGTTCTCACATAACAGTCCCTGGTATTGAGTAATCCGGGATATTGATAGCCATTTATGGGGGTCCCCTCGCAGGACAGTGTTGACCTCATGTGGGACTTTTACAAACAAATCTTGGCCCAAGGTCAGCTTGGTTGCCTCCTGGACCAGTTAGGCAACTGCAGCAACTGCCCATAAGCATCCCAGCCACCCAGTGGCAACATTGTCCAGCTGATTAGAGATAAGTCATTGGTCTGTCCCATGTCCCTGTAATCTAGGACTACACTCCCATAGCCACCTTATCCTTTTCAGTCATTTAAAGAGTAAATGGCTAAGCAAGGTCTGGCAGGCACAAGGTGGGTACTGATGTTATTGTACCAGCTTTGAGTTCTATTACCAGTGGGACTTATTATGCATGCCTGGTGTTCGGGCGGGGCGGGGTGGGTGGTGTCTTCCGCCCAGACCTCAGGGAATTGTTGAGTTAACTCTCTCTCTCGACTGTTTAGCCTGTCCGGTTTCCTTGCCGGGAGATTGTGCAACCTCCACTCATCTTGAGGATTTACTGAGAGGAAGAGTGAATAGGTGGTTGAGCCCACTCGAACAGTGGGTCTTTCGTGGGGGGAAAACCCAGGTGGGGGCACTTGTGCCCCCAATTTAGACAGCAAGTCTCTTCCTAACAAAGGTACTGGGCATTCAGGGATGTATAAAAATTCATGGGTCACTTGGTGTTCCCCTGTCTGACATTTTCAGGGTAGGCTAGAGACACAAAGGCTGCATTTATCACCGTTTGAGACCCAGCAGCCTCTGGCCGGGTCTATTGATGTATAAAGTCCACAGTCCGGCCAAGATGGAGTCCTGCTTTCAAGATGGAGCCTGTTCTGTCTGTTTCCTCCTTCAATTCAAGCTGCTACCTATAGCTACAGCTACAAGTTACAACTAGAGGTAAATGTTGAAGTCATGGAGATGTGATAATTGACAGAGCTGTTGCTTTTAAAAATGTGATCTTTGTTGTAGGTGTAGTGTTTTTGACAAAATGTATCTCCCAGTGTGGAGGAGGGTGGGTAGTGGCAAATATCTGAACTGGAGAAAAGAATAAAGTCCCAGAACTTGAAACTACTATGAAATTTTAAGTAATTAGAAATGTCTCTCTCTCTACCCCTACCCCACCCCACTCCTGTGCTTATCGCATATCCTATGTATGTTTTTAAGAAACATGACAAGTAAACAAGCAGTCTCGTATTTAAAACAAGACATACTTCCAAAGCCTTTTATCCTCTTAATTATTTGTCCACATCTGTAACATTTTCTTCTAAAAAGCATTTGTTGTTCCCTGGCTGAGTTGTGTCTGGTTCTCTACGACCCCAGGACTGGAGCATGTCAGGCTTCCCTGTCTTTCACTATTTCCCAGGGTTTGCTCAAACTCCTGTCCATTGAGTCGGTGATTCAATCAAACCACATCATCCTCTGCAGCCCTCTTCTCCTTTTGCTTTCAATCTAAATGGCATGATCGGAATTATTGCAAAGCTAACTATCAGTTCAGTTCAGTTCAGTTTCGTCGCTCAGTCGTGTCCTACTCTTTGTGACCTCATGAATCGCAGCACGCCAGGCCTCCCTGTCCATCACCAATTCCCGGAGTTCACTCAGACTCACATCCATCGAGTCAGTGCTGCCATCCAGCCATCTCATCCTCTGTTGTCCCCTTCTCCTCCTGCCCCCAGTCCCTCCCAGCATCATGGTCTTTTCCAATGAGTCAGCTCTTCGCATGAGGTGCCCAAAGTACTGGAGTTTCAGCTTTAGCATCATTCCTTGCAAAGAAATCCCAGGGCTGATCTCCTTCAGAATGGACTGGTTGGATCTCTTTGCAGTCCAAGGGACTCTCAAGAGTCTTCTCCAAGACCACAGTTTAAAAGCATCAATTCTTCGGCGCTCAGCTTTCTTCACAGTCCAACTCTCACATCCATACATGACCACTGGAAAAACCATAGCCTTGACTAGACGAACCTTTGTTGGCAAAGTAATATCTCTGCTTTTGAATATGCTATCTAGGTTGGTCATAACTTTCCTTCCAAGGAGTAAGCATCTTTTAATTTCATGGCTGCAGTCACCATCTGCAGTGATTTTGGAGCCCAGAAAAATAAAGTCGGACACTGTTTCCACTGTTTCCCCATCTATTTCTCAGGAAGTGATGGGACCGGATGCCATGATCTTAGTTTTCTGAATGTTGAGCTTTAAGCCAACTTTTTCACTCTCCTCTTTCACTTTCATCAAGAGGCTTTTTAGTTCCTCTTCACTTTCTGCCATAAGGGTGGTGTCATCTGCATATCTGAGGTTATTGATATTTCTCACGGCAATCTTGATTCCAGCTTGTGCTTCTTCCAGTCCAGCGTTTCTCGTGATGTACTCTGCATAGAAGTTAAATAAGCAGGGTGACAATATACAGCCTTGACGTACTCTTTTTCCTATTTGGAACCAGTCTGTTGTTCCATGTCCAGTTCTAACTGTTGCTTCCTGACCTGCATACAGATTTCTCAAGAGGCAGGTCAGGTGGTCTGGTATTCCCATCTCTTTCAGAATTTCCCACAGTTTATTGTGATCCACTTAGTCAAAGCTAACTATAGGTAGCTCAAAAATAGAAAGCATAAATCCCACCTTCAGGGAGTTTACACTCTAACTGGGAAGATCATTGTTATGTAAAATGATCATCCTAAAGAGCTACAAAGCCTTATTTTCAGTTTCATATATCCTGTACTAATTCTTACAAATTGATAATGCCAGGAAGGAACATCAAATAATTGCAGATTAAATAAAATTGAGGTAGTAAGAACCTATCATTCTAATATTTTTCTGGATAAAGGGAATTTAATATGAGCAAAAGTATAAAAAAAGAATGTAGAAAAAAAGAAAACATAATGTTGCATCAGAGAGAATGCTTTAGATTTCAATTCCAAACGTTCATCCCGCAATACCTGAATGGTGCTCGAGAGAGAAAGCACCAAATCACAAGCTTTGGAAAGGAGCATAAATTACACACCCAGAGTCCTCTGGAGCTTCCTTCAGAACCATTTCAGCAAATTTCCTTTCTTGGCTCAGATGGTACCATGGTTGACCAAGGAAGAGTTAGGGAAGTTCTCCTAAATCCAAAGGCTTGATTGTGGCAAGAAGTGAACTAGTCATTTCTTCCAGCTTCTCTATTATCAATTGTAGTTCCGGGTTTTTGTTCAGCAAACTTGAAGCCATATTAATTTATTAACATTCCAGTTTCTTCAAGGAGTCACAAAATGAGCTTCTTCTCTGTCAGGAATTCTTTTGCCATGATTCCAAACCCCAAACATGTGCTTTCCAGAGTCGTCGATGTTTCGTTCATTCTACAGATGTTTTGTAAATGCGTTTCAGCAAAACTTGCCAGTGCTGCAGAAAGCAGTTGTGGCTGATGCGAGTCTCAGCTTGGATGGAGCGCAGGTTAGATGAGATGGAAATGGAAACGGAAACTTCTGACTGGCTCACCAGAAAGTCAGGAATTCACAAAAAGAACAGAGAAGGAATTGCGTTTGACAGAGTGTTTCATATATGTCTATTTTGGGGAGTGGACGGGTGTGGACGCCCCAGGAGATAACTTGTCATTGTTTTCCTTGGTGCTTGTCCTATAGATTATTTTCCGCTGGAGATTTTTCCTTCCTAAGTTTAGAAAAAATAGCAACCAAGAAGAGCAGTTTCATTTTTTAGAACTCCAGGTTAAAGGCTTAAGTTTCACACTTGAGGTAAAGTAAAAGAAAGGCTTCAAAATATCCCTACAGTGCAAAGGCCAAGGAGGTTGCAACAGTCAGCACAAACAGGGGAACAGATGAATTTTTTTTGTAAATTACTGCAGTTTCTACAGCATACAATCCTCCTATTGTCCAATTTTCCTTTGTGAAAGAAATGGAATTACCAGTTTCAGCCTTCTACTCCTAATTGAGCAGCCCCTAGGTTTAGGAGTTTGGCTGCCACAGTTGTTATTAAAAAGAAAATTATTACAGTGGAAAAAAGAAACCAGACTGACAGACTCTTTCTAGAAGAAAATCTCTTTAAAACTTCCAGACTTTCTCTGAGTGTGTGCCTGGAAGATTCATATACATATGCATACATATATATATATATATATATGTATGTATGTGTATATATATACATTCACACATATATTTGTATCTGTGTATATACATAATCTACATACGTTTGTATGTATACGCCAATATACGCACGTATATATATTTAGGTTTTCATCCAAACATTTGAAATCTCTCAGAAAAAAAAGATATATTAATATTTATGTTAATGTTCTATCAACACTACAACAAAACAGAGTCTTTCTATTTGTAAAGTTTATGCTTTTAAAGTAGTAGAAGCTGATAGTGATAGGATATTTTACCAGGTCGTTCCTTGAGATAAGCTGACTCGAAATGTTCCAAGACCAGTCACAAATATCCTGAATGCTAATCTTCGCTCACATCAGCAAATATTGATTTGAATTCGGCTGGCTGTGAAATTGTGTTCTGGTTGAGCCTCCCAAAGCGCCCAGAGGTTTCTCAGCAGTGTCTGAGATGAGCTGTAATCTAGCCTGGGCCTTGGATGGAATACAAACAAATCAAGTTACTTTCATTCTGAAATGGAAATCTTCCTGAAGCATTTGACATTGAGCAGAGGCAGGCTCTCATTTCCTAAAAAGTAATGAAGCTGTCTTAATTTCACCTCCAAGTTGTTATTTCTAGATTGGGAATGGATGCTGAGGACAAATTCATTTTTTTTAACAAGACACACAGCAACAGTAGTTCAGTAGTTCTTGTCATTCAATTTTTAAAACTCATGTACTGATAAATACTGTTTAAGATGAAAAGGAGGGTCAACATTTGAAGCCAGGCAGCACAAAAGATGGTCATATTATGGTTATAAAACCTGATGCCACCAAGTACTAGCTGTGTGACTTGGCAAGGGGAGAAGGGAGTGGAGTGAGTGGGGATGAGGAGGAGGAGCAGACAGTTGTGGCCTGACTGGAAAGATGAAATAATTAATACTAACATGCTAGAAACTACACTAGGCACCTTGCATATCATTTCCCAGTTAATTTTCAACATCACCCTTGGAAGAGCAGCATTAATATTCCCATTTCACAGATGGGTCAAACTGAGACTCAAAGAGATCTGAAAAGGGCTCACACCCAAGCCTGGGCTGTTTCTCCTGCACCATTGTTCAAATTGCTCAACTTCTCTGACTCTCAATTTTTTTTATTGGTAAAATAGGAAAAATGTTCCAACTTGACATGGCTCTTCGCAAATATTAAATATGATAATTTGCGTAAATTCTAGCATACTTCCCGGCACATAGAGACTTGCTAAACCCCAGCATTTCTCCCTTCCAGCCCCTACCCAGGTGTAGGTGTAGTTAAGTGCCTCGCAGCAGTATGAAAGGGGTGCCTCTGTGTGTGCATGCCTGGACCCAGTGAAAGGAAAAGGAGAGGTACCCAGAAGTCCTGCTGTGGCCTGGATAGCTTTTCCACCCTGTTATAGAATGGACTTTTCTCCTCAGTAGCAAGGGACAGGCTTCATGCAGTGGCCTCTGAAAGATCATGCACTGTGTCACTGGCAGTTCATCATATCCCCCAGCAGTGCAGCTGTGATAAGAACCAGATGATCTGAATTTCCTCAGCAAAGCCAGCAGCAAATATCTGGGAAGGTGCATGCCTCAGTATCCATCCATACATGCTGCTCTTTAAGAAAGTACATCAAAAAGCTAATGGACTTTTACAAGAGCCCAGTTACTGCTTAGCGTCTGTAAGCTCTCAGGAGCAGAGCATCACAACCCTGACCACGTACAGTTGGCAGCAGAACGCGTATTCCAAGTTGTTAAAGAAGCCAAGGATTAGATAAGATTTATAGGAACCTAATGGAGGGGGAGCTAAAAATGAAGTCTGCAGATTTGTTTCCAAAGCTTGGTACATGAACGGGACGTTCCTGTGTATAGATTGCTCCACTTTGCATGGGCACACTGCAGGAAAAATGGTTCTCTCATCACTGGAGGAGTCGCCCCCCCTTTTTAATTTTGAGGTGTGTGACATCCATTTAGTACAGTCACATACACAGATCCATATGGCTTAAGCTAAATGCTCTCTGTCTGGGAGAAGAGGAAAACCAGACATTCAGGTGGTTCCTCACTGATCTTGAAAGAGTAAGAACCACTCTTCCAATTGGTCCTGTTACCCACTTTGCTACTTTTGAGACTCTGTTGGTGTCTGAAAAACACTTTGCTTATAATATAACTTCATCTGTTATATGACTTCAATTTTACAAAAAACCTATCATCCATTTCCTCAGCACCTACTTTTGTTTTCATTTTGTTCTGTATAGCTTGACCTCTTCTTAAAACATTTGGAAAAAATATTTTCCAAATGCCACATCTATATGTGTGTGTGTCTCAGAGCAAATATAACTCTTAAGTCTTCTTATTGCTAATTTGTGCTTCATCCTACAATACCTTCCCTAAGTCCTTGAACCTGTTCAGCTTCCAGTAGAGGAAGGTTCTGGATAAGGAGGTACATAGAAGGTAATGTCTATTGGGCTATGAGGTACAGGGAAACTATTTCTTCATGAGATTACTCTAAGTGTATAACTACTTATAGCTGTCACATTTAAACTTGTTCACCTGAGACTGGGATGTTGAAGTTGCCTCTGAAATTAGGCACAAAATTATCAGATGAAAATCACGTTTAGGTAAGTCACTGATGGCGAGAAAATGACACCATTCTGAGGTTGATGGATTTAGAGATGTTCTTCTAATCTTTGAATATTCCTTCAGTTCAGTTCAATTCAGTTGCTCAGTTGTGTCTGACTCTTTGTGACCCCATGGACTATGGCACGCAAGGCCTCCCTGTCCATCACCAACTCCTGGAGTTTACTCAAACTCATGTTCATCGAGTCACTGATGCCATCTAATCATCTCATTCTCTGTCATTCCCTTCTCCTCCTGCCCTCAATCTTTCCCAGCATCAGAGTCTTTTCAAATGAGTCAGTTCTTCACATCAGGTGGCCAAAGTATTGGAGTTTCAGCTTCAACATCAGTCCTTCCAATGAATATTCAGGGCTGATTTCCTTTAGGATGGATTCAATTTCCTTGCTGTCCAAGGGACTCTCAAGAATCTTCTCCAACATTACAGTTCAAAGCATCAATTTTTCAGGACTCAGCTTTCTTTATAGTATAGCTCTTACATCCATACATGACTACTGGAAAAACCATAGCTTTGACTAGATGGACCTTTGTTGGCAAAGTGATGTCTCTGCTTTTTAATATGCTGTCTAGCTTGGTCATAACTTTTCTTCCAAGGAGCAAGTGTCTTAATTTTATGGCTGCAATCACCATCTGCAGTAATTTTGGAGCCCCCAAAATAAAGTCTATTTAAACATTTCCGCTGTTTCCCCATCTATTTTTCATGAAGTGATGGGACCAGATGCCATGATCTTAGTTTTCTGAATGTTGAGTTTTAAGCCAACTTTTTCACTCTCTTCTTTCACTTTCATCAAGAGGCTCTTTACTTCTTCACTTTCTGCCATAAGGGTGGTATCATCTGTATATCTGAGGTTATTGATATTTCTCCTGGCAATCTTGATTCCAGCTTGTGCTTCATCCAGTCCAGCATTTCTCACGATGTACCCTGCATATAAGTTAAATAAGCAGGGTGACAATGTACAGCTTTGATGTACTCCTTTCCAAATTTGGAACCA